>NC_064639.1:308639250-309264250 GCF_023864345.2 Schistocerca serialis cubense
GCTACTGGCCATTAAAATTGCTACACCACGAAGATGACGTGTTACAGACGCGAAATTTAACCGACAGGAAGAACATGCTGTGATATGCAAATGATTAGCTTTCCAGAGCATTCACACAAGGTTGACGCCGGTGGCGACAACTACGATATCCTGACATGAGGAAAGTTTCCATCGCATTTCTCATACACAAACCGCAGTTGACCGGCGTTGCCTGGTGAAACGTTGTTATGATGCCTCGTGTAAGGAGGAGAAATGCGTACCATCACGTTTACGACTTCGATAAAGGTCGGATTGTAGCCTATCGCGATTGCGGTTTATCGTATCGCGACATTGCTGCTCGCATTGGTCGAGATTCAATGACTGTTAGCAGAATATCGAATCGGTGGGTTCAGGAGGGTAATACAGAACGCCGTGCTGGATCCCAACGGCTTCGTATCACTAACAGTCGAGATGTAAGGGATCTTATCCGCATGGCGGTAACGGATCGTGCAGCCACGTCTCGTTCCCTGAGTCAACAGATGGGGACGTTTGCAAGACAACAACAGTCTGCACGAACTGTTAGACGACGTTTGCAGCAGTATGTACTATCAGCTCGGAGTCCATGGCTGCGGTTACCCTTCACGCTGCATCACAGACAGGAGCGCCTGCGATGGTGTAGTCAACGACAAACGAATGGCAAAACGTAATTTTTTCGGATGAATCCAAGTTCTGTTTACAGCATCATGATGGTCACATCCGTGTTTGGCGACATCGCGGTGAACGCACATGGAAGGCGTGTATTCGTCATCGCCATACTGGCGTATCACCTGGCGTGATGGTATGGGTTGCCATTGGTTACACGTCTCTGTCACCTCTTGTACGCATTGACGGCACTTTGAACAGTGGACGTTACATTTCAGATGTGTAACGACCCGTGGCTCTACCCTTCATTCGATCCATGAGAAAGCCTACATTTCAGCAGGATAATGCAAGACCGCGCGTTGCAAGTCCTGTACGGGCCGTTCTGGATACAGGAAATGTTCGACTGCTGCCCTGGCCAGCACATTTTCCAGATCTCTCACCAATTGAAAACGTCTGGTCAATGGTGGCCCGGCAACTGGCTCGTCACAATACACCAGTCACTACTCTTGATGAACTGTGGTATCGTGTTGACGCTGCATTGGCAGCTGTACCTGTACACGCCATCCAAGTTCTGTTTGACTCAATGCCCAGTCGTATCAAGGCCGTTATTACGGCCAGAGGTGGTTGTTCTGGGTACTTATTTCTGAGGATCTTTGCACCCAAACTGAGTGAAAATGTAATCACATGTCAGTTCTAGTTGTCCAATGAATACTTGTTTATCATCTGAATTTCTTCTTGGTACAGCAATTTTAATGGCCAGTAGTGTACTTTCCATTCATTGGCCTAACGCAAAACCTTCCACCAGATTGCCACAGTGTATAGTGTGATTAACGACTGAATCACTCGTTTCTAATGACTCTCTGTCTAGTGATGTAGCTCTTTACACAACCTCTGGCTTCGCTTACCGTTGACTACAGAAATGTGGCTCAAATGGCTCTGAGCACTATGGGACTTAACATCTGAGGTCATCAGTCCCCTAGAACTTAGAACTACTTAAACCTAACTAACCTAAGGACATCACACACATCCATGCCCGAGGCAGGATTCGAATCTGCGACCGTAGCAGTCGCGCGGTTCCGGACTGAGCGCCTAGAACCGCAAGTCCACCGCGGCCGGCTCAGAAATGTGAGGGTTATGTAAAGCTACTCGTCGATTGTGCCCCATTGTTTTTAAGTATCTGTGTACATTGTTCTAGCTGGACTGCTGGTAACTCTTTAGCGTTCAAAAGTGATTTCTCCTGCTGGTTTCATTCAATGCTTTACAGTTATCTGCCTCAGTGCTCGACGGCCCCGTCTGTCAGGACATCAGGCCCGTCTGGTCTTGGTTTGTCTGTTGTTGCTTCTTTGCCTTTCCACATATCAGTCACATCACCAACAGTCGACATCACCAATAATCGACATCACCAACAGTCGACTTGAGCAACTTTAGAAGAGTTGAAATGTCCCCGATGAATTTCTTATGCAAGTGACATCCAGTGACCGGTCCACGTTCAAAGTCCACTGAGTCCCTTGAGGAACCTGTTCCGTTATTTCTACTTCTCTTCTAACAACACAATACAACACGCCTCCATATATACTGGCGGATCCGACTCCCGTAATCTCTAGTGGTCAGTTCCTCATTAAATGGTTCAAATGGCTCTGAGCACTATGGGACTTAACTTCTGAGGTCATCAGTCCCCTAGAACTTAGAACTACTTAAACCTAACTAAACCAAGGACATCACACACATCCATGTCCGAGGCAGGATTCGAACCTGCGACCGTAGCGGTCACGCGGTTCCAAACTGTAGCGCCTAGAACCCCTCGACCACTCCGGCCGGCTAATTCCTCATTACATAGAGCTATCCGGATACTTCTGATCACATAGAGTATGCGCTGCTGGACCTATCAGATTCTGGGCTTTATTCAGGTGGCGTTCTATTGTAAGAAAAGTGTTGTACTATGCCCAATACTATATTGTCACTTGAGTACCGTCTGTACCGTCTGTTACTCTATTCACAGCTAATGTGTCCGATAAATACTTGATTACTATAGACAGATCTCAAACAGTGAATTTAGTGAAGAAACAAAATAGCTCTAATAGGCAAACAGGTCATTTCTTCAATGTATTAGATATGTTATTACAACAAAAACTCTTTTCTTTCAATGATGTCCAGCCCAAATCCTGTATCATTTCAGTGACACTCTCTCCAATATTTTATCATAATACGAAACTTGCTGCCCTTCTTTGAACTTTTTCGGTCTGCTCCGTCAGCCATATCTGGTAAGGAACCCACACCACGCAACAGCATTCTAAAAGAGGACGGACAAGAGTAGTGCAGGCAGTCTCCTTAGTAGATATGTTACATTTTCCAAGTGTCCTGCCAATAAAACGTAGTCTTGGGTTAGCCTTCCCCAAAACATTTTCTATGTGTTCCTCCAATTTAAGTTATGCGTCAGTTATGTAACCGAAGTTTAACGGACTCCTTTTAGCACTCATGTGGAAGACCTCACACTTTTCGTTATTTAGGGTCAACTGCCAATTTTCGCACCATTCAGATATCTTTTCTAAATCTTTTTGCAATTTGTTTTGATCTTCTGATGACTTTATTACCCTCTGAATGACAACCTCAACTGCAGACAACCTAAAACGGCTGCTCAGATAGTCTCCCAAATCGTTTATATAGATAAGGAACAGGAAAGGGCCTATAACACTACCTTGGGGAACGCCAGAAATGACTTCTGTTTTACTCGATGATTTTTCGTCAATTACTACGAACTGTGACTCTCTGGCAGAAAGTTACAAATCCAGCCACATAACTCACACGATATTCCATAAGCACGTAATTTCACTATAAGCCGCTTGTGTGGCACAGTGTCAAAAGCCTTCTGGAAATCCAGAAATACGGAATAGGTCTCAAATCCCTTGTCAATAGCGCTCAACACTTCATGCGAATAAAGAGCTAGTTGTGTTTCACAAGAACGATGTTTTCTAAACCCATGTTGGCTGTGCGTCAATAGATCGTTTTCTTCGAAGTATTTCATAATATTCGAACACAATATATGTTCCAGAATCCTGCTACACATCGACCTTAATGATATGGGCCTGTAGTTAAGTGGATACGCCTACATTTATCGAATATTGGGGTGACCTGTGCAACTTCACAGTCTTTGGGTACGGATCTTTCGTCGAGTACACGGTTGTATATGATTGTCAAGTATGGCGATAATGCATCAGCATACTCTGAAAGGAACCTAATTGGTATAAGTCAGGACCAGAAGACTTGCTTTTATTAAGTGATTGAAGTTGCTTCACTATTCCGAGGATATTTAAGTCTACGTTACTCATGTTGGGAGCTGTTTTTGATCAGAATTATGGAATATTTACTTCGTCTTTTTTTATAGCAGGACCCCTTTGGTGATCATTGGCGGCATTCTTACAACACAGCGGTGCACGGTATTCTTCATCCTGTTTTGTGACCCTTCATGGAAAGCCATCCTCGGCTTACATTTCAGCAAGCTAAAGCCCGTCTGCACACGATATGAGTTTCTATTGCTTGTTTTTGTGCTTCTGAAACCATACTTTGGCCAGCAGGGTCGCTGTATACCTTTCCAATCGAGAAGGTTTGGAGAATTATGGGCAGTGTCCTACAACCAGCACTGGATTTCGGCTATTTAACAGGCCAGTCGGACGGAAACTGGTGCGGTATCCCTCAGGAGAACAAGCAGCGTCCCAGTCAATCTCAGGCGGAGTAACTTCTTGTGTAAGGGTCAAAGATGGAGGGACATGATATTGACTTGCTCAATTTGTGAAGTTCTTTCTCTTCAATAGAACATGCAATTTTCCTGAAACTGTGACAATAAAACCACAAAATATCATGCTAAATGTTATAAGAAAAATCTTCACAAATCCAGCTAGCGAACTGACATCACGTCTATGTTCATTGAGTTGAGGAAAATTTAGTATGGAATGTACTCGTATGCGCGCAGTAAGTGCGCAAAAGTAAGGGAAAGTAAAGCACTGAAAAAGGGAGGAAGCGACTAAATTATTAAAATATTAATACAGAAAAAATTAACTTCTTATCTGTATGGTACTATAAAAGACAAATATACGATGTGTTATTTAGTTATCGCCCAAAATTTTTATAGAAACCAATCATTTAAGTGAAATATCAAAGAACTTGTAGAACATCATTTTTAATAGAAAAAAAGGAAGGGGAGAGAAAGTGAAGTGACGGAAAATGATGAAAGGAAAGGAGGGAGGGGGGGGGGGATTGGGGACGAATTTAGTTAGCTATAGTGTAACCGTCATCATAAATTCGCAGGAACAAAATTGTAGAACAGATATCAAAATTGTTATAAAATACAGCAGAAATGTATCCACAAACATTAGGAGTCACCTAATCTGCGGTCTATAGAGATCACTAAAATATAATCTCATAAAAAAGGAAGGTAAAAGTCTAAGCTAAATAATAATAATAATAATAATAATAATAATAATGAACTAGCGTTTCGGTACAGGATACAATAACAAAAGCCCCTTCGTTTGGTGCAAGAAAGAGTTTCAGAGAAATGCAACAGCTGGAGCTGCCTGTACTCCGAGTTTGCCTGAAAACAGAAGCAGCTCTGGGAGCTGCCTCGTTCTTCCCCCAAATAATAGCAGGAAGGAGGTTGTGTTATGTATTGTTCAGCAGACCGGTGTAAACATCGCGCGTTTCATGTGACTGAAGTGGACCAGAGATTTATTTTCCACTTTGTTGAAACGTTGAAGAACTTTTTTGTGAAGAACACTTACTTATCATATCGAACAAGAAAAGAAGAAAATACACTCCTGGAAATTGAAATAAGAACACCGTGAATTCATTGTCCCAGGAAGGGGAAACTTTATTGACACATTCCTGGGGTCAGATACATCACATGATCACACTGACAGAACCACAGGCACATAGACACAGGCAACAGAGCATGCACAATGTCGGCACTAGTACAGTGTATATCCACCTTTCGCAGCAATGCAGGCTGCTATTCTCCCATGGAGACGATCGTAGAGATGCTGGATGTAGTCCTGTGGAACGGCTTGCCATGCCATTTCCACCTGGCGCCTCAGTTGGACCAGCGTTCGTGCTGGACGTGAAGACCGCATGAGACGACGCTTCATCCAGTCCCAAACATGCTCAATGGGGGACAGATCCGGAGATCTTGCTGGCCAGGGTAGTTGACTTACACCTTCTAGAGCACGTTGGGTGGCACGGGATACATGCGGACGTGCGTTGTCCTGTTGGAACAGCAAGTTCCCTTGCCGGTCTAGGAATGGTAGAACGATGGGTTCGATGACGGTTTGGATGTACCGTGCACTATTCAGTGTCCCCTCGACGATCACCAGTGGTGTACGGCCAGTGCAGGAGA
This sequence comes from Schistocerca serialis cubense, assembly GCF_023864345.2. Classification (NCBI taxonomy): domain Eukaryota; kingdom Metazoa; phylum Arthropoda; class Insecta; order Orthoptera; family Acrididae; genus Schistocerca; species Schistocerca serialis. The sequence goes on from NC_064639.1 coordinate 308,645,255, forward strand.
TCGCTCCCCACACCATGATGCCGGGTGTTGGCCCTGTGTGCCTCGGTCGTATGCAGTCCTGATTGTGGCGCTCACCTGCACGGCGCCAAACACGCATACGACCATCATTGGCACCAAGGCAGAAGCGACTCTCATCGCTGAAGACGACACGTCTCCATTTGTCCCTCCATTCACGCCTGTCGCGACACCATTGGAGGCGGGCTGCACGATGTTGGGGCGTGAGCGGAAGACGGCCTAACGGTGTGCGGGACCGTAGCCCAGCTTCATGGAGACGGTTGCGAATGGTCCTCGCCGATACCCCAGGAGCAACAGTGTCCCTAATTTGCTGGGAAGTGGCGGTGCGGTCCCCTACGGCACTGCGTAGGATCCTACGGTCTTGGCGTGCATCCGTGTGTCGCTGCGGTCCGGTCCCTGGTCGACGGGCACGTGCACCTTCCGCCGACCACTGGCGACAACATCGATGTACTGTGGAGACCTCACGCCCCACGTGTTGAGCAATTCGGCGGTACGTCCACCCGGCCTCCCGCATGCCCACTATATACCCTCGCTCGAAGTCCGTCAACTGCACATACGGTTCACGTCCACGCTGTCGCGGCATGCTACCAGTGTTAAAGACTGCGATGGAGCTCCGTATGCCATGGCAAACTGGCTGACACTGACGGCGGCGGTGCACAAATGCTGCGCAGCTAGCGCCATTTGACGGTCAACACCGCGGTTCCTGGTGTGTCCGCTGTGCCGTGCGTGTGATCATTGCTTGTACAGCCCTCTCGCAGTGTCCGGAGCAAGTATGGTGGGTCTACACACCGGTGTCAATGTGTTCTTTTTTCCATTTCCAGGAGTGTATTTCATCACTAAGTACAAAATATTCCTTTATGAACAGCCATACGTCGGTAAAGGAACCATTCAATGCAGTGCGACTGTAGGGATGACTGTCTTCGATAATGCGCAAATTTACAAACAAGGACCTTTCAGTCTCATAACAATGGACCACCTTCATCAAACTTATGATTGTCTCCTCCCGCTTAAAGACCAAATGCTTTAAGATGTCAAAGAGCTGGCCAGAAAGTATGTTGGGCAAAACGCGAAATGTGGTTTTACGACCGGTTGACGTCAGATGCTTCAAACGATCCTGAGGTGACTGAAGGGGAGCTAGAAGACTGAAGAAGAACTGTAGAATTAATGTATTATGCCAATAATGTTGTACTTTGTTTATTAATAAATGTTTTTTACTCTGAAATATGGTTAATTATGAAGAAAATGGTCCTATAAAGAGTTTTACATTCACTTTGGGGCAAAACGGAGGCAGCTCCGAAATTCAAAACTCTATTGCACGCACCTGAGTGCATGCATTTGTGTGTATTCTCGTCAGTAGTATTAGATACCGCATAGCCTAAAACAAGGCTGACAACTTTTTCGTTTTGGTGAAAACTGAATTTTTAAAACATTTTTTTTTATAATTTGCCACAAGCTGGAAAAAATGGAGCTGCCTCCTTCTTGCACGAAACCCTTCAATTGTGTTACCATATTGAAATGAAGTTAATGTAAATGCATATAAAGTAAAAAGTATTTAATATTTGTAACACTAAAATTTCAAACTTGGGAAAACAAACAAAGAAAAGTCATTTCTCTTTAGCTGTGTTGCAGCTACATTCCTGTCTGGTGTTCAGTGTTTAATATAACCCAAGTCTTTGTTTTAAATTGTTTTTGCTACACAGTTTGTCACTTTAATGCCTTATGTCGGGTCAGCCTGCTGCGGATGCAGAGTGGAGGGGTGGCGCAGCGCCTCTTCAGGAAGTACTGGTCCTCGCCTGACGGTCAGCAGCCTCGCGAGTCCTTCAAGCCGGTGGGCGTCAAGAGCGTAGTTCCCGCCGTGCTCGTCCTGGCGACGGCAGCGCTGCTGTCGCTGTGCCTGTTACTGTTGGAGAGGGAGTTCTGCAGGATGTCGATTCTGGAGGACGCCACTACAAGCACCGACCATTAGGGAGCTTAGAATGCACAGCACAGCAAAGATGTCACCCCCCACACTCTGTTTTCCACAATCGATCACCGTAAATTTTCGAATCGCCGTTTCAAATAGTCAGTTAGCTAAAATCAGTTCAATGATCTGATGATTATTTTAGAAACACTCATAACCAGCAGTGAAATATACCTTTTTCTGCAGGAGTTATTGTTGATTTGTTTGTATTCTTGGGAGTTTCTTTATTTACATGAGAGGGACATACAAATGAACTGAATATTCAAACACATGTGACTAACAATTTATGCTGTGTCTCAGTACAACTGCATATGACTAAAATTGATTATTTATGCACAAATGAAAATTTTTTTTTCAACAAGAATTTTATCACTAATGCTTAGTAAAAATCCACAAATGATAAAATCATGACTCACAACAGAATTAATTTGGTAGTACTTAACCAACTATGCACACTGGATAACAATTTTACAATAAAGACAGTCTGTACTGTTTGTCCTAGTATTTTGTACCTAGTAACATCTGAGACATACAACAGCCAGTGGAATTACAGGATAATTTTCCACCTAATGCTGGTTCGTGTCCTTCACAACGAAGGAAAAGGCTGAAAAAATAGTGATGCACTGCTCCATGTTATAGGAATTAATCGTCCAGTAGACTACCTTGGTTCTAACCACGCGGTTTCTAAGATTCTCCCTGTCTTAACCTGGAAACTCTGTTTCAGATTCTCGGGCAAAAATATGTCTTGAGTTCGAAACAGAAAGCCCATTTTAAGAAAAAGAATCCACGCTGCAAACATAGAAAGCATGTGATGATGTATTGATTGAAATACAGATTAACAAGTTCAAGGAATGGGAAAATACGAATGCATTTCCACACTCTAAACTTCTACGTGAATCATATATAGGTAAATGCACACTTGTTCACAACACTTGGTATACAGTGCACGTCAGGGCAAAATCATTTGGGAATGATGCTGCTCATGCTTGATATAAAACCCATGAAGTCTACTTTGGTTTAAGGAAATTTTCAGATATAGAATAGAAGGAATAATGCCCTGTCGTATTCTGTGCACATGTGCAACACCAAGGTTTCACTTTCCCAAAGGCAATCAGACAAAAGCATATCGATATCAACTCAAACCATCCAAAATTCCTACAGATTATGAGAGAGCGTCCCTCTTTCGTAAGAAGAGCTCAAATTAAGTCTTCATTAACCATAAAATGGTAAGACAAAGCGCATGGATACCTTCAGTGTGGGGATAGGGTGAACATTCGGTATGTGAACAAATATTCTCGTAACTTGTAATATTTTACTCTATATTCAAGACTATTTGACCGGGGCTTATACCCATATCTACTCTGGTAATTTCTATGCACTTCTGAACATCTTACTGTTTCCTGGAATTCTTGGTAGAGTGATTTAAATTATGAGTGATAGCCAGGTTTTAACTATATTTACTGATTCTCTTTGAAACGTGAAACATAACTTTAGCTTTTACTTCAAACCTATACAGAGAGTGATAACCCTTTGCTTTATCATGACCATAACTTACGTATGTTGTTCCAATAAAGCTTTAATCATTGTTCTGAAATCCTTCTTTTATATTGCAAATCGTTCTTTGCAATGGGGTCCAATACAACCTGCATTTAGTAAGGAAGGGGAGTGGTGAGCTGGTTATATTGATCTCGAAACATGGTTCATTACAGTTTTCTATATTTATTGGTATAAAACACAGGCTTCACAATAAGGTTATACACTGATCAGCCAGAAGATTATGACTACCTATTTAATATTTGGTACCTGCACCTTGTAGGACATCGTGGTCTCCTGAGCTTCATTGCTTACATATCCCGCCCTCACAATCATATTCCACACATCAAGACGCTTCATTCGAACCCAAACTTGATAAGATAAAGTCAGTGTTGTATTAATTCACGTACACGATATGCAAATAACAAATAAATCGCAAGTGCACACCGAAGTTTAAATACTCGAGGCTGGCGCATACACACACATTCAAGACGCGACCGTCACAAAAGCTTTTAGTTCGGGAGAGGTAAACCGCACGCCAGGAGGCCAGTCCCTTCAGAGGACAAGTCAACCTATCTACATCGGCCGGTGACCGCCCGTAGAGTAGACAGCGTTTGCTCGAGTGAAGGCCGACAGTTTTTCACTCTCCCTCATAGAACAAACTAACAGTATAAGCTACAAACAGTCCACTTCTGAGTCAGTCCGATCACAAATTTTTGTATGGCTGTGTTACAGATACGACAGAGAATTAAATGAAACTGACACGCAAAAATCCAGTAACAGGATATTGCTATTAAGTCCTTAAATGATTAATAAGTAGTTACAAAACGGAACTAATCATAGTAATTGAAAGCTATTACAAAAACTTAAAACGTAATTACATGTTAATGATGTGAAGACAGAATATCTGGTAGGTACGAAAATCCAAAATGATGCATCCTTGACTGTAGATGTCGATTGTCAAGACCGTTGATCACTCCATGTGCGCAGGGAGTCTTTTTAGTAAGGACAGCAGTGGTATGGTAGGAGCTGTGAAGAAGCGGTAAGGTGCCAGGCTAACATGAATTAAGACATAATTTAAAACAAATTTACTAACAACAATTCCTACTCAACAGTTATTAGGAAACTTGTCTTTGAGCCCAATGCACTTATAACATCAATTAAAAGTTGCAACTCAAGCTTGATAACTATTTGAGAGAAAAAGTTTAAAATGCACTATGCTATTTCAAAATGAATGTAGTAACCTTTAAACAAATTTATAGTAACAGACTCACAGCAATTTAAACCTAAAAACCTTATCCAATTAAAGCCAATTTAACCAAAGCACTTGAGATAGACAAGAAATTACAGTGGGACCTCCTTATCACAAGTTTTGTACATACGCTATTCTGTGCCAGAATTTAAAATTTACTCAGTTACTGTACAGGAGTACCGAACAACTTGAAACAAGTTTACTTGCAAACTTCTTGAGACAGACGCCAAATTAAGAGGCGTGAACTATTGAATTAGAAAAGGTAATTATTTAAGAACAAATCTTCAGCATTAGAATTCATCCGCTGCTACCACAGTAGATTTACAGAGCCGTGATCTTGCCATCTTATTTTATTTCATGCATCTGTCTTGCGCACACTTTCTGGTAATGCATTACACACGTCATTAAATTGGTGTGATATACTTGAAACATAAATCAGTTACCACTGCATATAAATACTAGGCCCCACCAGGGCATACTTAGTGACGACTTTGTAACATGATGAAACAAACAAATTATCACTCACGAAATAATAGAACTAATGGCGCCTCAGAAGACTAGACTCAATTACAAATCTGCAAGATGAACAACTAAAATATACAGATGGACAAATACACTCAGCTTTACGTGGAGCCTTCCAGTGTTCGTGTGTCAACGCAACCAGGGCGCGGCGACAGTGTAGTGACGGCGGTACGGACCTCCAACAGTTGCTTTAACCGGCGATCTCCTTCGGGCAATACAGGTATTGTGAAATCGTAGCGCTTTTGCATGAAAAAGTGGAGCTCCTTCCCAAACTACAGCTTTCGGAACAACGGCTGTCAACCACAACTAGGCCGCGCTGTCACTCCAGACGCGGCCAAGTCATTTTCCGGCACACACATCGTCTGCTCCCAGCAGAGGGCCTCGGTCACCACTTTACTCGTGCCACTGCTAACTCAAGACCCCGTCGCTGCGCATCACAGGCCGCCTCGCGGGCCACATTCGCACCACACGCCTCTCAGGCAAAGATATTCTACACAACCAACGATTCCATCAGAGAGACATAAAGTCCAATAATACCGAACTTTGCGAAAGGTTTCGGCGCATGGCACAAGCAGAAACGATGTAGAGTCAGATACCAGTGTAGCAGTAGCTAAGAGAACACGTTACAGTTGTTACGAATAATGTCACCTAACACTAACTTTGTGAATGAGATTTTCACTCTGAAGTGGAGTGTGCGCTGATATGAAACTTCCTGGCAGATTAAAACTGTGTGCCGGACCGAGACTCGAACTCGGGACCTTTGCCTTTCGCGGGCAAGTGCTCTACCAACTGAGCTACCCAAGCACGACTCACGCCCCGTCCTCACAGCCTTACTCCTGCCAGTACCTCGTCTCCTACCTTCCAAACTTTACAGAAGCTCTCCTTTCTTTCAGGAGTGCTAGTTCTGCAGGTTAGCAGGAGAGCTTCTATACAGAAGCAGTAAAACATGGATTGTCTGTTATTACCTTATTTTTATTTTATTTTACACGTTTAGTTTCGTAGGACCAAATTATGGAGGAAATCAGTCAGACGACCCAGTACATAAAATAAGCAACAGCAAAGTTACCCAGAGACAAAATAAAATGTAGATGAATCCCATGTAGATGACTAGTTGCTGAGTGTATACTAGCGTAATCAACAGTACAAAACAAAAAGTGCTTAATATTTTCCGACGAACTCTACGACAGCAAAAGGAGTGTGCCGTGACGAAATTGCTCAGTATAGGTTTAAAAATGCGAGGACTGCTATTAAGATATTTTAATTATTGTGGTAGCTTACCGAAAATGGATAGAACAGAATACTGCACGCCCTTGTGCACGAAGGTCTAGGATATCGATCCAACTGCATACTGATTTTCTGCCAAATTTTAACTGAGCGAAAGCGACTATTTCTTGAGGATAAGCTCGTGCTATTAACAATATACTATTCAAGACTGCCTACCATATATGTAATGACTTGGGTATTTAGATTGTTCAAACTCATTAATCATATGCCCATTCTGAGTAATCAAAATACCCGCTTTAGCTGAACTGTGTGTCAGAAACTGAGTCTTACTATAATTTAACATCAATTTATTTTCTAAAGCCATGAACTAATGTCTTGCACTGAACCACTTAAAACACTGCCTTTATTGTGCTCAGCATCCATCACAACCAAGTTAGTGTCAACAACAAATGGAAAAAGTTTAAAATCCACTGTCATACTAGAAGGCATATCATTTATGTATATAAGAAACATTAGTGGACCCTGCAGTGATCCCTGAGACAACCCCACTTAACTGTGTCCCAGTCAGACTCCACGTCATAGCCGTCCTCATTAGCGTGGAGAATGTCCTTTTGTTGTTTATTCTTATAGTGTGAGGGGAAACAGTTGTGAACTACCGTTGTTATTCCATAATCGTCCAACTTATGCAGTAATATTTTGCTATCAACACAATCAGACAACATAGTTGTCTCAAAGGAGATGACTAGTGTTCGCAGCCTTTTGTTTAATCTGTCAAATGCCTCACAGAGGAAAGAGAATACAGTTTTTTAAGTTGTAGGACCATTTCTAAAATCAAATTGTACGTTTGACAGCAAATTATGTAAACTGAAATGATCAATTAACTTTTCAGTAAGTTTAGCAAACTCAGATTGCATATAAATACGTTTAAAATTGTCTACATTATCACTATCTCCTTTTTTAAAAAAAAAATGGATTTCACTACATGGTACTTTAACTGTACAGAAATCTGACCATTCCTAAAGAGAAAATGGAAATGTGGCTAAGAATTGGGTTAAAGTATGCAACAGAGCGTTTCAGTATTCTGCTACATACCTCATAATACCGTGATGGACCTGAATCCTCAGCAATTTAATTTTTGACTCAATCTGTCCCTTATTAGTATCAAGGAGGTGATTTCAGATAGGAGTCTTGCAAAGCCATTTTCCAAGAGTTATATGATTTACTGTATAAACTAAGTTTGTATTCAATTCACCTGCTATATTCAAGAAGCAATTGCTAAGCACTGCACATATATCTGACTTATCACTAACAACAACAATTTTACTCAATTCAGATTTTGTATACTCGACTGTGGCCTGTTTGCCAGATACTTCCTTCACGACTGACTATATAGTATATACATTTGACGTTCCTGAGATGTATTGAGTCTCACCTTTATCTGCAATAGTGATATAAGCGGGAGCAATGAGTTAAACTTTGTACCACTGCTAGGATTCGCATCCAGGTCACATGTTTACTAGGAAGATGAGCTATCCATTGCGCCACGGTGACACTGCAACAACAGCACCTGCGGGGAATACCCTTGTACACCTCTTCCCCGGTAAAAATTCCAGTTCACGCCTCAGCCCACTGCTGCTCCCCTTCTGAACCCGCATCAGTATTGCCGAGGCTGTCAAATATTGGAAAAGCATCTTAGAAACGATCAAAATTGGGTTAAAGCTGCTTGTACGTCAGGGTAATGTATTAATCATCTGCAAATGATGTTTCTGAGACATACGTCGCCAATACTGACGCATGTTTGTTAAACCTACAGCAGCAAGAGGGTCCTCTCTACTAAACTGTGACAGATGATCAAACCTATAGGTGACATGTGTAGTGAAACTGTCTGAATACATCCGTCTCTTAGCAACTTTTTACCAGGTGACAGTTCCGTTTCTCCAGGCCATTCTCCTTCCTCATTCTATCTAGTTCCTCTTTTGTGTTTTCTAATTGCTCCTGAAGGGCATTGATCTTATCTCCTGCTCCTCTATTATTATTGCTACATATCCTACAGTTCCAGGAAAGAATCTCACCGAACGACCACTGGCTACCCAACTGCATTCTCCCCAATGAATATACACTCTAGGACAAAAGAAGCGACACACCACGAAGGAGTTAAGCAAATTGCTGGCAAATGATATTCATAAAAATATCGACGGAAAATCCAAGTTTGTTAAACTCTGTTGGCATTTGGATGAACGCGTGACGTTGCAATGCAATTTCACCGAACAGCTGCAAGGATGGTAAGTAGGGGACATGTTGACACCAGAACGTCTTTGCGAATATAATTCAGTGTACATTGTTGGACAATAACTACGCCTCGCAGACAGGTTCTTGAACAATGTACGCAGATGCCAGCATTTGAGAGAGGACGTGTAGCTGGGCTCAAAGACGCTGGTTGGAGTATACGTCGTTCATCAGAAGAATAAACCTGATGTAAACAAACACAAGCGCGATGATAGGTCAGCAGTCGTAACTCTCGTACAGTTGTGTTGTTCCGCTCTTGGAAGTAGGTCCAATTTATGTATTAGATATTTTATTACTATGTGATTTTAAACGAAACTTTAAGACATTCTGACAACAGCCATCACCGTTTTTCTTAATCATATTTTTGCTACTTAATTTTTATTTCAAAATTCGTGTACAGTCACAGTCTCCTTAAACTCTACTTACGCTCTTATTCTCACGCTGGTAATACGTACTGTGAAAATCGATCACACTGCTTCCTGCTTCGTAGTAAAATATGCGCTGAGAATACCCTTAGTGGCGAAAACAAGTTTTCTTAATGTTTTTTGACAAGCTTACTGGAAAAAAATCAGCTCTGACGTTTTTCTAGAAACACTATGTACTTAATTGTAGATTACATTGGATTTACATGTGAGGCGTAATCGGCCCCATACGTTTAGCGGCGACAATTCGAATCTTGTTATGGTCTATGTTCTTTTCGGTTTGAATACCGATAGCGCCATAGAATGATAATCATATATGCTTTGAGGCGGCAGATCGAATATCGCTGTGCTCTATAATTTTTTACAGTTTGAATACCTAGATGATATAAATATGAAATTCATCAAATGTTTGTTAAATAACTCTTACTTAACCACCATTTTTCAAGAAAAATTCACGTCTTCTAGTTTATAATTACCAATCACATGCAAAATTCTGATTTTCATGTTGTTGTTGTTGTGGTCTTCACTCCTGAGACTGGTTTGATGCAGATCTCCATGCTACTCTACCCTGTGCAAGCTTCTTCATCTCCCAGTACGTACTGCAGCCTACATCCTTCTGAATCTGCTTAGTGTATTCATCTCTTGGTCTCCCTCTACGATTTTTACCCTGTACGCTGCCATCCAATACTAAATTGGTGATCCCATGATGCCTCAGAACATGTCCTACCAACCGATCCCTTCTTCCAGTCAAGCTGTGCCACAAACTTCTCCCCCATCCTATTCAATAGCTCCTCATTCGTTATGTGCTCTACCCATCTAATCTTCAGCATTCTCCTGTAGCACCACATTTCGAAAGCTTCTATTCTCTTCTTGTTCAAATTATTTATCGTCCATGTTTCACTTCCATACATGGCTACACTGCATACAAATACTTTCAGAAACGACTTCCTGACATTTAAATCTATGCTCGATGTTAACAAATTTCTCTTCTTCAGAAATGCTTTCCTTGAGATTGCCAGTCTACATTTTATATCCTCTCTACTTCGACCATCATCCGTTATCTTGCTCCCCAAATAGCAAAACCCCTTTACTACTTTAAGTGTCTCATTTCCTAATCTAATTCCCTCAGCATCACCCGACTTAATTCGACTACATTCCATTATCCTCGTTTTGCTTTTGTTGATGTTCATCTTATATTCTCCTTTCAAGACACTATCCATTCCGTTCAACTGCTCTTCCAAGTCCTTTGCTGTCTCTAACAGAATTACAATGTCACCGGCAAACCTCAAAGTTTTTATTTCTTCTCCATGGATTTTAATACCTACTCCAAATTTTTCTTTTATTTTCTTCACTCCTTGCTCAATATACAAATTGAATAACATTGGGGAGAGGCTACAACCTTGTCTGACTCCCTTCCCAACCACAGCTTCTCTTTGATGACCCTCGACTCCTATAACTGCCATGTGGTTTCTGGACAAATTGTAAATAGCTTTTCGCTTCCTGTATTTTACCCCTGTCACCTTCAGAATTTAAAAGAGGGTATTCCAATGAACATTGTCAAAAGCTAAGTCTACAAATGATAGAAATGTTGGTTTGCCTTTCCTTAATCTATTTTCTAAGATAAGTCGTAGGGTCAGTATTGCCTCACGTGTTCCAATATATCTATGGAATCCAAACTGATCTTCCGCCAGGTCGGCTTCTACCAGTTTTTCCATTCGTCTGTAAAGAATTCGAAATAGTATTTTGCAGCCGTGACTTATTAAACTGATAGTTCGGTAATTTTCACATCTGTCAACACCTTTCTTTGGGATTGGAATTGTTACATTCTTCTTGAAGCCTGAGGGAATTTCGCCTGTCTCATACATCTTGCTCATTAGATGGTAGAGTTTTGTCAGGACTGGCTCTCCCAAGGCTGTCAGTAGTTCTAATGGAATGTTGTCTACTCCCGGGGCCTTGTTTCGACTCAGGTCTTTCAATGCTCTGTCAAACTCTTCACGCAGTACCATATCTCCCATTTCATCTTCGTTTACATCCTCTTCCATTTCCATAACATTGTCCTCAATTACATCGCCCTTGTATAGGCCCTCTATGTACTCCTTCCACCTTTCTGCTTTCCCTTCTTTGGTTAGAACTGGGTTTCCATCTGAGCTCTTGATATTCATACAAGTGGTTCTCTTTTCTCCAAAAGTGTCTTTAATTTCCCCGTAGGCAGTATCTATCATATCCCTAGTGAGATAAGCCTCTACATCCTTACATTTGTCCTCTAGCCGTCCCTGCTTAGCCAATTCGCACTTCCTGTCGATCTCCATTTTGATACGTTTGTATTCCTTTTTGCCTACTTCATACTGCATTTTTATAATTTCTCCTTTCATCAATTAAGTTCATTATCTCTTCTGTTATCCAAGGATTTCTACTAGCCCTCATCTTTTTACCTACTTGATCCTCTGCTGCCTTCACTACTTCATCCCTCAGAGTTACCCATTCTTCTTCTACTGTATTTCTTTTCCACATTCTTGTAAATTGTTCCCTTATGCTCTCCCTGAAACTCTGTACAACCTCTGGTTTAGTCAGTTTATCCAGGTCCCATCTCTTTAAATTACCACCTTTTTGTAGTTTCTTCAGTTGTAATCCACAGTTCATAACCAATAGATTGTGTTCAGAGTCCACATCTGACCCTGGAAATGTCTTACAATTTAAAACCTGTTTCCTAAATCTCTGTCTTACCATTGTATAATCTATCTGAAACCTGTCAGTATCTCCAGGCTTCTTCCACGTATACGACCTTCTTTTATGATTCTTTAAGAAAGTGTTAGCTATTATTACATTGTGCTCTGTGCAAAATTCTACCAGGTGACTTCCTCTTTCATTTCTTACCCCCAATCCATGTTCACCTACTACGTTTCCTTCTCTCCCTTTTCCTACTGACGAATTCCACACACCCATGACTATTAAAGTTTCGTCTCCCTTCACTATCTGAGAAATTTGTTTTATTTCATCACACATTTCTTCAATTTCATCGTCATCTGCAGAGCTAGTTGGCATATAAACTTGTACTACTGTGGTAGGCTGGGCTTCGTATCTATCTTGGCCACAATAATGCGTTCACTATGCTGTTTGTAGTAGCTTACCCGCATTCCTATTTTCCTATTCATTGTTAAACGTACTACTGCATTACCCCTATTTGATTTTGTGTTTATAACCCTGTAGTTACCTGACCAAAAGTTTTGTTCCTCCTGCCACTGAACTTCACTAATTCCCACTATATCTAACTTTAACCTATCCATTTTCCTTTTTAAATTTTCTAACCTACCTGCCCGATTAAGGAATCTGACATTCCACGCTCCGATCCGTAGAACGCCAATTTTCTTTCTCCTGATAACGACATCCTCTTGAGTAGTCCCCGCCCGGAGATCCGAATGGGGGACCAGTTTACCCCCGGAATATTTTACCCAAGAGGACGCCATCATCATATAACCATACAGCAAAGCTGCATGCCTTCGGGAAAAATTACGGCTGTAGTTTCCCCTTTTTTCTGCTGTTCGCAGCACCAGTACAGCATGGCCGTTTTGGTTAGTGTTACAAGGCCAGATCAGTCAATGATCCAGACTGTTGCCCCTGCAACTACTGAAAAGGCTGCTGTCTCTCTTCAGGAACCACACGTTTGTCTGGCCTCTCAACAGATACCCCTCCGTTGTGGTTGCACCTACGGTACGGCTATCTGTATCGCCGAGGCACGCAAACCTCCCCACCAACGGCAAGGTCCATGGTTCATGGGGGGGGGGGGGGGGGGAGGGGGGTGGAGGCTGATTTTCATTGCAAGTACAAATTTTTGAGGATGGATATTTTATAAAAGATTGTTAAAGATTGCTGAAGTTAATAAAATATTACAAAATCAAATTTTTTAGAGAAAAATTAAAAGTCAATTACTCTTTATTTGAACATGCCCATTGTTTTGTAGGACAGAGGTGGTCTCACACGAGCAAGAGTAATATGGGTTGTAGAAACATTTGAAACAATAATTTTCACGGCGTCGAGCACATTGTACAAATGCCGAATTTTTATAGGTGCCGCCTTAACACTGTCGTCTGAACCCAATAGAATTGATTGGAAACCACGTTAAGGGATTTGTCGCGAGAAATAACAAGACTTTTAAGCTGCCAAACGTACTGAACTAACGTACAAAGCTTTGCGATATGTCACTGCCGAACGAAAGCGAAATGCAGAACAGCACGTCATAAGAGAGGAGGAGAAGGAGGAGGAAATGTAGACATTTTGGTATCTTGGGATTCCGTTGCTGACCGCCTCGTTACCAAACGTACGAAACAGTACTGAAATTCCTCGGAGTCCGATACAGAACGAGTTCAGAGATTACCAGACGATTGACTGTAATACATTCAGTGGTTTCAATATTTAACTACGTGGGGAATAAGCAGTGCGCTTTTACGACACGCATAGCTAATGCAGAAAAATTGCCCTGATTGAAGTTAGTTACTTTCATCACTGGTGTTTTTAATTATAGTACTACATTAGCTAAGATTGAGGGCATGTTATGATTTCCGTCAGGTCATCTAAGAAGCGTATCACCTGAGTTTTGCCATTTTTAATTTGATTCTATTTAAAAATTAAATGGCATTCAAAGTTATATTGTTCTCTGACGTCTCGTTTGACATCTTTCTTATAGCTGTTCACTTCACTGCAGGTTAGTTCGATCACTTGCCTGGCTAGTGCTGTCCAAGTTAAACGCGCTGGTAAAGCTGTTGTCCCCTATCAGCGGTGAGTCGTTACACTCGTAATGCGCAGCATAAAAGGTATCCTCATTATCGTACTTGACTCTACTTAGCTTGACTTCCGCTCCACGCGAAACGAAATCCTATGGCGTTGCAGGAAACGTGGGAGAATACATAGTGTAATGTTTACACGACGTTTATTCTTATGATGAAAGGAGCGTTGCCACTATTCAACGATGTTTGCAGAATGGGTGAACCGTGGCCAAACACAGCGTCAAGGAGGAAGTAATCGACTCCGAAAGAAGACAGAACTAGACACCGAGCAGTCGTCAGGGAGCACTCAGAAACCCAGGTACGTCATTACGTCGATTCGGCGCGCAGCTGGTGCTTTAGTAACGACAAGAACAATTAACAGTTCACTTAAAGAAAGGAGGCTGAGCTCGTGGCGCCCCTTGCGCCGAGTACTACTGACCTCTGTACACCAACAATCCTGTTTGCAATGGTGTCCGACACATTAGGCCTAGAATCTCATTGACTGGGATAGCTTTGTCTTCATGGATGAGCCCCGCTTGGAACTGAGCCCCGATGATCAGCGAAGACGTGTCTGGAGGCGCTCTGAACAGCGGTCGGGTACCATCCGGACTGTCCGGACTGTCGCCCGCCATAACGACCGAAAACCGATATTGGTGATCTGGGGAGCCATTTCATTTCATAGCAGGACCTCTTTGGTTGGCATTCGCCGCACCCTTACGGCACTCCGGTACACCGACGACATTCTGCGCCCCGTTTTGTTGTCTGGACTTAGATTTCTGTCACATTATGCCCAACCGCACACGTGGAGAGTATGTACTGCTTGTCTTCGTGTTGCCAAACCCTACCTTGGTCGGCAACGTCTCTGGATCTTTTCCCAGTTGAGAGCGCTTGGGCACTATAGTCAGGGTCCTCCAGCTAGCTCGGTATTTTGACGATATAATGGCGAATTGGACAGAATTTGATACGATATCCATCAGGAGGACATCCAACGACTCTGTCAATCAATGCCAAGCCGAATAACTATTTGCATAATGACCGGAGGTGGACCAATGCGTCATTGGCTTGCTGAATTTGCCAAGCACTTTCTCTTGAATAAATCGTCCAATTCTATTCATCATTTGTTTGCCTGTGCATGAACATCACATTTACCGATTTCCGTCACATTCAGATAATTCCTTCGCGTCATTTCTTTTGTCTTAGTGTGTACTTTGTACAAATCTCACACAGTAAACAGTCAATCACAAACTTTCGACAAAGCCCACGCTTCTCAATCATGATGAAAATGCTACAATTATCGAAGAAACTATACGTCCACTGTACCTAAGTTATGCTACCACTGTAAACGATTTTATGAACCACAGGTATTTAAAATTTTGCTCTGTAGAAACAAGCTGCTACTTTTAACCCTATTAATCCACCACTAATAATTTACACGATAACAATTCACACGATTACCTGGCTGAAACAAAAAATTCACGCGTTCACTAGTATACTAAGCGAAAACGAACACTAAGCACTGAGACAACTTCTGCAACAGCTTTTGTTACACTCACTCCACAAGGAACAGCAAGAAATAGCACTTTAATACTACGAAATTTAATATCTGACTACAACGCACAAAATAATTTATCAGTACTTAGCTTCCAGATTCATTCCAGCCACTAACGTAACGTAAATACACTGACTTCAACTGAGAGGCCAGAGGCCCCCTTCTAGAACCATGGGCGCTCGACTGTTTTTGTTCAAAACAAATAATTTATATGTTATTCATGAATTTTGAGGGCACTGATATATATATATATATATATATATATATATATATATATATATATATATATATATATATATATATATATATATATATATATATATATAAGGAATACAAGACGTCTCAAAACGATCACATTCGAATCTGACAGGAACGATACCTGAAAGCTTACGCAGCCCTTGTGACTTCTAAGGTATTGAGACCACTCATTTCCAAAGTCATTATCGTTTCAACCTGTCAGATCTAAGCCATCATCATCTCGTTAATCATCAGTTACTAATCAATTACCGACATGCCATATCTATCAATACTTGGACAGTTGACGCCATACCTTGGCTTGCAATATTGAAACAAATGCAGACTAGTAACAGTCTTTTGATATTTGTGAAGATGTCCGAACCTAAATATTTCAGAGATCGAGCTTTGGCCATGACTATGTTTCTTAGCGTGGCGGCGTATACATGTAGTAGTTTCATCAATCCGTGGACTGGCAGCTTCATTCCGTTTTATTGAAACTCATTAGTAACGCTTCGAGTCGTTTGACATGTAATCTTTCTTTATTTGTGAGCTACGCATTGTTAATAGGTAGCAAAATGGGAATAATCTGGGTATATGAATGTAGATTTGATATTGCGTCTTTTGTCATATGGGTATCGGACATTATTCAATTTTTCAAGAAGGATGTAATTTTTAAGATTTAATTTAATTTTTTACATGTTTACTTTTAACGTCAATTTATGACTCAACAGTTCATTCTTTTAATTCTGGGAATAAGGAACAATTCACGTACCTCCAGGAAAAATATAACAATGTTTCACAAGAATATGTTCATACGTCGAAAGTAGAATGGTGTACAAAACTCAGAATCAAAAGTAACTTTCGCATGATGTGTGCTTGACGAGTAACATTGCCAGAGAAATCTTGGACCATGTATAGAAAGAACTGCTACAATGTGGTACAGCAGGTAACAGAAATACGCAGTGGTGTAATATATTGATTATTCGTTGCTACTGCAGTGTTATCTTGAAGCTGTGAGAAAGGAGGACAGGCGTTCCAAGGAGTGGAAGCAGATACGATGCTGTGGGCAGACGAAACTAGGAGAGATATTGTTACATGAAGTAAACCGTAAGGGGAGAGCCTTGCGAATATGTAGACACCCCCTGACGCGGTCCCAGGGCGTTAGTTACTCTTGAAGGAATTGACATTTAACTTCATTTGTGGTCTAGACGCTGTGGTAGGTTGCCATCGTAGAACTTTGTAACCAACAGGCACGTACTAACGTATAAAGCCAGCTTAATACCCGCCTTGAGAACAGCAACGTCAGTAGTCTCACAAGGGTTAGAAAGAGAGCGAAAATGCCAAAAACTGTTGACCTAGCGGTCCCTACTCCGGGGAGCCCGAGGGGCGGGGTTAAATGATGTATATCAATCATGTTGCAAGCCTTATTTGGCAGAGCAGTTACGTTTAGCTTTCAGCTGAACAATGTTGATACTAAATACGGACTTAGTGCAATTGCATTAACATCCCCGCCTTAGGAGCAGTGGAGAGGACCTAACTAAACCGTGATTGGCAGGCGCCTGCAAGAGACCTACGGGATTGGCTGGGTGGCTTTAAGTGGGAAAAATAGTGCCACCACGCGACTCTTTAAAACCCCTAGATTCCGCATTTTGGCGGAGTTTTCAGTCAGACGTTATGGGCGCCGAATCCACGTCCATCGACTCCAGCCTTGGTCCAGCTCCGCACTCTCTTGGAGTGCTTCAGTGAACAGTCTCACATTCTGAATGTTTTGTTCTGCAACTATGTTGTTGCCTTAAGATGCTGCTCGTGTTTGCTACTGTGGTTAGCATCCACTCCTGGGACTTCTGAACTGGCTTCTGTTGTAACAGTGCTATTCACGCTTTTTCTAACCCTAGAACTGCCCTCCAGTTTATTAGTTAGTCCTGTCTGGAATAAACAACTATATCAAAACCCTGTTTGTCCAAGAGTCTCCACAACGAGTTCCCTACAGTCTCACCACCTGCATTTCTAGTAAATGCCTGTACCAGTGTTGGCTCAGATAGAAGAAAACAATGAAATGCCTTCACTGTGAATTGCCCTTTTGCCTTCTGCTCTGTACCGCTCGGGAGTGCAGACTGACCAGTAACCCCTTTCTCCCTCTCCCACCTATGTCGGGACACGACAATGAAACCAACAAATATAACATTTTTATTCAAACATAGCAATTACACTGAATTATACGTGATCCATTGTAGTCCCTTGGACATTAAAAATGGTGCGGCGTAATTCTTAATAGGGTGGGTGATAACCACGGATGGCAATGTATGCTCTGCAACGTTCACCCATGCTGGCCGTGAGGTTGGTAAGCAACTCTTCAGGTAGGGGTTTCACTCCCTCCATTAGCACAGCTGGCAACTCCTGGACAGCCTCTGGTGCATACAGACGTGCTACATCGTCCCCCAACGTGTCCCACACGTCAGCGATAGGATTAAAGTCGGGAGAACAAGCGTGCAGATCCATTCTCATGGTATCCACTTGTTCGAAGAGCTCCTTCATCTGCGTTGCTCGATGCAGCTACGCATTGGCAGCCAGAAAAATAAAGTCGAAGCCGAATGCACTCTTGAAAAGACGCACGTGGGAAAGGGGTACCGTATCAAAATAACGCTGAGCGGTGAGTGTCACGTTTCAAAAATTTGTGGGTCAGTACGCCCATGCTTTGAGCACCAAGACAATGTTCGACAGTATTCCTGGATGCATTACATGTTCCCACCTCTCCTGTATGAGGATATATTCAGCACTGTGATCGTTTCGGTGCTCAAGATGTTATGGTGTGGAGAGGTGTTTTGTTGCATGTGCGTACTGATCTACAAATCTTTGAACGCGTTGCACTCATCTGGCAACGTTCTCATCACACTGTGCTCTTACCGCTTGGCTACCTTTTCAGAGGTGCGTTAGGCCCTGACCTATTTTGTGGATGAAAATTCGGGTCCGCATCGAACACCTCAGAGGAAGGACCTCTTGGAACCGTAAGATATCCGGGGAACAGACTTGCCTCTTCGTTCCTCCGACCTAACTTCCATCGACAATGTGTGGCATGCTTCGGGGAGACGTATTGCAGCATGTCTACACCCACCAAAAACTATCCAGAAGTTATCATCCGTGCTGATGGAGGATGAGATGCCTACCTCAAGAATTCCTTTCCAACCTTGCGGCCAGCATGTAGGCAAGTTGCAGAGCATGCATTGCTATCCGTGGTGATCACCCACCCTATTAGGAATTACGCCTCACATTTTTTAATGTCCTGGGGACCACCATGAATCACGTATAATTCAGTATAATTACTATATTTGAATGAAAAGTTATTTTCGTTAGTCCAAAAAGTCTCTATCTCAACGTGCTCGAAGAGATTGAAATATACGCACATCAAAGAAAAACCCCAGGCCTACTACTTAATGAGCAAAGTGATTTTATGCACAGGAATTATTATGAGATTTTTAAAGACTTGCTTTAGGCTAATTCTTGAATGCAACAGCACGCCCCAGTAAGAAACAGCTGCAGCGGAACGGCCCTCAGCGTACTGGCGGCGAGGTGAATTGGGCACGGCGGAAGAGGACTCGGCGTGGCGTTGTATACGTTCTGACGTAGGGAAATCCACTCCACCACCAATCAAAACAAAGAGGAAACGTACGTTTTCGGAAGAATATCTACATTTTAATTATATTTTATGTTTCTTTATAAAGAAATTTTAAATTAATGTAAATTTTTCGTTTCATGGTCCACTCAAAAAAGATTATTCATATGTTATTACCTTAAAAATTGTTTTATTAAAAAGAATACTCGCCGTTAATATATACGGTGAAATAATAACAGATACACAATTGTTATAGGTAGAGGGCACTTTTTACTGTTACCAATCAGGTTACTCTTAAAAACTGCGATATAATGTTTTAACAGATTGAAATTTACTTTACTTATGACAGTGAACCGTGCGTTCTGTACGGTCAAGTTACTCTGTAACTACAACATATGGTATGCTGGCATTTAATACGTTCCAGAATTTCTTTTTGTAAACTGAGATGTTTCTATCACTAACTGTATCTCTCTTATTAATTACATTTTTAACTTTGTCTAACAGATCTGAAGATGGGCAGCTAGCCCGAAACCGGTAATTGAAACAAAAGAATAGCGATCGAAGACTGAAACGCCATATTTTATTTACAGCATGTTGTGTTGCAAAAGCGTTGTGTAGCTGAGGTTCATAGATGGCAACACAACAGGCCGAATCATCAGAGTGGCGTTAAAATTTGCACTCAGGGGATTTGGGATACCCACGACAGTGCTCCTGCTGTCATACGAAAACGCAACCTTGACCGTAAATACAGGTGTAGGTCCAGTGTGTTTAGAATGCAGACAGGTTGGCTGCACGCCCTCAATTGGCCTCCTCCTAAGGAACACGGCCAGCTCTAGCACCAGAGCAGAACCAGCATTCATAACAAAACACAACAGACCTCTACACTCTAATGAGCTCTCGGCTGAAACCACTGAAGTCGCAAATGGTGACGGGTTGGAGCAAGTGGAATGCACGCTACAAGGGATCTGGCTCGCAGCTGTCCTTGAAGTAACCGATTTGTAACGGTTTCTCGTGTCACTGTGGTGTCAAGAGCAGCTCAAATTGCTGCTGCAGATGCAGTACGAACCACGGCAGAGTCATATACACAATGGCCTTCCCTCTCAATGGTGCCATATGCCCGCCCCGAACCCGGTCTCCTTGCGACCGTACATTTTTGTGGCCACTGATGCCAGCAATCATGTACAATGACTACATTCCTGCCAAGCTTTTCTGCAACATCACAGAAGGGACATCCAGCTTGTCGCAGTCCAATTACATGACCTAGTTGTGAAGTGAGGTATTGATAATGGTGTCTTTCTCACCTTAAAGATTTCTTGACTAAACATCAGTCACCATGGTTCAAATGATTCTTAGAGCTATGGAACTTAACATATGAGGTCATCGCTCCCCTAGACTTAGAACTACATAAACCTAACTAACCTATGGACATCACACACATCCATGCCTGAGGCAGGACTCGAATCTGCGATCACAGCAGCCGCATGGTTCCGGACTGAAGCGCCTAGACCCACGCGACCACAGCGGCCGGCTCAGTCACCATGTCCAGTGTCAAAGGTGAATAACAGTCACGAACGTTACAGCGTGTATTTACAGCAAACCTGATGTGCATCCGCACAGTGACGCTAGTAGCACCTTGAAACGTCCCCTTAGAAAAATTAGCAAACTACTGTGCTGATAAACCCCTTACGTTATTTGCTTTTCAAATAGATGAGCAGAACTGAACGTATTCAGACATTTCTCTGTTTGCTTATTCTGATCATCACTAAACTGACACACAATAGATTTAGCGCAATGCAATCTGACTTTCAATAATCCCTACAAAAGAATGGCCCTGACTAACAACAACCTATACCTTTCATGAATCACTTACCTCACAAAAATCTTCGTTACTCGAACTACTGCAATACAGCGAGCGCCAATACTGCCAGCTAAATAAAAGATTCTAACTACTGAAGTCACTAACTACTGATAGGCTTACTTAGCAAATGAAAGATTTTGATAGAGAACAAACAATGTATTTACCTTAATAGTGTTCAAAAGTCATTATATATATATATATATATATATATATATATATATATATATATATATCAGTTCATGACATCCGGTCTTACAAATTTACTGTCTCTGATGGACACACGTCCAGATGATCCGCTCACAAAACTCTGCCATCTCTCTCCCCACGTCCACCACTGCTGGCGGCTCACCTCCAACTCCGCAACGCTACGCACTGTTCACATCCAACAGCCCAACACTACAATAGTAAATATTCCAACAATGCAAACCAGCCACAGACTGCACACAGCACAGTGATTTTCATACAGAGCGCTACGTGGCGTTACCAACATAAAAACCTAAACAGCCTACTTACAACCTCTCTTAAGCGACTGGCGTATCATTTGAATAATCACCTTTTAAATCTAGAAACACGCCTACCAACTTACGTTCATGTCGCGCGGTGATATCTTTCCATCACTCTATTATTCATCATTTACTATATCATCTTTATGTCATTTAGTCGATATTTCCTGGTCACTTTCAAGGTGCGAGGGTTGTCTTGAATGAAGGATCCGATCGGTCGCGAAACGGACACCACAGTGAAAACCCGTTGAAGCTTTGCACAGATGTGTTGGGCAGTGTCTCTAGTATGACCGCCGATCGCATCAAGACGCTCTTTTCAGTTGTGAGCGCACTGTGAGCTAGTAAAGGTGCCTAGAACAACGATGTCTCCCGCCAAGTAGGAGGGCCCACTGAGAGGCGTCGCCTTAATGAATGCAGCCCACCTAACACAACTGCTACGCACTTCCTTCTTCATGGCAATTCTCAGCCGCACTCTGCAAGGGCAGTGTAGACGCTCCTGCAGCCTTTTCGATGGGAAGTGTTCGTTCACCCACAACACAGCCCTAATTGGCTGGTCTTGAGTATCATCTCTGTTCACATGAAACGCTGGGTACGAAGACAACACTTGGGCGCAGGCTACGCACTGTAGACCAATGTAGAGAATTATCGGAAAGCACATGCGTCTGTCTTCTATGACGATGGTGTTGGAAATTTGGTATAACTCTCTGACAAATGTCTAATTCGGAGAGGCGACTATGTAGAGAAGTATCTAGAAACTGTGGCTAACTCTTGCAAATAAAAATTTTCTGATTTTCTGTGTGGTTCCCATTTAGCGACCAATCGGAACTTACTCTCTGGACAACCCTCTTATTTTAGGTCATTGAAATATGGACCCTGCAATTACAGGTCTTTTTCGTATTCGTAAACTAAACAAATTCTCACTAGAGACAATCATCCCTATTTGTGTCCCCTTCACCCCTCTCCATCCCCACCCACCCTTGCTGGCCCTACTGTGCATGGTGTAAACACACTCACGAATAACGTTCAGAGCAGTTCCAGGACAAGATAGTCAGAGATGGTTGTAAAGCAACTAATAAATTATATTAAGAGCAAATGTTGTCCAAAAAATTTTTAATACTATATTTGAAATCTAAAATTACGTTTAAAAGCCTGAGAGCCATTTGAATAGCAGTCCACCACATGTGACGTCTCACCAAAGAACAAAGCTCTGAGGAACTTCATCGCAGTAATATCGAGTTTATGTGACACGATTCCCTTCCGTTTGCAAGAGTTGCCGATAATATTTAATAACTGATAGTGAAAATATACGCACAATATACTGTACTTTCTAAATGTTCAGCAATTATGAGAAATTTTGAACACAAAATTTGTGGTCAAAGAATCAAAACAAATAAAAACTGAGGAGACACCTGGAATCAAAATTGAAAGAAATAAAATAGAAAAAAATGGTTCAAATGGCTCTGAGCACTATGGGACTCAACTGCGGAGGTCATTAGTCCCCTAGAACTTAGAACTAGTTAAACCTAACTAACCTAAGGACATCACAAACATCCATGCCCGAGGCAGGATTCGAACCTGCGACCGTAACGGCCTTGCGGTTCCTGACTGCAGCGCCTTTTAGCCGCACGGCCACTTCGGCCGGCAATAAAATAGAAATAAATTGTTACTTTGTCACCTCTGTTACTGAGGAGGCCAGATGTGGCATGGAAATCAGAAAAAGAATTGCAACAGCTAAAAATGCTTTTAGTAAAAGAAGACAAATCTCAGAGAACAAATCGTTTGAAGCAAACCAATTTGTGAAGAGGTTGATGTGCAGTATCTTCCCGTATGGATGTGAAAGCAGGACGCTGTTGAAGACAGACAGAAAACGCTTAGAAGCTATGCAAGTGTGACTTTGGAGAAGGATAACGAGGACCCATCGGAGAGAAAGAAAATCAATGAAGATGTTCTGAAAGAGGCCAGTCAGCAAAGAAACCTCATAGCAATTCCGTGAAACTAGAAAACTAATCTTTCTGGACGTTGATAAATTTTTAACACGTATACTGGATGAAAGAAATATTTGGAAAGAAAACTAGGAATGGACAAGAAAGAAAATAATGAAGATGTGTGAGAAACAACAAAGTGTCAAAGTTATTAAGAAACAAAAAGCACGACACAAAATAGAGGAGGTGGTTGCAGTGACAAGACATGCATACCTTTTAGACGATGATGAACCTCACATCGTTTAAAATTTTGTTTTTCACACTCTATATTGCATAGTTATGCACTGTAACGGAAATAAAAATATTTCAGTGCTTTATAAATGCTTACATCAATACTGTCCCAGGATCGCGTTTGTGAGAAATTAATTCGTAAGTCTTTTGGTAGCATTATAAGATCGTTGCATTCATTTTCTCAATACTATCTGTACTTCAAACACAAGTCGATTTATACAACATTTATTTTTTAACGCAGTACCAACACAGATATTTTTCGGTTGTCTCATCAGATGATGGTGTTAGCTGTGGGACGTCAGTTGCTGCGAGCAGTTTGCACAGTGCGCTTTCTCTTTCTTCTGAATCCATTAAGATGATTACTAATAAGCTAAGTAATGACTTCTAGAGGTGAAACCTGGTGTATAATATCGATATAGGGAACTTGATATTAACTCGCGGCACTGCACAGTGAACGCTTATGGCCACATATAAGGGGCGGGAATGGTTCCTTTTGGCTGCTACGTGCGGCTGCTGACGATGTTGGTCCTCTTTCACAGCTGTGTCTGCTGTTGGCTTCAGAGCGACACTGTAGCCGCACTTGTGCTTTCGCTCCACAAGCGCCTGCACTTCAGCTGTGTCTACATCATACAGCCCTACAAAGAAGCAGGTACAAGAGCAAATCCAAGTAAAATGAGTGTGCGTATTTCACTAAGAGGTATATGACTTAACAAGCACAAAACCTTTTATATAAGAATTACTGTAACATCCTTCCCCTTGTGATGTCTGATTGAACGGCTGAAGGTTTCACAGACTCAAGAGCTTCGAGAACATTTAATGAATTCATTTGTCAGGCTTCAACTGTATTTTTGCATTCAACTTCATTCACGCGAAGCAATCACCCTCAAGTATCTCTGCTTCACTTGTACATCGTGGTGTGGTGTGGTGTGACCATTGGTACCTTAATATGTACCCACTTTAGTGTGTTAGTTGTTTCTCCTCTGCGTCTAACAGTCTTCCCACAAACAGGTCATATAATTTAGTACCTGATGTTTTCCATACAGTCGTAGTTGCTCCTACAAGTGGACTACGTCTGACTGTATAGACTACCCGTTTTGCGGACACATGTCCACACTTCAACACATGACCTGCTGACCAGGGAAAAATAGCATTAATGATATCCTCTTGCCACTTGTAAATGGGAGTACTAACCAACCTAAAAACAAACTACTCCTAATACGTATAATTATTAGTCTGGAAATGAAGTGAATTCTGATGTAATGTTATTCAATACATTGGTATCAGACACCAATAAAAATATCTGCACTTATACTCCTAACACCAAGTACGTTACAAATAGAAAATCAAAGAGAATATCTGATGCCCTAGAGACGGCAATTTATCGCTTTTATACCATTGCACAATGTCCTAGCTCTATCGTCTCGACAATTTCATGTAGGCCTTCGTCATCCAGTTTCAACATTTTTTTCACACACTACAAGTATTAACATCTGTATTCGACGTCCCAGATAACCCTTTATCGATGTATCCGTCAACCATCCTTACGGACACACTGAAGAATATTCAGGGACTCATATTCAAAACTTGTATCTTTCTTGTGGACAACGCTAACGTACAATTTATTCGTTTTGTCATTTCAGCCTTTCTAAATTCGTCAAGCACCTTTCAGCATGATTTCATTTAATATCAAATAAAGTACCTGAACATTTCAACAAAAGGTGCTGCATTGAGATAATTACGTCATTCAGCGCTACTGACCAGTTTCGACCTCAGGTGATAGCCTTCCTTCCTATTTGAACCTCCCACCTAAATGTTGTGTATGGATGTTTCCATTATTCAGTTATGCTGTGACTGCTTAGTTCAAAATTAAAAGAAACGATCTCGTTAGTGTTTATAGTATTCCTGGCTGACTGCGGTGGAAATACGAGAAGTCATAAACCTTCTGCTCCAACTTCCTTTGAAGGGGCACAGCCGATTTTTTTCTTCGTTCTTGAAACAATTCGAGCTCGTGCCCCGTCTCTTAATGACCTGGATGTCGACTTACACCCTAATTCTCCTTCCTTTCAATTTCAACCTCTTATCTAAATGTTCGGTTTGGATTACCACTTTGTTCCGTAAATTTCACCTGTCCAACAAGTAGAGTACCTCGTCATGCTGGGTGAACACATCTCGAATGATTCTTAGGCACTTTGCACTTATGGCCTTTCTAGCCTTATGTGCCAGTGTTCGATGAAAGTTTATAATTTTAAAGGTTTCAAGACATATTTTAAAACTTCTGGATTATTACACTGGGGAACAGCCATTTTGCTGTCCTAGGTCTGTGACTTGTTCTTAACTAATTTTTGGTCTTTGAATTCAAAACTGTTAGCAGATTTTCTCTATCACATCAAGTTTTTAAACTACAGGATACTCTCTCTTTACCCTAAAAGTCATTAAAACTTGGCATACAAAGGAAAATAAAGTGGGTACTAACCAACCATAGTAGAATATTAGAATATTTTATTCATTTAAAGGTTGTTATAATATTCAGAGTTACATTGTCAATGTTCTATCTGGGGACAGTCTCGCTTGATGCTCCAACAGTAGTCAAACATCATACCGACATCCCTACCTTGATACATTGCTTCCATGACCTTCGAATCTTGGTGGAATCGCTCACCCTGTTCACTGCTAACAGTATTAAGATTTTCTGGAAAGTTAGCAAGATGGCTATGTAAGAAACGCAGTTTGATACTCATGTTACAGCCAAACTTTTTAAAGCTCCCTAAGAGTTGTTGAACAGTTTCGACGTAATTCTGGGTTTGTGTATTTCCTAGAAAGTCCTTGACAATACTTTTGAATGCCAACCAAGCAGTCTTTTCAAGTTCGGTCATTGTTTCTATGAGACGTTCATCTTTAATATGTTGCTGAATCTGTGGCCCATCAAAGACACCAACATTCATCTTCTCATATGACAAACTAGGAAATGCCGAAATGATATATTTAAAACAGTCCCCATTAGTTGACAGAGGTCTAACAAATTGCTTCATGAGACCTAGTTTTACATGCAAAGGCCGAAATATAATGTTTTTTCTGTCGACAAGTGGATGATTTAGGGCGTTTGCATCACGAGGTTTCAGGTCAGACCTTGGCAACCACTTTAATTGCACCCAGTGCTTCTCACGAGCTCTGCTGTCCCACATACACAGAAAACATGGATACTTGGTATATCCGGGTTGCTGGCCAAGAAGGAAAGAAAACATTTTAAGGTAAACACAGCTGACCCATTGGTGCAAGTTATATTGCAACACATCAATGACCTTTATGTCTTCGTATTTCTCATGCAAGAAAACTGAATGGCCTATTGGGATTGAACTGTATAAATTTCCATTGTGGAGGAGAACACACTTCAAACTACGTTTTCAGCTATCTACAAACAATCGCCATTCGGTTGCGTTATAGTCTGAAATTCCCAATTCCTTCATTAAACCAGGGTTATTGTGGCAAAACACAAATCCACCAGCACTCCGAAAGAACTGCAGAAATGCACTTTCTCTCAATCGGAAGTCGGCGATTTTAGCTCCTTTTTGTAACAAGTGTTTTCATGCAGTCTTGATGCTAGAAGTTCTGATGCTTTTTTGGATTGTCGAAAATCCCATACAGAGTCCTTTAACTCATGCTGATTAAATCCTTTACGTTCGCTCGACGCATCTTCTTGTATTTCCAAATTGGGTAATTCTTGAAACACTGGCACTGGAATTTCAGCTGAATACAGCACCGGGAGTATACCTGACTTTAAACTAGGGTAATATATTTTATATATTTTTGTTATATCCTGACGTTTTTACTACACAAAATTAACAATCGCTGGAGTGGTCTTTGGGTTCTCGCCAAATCATAGGTAAACCAAAAGAAAGTTTATCGCATGTTCCTATTGTCCACATTCTCAAACCCTCCACACACTGCTTGCAGACATTGTGAGGGGCCCATGATTTATCTTGTGCGCTAATTTCTACTTTAAAATAAGCAAAATAGGCTTCCGTGACAAAATTACTGATGTTTGTCCATTGACGGGGAATGGTAAAACTGCCACATATATAACAAACAAGTTATTGCCTAATACCAAAGCTGTTGACTTAATGCAGTTGTAAAAAATAAGTGGACCAACTTTTCATTAATTGAACAACGGTTGTGAATTAGCCTCTTCCAGACATGGAGAAACTAATACAAAAATGGTGGCTCGTTTTAGCACTTAAATGACAACGTATCATCACATGATCAGAAGAAATGATATAAAACCTGATTAAATGTTCAAAGAAAGCTCATATCGCTCAAAAACACCAATACATTTAACTTACTGGTATATATATATATATTATCACATAGATATAAAGCATCTGTACAGGAAGGTTACTAATAAAATTTATCATCATTCCAAAATAACACACTCTTACAACGATTTCCCAACTTTTCCTTCAGAGGAACAAGTCGTACCGTCCAAAACACCTCTCACGTGCTGCATGCATGTTCACTGCAATATTACCTACTTCTCCCTCTGAGCCACTTACCATTAACTATGTACTTATTTTATCTTGTTTACATCCATTTCCACAGAGAGAAACACTTCACGTCCACATTTTCGTATTGTGTGCGGATACCCAACAAATTATCTTCGCTTCTTTATCAACCTTCAATTTACATCTTACCATACATTCCACTTCATAGGCATTCGCAGGCTAAGAAAAATTACAGAATCTGTTGAATGGAATGAACATTCTATTGCGTACAGAGTATGGACTCAGAGTAAATGGAACAAATTCGAAAGTAATGAGAAGTGGCAGAAATGAGAACACCGAGAAACTTAGCATCAGAATCGGCGATCACGAAGCAAATAAAATTAAGGAATTCTGCCACCTAGGCAGCAAAACAACTCATGACAGGCGGAACACAGAGGACATAAAAAGGAGTCTAGCACTGGCGAAAAGGGCATTTTGGCCAAGAAAAGTCTACTAGTATCAGACATTGGTCTTAATTTGAGGAAGAAATTTCTGAGAACATAAGTTTGGAGCACAGACACAGACTCTGGGAAAACTGGAACAGAAGAGAATCACAGAATTTGAGATGTTGTGCTACAGAAGAATGTCGAAAATTAAGTGGACTGGTAAGATAAGGAATGAGGAGATTCTCCACAGAAACGGTGACGGGAAGAATGTGTGTAAAACACTGACAAGATGAAGGAACAGCTTGACAGAACATCTTTTAAGACATCAGCGAATAACTTCCATGATACAACAGGGAGTTGTAGAGGGTGACAGAGATTGGAATACATCTAGCAAATAATTGAAGACATAGGTTGCAGGTGTCATTCTGAGATGAAATGTTTCTCATAGGAGAGGAATTCGTGGCGAGCCGCATCAAACCGGTCAGAAGAATGATGATCTAAGAAAACGTTCGCTCATGGCACCCTCCTACCCACTTTGTTAACATATTACAAAGAAAACCATTATACACTCCTGGAAATGGAAAAAAGAACACATTGACACCGGTGTGTCAGACCCACCATACTTGCTCCGGACACTGCGAGAGGGCTGTACAAGCAATGATCACACGCACGGCACAGCGGACACACCAGGAACCGCGGTGTTGGCCGTCGAATGGCGCTAGCTGCGCAGCATTTGTGCACCGCCGCCGTCAGTGTCAGCCAGTTTGCCGTGGCATATGGAGCTCCATCGCAGTCTTTAACACTGGTAGCATGCCGCGACAGCGTGGACGTGAACCGTATGTGCAGTTGACGGACTTTGAGCGAGGGCGTATAGTGGGCATGCGGGAGGCCGGGTGGACGTACCGCCGAATTGCTCAACACGTGGGGCGTGAGGTCTCCACAGTACATCGATGTTGTCGCCAGTGGTCGGCGGAAGGTGCACGTGCCCGTCGACCTGGGACCGGATCGCAGCGACGCACGGATGCACGCCAAGACCGTAGGATCTTACGCAGTGCCGTAGGGGACCGCACCGCCACTTCCCAGCAAATTAGGGACACTGTTGCTCCTGGGGTATCGGCGAGGACCATTCGCAACCGTCTCCATGAAGCTGGGCTACGGTCCCGCACACCGTTAGGCCGTCTTCCGCTCACGCCCCAACATCGTGCAGCCCGCCTCCAGTGGTGTCGCGACAGGCGTGAATGGAGGGACGAATGGAGACGTGTCGTCTTCAGCGATGAGAGTCGCTTCTGCCTTGGTGCCAATGATGGTCGTATGCGTGTTTGGCGCCGTGCAGGTGAGCGCCACAATCAGGACTGCATACGACCGAGGCACACAGGGCCAACACCCGGCATCATGGTGTGGGGAGCGATCTCCTACACTGGCCGTACACCACTGGTGATCGTCGAGGGGACACTGAATAGTGCACGGTACATCCAAACCGTCATCGAACCCATCGTTCTACCATTCCTAGACCGGCAAGGGAACTTACTGTTCCAACAGGACAATGCACGTCCGCATGTATCCCGTGCCACCAAACGTGCTCTAGAAGGTGTAAGTCAACTACCCTGGCCAGCAAGATCTCCGGATCTGTCCCCCATTGAGCATGTTTGGGACTGGATGAAGCGTCGTCTCACGCGGTCCGCACGTCCAGCACGAACGCTGGTCCAACTGAGGCGCCAGGTGGAAATGGCATGGCAAGCCGTTCCACAGGACTACATCCAGCATCTCTACGATCGTCTCCATGGGAGAATAGCAGCCTGCATTGCTGCGAAAGGTGGATATACACTGTACTAGTGCCGACATTGTGCATGCTCTGTGGTTCTGTCAGTGTGATCATGTGATGTATCTGACCCCAGGAATGTGTCAATAAAGTTTCCCCTTCCTGGGACAATGAATTCACGGTGTTCTTATTTCAATTTCCAGGAGTGTACATATATCTATTCATCCTTGGAACCTCAACCCCAAAGAAAAAGTAGCAAGTACTCGCAGCTGTCCTTTTAAACACCCATTTCTCCTCCGAGATCAGCCTAATGTTTCAAACATATACTTCCTCCACAGGTAATCAACGCATACTATGTAATGTCAGGTACCTCAGTCAACATGTATGTTAATACTTATTAAAAATCATATTTATTTACAATACCTCCGGAACATAAATAATTCCACAGTAAATATCTGTCAATCTTTATACTCTCCAAAACTTGGCTTTCTTCACAATTGATGGGTGCACTTCCGGCAGTTTGTTACAGTGCACCATCAGTAGTGGCAATCCCTATTTCATCTGTCATTCATCTTTCGTTACATGCATCCTATTCCGCTTGTCCCCTTCCATGGTTTCCTATCTGTCCAGTCTTCTTCCTGAAGGCCCCTTAAACTCATCGCATCTTTAACGTCTTGCATCCATCTTCTACGTGTTTATCCACGTTTTACTCCCTCAAATGATGTCCATTCTTGAATTATTTTTAGCCATCGGTTATCATCCATTGATTGGAGTGGCCAGACGCTGAAGTCGGTCAAGCCGGAGAGGCTTCTCGAAGATTGGTCACGAAAGGCTCGCTTCTGCTGAGCAGTGCTAATCAAGCGTGGGCCGCGGCTGGTTGCGGGAGATGACTGTGGTTTGTGGCCTGACTTCGGCGGTCGTGGTCCGACGGCACAGGAGCTGGTCACGTAGTTCAGTGTTCTCGTTGCAGTCCTGCGTTACGACTTCTGCTCCAAGTTCTCCTAAGATTTTATCCGTTACATGTTTCTTGTCAGGTCCCATTTTGAATGTTTTTCGTGCAGTTTACTGAGTGCGTAACTGCAATCGCCTTTGTACCCCGCTAACAGTACGCAGTTGTCGGTGGAATGTAAAATTACAGAATTTCTTGTTCTGAAGAGATTCAAATTTCCTTTTCCAATTTCGCAAATCTTTTAAAGATTAGATTAGATTAGATTTACTTCCATTCCAATTGATCCATAGTGAGGTAGAACATGTCAGAAAAACAACAATACATGACAAATATTTACAACTAAAACAAATAAGCTAATGTATCATTCCACAGGTCCCAAGTGGAATGATCGTCATTTTTTAATGAACACTATATGAAAGAATCGTTTTACAAATACTAATGCACTGAATTTAAAATAAAAAGAAGGTTTTTAAATTTATTTATAAGGTAATAAACGTGTAATACAACTACTACAATACTTATTTACAATGAACACATTACTGCACTGAAACTGTGCAGAAGTTATATATATATATATATATATATATATATATATATATATATATATATATATATATATATATATATATATATATATCAATTGGTTCTACTGAGAAATTAATCAATGAAGTAGAAGGAGTTGGCCACCAATAAATCCTTTATGTTTCTCATGAACTGAATTTCTTTGGTTGATAAGCTTTTTATGGCTGCTGGTAAATTATTGAAAATGTGTGTTCCTGAATAATGCACATCTTTTTGAACAAGACTAAGTGACTTTAAATCCTTGTGAAGATTATTCTTATTCCATGAATTGAGCTGTTGGTTTGAAACAGTGATATATTTTTAATGACAAATTTCATTAAAGAATAAGTATATTGGGAATCAGTAGTTAGTATCCCTAGTTCCCTAAACAGGATTCTGCAGGATGTTCTTGAGATCACACCACATAAAACTCTTACTGCACGTTTTTGTGCCCGGAAAACTTTAGCTTAGCTTGATGAATTCCCCCCCCCCTTCCCAAAAAAAAAATCCCATATGACATTATGGAATGAAAGTAAGCATAGTATGCCAGCTTTTTCTTTTTTATATCCCCTATGTCTGACACAATTTGCATTGCAAATAGAGATTTGTTAAGATGCTTCAGCAGTTCTGTGGTGTGCTTTTCCCAGTTGAATTTATTATCAAGCTGTAATCCCAAGAATTTAACGCTGTCCACTTCTTATATCTGCTTGTCATCATATGTTAGGCATATACTCGTGGGACACCCATTACAAGTTCTGAACTGCATGTAGTGTGTTTTTTCAAAGTTTAGTGATAAAGAATTGTCTAGGAACCAGTGGTTAATGTCCACAAATATTTTATTAGCTGATCTTTCTAAGACTGCACTTGATTTGCTATTTATTGCAATGTTTGTATCATTGGCAAACAAAACGAACTTGGCATCTGGTAATGTTACTGATGAAAGGTCATTGATATACACAAGAAAAAGTAAGGGCCCTAAAATGGAACCCTGTGGGACACCACATATAATTAGTTCCCAGTTGGATGATGCCTGAAAGCTTGATACATGTCTCTTTCCTCTTAACACCCTTTGTTTCCTGCCAGAGATATAAGATTTGAACCATTTTGCAGCATTTCCTGTTACACTATAATATTCTAATTTACTTAAAAGGATATTGTTATTTACACAGTCAAATGCCTTTGACAGATCACAAAATACACCAGTTGCCCGCAATTTTTTATTCAATGAGTTAAGAACATTTTCACTGTAAGTGTAGATAGCCTTCTCAATATCACAACCCTTTAGAAATCCGAACTGTGACTTTGACAGTATGTTATTTGAGATAAGATGGTTATAAAACCGATTGTACATTACTTTTTCTAAAATTTTTGAGAATTCAGGCAAAAGTGAAATTGGACGGAAATTTTATGCTATTTCTTTATCTCCCTTCTTAAACAGTGGCTTAACTTCAGCATATTTTAACCATTCAGGAATATTCCAGTGATAAACGACTGGTTACACAGATAGCTTAATATGTTACTTAACTCAGAATCACATTCTTTAATTAGCTTTGTTGATATTTCATCATACCCACTAGATGTTTTTGATTTTAAAGATTTTATGATCGACATTATTTCTGCTGGGGTAGTGAGGGTCAAATGCATATTATGGAAGTTACTTGAAATGTCTGGTCTGAGGTATGCAATAGCAGCATCTACAGAACCTGACAACTCCATCTTTTCAGTAACAGTTAAAAAATGTTTGTTAAATAGTTCTGCAACACTAAATACGCCTTAAATGAAGTCGGTGCTTATGTGCACCTTTATCTTAGACCCTTATTCGTGGAGAACTCTTGACGAATTTTGTTACATACTTTAACTATACTGTTGAAACCCTCCTGTAAAGTTTGTTATTGCTTGAGGACACGTGTTATCGATACTAAAATTTTCCACTGATACTCACAAGTTAATGGGACGGCATCGTATGCCTCCAGCAGATCAATAAAAGTTAAGCGAATCGACATTCCCCTTTCTATTTTCTTTTCAACGAGAAATTTAAGGTTGAGTATGCCATCTGCACATTATTGTGTCACTCAAAACACATTTTGCTCCTCCGATTGTTATTGTTGCTTCTATTTTACACTTTATTACTTTACGGCACAATCGGACTATTTTACAGATAATAATAGTCCTTTACAATTTGCACAATCACTCCAGCCTCCCTTTTTTAAAATGTGGACGAAATAATTGCTATTTTCCATTCATTTCGCGGATTCTCAGCATTTAAACATCTTTTAAATATTCTTGCCACATCTGATGAGCCCTCTAGTGTCTGTTGTTCGGTTTGTATTGAGTTAGCAGGCCGGTTTTCATAATCGTCTTAAGCTGTGCCCTAATTTCTTAGGATATTTTTGTAATAGGTTTTCTACTCCTCCATAGAAATAAGACACATTTATGCAACGACTTGATTTGCTTCCATGCATTTACCTGTGTGTGGCTTGATTATTGGTTAATATCTTTCCTTTTCTAGCTTTTGTTATTTATTTTTGTACCATTTTGTTTTTACCATTGTAGTTTAATCTGACCAAAGTGTTTTGTGAGGTAATCATTTCTCCTAAGCAGCTATCTTGTCATATATAGTCTTCCCTATCTGTTCACTCTATCGTGGAGTATCTTTCAAATACCTTTCAGGGACTATTTATTCCCCAGACCTTCATTTACAGCTTCACACATTTCATTTGCCGATCCTTCTGCAGTTCTGTCCAGTTTTGTAGCTAGTCAGGTATAAGAGCTTAGGCGAGCCATTTCTCAGACTCTCGATATTGTACTTGACATTATTCAGTGGAGTTCCATTTACTTCAGCTCATTTGTTATATACGATGTAAGTCTTTTTGACAGGAATAATAGATTTTATCTATGACTAGGAAATGACATGAGCCACATTATTGGCCACGCATGAGTCTTACGCCTGAGATTTTCAGGTCATTGTTCTGTTTGAGAATAATAAAATCAATGACTTATTTTAGCTAAAGTATGGGTTGCGTCGATGTACATTTGCGGGTATCTTTGGCTAAAACCGTCAATTACGAATTTTTAATTTCTGTTGTTCACATAAATGAATTAGTCTTTCCCCATTATTGTTCGCAATGGATTCTTCGCAGAGACCTGCTACAAAGTCATTATTGAAACCCGTTCTGGCGGTCAGGTCACCAATTAAAATCCCCTCTTTCCGATTTCCAACCTTTCCCAAGGTTGTCGTCAAATTAAAAAAGAAGTTGTCGTTTTCAGTATTACGGCACAGCTCGTTGTGGTACATGCCCATGTGATTACCAAATAATGATTTCTTACATCGACATTCACTTACAAAAGTCTGTGATTGATTTGACCCGAGTCTTCTACGTATTTTTGTACTTCTTTTTAATTGCTAGGGATATTCCTTCTCGGACATGTTCTTCTTACGGTATACCACTATATAAAGCACGTCATCGTCTTTTTCCTCTGATCCTTTTCCTTTTTTCTTGGTCTCTGTGAGAGCTGCTATATCCACGTCATGCCGTAATAATTCTTTAAATGTTTCTCTTTTAGTTGATCTCCCTTGAACATTCCATGTAACTAATGCAATTTTTCTGGGTTTACAGCCATCATATTCGGCTGCAAGAAACGCTTGTTAGAGCAGTTGAGAAGGCAGCAGTGGCAAGATGACGTTATATGGTGTGAACGTGCTATTGGCCGACCTCTTCTCACAGCCATCTCTTCTCTGTCGTTCCCGACTGGCGTGCCGGCGCTTTGAATTTACGCCGTAACAAGACCGACCTTCTCTTGTGGTCATTAGACGTGGCCGACCGGAAACTTTACCATAACTATAACTGGCCTCAAGTTCCCACGCAGTCCAATATGAGGCTGCATATCCAGATACCCCACAAGTCTGGGTGTTGGATAGCTCGACCATCTCTCCAAATGGAGATCCGCAGACAAACCCCTTTCAAATTCTGTCAGGTGCTGATAGTACTGTGTCACGTGAGTACGTGGCTTCTCTGTTCTCCTCACACCAAGTGAAGTGTGGCAGTGGTCAGCACACTGGACTCGCATTCGGGGATATAATGATTCAGGGTGTAACACTCCGGTTTGATATTACCGATTTATCCCGCTCGATCGGGATCTGATAGCAGCCCAAATAGACATTAATTAATGTGACCGTGTACCTAATGGGGCTGGCAATCGGATTGGACTGCTACGGAGTTGTTACATTCCATTTTGTCCTTCTCGAATGCTGTAATAATAAAATGTCTGGTGGCAAGAAGAACGACAACACAGCTTCATTAATCAACAACCTATATTCATAACAAAAACACAAAGTAAAGAGACAGCCACTGCCTTCGTCGTACAGAATTAATAACGGCTAATCTCAGCACAGGCCATTTAGTTATTCATTATCGTCACACGCAAATTTTAATCACTGTATCCAACACTGCAATCCAACACTGCAATCCAAATAACGCCGGCGCGGTAGACGCGAAAATACAAATATCGGCACTGAAATATCACTGAATCACACTAGTAATTGTACTCGTTCACTTTCCCGTATATTTCTAACACAAAAGGGGTTAAACCGCGGCGATGGCCACCCCCTTTTGTCGGTACGGCCTTGCATTACGGCCACCGGCCGCCCCACGGCCCGGCCCGCAGCCTGGGTCCCACTCTACTGACTCAACACTCGCTCTCGCTCTCGCCACCCGACGCACACTATCGATTGTTTGTCCTGTCGACCTGTGCTGTCGCAAAATTTATAGTAAGAGCCTACGGACCCCTTACAAGATCCCCGTCTGGTCATCAAGAATTATGTTTTCCGTGATTCCCTTTGAAAGTGGCTCATCCGCTTTACTTCTTCTTTCATTTATAATCCAGACTTGTGCTCTTTCTCTGATGACCACACTGTCGACTGGACGTTAAACGCTAATTTCTCTTTTTTCTTTTCTCTCTGTTTATGCTCTTGTATACCCTACCAGGCACGGTAAACATATCAAATGTGAACAACATTAATGCATTCTGAGGACGATCTACCTGTCACAGAGAACTGCAGTTCTAATTATTTAAATACCCATCGATGGTGTGTCCGTGTACGAAATTGTATTGATATCCAACTATGTCTTCTGGATGCTTCCTTATTTTTGGCAGGCAGTGTGTGGCTGAAAAACCATCATGTTCGTAGGAAGCGATAGACATGGGCAACAGTTTTACATCTTCGAAGAATAAGTGCTTGAAAAATGGGGAAAGGCCCGTATACTGCTGAGTGTAACGGCTGTAAAGCGGAGTGTGCAGATGCAGTAGTATAAGAGTCATAATAGCTCTGTAGTTTGTTCACGTCTTGAGAGCTGATCGGCTGGAGCCTATAGAAGTCGGTCGGCTTCGGACCACGAGTGGTTTGAGTGCAGCTACTGCCAACATTGGCAATCTAAAAACACAGTAGCTGTTTGTGCAGGAGACATTACTAAGTGTAGTGTCATCCACGTGTAGTGCTAGCACTGCGTGAGGAAAGCGCAGCTTCTTCTCCCCCCTCTCCCCTTCCCTGCTCACCTAACGCTCCGTCCCCGCTTCCACCACACTTGCACTCTTCTCGCGGTCGTCTATGTGTTGGTCTTCGATAGGCGGAGATTGTTTCCTACGCTACATACGACTCACCGGAAACTCGACCAGGTCGTCGTGGACAAACTCTACTCTGGAGTAATTGGCATCAAATCCCACGTGGAATTTGCCAGCCGCGGTGGCCGAGCGGTTCTAGGAGCTTCAGTCCGGAACCGCGAGACTGCTACGGTCGCAGGTTAGAATCCTGCCTCGGGCATGGGCGTGTGTGATGTCCTTAGGTTAGTTAGGTTAAAGTAGTTCTAAGTTCTAGGGGACTGATGACCTGAGATGTTAAGTCCCATAGTGCTCAGAGCCATTTGAACCATTTGAACCACGAGGAGTTTAGAAATTGTGACCACTCAGGCACCAAGCTGTGTTTTGGAAGTCCACTGTCAAGTTCTTGTCAAACTGAAATTCAGTAGTTCCTATCTCTCATGACTGTATTACCAGCGGGAAAATGGTGAGTAAGAAATTCACATTCAAGTCTGATTTTTATTAAATATCTGAAAATTAATTTCGCGACACCTCCTTAAAAAAATTGCTAGTTTAGAATTTCTGGCACTGAGTAATTCTGATGACGCAAACTTAGGTGTACATTCTTGAATGGACAATGAGGAATCATTTACTCATTCCAGAAGTTCTTTTAACATCAAGAATGCTAATGGAATTACACAAACGAGTAGCAACAGATCTTCAGACGGGACTCCTGTCAACTACGGTCCCGGAAGATTTTCGACATAATTGTACCGGAATGCCGATTTTAATTGTGCTGTCCATGCAATTACTTTATCAGTCATCCAATTTCAAGGTGAGTCAAGACTGACTGTTCAAATAATTTCTTATTTTTATTTTACACATTTTGTGCGACATGCTGTTCATAGAACGACTGATGGAGTCTTCATGTAACAGACCGTACTTTGTCGCGTGAATGTATGTAAACTGTCACAGTTGCCGGCACACATTCATTGCAAGCGAAAATTTTCTCAATCCAACAGAGACTTCCATAGGATTTGAATGAAATGTAGTTTTCACTACTTTGACAGATGTTGTGGAATAATATCAACAAATTTCACCTCGACGATACTTTTTTACTTTATTATACAT
Organism: Schistocerca serialis cubense; assembly: GCF_023864345.2. NCBI lineage: Eukaryota > Metazoa > Arthropoda > Insecta > Orthoptera > Acrididae > Schistocerca > Schistocerca serialis. The sequence goes on from NC_064639.1 coordinate 308,684,094, forward strand.
CGCTCTGACACAATGAGTTGCGTTTGTTTCATCCAAATGCATTTATTTGGTACGGTTTGTTACTAATGAAAATTCGTAACATTTGAAATCTACTGCACTAAACAGTTACTCCTATCGCACAATATTTAATTGAACAAAACCAATATATCATGGTTGAAGGAATGCAAAGATTCACTTTCAATGCCATGAAAGATTGATTCTCTAAGTAGCACACTGTTTTCGAATAAAATTCAAGTTAAGGGGTCCCCTACAAAGCAACTAAAAACGAAACATAAAAAGCTACAGTATACTATTCTGGCCTCCCAGTAACTGAATGTATATATAGTAACTGACAGCGTAGGTACATCAGAAGAAAAGATCTAATACATTGTAACTGATGAATTAACTATCACAAAGCCTTACGCAAATTGGGTGATGATTTGGTTGAATGTTAACCAAGAGCAATGTGAGAACCAATTCCTGATCAGTGTCTGGATCGTATTGAAAACAAATCAAATGATTTTTGGCGCTTATTTCTTACTTTGTATGCGACGTAGTTCCATCATTTAAAGCCAGATATGAGGCAGTAATTAAATGGAGAGGGATTCACTGGAAGAGGATGAAGAGAGTGGACGGACCAAAAGGGGGACAAAGTCGAAAAACAAAACTTTTTTAACCTAAAAGCACAGTATTTCACAGAGAGGTAGGAAAATGTTCTATTATCTTGTAAAAAAGTTATTAAGGGTAATTTCAGCTTATCTCGATACAAATCTTGATCTTATGATCGGCAAATGTAACAAGGGAAAGAATGAAGAATAAGCTTAAGGTCCCGTTAATGTCTCGTTTAACGTCGAGGCTATTAGGGAAGGAATAGAAACTCGGGTTGAGCAATAACTGGGAAAGGAAAACGGCCGGGTCCTTTGAACAGAATACCTAAATGTGAGGCTCTATTATTGTACAAAAACAAAACTAGTTATTAAAATTATTACTAGACCTCTATGGCGATTTATCATTTGATATTCGGTACACGTTGTTCTGCTGTCTCGCTGATTCATCAGTGTAGCACATACACGATATTAAACCATATTTAACAGTAAAACGGTAAAGAAAGAAACATCAAAAAAGGCACTGATGACTAACACGAACTGTTGTAAAGACGATGGAAGCAGAAATGGATATAACATTGTATTATATGTAAGCAGAATAGTGGTATTAACGAAAGTATCGAAATCATATAGTAGCTTTTTCTATGTTAATACTCGCTTCTATCTTTAAAAATAGCAGATATCACATTAATAATTTAATTTATGGTGTACACAGAAACTACTGGAGAGAAGACAGTCCGAATTCATGTGGCTGTCCATACTCAATGGCAGTCAAACGGAGGCCGTATTGAGTGACCTCCACATTGAGTTTGACTCGAATTTTTTCGTCGCTGTACCGTCATCTCGGGGCACTGTTGACATTCTGGAAGCCTACAGGGTAGGCAGAGGATATCCACTTGTAATAAACAAGTTCTGTGAATGGTACTCGACCAAATACCACACCTGCAGAAACGAGAGCATCAGAATGCGGCGTAAAGACCTGATGGGATACAACATGAAGGTGGGGGTGGTCGTGGTAAGTCAAATCTCCATTGACTCACACTATCCACCTTCAGAGTATCACAAGTGGTAGTGCAGACTGTTTCCACCAAAAAAGTCTCAGTCAAATATCTCACGAAATAAACGTCAAACGAAAAAACTACAAAGAACGAAACTTGTGTACCTTGAAGGGGGAAAACAGATGGCGCTATTGTTGGCCCTCTAGATGGCGCTGCCACAGGTCAAAAGGATATCAACTGCATTAGTACGTAAAGAAATATGAATGTTTTAGTTGGACCACTTTCTTCGCTTTGTGATAGATAGCTCCCTAATAGTCACAAACATATGGCTCACAGTTTTAGACGAACAGTTGGTAATAGATAGAACGTAGGTACGTTTGAACATTTTATTTCGGTTGTTCCAATGTGATACATGTACCTTTGTGAACTTATCATTTCTGAGAACGCATGCTGTTACAGCGTGATTACCTGTAAATACCACATTAATGCAGTAAACGCTCAAAATGATGTCCATCAACCTTAATGGATTTGGCAATACGTGTAACGACAATCCTCTCAACAGCGAGTAGTGCGCCTTCCGTAATGTTCGCAAATGCATTGACACTGCACTGACGCATGTTGTCAGGCGTTGTCGATGGATCACGATAGCAAATATCCTTCAACTTTCCCCACAAAAAGAAATCCGGGGACGTCAGACCAGGTGAACGTGCGGGCCATGGTATGGTGCTTAGACGACCAAACTACCTGTCATGAAATATGCTGTTCAATACCGTTTGAAACGCATGCGAGCTATGTGCCGGACATCCATCATGTTGTCATGCAGTCAAACATCTTATAGTAACATCGGTAGAGAATTACGTAGGAAATCGTCATACATTGCACCATTTAGATTGACATCGATAAAATGGGGGCCAATTATCCTTCCTCCCATAATGCCGTACCATACATTAACCCGACAAGGTCGCTGATGTTCCACTTGTCGCAGCCATCGTGGATTTTCCGTTGCCCAATGGTGCACATTATGCCAGTTTACGTTACCGTTGTTGGTGAATGACGCTTCGTCGCTAAATAGAACGCGTGCAAAATGGCTCTGAGCACTATGGGACTTAACTTCTGAAGTCGTTAGTCCCCTAGAACTACTTAAACCTAACTAACGTAGGAGCATCACACACATCCATGCCCGAGGCAGGATTAGATCCTGCGACCGTAGCGGTCACGTGTTTCCAGACTGAAGCGCCTAGAACCGCTCGGTCATTCCCGCCGGCAGAACGCGTGCAAAAAATCTGTCATCGTCCCATAATTTCTCTTGTGCCCAGTGGCAGGACTGTACACGACGTTAAAAGTCGTCGCCATGCAATTCCTGGTGCCTAGAAATATGGTACGCGTGCAATCGATGTTGATGTAGCATTCTCAACACCGACGTTTTTTAGATTCACGATTCTCGCGCAATTTGTCTGCTACTGATGTTTGGATTAGCCGCGACAGCAGCTAAAACACCTACCTGGCCATCATCACTTGTTGCAGGTCATGGTTGACGTTTCACATATGGCTGAACACTTCCTGTTTCCTTAAATAACGTAACTATCCGGCGAACGGTCCGGTTACTTGGATGATGTCGTCCAGCATACCGAGCAGAATACATAGCACACGCCCGTTGGGCATTTTGATCACAGTAGCCATACATCAACACGATATCGACCTTTTGCGCAATTGGTAAACGGTCCATTTTAACACGGGTAATGTATCACGAAGCAAATACCGCCTGCACTGGCGGAATGTTACGTAATGCATGTACTTATACGTTTGTGACTATTACAGTGCCATCTATCACAGAGCGAAAAAAGTGGTCCAACTAAAATAATCATATTTCTTTACGTACTACACGAATATGTAATAAAAATTGGGGTTCCTATTTAAAAAATTGCAGAGATATCCGTTTGATGTATGGCAGCGTCATCTAGCGGGCCAACTATAGCGCCATCTGGTTTCCCCCTTCAAGCTAGACGAGTTTAGTTCTTTGTAGTTTTTTCGTTTGATGCTTATTTCGTGAGATATTTGGCCCGGTCACTATCAATGGACCACCCTGTAGTCTGGCACGCGCTCTTGTGTGATTTTCATACTACACTGACGGAAAGAAATCGCAGCACCAAGAAGGAATTGTCCGACATAAACGAAAGTTTGTAGGCGTGTTTCTACACCTGAAAGATGACGTCTGTACAAATTCCGCTCCAGTCACTATGAAGATGCAAATCAGGTTTGCTTTAAATACACGCTGTGATGGTCCTGAGCGTTAGCTACCTTCGAGATTGTGCCTGGTGAGCTGGTGTTGGTCAAGAATGTCTTAAAGGCGACAAAGACGCCATCATCAACACCTCACTGAATCTGAACCACGTTGTGTAATAGGGCAACGAGGACCTGGATGTTTCTTCTGGGATACTGCAGGAAGTCTCGGCAGGGACGCAGCCACTGTATATGATTGCTGCCAGCGGTGTTCACAAGAATTTACGGTGCAACAAGGCCGTGCTCTGGACGGCCATGTGGCACCACCAAGAGGACAGACATCGTTTTCGGCATATGGCTCTGGCACATCGTACTGCATCTGAAGCAGCAATCTCAGCAGTAGCTGGCACCACACTGACACAAAGAACTGTTACAGATTGCTTACTTCAAGGAGATCTCTGAGTCAAATGACCCGTAGCGCGCATTCCACTGACGCGAAACCACCGCCATTTGTGACTTCAGTGGCATCAAGAGAGAACTCATTGGAGTGGAGGTTGGAGGTCTTTTGTGTTTTCCATTAAAGTTGGTTCTACCTTGGCGACAGTGATGTTACCTAGACAAATGTATTCCAGAAATTTTACACTACTGGCCATTAAAATTGCTACAAGTGTAAGGTGTCAGGCAAATCCAACACCTTCCATGATATCCCTGACATGATAGCAAATCCGGCAATATGTCACATAGCTCCGAATAAATCCTGACATTTAATTAACCAAAGTAATACGATCAACGAGTGAGCAAATGGAATACCACACACTAACATAAGAATGTCTAAATGCATTTCATACCTTCCCATCACGAAACAGATGGAATTCCAAGGGGAGAAACGAGAACAGAAGCCGAGAGCAGAGTCGTGTAGGCTAGAAGGCCCTACGATAAGGAACACCCACATCGCCGGCCGACTGCCGGAAGGTCCATCCCCCAACCCATGTTAAAAGATAGAGCCCTCCAGAAGAACAGTATAGATCTTACGATAACACTAAAAGGGCCACACCAGCTGCAAGTTTTAGCGTGAGACTATACGCGTCTCTGTTACGTAGCAAACATTAAAAACATTGCCCCACCACAAAAAGTATAAGGTTTCTCATTGGATAGACAGAATTTTTGTAGGTGGAGCTTAAGGTTAACATTCAGACGCTGATTGGTCAGTTGAAAACACAGCCAGATACCTTTTTCTTCAACCAACTTCGGTAAACAGTAGTAAGGAGAAGTTCGAAAGAGTTGCTACCAAGACGGCGAGGTGTGTGGAGCTGCGTCGCCCGCCGCCCCTGACGCTGCCTAACCACCGAAAAGGTAATAAACGCACGCGATGCCGCATAAGAGCACATAAGGCTTCACCCAGAACTGGAGAACTCTCATCTGTTACATCCCCTTTTTATGTAATACTAGTGTCGATCGTCAATTAAACTTCATGGTATTCACATTTGCTACTTAAAGTTAAAATCTGAAACGCGATGATTTTTCTATTATATAATTACTGAGAATTCACATCAGCCACTGTCATTTATGACAAGTTAAATAAGTAATTAAAGATAATTGACAGTCACTGTAGACCATTTTGATAGTTTTCTCTGCTATGAAACTTAATTTAAACCTAGATTATAGATGTGATATGGCATAGGTCATCCTTCAATCCATTATAGAACTTGGAAACCCATTCAGGGAATATTCGTTCACATTTTTGTTGAAAACGGTTTTTATCATCCTGTATTAAAATATTTCCTTTTATCAATAGTGCAATTTATAAACAATGTTTTGTGAGTAGAATAAAAATTCCATTGGTAAACTTAACTGCTTTTTCGACATTATTTTACCAGCTAACTAAAAATAGGAAAGCCTTGAACCCCTTCCACTAAATTTAGTTAGTATTAAGATTCTTTTACAGGGAGTGCAGTGCAGCTGACGCTGAAATCATTAAGTGTTTGGTTATATCATCGCTAGTCTCGTTGAACTCTTCTGACCTCTACATGTCATGTGTGGTCTGGCGTCTCCTTACCAGGAACAGGTCCCAGGTTCAAACTAGTCAATTCCCTAAAAAACACGCTCAGAGCGTCGTTGCGCGAAAGTGGTAGGGAGACATGACTTAGAACAAACAGACACCACGCAGAATTTTAGACAAGAAGAAATCCAGATGATAAATGGGTATTCATTGGACAAGTATATTATACTAGAACTGACGTGTGATTACATTGTCACGCAATTTGGGTGCATAGATCCTGAGAAATCAGTACCCAAAACAACCACCTCTGCCCGTAATAACGGCCTTGATACGCCTGGGCATTGAGTCAAACAGAGCTTCAACACGATACCACAGTTCATCAAGAGTAGTGACTGGCGTATTGTGACGAGCCAGTTGCTCTGCCACCATTGACCAGTCGTTTTCAGTTCGTGAGAGATCTGTAGAATGTGCTGGCCAGGGCAGCAGTCGAACATTTTCTGTATCCAGAAAGGCCCGTACAGGAACTGCAACATGCGGTCGTGCATTATCCTGCTGAAATGTAGGGTTTCGCAGGGATCGAATGAAGGGTAGAGCCACAGGTCAAACACATCTGAAATGTAACGTCCACTGTTCAAAGTGCCGTCAATGCGAACAAGAGGTGACCGAGGCGTGTAACCAATGGCACCCCATACCATCACGCCGGGTGATACGCAAGTATGGCGATGACGAATACACGCTTCCAATGTGTGTTCACCGCGATGGCGCCAAACACGGATGCGACCATCATCATACTGTAAACAGAACCTGAATTCATCCAAAAAAATGACGTTTTGCCATTCGTGCACCCAGGTTCGTCGTAGAGTATACCATCGCAGGCGCTCCTGTCTGTGATGCAGCGTCAAGGGTAACCGCAGCCATGGTCTCCGAGCTGATAGTCCATGCTGCTGCAAACGTCGTCGAACTGTTCGTGCAGATGGTTGTTGTCTTGCAAACGTCTCCATCTGTTGACTCAGGGATCGAGACGTGGCTGCACGATCCGTTACAGCCATGCGGATAACATGCTTGTCATCTCGACTGCTAGTGATACGAGGCGTTGGGATCCAGCACGGCGTTCCGTATTACCCTCCTGATCCCACCGATTCCATAATTTGTTAACAGTCATTGGATCTCGACCAACGCGAGCAGCAATGTCGCGATACGATAAACCGCAATCGCGATAGGCTACAATCCGACCTTTATCAAAGTCGGAAACTTGATGGTACGCATTTCTCCTCCTTACACGGGGCATCACAACAACGTTTCACCAGGCAACTGCTGTTTGTGTATGAGAATTCGGTTGGAAACTTTCCTTATGTCAGCACGTTGTAGGTGTCGCCACCGGCGCCAACCTTGTGTGAATGCTCTGAAAGCTAATCATTTGCATATCACAGCTGCTTCTTCCTGTCGGTTAAATTTCGCGTCTGTAGCACGTCGTCTTCGTGGGTAGCAATTTTAATGGCCAGTTGTGTATTGCCCTCCATTAATTATTTTCTTGGTGTTTGGATTTCTTTCCGTCAGTGTATATTTCAAAACGAAACTTCGATGTTGTATATTGTGCCTGTAAAATATTAAGAGAAGTAACTACTATGTAATATCTATAGTTGAAAGTGACTGCTATCTTAAATTATAATACTCATATCAAATTTATGCATGTTTATGTTCGTAAAATTGATAACGTATAGCACAGCAGAAGGCGCTTCTACGTAGAAAGAAATTGATGGGGAAATTGAGAGGATGGGGTTTACTTATAGCCCAGTGTTCACAAGAATGCGTACACGAGTTATTTATTAGTGACTTGTGTGTGCATTGTGACCATAACAGATAAGTACATGCCATTCTAAACACATTGACGTTAATGCAGTGTCGTGAATATTGTATGACTGATTAATGGTATTTTTCCGGGTATATTACCGAGTTGTTTCCATTTTGTGCACAAAATTTCAATGGGCGAATCAGTCATCTTCTTCTCCAGGTGCTGGCAGTTTTTCCGTTTGAGCACCCGCTGCATGGACTCCAAGCAGATTGCTGGAGTCCAGGCAGCTAGTACACAAACCACAAACGACAAAACTGGCACCACCTGGAGAAGAAGAAGGGAAACGATTTTTCTAATCAATCACATCGAGAAAATATGAGAGATTACAGCGGGTGACTGACTTATTTACATGCAAGCGGTGTAAGTAAGTACAATCAGTCATCGCGCCTTTTCATTGTACTCATGTTTCCCGAATAAAGACAGTCTAATTCTTCATTTGTGAGTTCTTGGTACTGGTAGCTGCTGGATAGTTTATTAATAAAAGCAGAGCGCCTGCAAATAGTGAAAGCCGATTTTCGTAACGACAAATGTTTCCACGTTTTCTCTATTTCAGTTAAAACTTTGTGAAGGTTACGGTTTTCTTATCTGTATCTTGTTTACAAAGAGTTTTTCATCTCCGCATGCTTGTTTCAGTACAGCTTCCGCCTTAGACACAAACACTATTAATAAAATACAGGCAAGGTAACAAGTCTCAAAAGTAAAATTTGTTTGAAATGTACAAACAAGCAACACATCCCATCATAACCGAAAAACAGAAGATCGAACGCTCCCCAATTCTTAAATGAATAACATGCGACATGTACAGCTGCGACTGAACGCATGTTTGTAGTTGCCTACACTGTTATTACTGTGAATAAAGAAACAATACAAATCAATGAGCCCCATGCATTGGCATTGTCCTTTTACACATATGCAGGTTAAATCGAAACACCGAAACGCGGCGCAAGAAGTGGACAACAAAGTCTACTAATAGGGCAGTACCGTTAACCATCCCTCACTTCCCCATAACTCTTTAAAGAACTGAACTTGTATAAAACTTTCTTGCATAAAAGTTTCAAACGTCTCATTACTTTACAAATGAGTTAATTTGTTGATTTTTGACATAAGCATATAATACATTTATGGCTGAAGACGCAAAATCCTAATTATTTTGGTTCTGTTAGTTTCTGGTTATTCAGCCACAGACTTATGAAAAAGTTTAGAAAAGGTTTGAAATTATATGTCAAGTTTGTTCGAAGTCTCTAAGTATACAGTTTCTGCCTTTAATATTCTTCTTAGTGTCCTAAACCTTTAAGGTAAAATTACACTCCTTAATGACTTGATTATGACAACATTTAAAATTCTTAAAACCGGTCCATAACTATACGAAATGCCAAAAATACATGGTACAATCTCAAAGAGAGTATTTATCGACGTCCAGCGTTATTCATGGCAAGGCGTCCGGATTAAGATTAAACCTCACTGTTTTCCAGGCATTAGTCAATGAGGATGAGCAGATGGTTGAAAAATGGGTTGCCTCCTGCGTGACGCGCTCTATAACGCCGTTAATGCAGTTTAAAAATAAGCTCTTTGTCATCTCCGACAAGACGATGGATTGTGAACTGTGTGATTGTGTCTGTTGTTTCTAATACACCTTTTTCTACACTGTATTTTTGGTAAATGATGAGAACTCTTACATAGAAAAGAAGTAAATTTTCAACGCTAGAGTGTAGCCATGTATGGAAGTGAAACATGTACGATAGATAGTTTAGACAAGAAGAGAATAGAAGCTTTTGAAATGTGGTGCTACAGAAGAATGCTGAAGATTAGATGGGTAGATCACGTAACTAATGAGGAGGTATTGAATAGAATTGGGGAGAAGAGGAGTTTGTGGCACAACTTGACTAGAAGAAGGGATCGGTTGGTAGAACATGTTATGAGGCATCAAGGGAACACCAATTTAGTACTGGAGGGCAGCGTGGAGGGTAAAAATCGTAGAGGGAGACCAAGAAATGAATACACTAAGCATATTCAGAAGGATGTAGGCTGCAGTAGGTACAGGGAGATGAAGAAGCTTGCGCAGGATACAGTAGCATGGAGAGCTGCATCAAACCAGTCTCAGGACTGAAAACCACAACAACAACAGGAGTTATTTGCTGAATTTTTGAAGTGACATCACTGTCGCATATCCGACATCTCAATGTTGGAAATATGATCGTCCATCTAAATTTCAAGGACAAAATCCTTCGGAAAGCGCCTTGAATACGATAAATAGTACTGGTCAGTCTAAGCTGTGTGTTATTTGTTACATTGTATCCGCAGCTTGATTTTTAGTAATCATTACAAATTTTCTAAAATTACTAACATCATTTTCTTTTTCTTTTGATACTGTGTTGTATTACGAATCTCTATGTTTCGCTTGTAAATTATTTGTGACTCTTGCATTACGTCTATAGCCTTGCTACCTCCGTTTTGCAATAAATGGCAATAGCGGCAAGTGGTCATGCAAGTGAGCAATTAACTCGCGTTCAAATTTAAAAATTATGCTATTTTAAATGGTCACCAGCTCCTTTTCATATAATAATGAATTTATTTGCAGGATTCATTACTTCGTCTTAAGAGTGATAATAGCTTTAAAAACGAATTTTCTTAAAAGAGCCTTAAGCTGTCATAAGTATACACAGTAAGCTGAACCATTTGTAAACATAACGTCATCAAAATATTAGTTGATTTGTGACTCCATAAAGTTATTTTGGACTGAATGTGTGAGCTAAGGAGCCTAGTGCTTGTAATTTTGCGAGAATTTTTAAATTTATGTTTTAACACGAATAAATCTGCGGCTGAGTCTCAGATAGTGATGGGTGAGATCTTCGGCGAGGCACCCATTAGCGAAAGTTTCTGCTCTTCAAGAACGGTGATTTCGTCGTCGGAGACCGGCATGGCGGTGGAAGAGCTAAGTTTTTCAAAGTTACTGAAACCAACGGAAACAATGACAAGGGATCGTTATCCAAACCAATACGTTTGAGCAGAAATTTATACGTTTGAGCAGAGCACTGAAAAACAAACGGCCACAGCGCAGCGAAAGGCATGAAAAGGTGATTTTGCAGCATGACCACGTGTCGCAAAACCCGTCAAAGCATACTTGGTGACGTTAAGATGGGGAGTCCTACCCCACCCGCCGTATTTTCCAGTCGTTGCTTCCTCTGACTACCACCTTGTTCGATCAATATGAAGCGGCCTCGCTGACCAGCAGTTCCGATCACATAAAAAGGGAAAACTTGATCAATTCATGGATCTCGTTAAAGGACTCCCAGCTCTTCTTCCACGGTATTCGTATATTACCCAAAAGACAGGAGAAAATAGTGGCCATCGATAGTCAGTACTTTCAAAGGTGAATGTCTCATAAGTTTTCACAATAAAGCCTCTAACATAGAGAAAAAAACGGCGGAAGCAAATTTGCCAACCTAATAATTAATGCTCCACAATTTCAGAACGTAGGTGTTGCAGAAATACAGTTTCTTCGAACTTTTGCAATTAATGACACATATGCTTTCGAAAAAGAATCTTATGGGAGCGGACAGCAACAAGTTACCCGGTGTCGGGGTGGACGTCATTAACTGATGGTTAGCGTCATAATATTTCTCATATCGTTATCTGAAAACTGTCGGCAGAACAATTTGTCAAACGTCGTTCTGTCGGTACCAGATACCATACAGATGTTTGCAACAGCGAAATGTCAGTGAGGAGTGAGTCAGATTTCGTTGTTTTCAATAAATCATTCAAATTCCTTGTCAATAAGCTGAAACACAATTGGTAGTATTATGCTGCCCTTTCCAAATGTTTAATACAATGCTTGATGTTTTCAGGAGTGGCCTGCTTTGTACTTCTGTAACGGGACACACTGTAAAGGACACATGTGTGAAGTGTGGGAGGTTCTGTCGCAGAGACTTAACGTTACGTGAGTATCTAGTTCTGTTAGCTTACCGATTGTCCCACTAGGAGCGGCAGTGTTGTGGGAGTTGACAGAAGTGACCTTATATTTCATAGGCATCTGCGATAAATACTTAAATTACCTTTACCATTACCATTATTGTGTAATTTATTTAGTTTTACAATTATTATTTGTTAAATAGTTTTCGGGTTTACAATGGTGCAAAAAATGTTCGAAATTCGTGAGAACGTTCAGTATTAGTTGTGTTACAACGTACCTAAGTTGCTTTACGGTAACATAATGATACGAATAGAAAACTGATTTATCTGTACGCTGACGTTTTCATTAACTCCACAAACAAAAATGTCTTAATGGTCAGACAGCAGTACTATCGCAATCAAATTAGAGTAAGTGTATTTACGATACCTAACGACACGTGTAAGAGGATTCAACCAGACTGAAATTACTACCCGTATATATTTCACCGACAGAACTACAAGAGGTTTTTTAAGGTATTCTGTCATTCGTTCCTCTACGAGAACAATATTCGTCAATAATGCTACACCACCCAGTGGTAGAGAATATTTGTCACAAGGAAAGCGAAGTACCCTTCAGACCAAATTTGTCTTTGAGCTGGGTTACCTACATGAAGGGGCAAGGCAAATACATGACGTCATTGGGCACCACACCTGTCGTAAGCCACAATACTTTCCCAAATCTCGCTCCACACCTCCGCGTCTTCCCTTCCCAATCACCTCCCCATCCCAGCCCATACCAGAACCATAAGCCACATCTCTTACCCCTTTCATTAGCCATGCCTCTTTTTTTGGATATAGGCCAGTTATGAACCTCCAGGATGATGCAAGTCAATTAGACAGCTTCTAAACCAACACATATATTTATCACTCCCATTGACTGTTCGAAATTCTACTGTCGAATCACATTTTTCAAATCCTTCTTAAGCCACGCTCCTTTCGTGGACATAAGCCAGTCGGAGCGTTTCTAAGCAAACGCGTAGGTTTAGCCAAGTCACAAATCAGTGTTCCACTGCCTTACCAGTTCTTTCAATCATATTTGTCAAATTCTGTATCAAACAACGTCCTCTTTTCTCGGAAATAGGTCAGTCAGAGAGATTTCTATGGCAAGGATCAGCGTGGCATAACATAATGCCTGTATAGCGTCAGTCATCTTCGCAGTATTGTCCATGTTAAGCTCGAAGATGTAACTACTCAGAATGGAAAAGGCGTGAGTGTTTAGAGGGAGTTTGAAATGCAAGAGTTATATAAACTGAATTTAAAGACTTAAATAAACTAAATTTTTGTATATTCGGAAAGTTCAGGGTACATAGGTCTCTCTGGGCTAGACTGTGAGGCAGCCCACCAGTCAAGGTGCACATAGAGTGTGGAATAATAGGGAGACAGAGGAGACATTGCGGTTCTGAATCAGGTGTTGATAAGCCAAAAAGAGCAGAGCCAAAGACAGATGACTTAAGGAGTCTGGTAGAAAGGCAAAAGCACAACAGAGAGAGAGAGAGAGCAACCTTGGCTTTGCACTCCAAGGAGCGGCCAACAAGCAACGTGCGTAACTTCTTCTATACTTACCATGGGCTCGCCATGACGGCATGTGTAGCCAGTTTCGTCAGCTGGTTACCAGAAACAACAACTTCTGCTTATGGGATGATTCTATCAGGCACGCAGGCTCTGAAGGTGCTTATGCTGGTCGTGTAGCTGAGAAACGTGATGAAAAATTCTGAATAAAATTTTTGTACTGAAAACGTAAATTTTTCCGAGACTGGCTTGCCGTCCTGTACAACCCTCTCTCTTTTTAATAGGCCCATTTACAGTGGTTCCAGTGACCCTTGTGGTGAACGGTGCGGCCATGTGACAAGAGCGGCGCTTTCCTCAGGTGGTGTAGCTCGATAGGTGCGTACAAGTAACACTGATACTACTAGTATGAGCCTACAGACTTGAGGAGATGTTACGCATGAAATTATGATCAGCACAACACTAATCTGTGCTACTATGATTTTACTGTACAGAAAATTAGAGATGAATAAAGTGTTTGTTTCAGCACACCTAACATTTGTTAAAAGACAAAGATCAAAGATTTGCTTTTACTACACATCACACGGATAAGTCCTGCAGTACTTATATGCATATGCACACCTGGAGAATAGGAAACTTGCATTCAACAGTTTTATCAGTTAACAGAAGGGAAAAACCTATATTAGTTACTATTAACTGTGGTCTTTCTCGTTAAAATTACGTGTATAATCATCTGAAAAAATACTTGTAGCTCTGACACTCTACTGATACATTAGAAAATTAATATTAATTACAACAGTATTTCCTTGGTGTGTACACAAAACTTTTTTGAACCATGATTAACTCTCTAACCACCATAGGTAACAGTACAAAAACACTTGTGAATTATTTATTTAATATATCGATATTTAACTTGGAAGTTCATTACTACAAAGACTAAAACAGACTAAATACAAGAGCGCATGGAATTAATTAAAATAGTACACCATGGGTAATACACAAAAACTCTTCTAATCATGTGTAACTAACCACCATGGATAACACATGAAATGCCCTTGTAAGTTATATATTTAATATGCCCATATTTAACTTGCAATTACATTACTACCTAGACTAAAACAGGCTAAATACAAGAATACATGGAACAGTTAGAATTCCACATAATGGAGTGGGGTAACATTGCATGTATCAGTTTCTATTACCATGAAATACTGAATAATTGTTTAATTGGGTAAATGAAATAAGTCATAATGACTACTTTTCATGAGTCAATAGAAATGTATAGTTCATTGACATTTCTGTCTACTGGCACCAAATTCTAACCTTGTCAGTACCTACTTGTACCTAACCCATAAACAGAGCTTTATTATCAGCATAGTTCTTGTATCATCCTGGATCACTACTTACTTAACAAAACACAGTCTACCTTCTCAAGTAATAATCATGTTCCTTATTAATTAAGACATAGTAGGCCATATTAACAGTGATTGCAAATGGAGGAAGATTAAATGTCTTTTGCCACAGTTTAAGTGTCACCAGTTAATGGCCTGCTTTACTCATAAAACCCATGTAAATTCAAGACTCTTGGTTGCAGACATGCATTTAGAAATTGGAGAAATACTTTCGAATAGCTTTAAACAATTGTTGTTAATGAGGGACCAATATTACCTTAGCTTATTTACAAAGAACGACATGGGACTATCACTGAAATTAGCAAAGGACTATGAATCAAAATAAATGGATGGGTTAGTACAATTGGAATCACATGGGAAAGCAATAAAAAGTGCACCATTAAACAAAACAAATAAATTAACATTATGCTAGGTATAAGAGCGTGTCTGTATTGGTACATGCAAACACAAATGTGCAGTTTCAGCCATCTCCTGGCTAATAAGCGAAAGTCAATTACAGTGTTTACAAAACATACATACGAACTACATATATATTAGCAATGGCTAATAGTTGTCCATAGGGCCCTTAGTATTTAAAGAGTACCTCTCTTTCGATAAGTTGTAGAATGCAGATTAACACATATTAGAATCTGAATAATACTATCTGACGGAAGAGGCATCTGCTGTTCAGCATTTATCTTCAACAACTATCTCATGTACCTGTCTTACTTCTAAGGCAAAGTGTAATAACTGTGTGCACATGCCACATTTAGAAAGTGGGTGTCACCCCCCTACTGAAGCTTCTTAATGAAAGTCATTAAGATTTTATTTTATAGCCAGTTCCTCAGAATCAGAATAAACAAGACTCAAGTTAATATAAAAATATTCATTATATACTCCAGAATCAGACAACTAAAATTTTTAGCACTAAAATCCTTGTATCCCTACATGGGTGCACTAATTTACAAGAATAGCTTATTATGGGCTGGAACAAAATCACCTATTGAGTGTAGAGAAAGAGAGAAAATAGGGGTCTCTGCTCACAACAGAGTTGCAAGATCTTAGAAACAACAAACACAAATCTTCAATATATATGAGTGGAAAAAGTGTGAGAGAAAAATGGACGTACCTGAAGTATAAAGATAAATTATCCTTGACGAGCAGAAGGAAAAACAGGACAACATCAATGACATGGCTACGGAGATATCAGTAAGAATAATGAAAATTTCAGAATAAAATTTTTCTGTGAGACTCTAAACTATATCTAAGCAGGCTAGCTATGCTGTACTTTTTTCTGTACCCGGACGCTAAAATGGTGAATCGTTATACTATGGGCAGCTGTAGAGGTTTCCATGGGTTTACTTTTCTAGATTTTCTATTTTTTGTATTATTGTCACGAGCGGTGTGTTACTAAATCCATGTGTGGTGTATTGCAACCAGATGTTAGCATAATACTCCAGTTGGCTTTATTTCTCTTTTTGACAATTTTTGGGAAGAAAGATTTGAAGTTATTGCCTTCTCATAGTGAAATCAACAAACTCTTTTTTTTTTTTTTGCTATTTTCGGAAGTATCTAGCTGGCCATTCTAGCGCTACTACTCTCTATGGCCATTTAAAAGTCATTGTTACGAAGTTTGATGATAGGTAATTGCATTTCTTGAGGTAGTCATGTAGCTTCACAAATGTGTAACTGCATGACAAAATTTACACGATTCGAAGATAGGGAGGCGGGGGAGGGGTGCGACATGAGGTGTCTGACGGCTGCGGCGACATTGAGGACATCCAGAATCCACCCACAAAGATAAATAAAATAAAATTGTTAAAACATGAGTTTAGCGGTGTTGATATCTAAGACAGAGTAAAAGTTAACGAAAAGGAAAAAAAATTATTGAAAGTATTTGTGAACGAAATGTAAATCTATTTGTTTCCTTATTGTGTACTATTGTTTTGCGGTTCTAAATCCCCGTATTCCTGTTACACACGAAGCTTATGATGGTGATGTCTGTCATGTGGGAGGCTGTGTCTGTTATTAAAATTATGTTCAATGATCAGTGGTTACAAAGAACAAAGATGCAAAGAACGAACTATCATCACATTTTTAGAAGTATTTGAGTATTTGTTCACTTCACCAACCGTCATTTTTGGGAAGAAGATGACAATGCATACTATTCTATACTATAAAAATATAACTGACATTGTTTATTGGCTCATATACCTATTTATTTGTTTCGATTTTACACCTAGCGAAGCCGTATTCCACTGTGGCGGATGACATTGTTCTTATCTACATGATAAACACAGCTGAAGTAAAGACTGAGGCAGAATGGCTGAAAATATTAATCTTATTAATGTCTGTCACACATTTACATCACAGATCTACAACACGTGCATGAACTACCTCATACAACTACACAGGACAAGAAACAATTTGAAATTGGACAAAAAGTGTAGTAATTACCGTTTGATTCCAAATTACATTTTATTTGAAGTTATTTGGTTCTCAGGTAGCACACAGAGCTATTTTAGGAACAAAGAGATCTTAGTTAAATAACAGTTAGCAAACACCTTGAACAAAACAGAAAAACGATAAAATTTGCACCTGCAGACAGCAACTTACCTGACCAAATTTACAGTCCTATGGCATATGATAGACAAAGCAGAAAAGATTGCTAATAAAAGTCAACAGAACAGCAGAAAACACAAGAAAAGAAATGAAGTGTGCTAATGAGGAAACAACTTCAGAAGATCACACATGTTCATACAGTGAAGACTTCCAACACATATTTCACCCAAGTGTAACGTATTTCAGTGACATACAAGTGAGTGAAGTGGAAACATTGTTATTAGAGAAAGATGTAAGGATAACATAAACAGGAACAAATTAACAAGGCATTATGAATGGAAACAGAAGGAAAAATCCTAAAATATTGATATAAATACGTGACTAATCAAGGAACTGAGAGTAATACAAGTAAATGACTCCATCGAACACAAGAAAACTCAAAGAAACAAAGAATGAGATAAGAAAGAAGCATTAACAATTAAGTCAATAAACAAAATACTACAGAAAATGTGGCAATAGTTACAAATACATAGTAACACTGTAGTGCTCAATGATGTCTAGGAATCTATATGAATAAAACACAGATCAGTTACAGTACAATAACCTTGAGGAAATATAATCTGATCCAGCTTATAGATTCCAAACGAAATTTGTTACAATCAAGCATTCTCTGTGGCAGACATCCAATGATTTCATTCTTAAAGCTGTACCATGATCTGCAGTGAAGTTCATATGAACAAACTAATAGTACAAATAGAGAAATATTTACGGTTAGGTCTGACATTCTACCTGAAGGCTGATAATTATCTAACATCGCTTGTTTATTCAACAACAAATGCAGCAAAAACTCAAAGTCGTTCACAAGATTTTGTTATTGAGAAATGAAGACAAGAACAAAAAAACTAATAAAGTACATCTTCTCTTTACCTAATTCAAATCTATGGCTGTAGCTGCATTAAGTGAAGTAAACGAACGCCGTGGGACAATAACAGCGAGGTGCTGCTAAAGTGAACATTCCCGCATTCCTGTAACAGCAGCTAAGGCAGAGAGAGAAAGAGATGCAAATCATTCTTGTAGTGAGAGACAAGAGAAACTGTAAGTTTTAAGTAAAATTATCTTCTTTCAGCGGAAAAATTAATATCTTTAACACAGTGCTACATCTTACATAAGAATTAGTGAGACTATTTCATCGAAATGAGCAGAAAATATGAAGTGAATTTAACTGGATAATACTGTGCCACTCCAAGAAGTAGGTCAATGTTCAGAGCTACTGCCCATGTTCTGCGATGCTGCCAGTTCCATCTCCGGCAACAGAAAAATTTCTAGGATGGCGAACTTTTGTTTCTGGCGCCCACAAGGTCAATATAGATACGTTTAGGAAAACACAGCAGCTACATCAAAAACAGAAAATCTAGCACATTAAACCAATAATATTCTCTCAAACAACCCACAGTATAATGTTCCACAGCTTTAAAACTGGGGAAATGCTGAGCAAACTAACATTGGTGTGGTGATGACTTTGCTGGGTCTGATGCTGTCCTTGCCACAGGAAGCTTGCCGATTTACCAAAAAAAAAAAAAAAAAAAAAAAAAAAAAAGAAATTGAGAAGTATGGTTGGACAAGCTGACAAGGGAATACAATACTGAACTCTATGTGAGCTAAGTAAGTGTGTTTGGGTAAGATTAATATGAATCGGCAGTAAAATAATGAGCTGGTATTGGGAGAGCTGAATATGAGTGTTGGCTTAGAATCTTTCAAATTAGCCTAGCGTGGCTTGCGTTGGGGGAAGCGGTGTGACGTGAGAAGTGAGGAGTAAGGAGGGGATGGGCAGTGCCGTAGGTGGTGGAAGGGATGTAGCATAGTAGAGGGCTGGGGCATGATGACGTCATGTGTTTCGCCACTTGCTAAGTATTTTCTTTCTGTTGACTGATTACTGAGAGAAAAATAGAACTGGTCTTTCGGTAGATTCAGTTACGATTAGGCATGAATGTATTCTAAACATTTTTGTTTTTGAACAAATAGACCATTGCCAACTACTTGAGATCAGGTAACTCCAACTTGTACAGTCTATATATTGAAAGGTTCACCAAGGAAGTGCATATGGCTGAGCCATTCCGCTTTTCCTGCATTTTGTGTAGATACCAAACAGCAGACATAACTGTTATCACTTTTCATCTACAGGCATAACGACAGGGGTATAATGTTATAAATATCATCACTTTTTCCTAAAATTAACGGTCTTTGCATTTTGAACCGTAGTCATTATTTGTCTCCGTGGAAAGAGGTTGCAAATTTCGCTGACTCAAGAAATATCAACCCTACAACAAAATATTTACAGGCAAAGGTTGTCAGCGAAAGCTCTCGCCTGTAAACACATTAGTTTTCGTGCTAGATGTGGCCATAATCGTTGAGAATGGGATCAGTTTGAACTTTTTTAATCACAATTTCCACTTTTTATTGCACCTAAGGAATTTGTGCTTAAAATTAAATCGCTCTGGTGAGAAACTCGTTTTCATTAGCCTACTAGATGGTTAAATCGATGCAAGCAGATTAAATTTCACACGAAGTCGTGTTATACGCACTGACGCCATTACAATCTGATTCTTCCTCGTTTACGTTGTGTACTGAGTATTTAAGATGCCTCCAATAATCGTGAGTCCCGCCGACTGTGAAGTAAGGGCTGTTATAAGATTTCTTAGTGCTAAAGGCCTAAAGCGATCGATATTCATCGTGAGATCTGTGGAGTTTACGGAGAAAACATTATGAGTGGTTGAATGGTAAGAAAGTGGCTGAGAGCAATTAAAAATGACCGCACAAATGTGCATGATGAACAACGGAGTGGGCATCCTTCGGTCGTTAATGAAAGTTTGGTGCAGGAAGTGGACAATAAGGTGACAGAAAACAGACGCTTTACGATTTCCTCCTTGCCGGATGACGCTTAGTGTTTTGTAAGGCATTGTGACCGAGCACTTGAACTAACGAAAATTGTGCGCACGTTGGGTACCGAAAATGTTGACGGATGTGCACAAAACCAAACGTTTAGAGAGTGCATTGACTTTCCCTGAGCGGTACCACAACTACGGTGATGATTTGTTAAGCCAAATTGTTACGGGCGATCAAACATGGGTGGCCTACGTCACACCAGAATCAAAGCAACAGTCCATGGAAGTTGAGCAAGGGCATAGTTTTGCTGCAAGACAATGCCCGTCCGAATGTGGCGGATCAGACCAAAGGTCTCATCACATATTTTCGATGGGAAACTCTAGATCATCCTCCGCAGAGCTCCGATCTTGCTACCAGTGACTACTATCTGTTCCTGCACTTGAAGAAACACCTGGGCGGTCAGCGTCTTCAGGACGAAGTCGAAACAGTGGAGATGCAGTGGTTAACAAGTCAGGCGGCAGACTTCTATGAGGAAGGTATTCAAAACTGGTACTACTTTATGACAAGTGCCTCAATATTAACGGAAATTACGTAGAAAAGTAGATTAAGGTACAGGCTTTCATGTAAAAATAAAATTATTGAGATATCTTAGCAAGTCTTTCTTTAATATCAAAACGCTACTTAATTAAAAAAAACACGTTTCTTTTTTTCAGATAAAAAGTAAACTCATATGTTAGTGGAACTGGACCTTTACACAGAAAGGTTGTACGAGCGGATATATTTTCGACTACGTGAACCTTAGTCTAAATGTGGGAATCTAAGGCGGCAGCTTCGGTGACACAGGCCGCTCGGCAGTAGCTTTCTGCCTGTCCAACGGTACACCTTTAATGTACCTGAACACCAAAGTTTGCAGTAGCACGTCTGTAGTCGCCCGACAACAGACTCCAGAGCGGCGCACGTCTGGAGTGCTCCACTCTGCCGTGATCTACGTTAACAGTCAAGTCGAGCGCCGTTGGAAACTTCTGCGTTCAGGTACAGTAAAGGTGTACCACTGGACAGGCGGAAAGCTACTACCACGCGGCTCCATTTGCTACAGCCGCCGCATCGGAATCTCACCTTTGGCTTTGGGTAGCTTTTGATGCAGAGCCAGGACTGCTTATGGTAAATTTTGTCTGCTACGGACAGGTACACTTTTCAGAAGAGCAACCTCTTCGGAGGCCGCTCGTTGAACGGATCGTGGGACGGCCTCGTGGGGCAACTGGTGGAAGGATACGTAGACATAGCGCTGGCCCTCATGGCGCTGACCTCGGTACGACACGCAGCCGTAGACTTCTCGCTGCCACTCGTCATCTCCCGGTAAGTAAGCACCGTGAGTACTGACATTTATAGGTTGTTGTCAGCCATCTGGCTAAACACTGACTGTAACGAATCCACATTCGCCATTAATGACCTTAGCCACTAAGCTTCCTCAAAATTAATCACTGCTACGAGTCTAAACTCTAGTAACAACAGTTTACCAGTGATACAATATTGAGACTGCGGGGTGACCTAAAAGTATGCACATGATATCTTGTGAACCATGGATGAAGGGTATCGGACGGATGCCATATTCCTTGACTTCCGGAAAGCATTTGACTGGGTGCCCCACTGCAGACTCCTAACTAAGGTACGAGCATATGGGATTGGTTCCCAAATATGTGAGTGGCTCAAGGCTTCTTATGTAATAGGACCCAGTACGTTGTCCTCGATGGTGAGTGTTCATCGGAGGTGAGGGTATCATCTGGAGTGCCCCAGGGAAGTGTGGTAGATCCGCTGTTGTTTTCTATCTACATAAATGATCTTTTGGATAGTGTGGATAGGAATGTGCGGCTGTTTGCTGATGATGCTATGGTGTACGGGAAGGTGTCGTCGTTAAGTGACTGTAGGAGGATACAAGATGACTTGGACGGGATTTGTCATTGGTGTAAAGAATGGCAGCTAACTCTAAATATGGATAAATGCAGATGAATAGGAAAAAGAATACTCCACTAGTAGTGTAGCGTTAACACAGTCAAGTCGATTAAATATTTGGGCGTAACACTGCAGAGCGATATGAAGTGGGACAAGCATGTAATGGCAGTTGTGGGGAAGGCGGATAGTCGTCTTCGGTTCATAGGTAGAATTTTGGGATGATGTGGTTCGCCTGCAAAGGAGACCGCTTATAAAACACTAATACGACCTATTCTTGAGTACTGCTCGAGCGTTTGGGATCCCTATCAGGTCGGATTGAGGGGGGACATAGAAGCAATTCAGAGGCTGTCTGCTAGATTTGTTACTGGTAGGTTTGATTATCACGCGAGTGTTACGGAAATGCTTCAGGAACTCGGGTAGGAGTCTCTGGAGGAAAGGAGGCGTTCTTTTCGTGAATCGCTACTGAGGAAATTTAGAGAACCAGCATTTGAGGCTGTCTGCAGTATAATTTTACTGCTCCCAACTTATATTTCGCGGAAAGACCAACCACAAAGATAAGATAAGAGAGATTATGGCTCGTACAGAGGCATATAGGCAGTCATTTTTCCCTCGTTCTGTTTGGGAGTGGAACAGGGAGAGAAGATGCTAGTTGTGGTACGAGGTACCCTCCGCCACGCACCGTATGGTGGATTGCGGAGTATGTATGTAGACGTAGATGTAGATATAGAATACGTAAACCTCTCGTACCTTAGGTGGCCTTAGACCGCAATAGACCGTTGATGCTGTATTGTAACATATCACCAAAAAAAAAAAAAGTAATAGCTTTGTGTGATCAGTGCTACCTCTGGTGCATTTGGTTCATTGGCCTACTAAATACAGCCGCCAAAATAAGTACTATTTTGTGAAAAGTTGACATGGTGAGCATGTCGCTGTATAAAAATGCAAGTTAACTCTTAACAAATAGTAATATCAGCCGCCAGCCACCTGCACTAATACTATTCATAAAAACAAAAAGCGTCGCTACTGGTTTCGAAGCTCCAGGATTACCGAGATTGCTGCTTACGTTCATAATTACACACTCTTAACACAAAAAACACTCGCACCACGAAGGAATTATTCGAATGGAACGGAAACCAGTAGATGTGATGTTTACATGTACACGTCTGCGGTCTGGACACTTATTGACTGGAGTAAAAATAGCCTTCAGTGATGAGTCTCGCTTCGAAGTGAGCCCCGATGATCAGCGATGACTTGTCTGGAGACGAACCTAAATGTCGCTTACCATACGGCCCAACAACGAGGAGTGATGATCTGGGGTGACATTTCTTTTCATAGCAGGACCCATACAGCTGTCATCCGTGGCATCCTTACAGCAATGCAGTACGTCTGCGATACTCTACGTCCTGTTTTGTTGCCTTTCATGGCAAGCCATCCTGGACTACATTTCAGCAAGATAACGCCCGCCTGCACATGTCGAGAGATTCCGCTGCTCGTCTTCGTGCTCGAAAACCTCACCTTGGTCAGCAAGGTCGCCGGATCTCTCACCAATTGCAGTGTTTAAAGTGCTATGGGCAGAGCGCTCCAACCATTTCGGGATTTTGACGCTGTAACGTCCAAGTTGGACCGTATTTGGCACAATATTCATCACAAAAATATCTAACAACTCTATCAATCGATGCCAACGCGAATAACTGCTTAATAAGGGCCAGAGGTGGACCAACCCGTTATTGAGCTACTCAGCTTGTGAAGTTAGTTTCCTTGAATAAATCATTCAATTTTTCTGAAATCGCAATCATTTGTTTGTCTGTACATGTACATCACATCAACCGATTTCCCTCCCATTCAGGTAATTCTTCCGTGGTAAAACACTTTTTCTTCTCTCTCCCTCTCATTTTTTTGTCTCTGATAGAACGTAGTGTATGATGTTCGTACGATGTTGGCTGTTCATACTATTTGATACGGCTCCCATGTTGCCCTCAATAAGAGCTATTAACCAATAGAGTCGTAAATGAAAATGAATCGTGTATTGAATTTTTTATCTCGGAAGCATTCTCATTAGGTTAGGCTGACGACAGAGCCCAGCAGAAATTGCCACTTTATAAGGAAGCGGATTCTGGTTTCTAAGCGAATTATTTTCTATGTTGTGTACATAGTTCCGCGTAGTCAGCTCGTACACAACTTTCCCACTAGAGCGCGCCCCGCTAAGCACAACAGCGCAGGCGTAGCTCTCGTCCGTCTCCGCACTTCGAGATGGCGCTATCTTAGAGACTGACCAAATTCTGCTTCCGCCGATCCGCGTATTAATATTTAACGCAGCCAATGAGATTGCTGCTAAAGTAGAACTTTTTCTCCTCGCGGATCACACTCGCGCAGTGATACCTGAACGCTCGAGGTATTATAACGAGTGTACAGACCTCCGATTAGTCAGTCTCCATTAATCTGTACCAGTCTGCATTAGTCTGCATTTGTCTGTATTTGTTTGTACCAGTGTATAGTCAAGTTTCAGTCTGCGCCTAATAAGATTACCATATTCCTATACACCGCCATGAAGATAAATGTATAGACACTTTTGTCAAGTATCAGAGATATGTGAGAATAAGATTAACGTACCAATACCAAAGGAACTTCAGATTGTCAATTGTAAATAGCATCCAGAATCAAGTTAAGTAATTTTATGTTGTTATTATTTTAATAAATGTGTGTGAAAATTAATCAAGTTCTGTTTAAAGTTGGTCACCGTCAATCTGCTACTCTAAGCGTGCAAGTGGCATTTCTATCGTCTGACCTAACGGCAGAAGATAAACACGCCACGATAAGACCACGAGACGTATTGCTGACACTCGCCTACTTCGTTAGAGCGACAAGTCAGATAATCTGATGGTGTGTGTGCACACCACATTCTATCAGTTTGCTACGCAAGTGGGATTTATGTGTGGTAAGAACGGATCTCCGATGATCTGCAGTCCAGAGTGTTTTCTAGCGCACTTGAAAAGTTATCTCCCGCTAAGAATTTCGTGTGATGGACATGGCTATGGTCCTCTTACATACCTGCGTACAACATAATGAACACATCTGTACCTAGAACTGTATGATACCATTATTCTGCTGTTTACAGGGAGGACCGACTTTAATAGGGATGGGATCGCAGTTCTGTTCCTGTGCATGCACAACGGAAGGTATCACTTACTAGTTCATGCCGTAGCCCTATGTTCGAAACATCTGGGTGTCAGATGTGTTGGTGG
The DNA here is from genome assembly GCF_023864345.2 of Schistocerca serialis cubense. NCBI lineage: Eukaryota > Metazoa > Arthropoda > Insecta > Orthoptera > Acrididae > Schistocerca > Schistocerca serialis. The sequence continues at coordinate 308,709,229 of NC_064639.1, forward strand.
ATGTTATCACTACAGTTTATGGCCAACAGAAGAACTAACAAACATTTAATTAATCAGCCACGTATATTTGTGTTTCCCGAGCTTACAGTTTCCAGGTGGACCTCCTTATCATTCTCTTTTAGTTTTGTTCTGCTGATCATTTCTAAAGTGTAAGAAATTCTTTTTAATTTGTAATGTGTGGCAGTGCCTTTACAGCGTAGACATTCACCCGGTAAGCAAGGGAATTCTTCCGAAACCCTTGAATGGAAACGATGGATGGGAACTTTGTTAATTGGACCATACAATGCTGGCTTATAAGACCACCATTTACATCATTTATTACTATTATTAGTTATGGGCGTTAATCCACGGTCTAAGACATATTTCTGTGCATAAAGTTACGTCTCTCAATGCCGGAGACGTCGTCAGGGGGTATAAAGACGTAGTCGTTTAGTGTACATACAAAATAATGAATGTAATATCAACACTCAACTTAGAGAACACAAGAGCGCTTCAACCAATACGCAGCACGGATCAATCAGTAGTAGCGGAACAAGCATCGAGTCCGATTTTCCGCCGCTATGCTAGGATGTACAGAGAGGCTGAAAAACACAAAAACAACTTTAAAATAATTGAAGAAGGACTGAAATTAGACAAGTTGTGGTGCTAGTATTAATAAAAGTAAACGGTGCCAACTTTTCTACAGTTCAAGCTCCGTAACACACGTCAGCGTGACTCCATGATCATTACCAGCAGCCACCGTTACGCGGCTCCGTATATACAGTTTTGCATCTTGTGTTTATTTATGTTTCAAAATTAATTACCTTGGTATTTACAGCATCTGAGGATGTTTGCAACAGTAGGAGGCGCAGTGCTGGTGTTAGATTCCGGCCATAAAGCAGTACTCTGTAATCTGTAAGGGCTTAAATATCAGTCATGAAGACTGCATTATCGTCTGTTGTCGTAGACAAAAACTGAAACTGTGTGTGTGTGTGTGTGTGTGTGTGTGTGTGTGTGTGTGTGTGTGTGTGCAGTGACTGAGATTGTAGAATACTAGCAGTTTTGATCACACGAAAGAGGGTACCGCATACAAGCAACATAGGCCAATCGATGAAGTGGAACTAAGTCATTTCATAGGTTTGTGACTGAAATCACCTTGACACTAACCCGTTTGGACCACGGGTGCCGGTACGATACTGAGTTTTTTTCTTTTAGGGAGCTGCTGCTCATCCAGGAACCTAGTGAGGAGGAGTTCGCGTGGGACAACTTCCTGCGGCCGTTCGACTGCCGCCTGTGGCTGTGCACCGTGGCAGTCATAGCCGGCACCTGGGGCGTCCTCAGGTTACAAAGGAGATACAGGTCGGCACTCGGCAACCACGACGATTACGAACAGACGTACAGCGATGTTCTCCACGTCGCAGGAATATTCTTCATGCAAGGTAATTTGCTGTACGTATTTCGGAAGTCGTGACCAAAATACTGGTAAATATCTTCGAAAGCTACATGATGACTCTAGTGGATGATGTTCATATAAAAATGTCGTATCACTTAGATAACTACAAGGAAAACAATGACGAGCATCAGAGGATCTAGGCTTTGGGCAAGGTTAGCAGCTGACCCTCAACATCAATAAGAGTAACGTTTTTAGCAGGAACCGGGGTAAAGACAAATTATTTATACTGTTACCTCTGGTAACACGGAGAAATGGCAAATTGTCTGGTTTAGGTAATGCAGTGTGCAGTTTCATTTGCACAGTAAAAAATTTTAATTATTGGTTCCGGATATACAGCACTCATTTTCAAGTTACGATTGCTGGTGGCTTAAACAGACCAACTAAGATGGACGAACACATGAAACTATTTTTAGGAAAACCATATACCAGGCTGAGGACTTTTGGGACAGTACCAAAAAAATAAAGTTACCCACGAAAGGGGTAGTTTACAAGGGGCTCATTCGACCATTTCTGTAGCATTTTCCGCCAGTATGGGACTCTTACCGGATATTGTTAATAGAGGAGTTCAAATGAAGAGCGCCACATTTCTTTAAAGGTTGTTTTAGTAAGCGTGAGCGCTCACCGAACTCCAGTAGGAAACGCCACAGTGAATCCAGAGTGATACAGTTACGATACAGAGAGTGAGGAAACATTTTTCGTCCCTTATATCTCTCGCGAAATGATCACGGTTGAAATATCAGAGGTATTAAGGGACAAAGAGAGTTTCATCGATAGTTGTACCCGCGTACCATTCGCCAGAAAGGAAGAGCTGATAGTTGACCCTCCACAACACACCGTATGATGGCTTTCGGTGTTCAGATGAACACGAACAGTGCAATAAATCTGCTTTTGAGATGCTATGTCAGTAACAACGAGGACTGTCAGTTCGTCAAGAACAATTAAAACAAAAACTAGTGATGCGGTAGAAAGATATTTTTCGTGTATCATATTTTGTTCTAACTGGAGCTGTAATTCTTAATGATGAACTTGCCAGATCTCTTTCTCTAGTAGGAGGGTAAAAATACAGATGGAATTTATTAATTATTTAGAGTGGTAAAACGAATAGGGATGTCGGTTCATGACAGCCATCACCGTCGTTTCCGTTCACTTTTAAAATAAAGTCCACGTCCTCAATGCAGTTCAAGCGAAATGCAACATACACTGTTTCGTTACGCGACGTATGAATAACAACGTCACCGGCGGTTTGAGGACACATTTTGTTGGCTGAATTAGAATGACTCACCACGTACCACGTATATTTGAGAAACTCTGTTTGATCCTGGTTCGTCAGCCTCGAATTACTTCTTAGTCGTGGTCCCTCACCACGAGTCTTGCACCATTGGTTCAGCCCCGTAACTATCTAATTACACGCCGACAGACATTCGATCTAGCCACTGACTGGAAATTATACACAGTGCTGTTTCCACACAACTCCGAACTGCATCCTGGCAATGCGTTCAGAATCTCAGAATAGAAACAGTTTCAGGACAATAGTTCAAGACTCCAGGACTCAAAAGGTCAGTAAAAATCAATACACTTTAGATCTTAATTCGGCCAAAACCTTCAAGACCCAGTTGCCGGCCGCGGTGGTCTCGCGGTTCTAGGCGCGCAGTCCGGAACCGCGCGACTGCTACGGTCGCAGGTTCGAATCCTGCATCGGGCATGGATGTGTGTGATGTCCTTAGGTTGGTTAGGTTTAAGTAGTTCTAAGTTCTAGGGGACTGATGACCTTAGAAGTTAAGTCCCATAGTGCTCAGAGCCATATTCAAGACCTACTTATTAGCTTCGTAACCCTTTCGAAGGCCATCTCCGAAATATTTTACACATTTAGGTTACAACAGAACGATGTTGTTTTAAAAGACCTCATCAAAACAATTGGGAGCCATAGGAAGTACTACGTGTGAAATGTAACTCTGCCGATCTCTATGGCCGAAGAAAATATAATCTGCGCACTCCTCGTCTCGCAGGACACCAAAACCCGCTTCCTACCGTCCACGAGGATCCACGACTAACTCACCAGCATGTACTGTCCTGAGACACTCCAGTAAACTGTTTCAAATTATGTCTTTGACGCTAATCAGAGCTGTGATTACCAACTGTTTGTCTTATTCCTAATTAACTAATGCTTTCATCGATACAGTTCCCTTCCTCTAACTGCAACGGACTACACTTCTCCACTTTAAGCTGAATGTCGTGGAAGCTCTCCTTACTGCTACGCACGTATACCTTAAGTTTATCCACTGAAAGGTGATGCGTGTTTCAGAAGGAGCAAGATAGTCTGTCCTGTGGTTTGCGCCTGCAGTAATCTCACTGACAAGAAAATTGCCTTACGTGTGTATAGTATCAGTCTCTCGATCGAGACTTAATATATGTATAAGCACTAATTAACATCCGTACTGTTTATGCTATATCTTGAACAAACTGAGTGGCCAAAATGACGGGTAGGTTTGTCGAATTTAAAGATGTGTCGTGTTCGGACGCCCGAATGTTGCGGCTAGAAGCCGCATGCGACACGAGTGTAAGTGTTTATGGCCGAAGTGCGATAGTGTCCGAAACGAGAAGTGGTCACCCAAGCCATGAAATGGCCAGTGTCGCTGTAAACTTACCGGCCAATGTCCGATTTTTTCTTGATTTAGGGATTTTTCCGTCCAATTTACGAAGTAGGAAGAAAAATTAATCTGATTTGAAAAGTCTGTACGATTACAAAACTTTAAATTAGTTGTTCATTTGATCAATCTCACTTATTACAATCTGTCATCTCTTAAGCTTTTACGACATTTGGAACTGCAAAAATGTTTCGATACTTGATGAGTGTGTATGATTCGAAATTCATAGAATCCGTTCAGTTTATCAGTCGATTTTATTACCATTACTCATCACTTATTACAGGGACATACAGTTTTATGACAATTGGAATTTTTGTTTCTGCATTTGTAGCGATTTGTTGCAAATTTCGTAACGAATCTGCACCGAGTAGACCCTTGGGCGCAGGTCAGTGACTGAAGAAGAGATGGTTAATGATTTTTCTTCTGTAAACATGGATTCCAGCCTGAGCAGTTTTCCCGATAGAATGGAAAACTCACTTCTGGAATACAGCTGCTTAAGAACACGATTCTCTGTTCCTAGCTTGTAGAAAGCACCCTCAACGTTCATGACACTTGCAAGAATGTTTCTGGAATCACTGCGACCGCTGTCAGCATCTGGTATAAGGACGCCAACACTGCATCCAAATTTTACTGTTGGGAGTTTTTTATCGTAATTTGTAAGCATTTTTGCAACTTGTGTTTGCAATTTTGCATGAGTTCCTGATCTCTGTTTCCTGATTTCTTGTATATTTTGACATACTCTCCAAGTAAATTTCTTTCCATACTCGTCGTCCGCTCCATTACTTATTCCATAAACTAATTAACACTAGCCCTCGTAATAAACTGCCTACATATGTGGCTAATCTTGCGTTCACTGCGTCGGCAGGTCGCGGCGACGGCTGCGACACAAGGACCCGCGACAGCGTGCGGGCGTCTCTGCTGGTGGCGTCGATGTCTGCGCTGTTGGTGTACACCGCCTACTGCGGTGCCCTGACCGCCTCCCTGGCCACCCACAAGCTGAGGATGCCTTTCACAGACCTGCAGGGCCTACTGCGGGACGGATCCTACAAGCTGGTGCTGCAGGACGCGTCTGGAGAGATGACCATATTCCGGGTCAGTGTCGCCCATATGTATTTCCCTTTGTTTCGTCTCTAGGGACGCTATGCTGCTTCTGTCTGACGTCTGGTTTTATGCAGCATTACATAATAGTCTGACTTCTGAAAGTCCCTGTGAATCTGCATTGCTCTGCACCCTACATTAAGATTGGGGTAAACTATACCTGGGCCGCTGAAACATGTCACTTCAAGATCACTGCCCAAGCGCCATAGAGTTAGTAATATAACTAACAAACAAGTGAGGAACGTGAGGCGCCGCGTCTTCTGAACCAATAATAGCACCGAACAGAAGCCGGCTCCGGCGTCGACGCTACCACGTTGCCGGCTTCCGTGTAAACATTGTATGTTAGTGCGTGAACGCCTGTTGTTGTGTTGTGTTACCGCTTCGACAACAGTTTTTGTTTGTTAAACAATGTCACCAAAACGATGTCGTTCACCAAGCGATAATCCGTTGCACCGTGGAGTGCCATTAAATAGTCAGGCTTTGGAATTGCTACGGAGGACGCTTGAGTTTTACGAGCAAGAAAAAGAATTTGTTTCTGTTCATGGGCATGCATCGATTCCTGCCGATAAAGTTTTAGACCTTACCTCGAAAACTCTAGGACTCAGTGAAAGAACAGTTATAAGTAAAGGGGTGCTACTTCAAGACTTACAAGACAGTGAAGTAAACCGTGTGGAAGAAAGCTCCCGTGGGGAAAAGTGTGTTATTAAGTACTCCGGGAAAAAAAGCAGCTCATCCTGTTACAGATATTCTTTCCAATCCGATGCAATTCGTCGGCACTTAAACGGATACTATAAAAGAAAAGAATACCCCACAATAGCGAAGCTGCTAATTTCGTTAAATGAAAGTGAACTTTTCTCAAGGGGGGAAAGTCACTTAAGATGATATATGCTTAAGATGATATTTCGTTTTGAAACGTTGGATGGCCGAAAACTGTTACTTGAAAAAGCTCAAGTCGTTGCAGCTCGTACCATTTTCTTACACTAAACTGTAGGAAAGGACATACATTCAGTCATATGGTTAGACGAAACCTGGCTCAACGCTGGAGAATCAGTTGAGAAACACTGGACTGATGATACTACGAATAGCACAGACTTTAGACGGCATTATAAATGAAAACGAACAATTAATGATTTCTCTTAATGATGATGATGATGATCATGATCATGTTCATGATCATGATGACGACGAAGACAACGATTTTGGTGCCGATTCCAATAATAGTGAAGGAGGAATTGCGCCATTGATATCGAAAATTGGTGAGTGTAAATGTATACAGAATTAATTCTTTCTGTCTACAGTCGTCGGTGAGGCCTGGCACGAAGTCGGCGTCCCAAACCACCCCAAAGATGCTCTATAGGATTCAGGTCAGGAGTCTGTGCAGGCCAGTCCATTATAATAATGTTATTGTCGTGTAACCACTCAACCACAGGCTGTTCATTATGAACAGGTGTTCAAACGTGTTGAAAGATGCAATCGCCATCCTCGAATTGCTCTCAACAGTGGGAAGCAAGAAGGTGCTTAAACCATCGATGTAGGCGTGTGCTGTGATAGTGCCACGCAAAACAACAAGAGGTGCAAGGCCCCTCCATGAAAAACACGACCACACCATAACACCAACGCCTTCGAATTTTACTGTTGGCAATACACACGTTGGCAGATGACCTTAACCGGACAAAGGTATACCCACACCCTGCCATCGGATCGCCACATTGTGTACCGCAATTCGCCACTTCACACAACGTTTTTCCACTGTTCAATCGTCCAATGTCTACGCTCCTTACACCAAGCGAGGCGTCGTTTGGCATTTACCGGCGTGATGTGTGGCTTATAAGCAGCCGCTCGACCATGAAATCCAAGTTTTATCACCACCCGCCTAACTGTCGTAGTACTTGCAGTGGAACCTGACGCAGTTTGGAATTCCTGTGTGATGGTCTGGATAGATGTCTGCTTATTACACATTAAGACCCTGTTCACTTGTCGGCGGTCTCTGTCAGTCAACAGGTGAGGTCGGCCTATACGCTTTTGTGCTGTACGTGTCCCTTCGCGTTTCCACTGGACCTAGGGATGTTTAGGAATGTGGTAGGAATGTGGAAATCTCGATTAAGGACGTATGGCACGAGTGACACCCAGTCACCTGATCACGTTCGAAGTCCATGAGTTCCGCAGGGCGCCCCTTTCCGCTCTCTCACGATGTCTAATGACTATTGAGGTCGCTGATATGGAGTACATGGCAGTAGGTGGCATCACAATGCACCTAATATGAAAAACGTATGTTTTTGGGGGTGTTCCGATACTTTTGATCACATAGTGTAATGCCATTCTATGCGACGGCCTTATTACACTTTACTGGGAGGGTCTGTACGCCCGCGTGGTATATCTCTATTGGTCGATGCGGGAGCCAATGTCTTACAGCGTCAATAACGTCCACATCCGTACTGCTTCCCGCGGAGAGCGTCCTTCATTGGACCAAACTCGTGGAAGTTGGTGCGAGATGTGGTCTGTAGGCTGGATGAAGAAGAAGAGTCAGACGATGTTTCTTGACCTCCTCTCCGGCGCAGAGACTTGTGTGAGAGCTTGCGTTGTCATGGAAGAGAAGAAGTTCGTTTGCATTTTTGTGCTGACGAACACGCTGGTTTCCTAAATTTCCTTAGGCCAGCACAATACGCTTCAAAGTTCACTGCTGCACTACGAGGAAGGACGTAAAACAGAGTAGCCCCTTCATAGTCTCAGAAGATAGTCGCCAAGACTTTACTGGCTGTGGGTGCGGCTTTGAATTTTTTCTTCGGAGGAGAGGTGGTGTGGCACCACACCATGGATTACGTTCCCGTTTCCTGTTCGAAGTGTAGAATCCATGTTTCATCGCCTGTGACGAAGTTCGATAAAAAAAAATTGTTACGATTAGCCTCGTAACGCGCAAGTAGTTCCGCATAAATGGTCCTTGGTTCATGTTCTTCTGTTAGGCGGCGAGGAACGCACCGGATACAGACCTTTGGTGCCACAACTGGCGGACGAGTGAGTCATCACTGCCAACAGAGACATCCAGCTGTGCGGCGATGTGTTTGATTTTGAACCGTCGATCACCTCGAATGAGAGTGTCCGTATGGACCAACTCTGCAGGAGTCACAGCTGTGTGCTGCCAGCCGGCACGCGGTAGATTTTCGCGACTTCGTTGCGATGATGATAGACGCCTCGCCCAACGATTTACCGTGCTTTTGTTCAGTACAAAGTTTTGAATTGGTGTTAAATTCACCCTAGCTCACTGATCACGAAGCTATAGGCTGTCCGTTGTTTAGCATAAGTACCGCTTTCACGAATTAACGAATTGGCAAACCAGTTTCACATATATTAAACAGTTTAAATGTTTCCTTGTATCGGTTAATATTTTAATGTGCACAGCAGTTCATTAAATTGCAAACTAAATAACAATATTAAAGTACACTAGTCTGTGTAAGTCTGTTAGATGCAAACAGTATGGTTCTTATAACGACAGTCACTTTTCACTTGCATGTGCATTGTCACTGCTTTACAGAACACTCTGCGAAACTCGCAATATTCAAACACACTGACAATTTCTTCCACACCGTTCACGTCAATGGTGAATTGAAACTGTTTAGAAATATAAGAACACGGTTGTAAATTTACGTGTGCGCTACCATGTTACTCAACACAGCCGCGTATATTCGCCAATGTACACAGACAGACGCTCTCCAGTCGGCTACAGCTATCGATATCGCTCTCGCTTCAAGGCTCATACAGCGTTTGTGTATATTAAATTTCGTTTTACGTAATGTGCTATCAAGCTATAATTTTTGCACAATCAGTTAATAAGACATTCTTCTAGCAACGTAAAGTACAACAGTTACATTTAATGCTATATAACAAAACAAAAAAATATTCTAAACCATCAAAGACATACAAGGTGATTCCGTGATGATGTTACAAACTTTCAGGTTTGACGGAGAAGGATAAATGTATTGATTTGATCTGAGAGAGTACCGAGATGAAAGTTATAAGCGAAAATAGTTCTTATACAGGGTGTTACAAAAAGGTACGGCCAAACTTTCAGGAAACATTCCTCACACACAAATGAAGAAAAGATATGTGGACATGTGTCCGGAAACGCTTAATTTCCATGTTAGAGCTCATTTTAGTTTCGTCAGCATGTACTGTGCTTCCTCGATTCACCGCCAGCTGGCCCAATTGAAGGAAGGTAATGTTGACTTCGGTGCTTGTGTTGACATGCGACTCATTTCTCTACAGTACTAGCATCAAGCACATCAGTACGTAGCATCAACAGATTAGTGTTCATCACGAACGTGGTTTTGCAGTCAGTGCAATGTTTACAAATGCGGAGTTGGCAGATGCCCATTTGATGTATGGATTAGCACGGGGCAATTGCCGTGGCGCGGTACGTTTGTATCGAGACAGATTTCCAGAACGAAGGTGTCCCGACAGGAAGACATTCGAAGCAATTGATCGGCGTCTTAGGGAGCACGGAACATTCCAGCCTATGACTCGCGGCTGGGGAAGACCTAGAACGACGAGGGCACCTGCAATGGACGAGGCAATTCTTCGTGCAGTTGACGATAACCCTAATGTCAGCGTCAGAGAAGTTGCTGCTGTACAAGGTAACGTTGACCACGTCACTGTATGGGGAGTGCTACGGGAGAACCAGTTGTTTGCGTACCATGTACAGCGTGTGCAGGCACTATCAGCAGCTGATTAGCCTCCACGGGTACACTTCTGCGAATGGTTCATCCAACAATGTGTCAATCCTCATTTCAGTGCAAATGTTCTCTTTGCGGATGAGGCTTCATTCCAACGTGATCAAATTGTAAATTTTCACAATCAACATGTGCGGACTGACGAGAATCCGCACGCAATTGTGCAATCACGTCATCAACACAGATTTTCTGTGAACTTTTGGGCAGCCATTGTTGGTGATGTCTTGATTGGGCCCCATGTTCTTCCACCTACGCTCAATGGAGCACGTTATCATGATTTCATACGGGATACTCTACCTGTGCTGCTAGAACATGTGCCTTTACAAGTACAACATGTGGTTCATTCACGATGGAGCTCCTGCACATTTCAGTCGAAGTGTTCGTACGCTTCTCATCAACACATTCCGTGACCGACGGATTGGTAGAGGCGGACCAATTCCATGGCCTCCACGCTCTCCTGACCTCGACCCTCTTGACTTTCATTTATGGGGGCATTTGAAAGCTCTTGTCTACGCAACCCCTGTACCAAATGTAGAGACTCTTCGTGCTCGTATTGTGGACGGCTGTGATACAATACACCATTCTCCAGGGCTGCATCAGCGCAACAGGGATTCATGCGACGGAGGGTGGATGCATGTATCCTCGCTAACGGAGGACATTTTGAAAATTTCCTGTAACAAAGTGTTAGAAGTCACGCTGGTACGTTCTGTTGCTGCGCATTTCCATTCCATGATTAATGTGATTTGAAGAGAAGTAACAAAAGGAGCTCTAACATGGAAAGTAAGCGTTTCCGGACACATGTCCACATAACATATTTTCCTCCTTTATGTGTGAGGAATGTTTCATGAAAGTTTGGCCGTACCTTTTTGTAACACCCTGTATCTCTGCTAGCGGATCTCTTCTGCTGCAAGCTCTTTCCTTTCAATGTTATGTTAAGAGGTACTGTAGACGAAAACAAGCAAAAAATTGGTTGGTGAACATTGGCTGTGAAATACGTGCCTCAAGAGCAATGAGCGCTTCTACAATAACAAAGATAAACAAGTGCTCATACCTCTTGTACGCAATCTAGAGCGCATGTCTACTAGACAGGTCTTCTTGTATTTGTCCCTACTGTCTCCTCCGAAAGTATGGAAAGCGAAGAGCTTGCAGTAGAAGAGGCACACTATCAGAGGCATTAGAAAGATTTTCACTTATGAATTTCGGCTCGGTCGTTTCCGGACAAGAGCCCCTAATATCAAAATTGTACATTTACCCTTCTCCATCAGCCCTGAAAGGTTTTAACATCACCATGAATCACACAGTATGTATAGAGTGAAAAGAGGGCAAAGAAAGGAAAGTAGAAAAAAATGTATCACTCACAATTACAAATATCGGCACACTTGACATCAATTTTCTATGTGACGTCCAGTTGGTGCCGCACATTTGCATCAAAAAGAGCTGGAGCTCCGTCATCTTTCGGCGATATTATTTGCCGAACGCGCAGAGAATATCTCGGTATGTTGGTCCCACAGAGCTATTTCGGAGTAGATACGGTGCAGTGCTCTGACTAAAAGTAATCGCAGCCCACAAGTATTCAGGAAAGCTCTGTTCCATACTTCTAACCAGTTGCGCACGCGCATTTTTCACTAAGTCCTTTTATTGATAAATAGCACAAAATTTGAGAGTAGATTGTCGACTAGGCAGCTCTGTAAGTACCATTGCGCAGCTCTTTTCGTCCTTGATTATTGTACAATATTTTTGCTGCTACATTTGCAGTTGGTATTGGTTTAGCTTGTTCACGGACAACTTTCACACGTTAGCATCAGACGCACCCACCCCTTGCACCACTTGATGAGTGCTCGTGTAAGATTAATTTTCGAGGTGTCCTTCTCAAGGAAACCATTCGAACACAGAGTGGATTACCACCAACCGATTTTGACAGCTAATATCGCCCACAAGGAAGGGGTAATTAATACAGTTTGAGAATACCTGTACACGCACAGTAACTGACTGAACAATGTGCAGTAATACGTAATGTAGAGGAAATTCTGAAAAAAAAACGCACTTTGGTGTACATATACGCTAGAAAATCGGTAAAAATCCAGAAGGAAAATATGTCACGATTTGAAATTTTGCGTTCTCTTGTAGTCGTCTTTCAATTTCTGCGAACATCGAATGATCTGAGGTATTTATATCTGGAACATCTCTGCCTTTGCCATTAATTTGGTCGTAAGAAAGTAACGTACACTATCGGATTGCAAGTTTCCCGACATCTATTAATGAGCATTAATGTGGCGTACGTCCAACATCTGCCTTTCTCATAACTTGAACACTGCTGGGGCACTTGCAATGAGGTGCCTGACTGTTTGTAGAGGAATGACAGCTCATTGTTCCTCAAGAGCCGAAACCACGGAGGGTAGTGTTGGTGAACTCTAGGGTCTGGAGTGATGTGACGTTATAACTAAGCCCAAACATGTTCCCTTCCTTCCGGTGGGGACTCCGGGCAGGTCAGTCTGTGTCACGGAAGTTATCGCCCACAAATCATAGCATCACAGATGCTGCTCTATGGCAGCGTGTGTTATCAAGCAGATACAATCATTGGCTCCTGATGTTCCTCTATTGCACGCAGTAAACAATATTCTAAAGTGTGTTCATAATCTTTCGCATGTAGCGTTTGCTTAAGAGCAGTGAGCGGACCACACACTAACCACGAAAAACGTCCCCTGCCGAAACATCTTCTCCTTACCACAAGGTTAGCACTGCAAATGACCACAGGTACCATTCTCCAGGCATTCGCTAAATCCTAACCTTCCATCGGCTTGCCACAGGGTATAGGGTATTCATTACTCCAAGTCACTCTTTCCCAATCAAACACTCTCCAGTACCACCACTATTTACACTGACTACAGAAATGTGTCGTTTATGAAGAACTGCTCGACCACTGAACCCGATTCTTTTTAAATCCCTGCGCACAGTTATTGTGTTGGCACATTAAACCTACGAGTGATTCCTTCCGCCGATTTCATGATTTTTTTGCAGCTATCATTACCCCCTGCCCTCCTCCTCCCCCCCCCCCCAAATTTCTACGGTCCCTGTCCGACCCTTTCTGCTCTTACTGACAACACAGTACTCCCCATCTCCTGCTACACTGGTTGGTCCATCTCTCGTGACATCTTCTGATAAAATTCCGCATTACTTAAGGGTGTCCGTACCTTATTGGTCTGAAACTGTGTGTGACAGTCCATTGCCGTACATGTTTACTAGCACATACCGCAGTCCTGCTCTAACATACTGCGTGGCGTCTGTTTGTTCTAAGTCGTGTCTCCCTACCACTTTCGCGCAACGACGCTCTGAGCGTGTTTTTTAGGGAATTGACTAGTTTGAACCTGGGACCTGTTGCTGGTAAGGAGACGCCAGACCACACCTGACATGTAGTGTTCAGAAGAGTTCAGTGAGACTAGCGGTGATATAACCAAATACTTAATGATTTCAGCGTCAGCTCCACTGCACTCCCTGTAAAAGAATCTTAATACTAACTAAATTTAGTGGAAGGGGTTCAAGGCTTTCCTATTTTTAGTTAGCTCGTAAAATAACTCACAAAACATTGTTTATATATTGCACTATTGATAAAAGGAAATGTTTTAATACAGGATGATAAAAACCAACTGCGTTCAACAAAAATGTGACGAATATTCCCTGAATGGGTTTCCAAGTTATACAATGGATCGAAGGATGACCTATGCCATATCACATCTAAATCTAGGTTTAAATTAAGTTTCACAAAAGAGAAAACTATCAAAATGGTCTACAGTGACCCTCAATTATCTTTAATTACTTATCTAACTTGTCGTAAATTACAGTGGCTGATGTGGCTTCTCAATAATTATATAACAGAAAAATCATCGCGTTTCAGATTTTAACTTACGTAGCAAATGTGAATACCATGAGCTTTAATTGACGATCGACACTAGTATTACACAAAACGGGGGTGTAACAGATGAGACTTCTGCAGTTCTGAGTGAAGCTTTATGCGCTGCTATGCGGCATCGCGTGCGTTCATTACCTTGTCGTTGGTTAGGCAGTGTGAGGGGGCGTCGGTCGGCACAGCTCCACACACCTCGCCGACTCGGAAGCAACTCTCTAACTTCTCCTTAGTACTTAGTACAAGTTGGTTTAAAAGAAAACTATCTGGCTGTGTTTTCATCTGACCAATCAGGGTCTCAATGTTAACATCGTGACATCTTCTGATAAAATTCCGCATTACTTATGGGTGTCAGTACCTTATTGGTCTGAAATTGTGTGTGAAAGTCCATTACCGTACATGTTTACTAGCACATACCACAGTCCTGCTCTAACATACAGCGTGGTGTCTGTTTGTTCTAAGTCGTGTCTCCCTACCACTTTCGCGCAACGACGCTCTGAGCGTGTTTTTTAGGGAATACATCTACAAAAATTCAGTCTATCCAATGAGAAACGATATACTTTTCGTGGTGGGGCAATGTTTGTAACGTTTGCAACGTAACAGAGACGCAAAAAAGTCTCACGCTAAAAACTTGCAGCTGGTGTGGCCCTTTTATTGTTATCGTAAGATCTATACTGTTCTTCTGGAGGGCTCTATCTTTTAACATGGGCTGGGGGGTGGTCCTGGTGGTTAGCTGGCTACGTGGGTATCCGTCCCTTATCGTAGGGCTTTCTAGCTTAACACGGTTCTGCTCTGGCTTCTGTTCTCGTTTCTCCCCTCAGAACTGCGTCTGTCTCACGGTGGGAAGGTATGACATGCATTTAGGCATTCTTGTGTTACTCTGTGGTACTCCATTTGCTCACTCGTTACTCGTATTACTTTGGTTAATTTAATGTCACGATTTATTCGGAGCTATGTGACATACTACTGGATTTACTTATCATGTCAGGGTTTTCATGGAAGGTGTTGGATTAGCCTGACACCTTACATATCACCACCCTTCGAACTTAAATTTACACTGAAATTAGGCAATGATTGAATCGTTGTCTAAGTCAGTCAAAAATTATTCCTTTATCTAAATTTTGTTGCCTACTGTTCAGCCATGTATTCTGGTTCTATGCTAGTTTGTATTACTAATTTATATTTTTATATTCTTCCACATTATCCTCAAAAATATGTTTATACTGACAAGAGAAGAATATTTTTACGATATTATTATTAGTATTAATTTTTAATTATTTTCTTTCTTTATTTAAGTGTGAAGTTTGTTTTTTGAGAAGTTTGTTATCGAAAGTGAGGAGTCTTTCACATTGATTTTCTTAGAAATATTTTTTTTATAAATGGAGTAATTAAGTAAAATCTATTCCTAACACATTTTCTAAATATCATGTACAAGTAAAAAGTTTTTGTTTCTAGACACTCATTTCAACATTGTTACACTAACAAATAAGAATTATTTCCAAGAATTGCTTTGACAAAGAAATATACAAACACAAGTATTGAGATATTATCCTTACAAATGGTACAAATGTTAAAAAAAAGGGAAAACATCCAACAAGATAATTTTTTATTCTTTGTTTATATAAGGAGAAAATAAGTAAAATATAGTTATTCTTTTATTTTTGTGAGGAGAAAATAAGTGGCATATAGTTTTAGTATTTATTATGATTAACTTTTGTTCTTTATATACTGTCCATTTCAGAACTAATGACTTATTTTTATCGATAGTCTACTTTTTACTTAAGTTCATAGTCAATCACTGTTATTTTGTAGTTTATTAGCTGTCTGGTGTGCTTAACTTATTTAGTTTTTCACACATTTCTTTTGCACAATTCGTACATCACATAATTTGATTTCACACACTCACACAATCCTATGAATGTTTAAGCATGAGGTTGGCGAATGTTTTTGCACAAAGGTGATGGACTTGAGCGAGATGGATGTGGGCAAGTATTTGATGTACAGCTTCGTTTGTTGTTCCTTGTTGGCTTTGCAAGTGTGTGTTGCTGTTGTGGAGGTCCCATAATGGAATGGAGCTGTGAGTGCAGAATCTCGTGGTTTACTGGCTTTGTATGCGTGAAAGTCATCGTTATGTGTCGCTGAAAGCGGTCGTTTTTCGTTGTAATACTTCTCAGACGACTAGTTTACAATAGGATAGGGATTTGGGAAGGTATGTCGTCTATTCTTCACCCATCTTCTTTCTTGGTCTCAATCTTGCGAATCTTCAACTTCTTCCTGCTTTTTCTCTGCTTCTTACTTGATTCTTGGTTCTTCTCTGGGCGGGATATGCAAATATTTATTGCTAACTAGTGGCTTTGAAGTTCTCCTCTTAGTAACAGTTTGATAAATTGTTTGGCCATGTCATTTTTACTTTGTGGAAGTTTTCTTCAGTTTCGTGCATCAGTGTGCTGTTTAATAGCAGTAGTGTGACTTACACTTTTTTTTTTTTTTTGCCAGTGGTGGCTTGTGCAAGTGGTCCTCTCATCGGGCCGATTTTTGCTCGCTCCACTGAGTTGGGGTGTTCCAAGACCCTCTTGGCCTTCTGTGTTCTGTCCCAACAGGGTTCCGCCACTCTGTGGTTCCGTGTTCTGTCCAGCAGGGTTCTGACACTCTGTGGTTCCGCTTGGCAGCAGATTTACTGCCCACTTTGGCTACAAGAGCCCTATGTTGGTCTCGCTGTCCTTTCCCTTCGCTCGACGCTTCTGCCTTGTAGGAATCGTCTCTTGCTAATGACGTCCTTTTCTTTCTTGACACTTCTCACATTGCAACTAGTGGGTCGTTGCATCTGGTCTTTGCTGGAGTTTTTACAATGGTCCTTACAAAAAGTTTTACTTATAATCATCTAACATATGTCTAGTACCTACATTGTTTTACGCCTTCTTAAAAAGCTTTACAAATTTTGGCGCCCTTTCCATCTTACAATTCTAAGATATTTTGAGTCTTAACTTCTACAAGAATCCTAAAATTCGTTTTTTATTTTTTGTGTAGTGTCATGATGTATAGCATTTTAGTATTTCATGGTATTAGACTATCTACGCTTTATCCCTTCACCTTAATCTATGGTACTGTTGGTGTTATTTTTGTTTTTATTGAAACTACTTTCTTTTTCCCACCTTCCTCTCTCTTGATTCTTCTTTCTCCTGACGATCTTATCTGCAACATAATCTTGAAATATTGTGCTGATTATTTACCAGTAATAAAATTAATCTTCAAACTTTTTGATATGGCTCACATGGTGAAGTGCTTAGATTTTGCCAGTTTTTGAGTTCATTCGTTCCACAGTATTATCATGAGCAATTCGGCTAATTATGAGAGGTCCTTTGTATGCAGCGTAAAACTTACGTATTTTGTGTTTCTGTTTGCTGGAGAGATGATGTGTTTTTTTACAAATACTTTCTGGCCTACTGAGAATGTTCTTTTAATTGCTGTTCTATCTCCTCTTTCTTTTCTTTTAATGGCTGCCTTTCTGATGTTGGGGAGTGCTGTTGCTATGACTTGTTTGTGCTGTCTATGTGGTACAATAGGAAATCTAACATTTTCTCTGGTTATGTTTGGGGGTTCAATATTTTTAAGTACAGTAACTGGAGGTAGTAGTGTAGTGCTATGTGGCATTTCATTTATTACTTCTTGAAAATCTTTAAGGTATATATCCCAAGTGTTGTGTCTTTTGCCTGCATATAATCGGCATAAAGTGCCTATGTCCTTCATAGATCGTTCTGCTGGGTTTACACTAGGTTTGTACTCAGATATGTAGATGAGTTTTATTTTGTGTTGTTTTAACGTGTTCTGCCATTGCACTGATTTGTATTGTGGGTCATTATCCGAAATTATTAGTTCCACTCGACATACTTGTCTTAGAAAATCTTGTCTAAATGATTTACTTATAGTAAGACCTGTTGCCCATTTTAATGATGTGAGGTAACAAATTTAGAAGTAAGTTCCAAAACGAAAAATATGAAAATACATCCATTTTTTGTGTGTGGGAGGGGCCCCATCAAATCTGTTGCAGCTATTTGATTTAATTGTTTAGGGATTATTGGAAACGTAGGTGGTTTGGTTTGGAAAGTGACGTGTTCAGCCCTCATGTATTTTTTGTACTTGACTAATACTGTTCTAATTCGTCTTTCCATATTAGGAAAATGGCTTGTTTGTTTTATTTTCAAAAAGCATTTCTTTTTCCAAAGTGACCATTACTTAAATGTGTATACCATATGTACTTATTAATTAGTTCATCTGGGATATAAATTAACCATTCATTCGTAGCAACATTTCGTCTAAAAAATGAAACATTGTTTTTTACGAGATAGTGCTGTCGAATGTCTGGAAAACCCTTACTTCTCCACTTGTGTTTGATTCCCAGTATTTCGGGATCCTTGTCCTGTTCTTTGCCTATGTTTTTCAATGCTGTCGTAATGTAGTTTTCGAAAGGTACTTGTTTCATAAAGTACATTGTAAACTGGTCTTCTGCTGCTTCCAAACCTATGTTATTGGATGCACCCTGTGGACATCGTGATAAAGCATCTGCTAATACATTCGCTGGTCCTGGTATGTGTGAAATATTGAAGTGAAATTCTTGTAGTATTAACATCAATCTGGCTAACCTCCCATGAGTTAGTTTGGTGGATAACAGAAATTCTAATGCTTTGTGGTCAGTGTATACTTTTGTTTTTCTTTCGAATAGGAAGTATCGAAAACGTTGGAAGCCCCATACAATGGCCAATGCTTTCAGCTCCGTGACTGAATAGTTTTCTCGCTTTTTGTGAGTACCCGACTGGCAAATGCAATTGTTCTATATGATCTTAGCCCTGCCTGTTCGCATTCTTGGAATAAAACAACTACTAAAACTGTTTTCGCGCTATCAGTGGTCATACAAAAATTTTGTTTTAGATCAGGATGTGCTAAAATTGGTGCTGTTGTTAGTGCGTTTTTCACTTTTAAAAATTCTTCATTGGCTTGTTGATCCCATACCCATGGTGTGTTTTTTCCAGTCAATGCACATAGGTGTGGTGTTGCGAGAGAGTCGATCCAAATAAATTTTTTATAGAATCCGGTGAGACCTAGAAATCCTCTGAGAGTTTTTGTATTATATGGAGTACAGAATTCTTTGATTGCCATTAGTTTTTCTGGGTCGGGCATTACCCCTTTCTCTGAAATTATGTGCCCTAGAAATTTGACCTCTCGCCTTCCAAATTTGGATTTTGTTATATTTACTGTGACCCCATGCTCTTTCATGATCTGTAAAAACTGATTTAATGTGTCGTTGTGATGTTCCCGAGAGGGTTCTGCTATAATCACATCATCAACATAACAAGTAATTTTTTGTAAAATATCAGGACTGTGTATAGTATTAAATCCCCTAATAAACGCTGCTGGTGATATGTTTACACCAAATGGCAATCGTTTAAACTGGTAACATCTACCGAATACGATAAATGCTGTAAATTTTCTACATTCTTGGGCCAATTCTATTTGCCAGAAACTGCTCCGTAAATCAATTGATGAAAATATCTTAGCACTGTGGAGGTTTTGTATCAATTCCTCTAATTTTTCTGGGCGATCTGTCTCAGAGATTATGATTGTGTTGATCTGTCTGGAATCAAGCACTAACCTGATGCTCCCGTTTTTGTGCAATATGGAGCAGGCTGTTAGATGTGGAGGTAGCTGGTTCAATAATATCATCATCTAACATTTTAGATATCTCCTGGAATACTTTATTCCTGTAGCTTAATGGGTTTGTATAGGGTGGCACTCTAAATGGTTTGTGCTGTTTTACTTCAAACTTGTACTGAAAGTGTTTAATACTACCAGTCTTAGGTAAAAATACCTCTGCTTAAACTCGTAAAATACACTCTAATTCTCTTTTACTGTGTTCCAAAATACCCTGAACTTCTTGCAATTTTTCGTCGATTTCTTTATGGACTTCTAACATGAGTTGAGGCGATTCCTCCTTTTATGCATACCATTCTAATCCTTCATCCTCTTTATCTCGCGTCATTCTTAATTGTTTGTTTATAACTGGTATTTCTTCTAATTTTAGCTTTTGCTCAAAGAGAAGTATGACATACCCGAATGTTACGCTACCTTTCCCCATATCTATTATCGCTCATCTCTCATTTAAAAAATCTGCACCTATAATCAAATTTACAGTTAGTTTAGGTATAATCACGAAGTTGGCTTCGATCTTTTGACCTTGACACGAAAGAGTTAACCTTGTTTGTCTTGTAACTTCCGCAGCATTGTTTCTAATCTTACGTGTTTTCAGAACTGGCAATTCCTCATTGGCATTACACTGCATGAATAAATTTTCTGAGATCGCAGTCAGTTCACTTCCGCTATCAATTACAATATTGACTGGGATATGCTTTATCATGGCCTTCAAAATTGGTTGAATTTGAAAGGGTTGGTTCTGTTCTTCTTTTTCTTGCATCAACGAATCCTCCACTGAATCATACATGAGTCTTTTCAGGAATTTCCCTTGTTAATTCGAACTTCCTGTAGGATAAGCTTCAACTGCTACTTCTCTCTCTTTTATTTCCTCTTCTCTATTTCTTCCTTCATTTACGCTTTCTTCAACATCCTCTACTTTTTCCTCATCCTCGTCTATCTTCTCCTTCTTCGTCGCTACTTCCACATAATCGCATCTAAATGCTCTAATTATCGCTTCATAACTTCCTTCATTATATACGATGGGTTGTGTGCCCACTAGTAACTTACACTCCTGGAAATTGAAATAAGAACACCGTGAATTCATTGTCCCAGGAAGGGGAAACTTTATTGACACATTCCTGGGGTCAGATACATCACATGATCACACTGACAGAACCACAGGCACATAGACACAGGCAACAGAGCATGCACAATGTCGGCACTAGTACAGTGTATATCCACCTTTCGCAGCAATGCAGGCTGCTATTCTCCCATGGAGACGATCGTAGAGATGCTGGATGTAGTCCTGTGGAACGGCTTGCCATGCCATTTCCACCTGGCACCTCGGTTGGACCAGCACTCGTGCTGGACGTGCAGACCGCGTGAGACGACGCTTCATCCAGTCCCAAATATGCTCAATGGGGGACAGATCCGGAGATCTTGCTGGCCAGGGTAGTTGACTTACACCTTCTAGAGCACGTTGGGTGGCACGGGATACATGCGTACGTGCATTGTCCTGTTGGAACAGCAAGTTCCCTTGCCGGTCTAGGAATGGTAGAACGATGGGTTCGATGAGGGTTTGGATGTACCGTGCACTATTCAGTGTCCCTTCAACGATCACCAGTGGTGTACGGCCAGTGTGGGAGATCGCTCCCCACACCACGATGCCGGGTGTTGGCCCTGTGTGCCTCGGTCGTATGCAGTCCTGATTGTGGCGCTCACCTGCACGGCGCCAAACACGCATACGACCATCATTGGCACCAAGGCAGAAGCGACTCTCATCGCTGAAGACGACACGTCTCCATTCGTCCCTCCATTCACGCCTGTCGCGACACCACTGGAGGCGGGCTGCACGATGTTGGGGCGTGAGCGGAAGACGGCCTAACGGTGTGCGGGACCGTAGCCCAGCTTCATGGAGACGGTTGCGAATGGTCCTCGCCGATACCCCAGGAGCAACAGTGTCCCTAATTTGCTGGGAAGTGGCGGTGCGGTCCCCTACGGCACTGCGTAGGATCCTACGGTCTTGGCGTGCATCCGTGCGTCGCTGCGGTCCGGTCCGAGGTCGACGGGCACGTGCACCTTCCGCCGACCACTGGCGACAACATCGATGTACTGTGGAGACCTCACGCCCCACGTGTTGAGCAATTCGGCGGTACGTCCACCCGGCCTCCCGCATGCCCACTATACGCCCTCGCTCAAAGTCCGTCAACTGCACATACGGTTCACGTCCACGCTGTCGCGGCATGCTACCAGTGTTAAAGACTGCGATGGAGCTCCGTATGCCACGGCAAACTGGCTGACACTTGAAACACGTATGTAACGCAGCAGCGATGGCGAGGCATTGTAGCATCTGTGACCAGAGAGTATGCGCTTGACCGCGCGAGTGTTGCGAGCGGTTCTCAGTCAGTAGTAGTCTTTGCGAGTTAGTTGTCGCTATGCAGAGTAGCAGTCAGTCTGTCGTGGCGAGTCAGTCAGTTAGTCGTTGCGAGTCTGTAGCTCTGTCTAGTTGAGAGCAGTACTCAGTCTGTAGTCGTCATGCAGAGCGGTCGGTCAGTAGTAGCAGCCCAGTGCGGTTGTGTGATGTAGGCGGTCGGCAACAATGGTCAAGATGAGGAATAAGGTATACTGTTAATTAATATAATCATTAGATAATGAAAAATTTTATTTATTGTAATTATTCTCCAACAAGTCTCCCAATAATAATTTTTTTATTTCAAAAGCATTTTCTCAAAAATTTAATTTTTTATTGAACTCAAGATTTCGTTGCACTTCCCATTTCATTCCACTTCCTTTGAAGAAAAATTCCACTAAAATCACAAAAAAAAAGAGAATATTATTATTTGCAATGCAGTTCCTCCAAGCGGTGCGCAACAACAAAAGCAGATATGTGACATCCATTTATTCTGAGGTAAGACTTTAATTCTGATTGTTTTACACAGGGCCAAAGACCGATATTTCGGTTTAATTAAATTTTCTTATCACTGAATGGACTTTAATTTTGAAGGATTTATATTTGAGTCAGATTGCGAATTTCACGTTTTTGTTGCCATTGTCAGTACATTTCATTGTGGGCAGGTTACGCATAGAGCAATGTCCATTAGCATTCATAATTAAATATTGTCGTGTTTCTTTCTTTCAAATTTTTGTGGGGAGGTTACACTCGGCTCCCATTTGTATTGAGTATTGTCTATTTTCTTTCTTTTAAAATTACGGTGGGGAGGTTACACTTGGCGACACCCAGTCCAGGATCGTATTTCGTTGAGAGTCTTTTGAGCGACAGTCAGATATCTGCTCTTATTTGCTTAGATATAATTAGGATTTGGCACTACGCTTTTATTAATCTTGTGACTTTCTCTCTACAGGTCAACGGCAATTTGTTGCTTTGTTGTATTTGTGTGTTGCTTTTGCATTGTGCTCATTTGTTTTGTGAAAATTTTTGACTATTGTAAAAATGCCGCGAAAGACTGTGAATAGTGTATCGCGAAGTATTGTGAATGAAATTACCGACTTAAACAGCGTGACCGATAGTAATTACGACACGCAGTGTGATGATGACAATCCTGCGTCCACTAACAATCAGTGCATTATAACCACTAGTGATGACTTTTATATTAATGATGAACAAGCGAACTCAATTGTCTCGTCTGTTAATTTGACGACAATTGATGACGCGGGACGCTGTATTGTAATGAGCGCTGCCCAGCTTAACACACCCGATCTGGAAAATTCAAGTAACATACAAACAAATTTTTCGAATGAAAATGGTCAGTGTAGTGAAAGTACGACGGATTTATTTAATTCCGAAATAACGTCTGACAATGTACATCCGACTGACAAACCTTTTTGTAAATCTCAGAATAACCAAATGGTTACAGTAAGCGAGAGAGTTCCAGATCCACCACTAAACAGCACAGAGAGTATAAACGCTAACTTTGGCTTTGAACAAATCATGGTAAGATTGCTACAACAACAGAGTGAAAATTTCAAACAGTTTAATGAAAGATTTAATAAAATCGATGAAAATTTCAAACAACAGAACGAAAAATTAGACAAACAAAGTGAAGATCTCAAACAACTTAGCGAAACAATTAATGAAAGTTTCAAACTGACGAACAAAAAAAAAGACGATCTTAAAGAACAGAACAAACAAGTTAGTGAGCAGATTACAGCTGTTATCGTGCAATGTCGGGACAATAAAGTACATTTACGTGAGGATACTGAGGCTTGTGCTAAAAACAGTAATAAAGAAATTGGCACTGTTGCACAGGAATTAAGTAGCACACGTGTAGGCATAACAGAATCACATAAAGACGAGATTATTGGAGTCACCGAACAATGTTCAGCAAACGAAACACAGGTACACGAAATTAATGCAATCACTGAACAATGCCCTAAAAACGCAGTACAGATTTGCGACGAAGTTAATTTAGAGTCAGTGGAAGTTTCACACACTGCGAATACGGAAGTCAATTATAAGAGTGAACGACACAACAACCAAATTGACGAAAGTATTAAAGTAACAGAATTAACAATTATTTCAGTCACCAATACGTCACAGAACCCGCCACGTTGCGAACATGTGTCAGACTTACGCAGCGTGTATAATGTGAGCAATTTACAGCAACTACGCGACTTAAAATCCGAAAAGCCACGCGACTTAAAATCTGAAAAGCTACGCAACTTGAAATCCGAAATGACACAGACGAACAGATTCACACACAAACCTGAACGTGTTATCAAACTGAGTGACGAGAACGTAGATTTCGAGCAATTTGCATTTGTAAGCAAATGTAAAGAATTTCATAATGACAGAACACAGATACACGATTTGCACTGTATACGACAATTTATCTTTGTACATTCACCGCTATTATCGGTAATGGAGAAACTAGCTTTGAACCAGATGCGACAATTTATTTTTGTATTTACAACAGCATTGCCTGTAATGAAGAAATTTGAATTAGCACGAATACAACAATTTGCCTTTGAAATTTTACCGCTATTGCCTGTAACACAAAAGCTAAAATTTATTTGCAGTGCGTAAATGACCTCAGGGGATTCATTACGCTTTAATGAATATGTGCCGTAGCGAGCATAGGGCCCCGAGCTGTAGTAGTGCTGTTTCATCTTTAGTTTTCTGCACTGCTGCCTTTTCTTCTACTATCCTTTATATCTATCAAAACTGCTCTTTAACTATTGCTCTACCTAGTGTTAAGAAACGAGTAATGAAAACCCGATGTGACAAACTTTTACCGAATGTGACAATTTCAGTAGGCACTCCCGTAATGACAACTACCGCCGTAATTTTAATTACAGATAAAATCGTAATCATCAGTATGTGTAAAATTATTAGTAACAGGAACCACATTTTGGTAACAATAGACCTTTTCACCACAATAGCATGAAAGTCAACCGCTTAGCATACGTAACCAACAATGCAGTCTACAAGGTCAACCAAACTTTAATGTTTCGCCGCGTGCACGTATAGTCCCAGCCCCAACAAATAGTAACGCATGGCAGCAAAGAAATAACTACGTACAGACAACACACTATTTCAACTCGCATCGCTATGCGCCGTATAGAAATTACTATCATGACAGACGTAAAAATGATGAGCACAATTTTCAGCGTACATTTAATAACAGTCGATCTTTTCAGCAGCAAGAACATTAGCAACAACACATTATCATGAATGATCCAGACAATAGGTGTCATCCATAGCGTAACACGTCAGTATGAAATAACAGAACAGTTCATACAGTGGATATGCCACAACATTCTCCCGTAAATAATAACACGTACGATAGAATTTAACCAGATACAGCACAGATTGCATACTACAGTAACGCAAACATTACTTTTGACAAGCAGAATTTTGCTCACGAGAATGTTATTTGAAGCATGCTTTGTTGAATGCTCCACTATTATCGCACCCAGATCTTACTAGAAATTTTTCCATTGCTACCGACAGTTCCAACACCGCTTTAGGTGTACATATTTTTCAGGAAATTGAAGAAGATGGTTCTACAGTAATTAAAAACATCGCATTTGCAAGTCGCATTTTGTCACCTGCTGAACGAAATTATTCCGTCACAGAACTTGAAACATTATGTGTTGTATGGGCTTTCACGAGATTTAGGCACTTTCTTTACGGCAGACATACCACCGTCTACACAGACCATAGAGCGATACAATTTTTACTTTCAGCTAAATTCACTCACGACAGGTTAAGCAGATGGAAACTATATTTACAGGAATTTAATTTTACAATAGTTCACATTCCCGGTACGCAAAATGTTATAGCAGACGCACTATCGCGTTCTCTCAGTAACAATCAGCAAGACGTAGCAACCAACTTCTGCAAAGCAAATTTCAGTGTCATGTACATTCAGCAGGTTGCATTTGAAAATTTTATTTCATCGTCATTACAGGACATAGCACAAGAACAAAATAAGGACAATGTGTGGAAAGAAATTAAACACCTTTGGCAAGATAGGAAAAATGTTACGATTAGGAACCACTACACTGTACGCAATGACATTCTGTTTCGCCGCTCTCATCCTGACAGCAACATTTGGTTATTATGCATTCCTGACGAACTGGTTAACAAACTAACTTGGTACACTCATTTAAGTTACGCACATTACGGAGCACGAAAATGTTTTCTTATACTGAGACAGAACTGTTATTTTACCAACATGGAAAAACGTATACGACGAGTTTTAGCGTCTTGTAAAATTTGCCAGAAAGCTAAATCAGACACCACTTCACATATTCCTCCTTTATATCCCATTATACCTGTGAAATTAAGACACATGGCCGCAGTAGATATTTTTGGTCCGATTCCGAGAACTAACAGAGGTTTTTGCTACATTTTTGTCGCTGTTGAGCTCACTTCAAAATTTGTTACTTTCACTCCGTTACGCAAAGCTACTGCTAAAACTGTTTCGAAAGCATTTGTAAAACATTTTCTATTTCATGTAGGGCATGTAATGAAAGTAATTTCTGATAATGGATCTCAATTTCGTAGTAGTGTATGGACACGCATGTTACGAGCTAGAAACATTTCTCCGATCTATATATCCAAGTACCACGCTTCTTCGAACCCTTGTGAAAGATTAATGAAGGAAATTGGTAAGCTGTGCAGAATATACTGCCACAAAAGACATATTGATTGGGATACACACATACTCTCATTCCAAGATGTAATTAATTCCATTCCAAATGAATCCACTATGCTATCTCCGACTGTTATACTGAAAAACGTTGAACCACCGAACAAAATTAAAGAATTAATAGAATTCCCGAAAAATCGTCGCCTACGACACCACGAAATAATTGACATTGCGCTGAACAACATCAAACGTGCCGCAGAGCGCCGGAGAAGACAGCAAAAACAGGTTTGTACACGCCGCGACTTTCACGTTGGACAGAAGATATTAGTACGTACACACTATTTATCCAGCAAAATTAAAAGGTAAGTGCAGTAAATTTGAACTTCTATACGCAGGTCCGTATCGGATTCGCAGCATCCCTCACCCCAATGTTGTACACGTCGAAACTTTGAGAACCAGAAAATCGAAAGGCAATCACCATATCTCAAACATTAAACCGTTTATTGAGTGAAACCACTGTATGATTCAAAACACTATGATGCCATTTACTAATGCAATTATTTCACGTGACTAATTACTGATGATTATCGTATTTTTTCTTGGCAAGTGCCCGGCAAGGTAAGGTTAGCAGGTCGCTCTTCTTGTCGTCACACATCAGACCATGCATATTTTTCCAGATGAATTTACACATTTACGACTATTTCTGCAATCATATTTATGTGACTACTTATTGATGATTATCGTATTTTTTTTTCTTGGCAAGTGCCCGGCAAGGTAAGGTTAGCAGGTCGCTTTTCTTGTCGTTACACATCAGACCGTGCACATTTTCCATTTTTTTGTGTATATGACTGTACTCCAGTTTTGTTTGTATGCACTATGAAATAGTTAAGATATAACACACACCAGTCGACTTTGACATTTTTTTTTTTTTTTTTCCTTATGACATCTCAACATCGTGACTGTTTCACATTTTTTTTTGCTACTGCATTGTATTATTCTGTGTACATTTTTTCGCATCCGAACACTGTCAATGTCTTGGACATATTACGTTTTCTGTCATGTTATGCTGTATGGTTAATTGTGTCACCATAAACCAGTCATTATTTAGTGGGTATAGGATTTAAATGCAAGACATTAATCTTTGTTCATCAATTTCAGAAAGGAATGATGATTCTAAGAAATAAATTTAACATAAATGGGAATTTCACCTACGGAATAAACGAAAGGAGATGCAATAACTTTATGAGGAAGAGTAAAGGGATCAGGATTAACAAGCATTAACAAGACTATACTATACTCATCACAGAATAGCAGTCTTAACTAATTTTTTCTTTCAGAATACAAGGTGATTGATGCAGGCTGTCAGAGAGAACTACACATCTTATTTTTAGTGATGAAATATGCTAGAGATAAGGAATAGTTATGTAATGAGTAATGAAGTGATTTTTTGCAGATGATAATGAATACTGATGAATAATGATGAAGGATATGCTGTTATGAATAATGAAGTTTTTCTTTACAGGTGGTGATAATAATGAAGTTATGATAATATGGATAATGAAGTGATGGATAATGAAGTTTTTTCTTTACAGATGAGGATAATGTTGAAGTTATGTATTTATGCTACGTAGTTATTTAAGTATTTGTTGCAGTTTGCTTTGACAGCAGGTGTTACATTGCATAGTAGGATGACGGAAAGTTTTGGAAAGGACAGCTATGGAACACATTTTATACACATTTCACTACTTGTTAATTCGAAGTTCACTACTTTTCAGCATAGTGTGCGTTTCTTCTTTCAGGTCAATAATCCGTTTTTGTATTTTTTCCAGGAGAAGTTTTTCATGACACTTACTAAACCTGTTACTTATTATACCTGTTCTAGTACTTGCATTTTTATATTTTTTACCCATTTGTGTTTATCATTTATAAATATGATCACATGTACTGCCTTGTTACATAATCTTGCTACAGCTGACTCATGACGAATGACGTTACCTATCCTCATTTGCAGCAATAGGTCAAAAGCAAAAAGTATTATGCCTCAGCAATTAATTATCGATCCCAACGCAATGCATTGCTACCAAAAAAATGTATTACCAGTCCCACATAATGTCACTAGTTTATGATAATTCTGAATAATACTGATCAACTCTGAATAGCATGTCACTCGAGTAATGACCTCTTAATGAGACTATATTCAAAATAATGCTTTGTCACTAGCTAATAACTGCCACTGTTTATTGTAATGCCTGTGATTACTAATGATTTGACTGTAATTAACTGATTTTTAATAATGACTTTGTAATGATCTGAATAATACTGAATGATGAACTATGTTTTATTCTATTCAATACTTGATGGCCACTGAGTGCCAATAATTAATGTCACTCCACAAATTGTTATTAATTATGACATTAATTAACTCTTGTTTTCAATGTTCATACTTTGTAATTGGAAATAAATGTGATTGTTTAATAATGCTTTGTAATTAGGAAAAGACTAATGATTCTTAATAGATTGGAATGACACATAATTAATTAACTATGGTACTGTTTAATAATGCTTTGTAATTAATTAAGGCTACAAATGATTAATTAATTAACTGTAATTAGACAAATGATTAATTAACGACAAATGATTAATTAACTGTAATTATACAAATGATTAATTAACTGTAATTAGACAAATGATTAATTAATGACAAATGATTAATTAACTGTAATTAGGAGAAGGTTAATGATTCTTAATTATACTCTGTAACTGAAAAGAATGCGATTATTTCATAATATTTTGTAACCAGGAAAAGAAGGCTACTGATTCTATGTAAAACAATTAATGAACATTTTTCTGTAATACTACATACTTGGTACAGAAATGTTCAATAACTGGGCTATGAATGCCACGAACTATCAATGAAGACTGTAATTGTCAATATTATGTGACTTGATGTCCTTCACCTCATAAGCTGACTACCCTGAATTACTGCAATGTCCATTTGTCCTGTTTATCCCAGTGATCATGGAGCACTATATTTGGTTTTGCACTAATTCTACGTTGGTGTGCCTTGTAAGAGTGTGGTGTTGACACGACATGCTGTCCACCACCGTGAGCAATGAAGACGTTATTATGGTCCCACTGTTTGGTGTACGTAATGTACTGCCAAAATGAAAACATGGAACATTACTACGACAGTTTAGTGTCTTGGCTACACTGATAAATTCTGATGGGAAAAGAACTTCAAGTTGTGTCACTTGGTGTTGTACTACTGTGGAAAGATATGGACTTTCAGAGCAGCTGTGTGCAATCTAAAGTGCTACAACCATGATGCAATCCTTCCCTTTCCTATCCTGATTCTTGTCACATAAAAAAAAAAAAAAAAAATTTTTTTTTGGTAACATCATTTATGTTCATAGGTTATACATTTTTCGATTCGCTAAACTCCAGTGTGAGTACACTTATGTCACTGGTCGACATGATGTTTGCCATTATGTTTATTTGTTGTGAAAATACTAAAGACATTTTTCAGTGCATGTGCACTTTGGACATGAATTTTTTTTTTTTTTTTGCCATTATGTTTATTTGTTGTGAAAATGCTAAAGACATTTTTCAGTGCATGTGCACTTTGGACATGAATTTTATTTTGCCAGTCTGTTTATTTGTTCTGAATATGCTAAAGAATTTTTTCAGTGCCTGTGCACTTTATCTGTCAAAAAGTTTGTATATACTTTTCTGATTTGCTACTATGTTTTGTACTCACATTTTGTCTTTGTCTGATATATTTTGTACTTAGTGCGTGTGCACAACATTTACATATTCTGTAAGTTGTAAGATTTTGTTAATTAAAGAAAAATTTTGCCGCGCTTGGCAAGTCCAAATGACTCACCATCGCTGCCAAATTTTTGCCCCCCGAGTGGAGGGTTATGAAACACGTATGTAACGCAGCAGCGATGGCGAGGCATTGTAGCATCTGTGACCAGAGAGTATGCGCTTGACCGCGCGAGTGTTGCGAGCGGTTCTCAGTCAGTAGTAGTCTTTGCGAGTTAGTTGTCGCTATGCAGAGTAGCAGTCAGTCTGTCGTGGCGAGTCAGTCAGTTAGTCGTTGCGAGTCTGTAGCTCTGTCTAGTTGAGAGCAGTACTCAGTCTGTAGTCGTCATGCAGAGCGGTCGGTCAGTAGTAGCAGCCCAGTGCGGTTGTGTGATGTAGGCGGTCGGCAACAATGGTCAAGATGAGGAATAAGGTATACTGTTAATTAATATAATCATTAGATAATGAAAAATTTTATTTATTGTAATTATTGTCCAACAAGTCTCCCAATAATAATTTTTTTATTTCAAAAGCATTTTCTCAAAAATTTAATTTTTTATTGAACTCAAGATTTCGTTGCACTTCCCATTTCATTCCACTTCCTTTGAAGAAAAATTCCACTAAAATCACAAAAAAAAGAGAATATTATTATTTGCAATGCAGTTCCTCCAAGCGGTGCGCAACAACAAAAGCAGATATGTGACATCCATTTATTCTGAGGTAAGACTTTAATTCTGATTGTTTTACACAGGGCCAAAGACCGATATTTCGGTTTAATTAAATTTTCTTATCACTGAATGGACTTTAATTTTGAAGGATTTATATTTGAGTCAGATTGCGAATTTCACGTTTTTGTTGCCATTGTCAGTACATTTCATTGTGGGCAGGTTACGCATAGAGCAATGTCCATTAGCATTCATAATTAAATATTGTCGTGTTTCTTTCTTTCAAATTTTTGTGGGGAGGTTACACTCGGCTCCCATTTGTATTGAGTATTGTCTATTTTCTTTCTTATAAAATTACGGTGGGGAGGTTACACACTGACGGCGGCGGTGCACAAATGCTGCGCAGCTAGCGCCATTCGACGGCCAACACCGCGGTTCCTGGTGTGTCCGCTGTGCCGTGCGTGTGATCATTGCTTGTACAGCCCTCTCGCAGTGTCCGGAGCAAGTATGGTGGGTCTGACACACCGGTGTCAATGTGTTCTTTTTTTCCATTTCCAGGAGTGTATTTTCAACTTCTGTCGACTGCGCATTATCCTCATTGAATTCGCTTTCCCTGGTTTCCATCTCAAATAGTTCTGCAATACTCATTACTTCGTCGTTTCCCCCTACATTCGTTGTGCATGCCACTGGTAATTCATCTTCCTCGTCAATACTCTCCCAATTAATTTTCGTCCCAACACGATATTGTTATTTTCCTGTCTTCGTTTTCATCTGGTCCCTGCGGATTTGTTTCTTCCTTCTTCTCTTCTCGTGATAAGGTATTTACTTCTCTGTTCAAGGTGCTGCAATTGTCCTGGGTAGGTGCGTCATTCCCTTTGGCATGGGCGCTTAGCTGTCAATTCGAACGTTTTTCGGGGTTTGGTGGTCTTACCTCCACGTCTTCTATCTGTATTCTCTTTTCTTGCTCCGCTTGTTGATATTGGTTTCTTTGTTGATAATTTGTCGGTCTATTGGCGCTCCAATACCCGTTCCGGTTGTCGTTATTCCCTCTGTAATAGTTATTGCCGTTCCTGGGTGAATTATAGTTATTGCCATGTTCTCATCTAAATCCATAACCAGTTCTTTGTTGAAATCTATTGTCGTTTCTTGGTGCGAAGTTATCATGTGGTTCGTAATTATTGTTTCTCCGTACTGTGTCTTGTGGATTACACTGCTTTTTGCTTTCGTTTTCACGTGCACTTCGTCTTTTTCTTGCGTCATCTTCCGCAAATATGAACTCTAGTTCTCTTAGAATACCTTTAAATGCTTCGACGTCATTGCCTCGGCGACCTACTAATGAACTAATGATTGCTGGTATTTCAATGGTAACTTCATCGCGCATAATTTAATCAACTCTCCGTCACTGTATGGTACATCTAAGCATTGAGTTTTCTTTGCCATTAATTCGAAAAATTTCACGGGACTCTTCTCTCATGAATTTTCAAAATATGGGTTCTGTAATAATTCGTACTTCACTCTGTTCTGTGCTTCGCTGGACCAATATCGTGAGAGAAACTTCTCTCTGAAATCTTCGTACGATCGGCATGTCGCTGCAACATTCTGCATGGTTTCTGCGACTGTTCCTGACATGTGTGCACATATAAAGTCTAATTTGTGTGCTAGCGTCCAGTGTTCTGGTAATCCTACTCGCAATTGATCAATAAAAGTTCGTGGATGTAATGAGTTTTCTTCTCGAAAGTGTTGAAATTTTCTGACTGTGAGGAAATGATCGTTGTCGTACTTCGTCATAATTCCATATGAAATTCGCGATTCTTCGCCACTTTTGTTTCTGATCATTTCTCCCGTCGTTCTTTCCGGTTGTGGTAGATCCATTGGAGATTGTCCACTGTAACTTTCGCGTACCCTTGCGCAGTATCGTTGGAGAGGTGCGCAATAATTTTCTTCCATCGGTTGTGAACGTGTAGCTGAATGCATTGCACTGTACTCTTCGCGACCTGGCTTTCCATTGTCAGGTATTGGTTCGGTATCTTGTCTGGCTAACCTTGCCGCTTCATTGCACGATCCAAACTGTCTTGACACATACATTTGTGGTTCTGCATGTGTTTGTGGTGCCGTTTGTTCATCAAGAATTTCGAAACGTGTTTGTTGTGGTGCAGGCTGTCTGATTTCACGTACGTTATTTTCCGCCTGTGATTGGAATCGAAAATGCATGATATCTTCGTTAATTGCTTGTTTTTCCGGTGCTGTTACAGATACGGATGTGGTTGCAGACTCAGTGCTTGTTCGATCTTGGTCACTACGCTCTTCAATGGTTTGCAACAACCCTGTTCGCAATTTCTGAAATTGTTGCTTCGCTTGCACTTCTATTTTGACTATGCGGTTATCATATCTTTTCAGCGCTGCTTTTGTGATACGTTTGTGTAGCACACTGTTTTCAACAATTTCACTCGCTGTACCTGCTGCTTGTCTAGTAATTACGTTTACCTGTTTCTCTAGTTTCTTGACTTCTCCCTGGGTGTTGTTACGTAATGTTTTGATCTCGTCCTGAGTGTCATTACGCAATGTTTGTACGTCCGCTTGTACCTTGTCAATGTCTGTTCTCAATTGATTGTGACCTGTTACTAAGTTTCCTATCACTTCTCGAAATTCTTTTGCCTCGTCTTCAATATGACTTAGGTGTAACTGAATTTTTTTGTTTTGTTCTTTAGTCTCACGCATTTGTCTCGTGGTTTCTGCAATTTGTTTCGTCGTTTCTGCATTCTGAATTTTAATTTGGTTCGCAATTTTTTTATTTTGTCTTGTCATGGTTTCCGTCATTAATTGTAATAATTCTGCCAGATTGGTGGGTCCTATTGCGTTTTCTTCCGACGTCCTACGCTCTGTGTTTTCGCCCAAGTGTTGATTTGCAACCGATTGCATTGAACTGTGCGATGACACGTTTATGCTCGAATTCCTTGTACTCTGCGGTGAGGGAGCTCTGATTACTTGTACTATGGGTTCTACGTATTCAAGACGCAAGTTAGAATCCTCATCGACTGTCTCTCTACTTTCCTGCTCCTCTGTCGTATGCTGACCTAGGTTTTCTGTGCCTTGGCGTACATAATCCTCGTTATGGTGCGTTATCTGTCCTATTTCTCGCGATACTGCATCGTCTGTTGTACTGTCCTCTATTCTCTGAACGTCTTCATGCTGGTTCTCTACCTCAATTCGGTCAATGTCTCGATCTGCCATTGCTAATCTTTCCGAATCCCTTATTTTATGTTTTAAAAGCAATTCACGCGCCCTTCTTCGCGTCAACATGCGCTCATTCGATCTCATGTGTTTCATAAACTTTTTGCACACACGACTTGACAATCCATTCACTTACTTGTTGGGTCAAAACCAACTTGTCAACGATGTATCCGCCACCTGTGCGCTTGCATTGGAGAGAAAACTTAATTCTAACAATATTAAAATTCATAACTTAATTATGCTATTGTCTCTGCTAGAATGTCTCACGTTCTATTGAATACTTTCTTACTATCTATCGCTGCAGCTACTGTTCTCGGCTGTTTATAACTATCAAAAAAAAATTTTTATCACGAAAATTTTTCAACAGAGTATTTTTCTGACCTAGTTAGGCATGTGGTCGACCTTCAATCATAGTATTTTACCATCCTGTTAGGGTCGCCATTCTCTAACATTCTGCATGGTGTCTGTTTGTTCTAAGTCGTGTCTCCCTACCACTTTCGCGCAACGACGCTCTGAGCGTGTTTTTTTAGGGAATTAACTAGTTTGAACCTGGGACCTGTTGCTGGTAAGGAGACGCCAGACCACACCTGACATGTAGTGTTCAGAAGAGTTCAGTGAGACTAGCGGTGATATAACCAAATACTTAATGATTTCAGCGTCAGCTCCACTGCACTCCCTGTAAAAGAATCTTAATACTAACTAAATTTAGTGGAAGGGGTTCAAGGCTTTCCTATTTTTAGTTAGCTCGTAAAATAAAACACAAAACATTGTTTATAAATTGTACTATTGATAAAAGGAAATGTTTTAATACAGGATGATAAAAACCAACTGCGTTCAACAAAAATGTGACGAATATTCCCTGAATGGGTTTCCAAGTTATACAATGGATCGAAGGATGACCTATGCCATATCACATCTAAATCTAGGTTTAAATTAAGTTTCACAAAAGAGAAAACTATCAAAATGGTCTACAGTGACCCTCAATTATCTTTAATTACTTATCTAACTTGTCGTAAATTACAGTGGCTGATGTGGCTTCTCAATAATTATATAACAGAAAAATCATCGCGTTTCAGATTTTAACTTACGTAGCAAATGTGAATACCATGAGCTTTAATTGACGATCGACTCTAGTATTACGCAAAACGGGGGTGTAACGGATGAGACTGCAGTTCTGAGTGCAGCTTTATGCGCTGTTATGCGGCATCGCGTGCGTTCATTACCTTGTCGTTGGTTAGGCAGTGTGAGGGGGCGTCGGTCGGCACAGCTCCACACACCTCGCCGACTCGGAAGCAACTCTCTAACTTCTCCCTACTACAATTTACCGAAGTTGGTTTAAAAAAAACTATCTGGCTGTGTTTTCATCTGACCAATCAGGGTCTCAAAGTTAACCTTAAGCTCCGCCTACAAAAATTCTGTCTATCCAATAAGAAACGTTATATTTTTCGTGGTGGGGCAATGTTTTTAACGTTTGCAACGTAACAGACACGCGAAAAAGTCTCACGCTAAGAACTTGCAGCTGGTGTGGCCGTTTTAGTGTTATCGTAAGATCTATACCGTTCTTCTGGAGGGCTGTATCTTTCAACATGGGCTTGGGGGTGGTCCTGGCGGTTACTTCTCGTAGTGGGGCAATGTTTTTAACGTTTGCAACGTAACAGAGACGCGAAAAAGTCTCACGCTAAAACTTGCGGCTGGTGTGGGGCTTTTAGTGTTATTGTAAGATCTATACTGTTCTTCTGGATGGCTCTAGCTTTTAACATGTGTAGGAGGGTGGTCCTGGCGGTTAGCTGGTGGCGTGGGTGTCTGTCCCTTATCGTAGGGCCTTATAGCTTAATACGATTCTGCTCTCGTCTTCTGTTCTCGTTTCTCCCCTCGGAACTGCATCTGTATCACGGTGGGAAGGCATGACATGCATTGAGGCATTCTTGTGTTAGTCTGTGGTATTCCATTTGTTCACTCGTTACTCG
This sequence comes from Schistocerca serialis cubense, assembly GCF_023864345.2. Taxonomy (NCBI): domain Eukaryota; kingdom Metazoa; phylum Arthropoda; class Insecta; order Orthoptera; family Acrididae; genus Schistocerca; species Schistocerca serialis. The sequence goes on from NC_064639.1 coordinate 308,745,496, forward strand.
TATTACTTTGGTTAATTTAATGTCACGATTTATTTGGAGCTATGTGACATACTACTAGATTTGCTTATCATGTCAGGGTTTTCATGGAAGGTGTTGGATTTGCCTGACACCTTACACTGCCTACAAAGTTACTGTACTAGTACACACAATCACTACCCAAATGTGACTATAACTGTTGCAAGATGCAGTGAATGCACTGGGATTTTATTAGACATGCTACATTGATGTCTAATTGCGTTACATAACTAATTATTCTACGAAATACAGAAGACACAACGAATTCATTGCGCTTAAACTAAGTCTTTTCGTAATGCCTCCTTCATAGTGAAATATTTTGTAATCTAGAATAAGATACGAGGCGTTATGGTATTTATATACATCCCTTATAAGTAATCAAATGATGTATGGTAGAAATTTTTGCTAATATATTGAATGTAGCTGTATTCATTAAAAACAATGTTACAGATCACTAGTGGTTTTGATACCTTCTAAGTTACAAGTTAAATTTATTATACACATTTCTGTTGTTAATAATCTCTAATTCATTCCAATACAGAACTCCAGTGATCCATTTCTCACGACTATTTACGAGAAGGTAGTCGAAAAGGAAAATATTCCACTACTTCTTACAGAGGTGTTTCACAGGATATGCCACTCACAGAAAAGCGCTGCAATGATTAATTACGATATCTACAGAGCATACAAGAAGCTTATGGAATGTTCTGTTGTAAGGGCACAGGAGTATATTAGTATTCAGATGGCGCTTGCCTTCAGGAAGAGAAGCCCTTATCGCGAACTGATTAACTACCAGTAAGTATATATTTTAAATATTCAGTAACAAACAGAATATTTACAGTATTCATAGGGTTTTCTATTTCTACACTCAGTAAAATGTAATTATAATGTGAAAAGGCTATGGGATGCCGACGAAAGAAAAAGAGACGGTGGTGAGGTTATGTGTAACTGAGTCCTTTTGCAATCGCTTCTTCAGTGGCACACCACCGCGCGACCGCTACGGTTGCAGGTTCGAATCCTGCCTCGGGCATCGATGTGTGTGATGTCTTTAGGTTAGTCAGGTTTAAGTAGTTCTAAGTTATAGGGGACTGATGACCTCAGATGTTAAGTCCGATAGTGCTCAGAGCCATTTGAACCATTTAGTGGCACAGCGTCAAGGTAATGTCTACGCTAAGTTTCTGAGATACTGTCGTATTCCTTACTACATCAACCTGTACTCAGCTGCTATTCTTAAAACCCTAATTTCGACAGCTTGTAGTCCTCGGTCATTTCCAGCTGTTTAGGTCAAATCGGAAACTTGTAAACTACAGGTATCGTTAGCATTGTTTTTTAGAACTTTACTAGGGTATCTTTCCTCAACTTTTTATTCAATATTCCGTTTATAGCCCATTAATATATCTGAACCGTTCAATTTTTTCTGGATTTTGTTTTAGTTGCTGAAGTAGATGATTCTACGCAAGAAATTGAGTTCATTCTTATTTATTTTCTGGTTGTTCAATAGACTTTTGCTTTGGACCAGGTCTTGAGCTTTAAAACTTATGACTTCGGTTTTTCGGGTCGAGATTGTTAAGTTATAGTCATTGACATTTAATTTATAAATTGCTTTTGACTGATGTCATTGCTGTCAGCTATAAGAAATTGGTTGTCAGCAAATAGTGACTTTAGTAAGCAACGAAATCATAAACACAGATAACAAAAAAGTCGGAGACAAGCTATACGCTTGTCTTTAGCCTAATTTTGTTGTTACTGTAACATTATCTCTTATGAGAATGGCAATGCTGTAGTGTTGGTACATTTCGTGGGTTAGTCTTAGTAAGTGGTTTGGCATGTCTTTCCTGTCTAGTATTTCCTACAACATTCTCCTGTATGCATTGTCAAAGGGTCCCACATAATGAATAAACACAAGACCTCTTTCTCTCTTAATATTTTACATGCCGTTCAATTATTTATGTGATGACAGATGCGTTGTCTGTAAAGGACCTACTTCTTCTGCATCCAGATTGTTATTGTAGTAACAAGGTTTTTTCTAATCTTACTGAGCATTTGTGTTCGATCTAGAGGCCATCGAATGAAGTGGCCGTGTAACGACATTGTGAGTTCACATCACCAACCACTTGGATACGCTACCGATTAATGTCTAATACCTCATTATGAATGCTGTTATGGCATGGAGTCTATGCATTTCATTTTGTATGTTGTGTGTTGTACACTTTCAGTCTTCTAATAGCTCGTGCAATTAACCACTATGAGGGGTGAGGAACACTAGTTACATTTCTTTTTGACGACGCAGTTCACTATTGAGCGTACTACATACTGTATACTTTCTTCCCTTCCATTCACGCATATGTCGAGGTAGTAATAAAGCTGAAATGCCTCTATGAGCTTTATAATTATTCCAGTCACGTACTCGCGGTCTGTTATATGTATTGGTCTGTAGTATATTCCGAGATTATTCACTTAACACGAACTCTGAAATCTTGTTAAGGCCACAATTTGACCCATTACAAACTCGCTCAGGTGGCTGTAGGAAGCACGAGTGCATCTCCGTGGCATGGTTGCCTGCTTGCTTTATACATTTGCACCACACTGAGACTTCTGACTGGACCATTCCCTATTAAAAGGCAGATGCAAATGACGCTCTGGTAACTATGCTACTACGCTATCTGCTGGCAGACGACACTGAAACCAACAATATGCCGTCATCGGATCAAAATCGACAACGTCTTTTCAGGTGTACAACATTTTTCCAGCAGTCCCACAGGGTTCAATTTTAAGTCCTCTACTGTTCCTTATTCATGTGAATGACCAACCACTTAATGTTCAGCAACTAGTACTTTTTGCAGATGACATAAGCGTTATAATAAATACCATTCCAGAAAAAGCAGCTGAAGATATTGTTAACAATGTCTTTCAAAGACCTATTAAGTGGTTCTCAGAAAATAGACTCTCCCTTAATTTTGAAAAAACTCACTATATCCAGTTCTATAAACCGAATAGAGTCCTACTGACAATTGATGTATCATACAAACAGGGCTCAGCTAACGGGGTAGATTTCTCCAAATTTTTGGTGTCGCATTGATGACAACTTGAACTGGAAGAAGCATATTACTGAGCTTCTCAAACAACTGAGTTCAGCTTCTTTCGCTCTTCATATAATCGCTAGTCTTGGTAATAAACAGATCAGCGTCCTAACGTGCTTTGCATATTTCCACTCAATAAGGTCTTATGGAATAGTTTTCTTGGGTAACTCACCACTTAGACATAAAGTATCGATCGCAAAAAACAGAGCAGTGAGAATAATTAGGGATGCTCACCCAAGGACGTTATGTAGACTCCTTCTACTCCAAGTACGAGTTTCTGTTTCAGAAATGGTAACAAAAGTACCTCTAGATGTAGTTTCATGTGTAGAACTAAAAATTTCAGTAATATTAGTATTAGCACTATTCATGTATGTATTTATGTCTTGTAACCTGACTTGTTCCACATCATATCGACAAAATAATCGGGAAAATGATCTACAGGACGTGACTAAACTACTAAACTAAAGCGCACCAATGTAATGTACCAACTTCTCATTAAATGTAATGGATTGTTTTTTTCGAGGCACCACAACAATTGTTGTTGCAATCTTCAGTGCAGGGACTTGTTTGATGCAGCTCTCCACGTTAATTTATCCTGTGCAAACCTCTTCGTCTCTATATAACTACTGCAAGCTATATCTAATTGAGCATGGTTATTACTTAAGTCTTGGTTTTTCTCCTACAATTTGTACATCCCCCCCCCCCCCTCACCTACACTTCCATTACTAAATCGACGATTCCTCGATGCCTCAGGATGTGTCTTATCAAGCGATCCCATCATTTAGTGTAACTGTAATCTGCATTGACAGTGAACGGGGTACGATCTCACTGTTTTAACCAAAATCTCTTGAGAGGGATTGAAACCGAAGATAAAAATAAATTCCTAAAATATTGGTTTTCAATTTTATATTTTTAAAAGGATAAAAATAAAACATTGCCAATAAATTAACTTATTACATAGATACTGCTTTAGGTTATTGTCATAAATATGTTTCTGTTTCAAAGAGATTCAGCAGAAGAGGCAAAACTCCACCAGCCTCCGTCTGTAAAGGTTTCCCTTTCCAATGATTTTCGCTGTCCTAGGCTTACCTTTAACACAGGGAAGATGTCTTCCACTCCCCTTCCAGCTCCATTTACCCCATCTGAAGAGATCGTACACACACCTGCAAAACAGGAAATACTGCGGGCTAGTGGACCAGAGAATACAGCTGTTATTGGGTAAGAGCTGGCACCTACCTATCAAACTGCTGAAACGTCGATCTCAAATATATTTTAATCTAAGAGAAACTGATCGTACACTATGTGAGAATCAGGGGTCAGATAACACCCATGTAACTAGGGAACTTCCGTGAGATATTCGAAAGGTGAATGCGTCATGAGGGATAGCAACCACTGATTGCAACCACTGATGATGTTCTGACCCAGTGAACATGGGAAGAAACCAAGTAACGTCTTGATATGCTTTATCCAGCCAATTGTGGCAAAAAATTAATATGCATATGCATATGTATCTCATTTTCTAATGAATTGCACATACCTGTCCTTTCATGAGGCTGTGCAAAAGATTATTTAATCGTATAGGGAGACCAAGAGACGAATACACTAAGCAGATTCAGAAGGATGTAGGTTGCAGTAGGTACTGGGAGATAAAGAAGCTTGCACAGGATAGAGTACCATGGAAAGCTGCATCAAACCAGTCTCAGGACTGAAGACCACAACAGCAACAAAGCCCCACCAATGAACGTCACTTCTACAAAGACGTCAAAATCTTGTTTCCAGCTGTGTGGTATCACAATCTCTTGCTTTACCGAATGGAGTATTTTCATTTTTTTCTTTTTCACTCTATATTAATCAGTCAGTAGTTTATTCATGTATAGATTATTTACAAAATGTAATTAGGCATGCTATCTTAAAGTATGCATCGTCTTTTTATAATTGAAATAATTCACAAACACAGTAACTACGCGTTGCACACACACACACACACACACACACACACACACACACACACACACATGCAAACAAGAAAATGTATTTAAATTGGGAATTATGCATGACAGATACTGGGTGTATAATTTTACAATAAGAATAATTATACTATGCCTGTTTACTGTAGAATGTCAGTTGTTTATTATTAATTCTTTTATTATTCTCAGCTCTGAGTTATGTAAATAATTCTCGACTTTCCACAACAATTGTTTAATAGGTACGCTTTATCGGACTTCTTAAATATTTGGATTTTAGGTGTCCCTTTAATCTTCTTTGGTACTTCATTCTTTATTTTACTGTAGAAATACAGTTTCGGTTTTTCGTTTATTTACTCTTGGTTAATGTAATTTTTGTCTGGGTCCAGTTTCATGGTCGTGAATTCTACAGTTTGTAAATGGTTGCTGATATTTTCTTGATGTGTATAACAGACTGATATGGGTACTCACACGATGAACTCAAAACCCTTGGCTGGTTAAACCGGTCTTTCCAGAGAGCTCAGTTAATATTTTTAGTTCCTATTCTCATGGCCATTTTCTGTAATTTGAAGACTCTCAGTGTTATGTGTATGGAATCCCAAGCAAGTTACAAGATAGCTAAAGACGGAATGCTTATCAGAATGGTATATAATTGTAAGTTACAATCTGATGACAGTTTGTAAGGATAATAGCCTGATAATGACATTTACTTTCCATGTATGTTCTTTCCAATCTACGTGACAGTCAACATTAATTCCTAAAATTTTTTTTCTTGGCCTAAGACTCTATGAAATTTTAACGTACTGTTAATTTTAAAGAATTATTTTACCCCTCTGAAGATGAAAGTCGTGCTGTTTTGTATGTTCATTGTAAGTTAATTGCACGGCGACCATTCATAAACACCTTTTAGTGCTTCATTTGCTCTGTGTACAAGGGATTCTGGTGTTTCGTCTGTGACTAGCTTAGGTCCTGCTACTTCGCACATGTAGACAGTGCAGTCTGCGCAGACAGTTTTTTTCTTTAATCGAATTTATATGATGTTCACAGATTGCGACACCTTCTAAACTTTCCACGCTAATTAAAGCAATAGAAGCATGGTTTATTATGAATGTATCCCTGACAAAATAGCCATTCTGGTAGCTGGAGTCCAAGTTTTCTTTTTTTTTTTTTTAATAGCCCTTTGTGCGTTCTTGTCGTGATATTTCCATAGAAACTTTCATCCCCGAATGCATATTTCTTTACATCTAACCGACGTGTGAAGTATCATTTTCTAAGATTTACTTTTTATATCGATGTTATCGAAATATTTTCATAAAAATTTCCATCCCTTATTTCACCCCCTTATGGGCTGAATTTCCAAAAACAGTGAAACAAGCACTTTTCTATTTTTAATAGAGAATCCAAATACAAATTTTCATAGACTTAGCTTTGAAAATACTTCCATATGAAATAATTTCATAAAGTTTCTCATCTCCTATTTCACTCCCTCAGGGTGTCGAATTTCCAAAACCACCGAAACAACTATTTCTTTTTTTTTTCTAATCGAGAAGTCACATATCAATTTTTATAGATGTATCTTTGAAATGCTCTAGTAGTTATTTAACAATATTTATTTTCAAAAAAACTTTCACTCACTATTTTAATCACTTAATAATTGAATTTCCAAACATGCTGAAACGGTAATTTTTTTATTTCTGGTGGGAAACCAAAAACCAGTTTTCGCAGTTCCAGCCTAGAAATTGCTTTAATAGCGACATATTTCCAAAAAGCCTTTAATTCACTATTTCACGGTCTTAGGAATGGAATTTCGAACAAGCGCTTCATAAATTATGCCTACAGTAAAATATCCACACACTTTTCGAGATTCAACTTTCTATCCATAGGGTTTTTGGGTGGGAGATGCATTGTAAATAAGTCTGGCCCTATTTCCAAAAACAATTAAACACGTTTGTTTTCATTTCTAACTGAGGAGCTAAATACAAATTTTAACGATTTAGCTTTAAAAATGCTTTCACAATGAAATTCTTTCACAAAACTTTTCATCCTCTATCTCACCCTCTTACGAGTAGAATTTCCGAAAACAGTTTCACTCGTTTCTTAAATTTCTATTAAAGAAGTCAAATAAAAATCCTCATAGATTTAGCTTCACATATGGACTATTTCCATAAAACTTTGCCGCACGGGATAGCCGCACGGTCCGAGGCGCCTTGTCTCGGTCAGTGCGGCTCCCCCAGTCAGAGGTTCGAGCCCTCCCTCGGGCATAGGTGTGTGTGTGTGTGTGTGTGTGTGGGTGGGTGGGTGTGTGTGTGGGTGTGTGCGTGTGTGTGTGTGTGTGTTTTGTCCATAGCGTAAGTTATCTTAAGTTAGCTTAAGTAGTGTGTAGGCTTAGGGACCGATAACCTCTGCAGTTTAGTCTCATAAGACTTTATCACAAATTTCCAATTTTCCATGAAATTTTCATCCCTTGTTTCACCCCCATCGGAGCTGAATTTCCAAAAACAGTGAAACACGTATTTTTTTATATATTACTAAGAAGGCAAATGCAAATTTTCGTACATTAAGCTTTAAAAATGCTTTCACAGTTAAATATTTCATTAAAAAATTTCATTTCCTATTTCACCCCAACAGGGGTCAAATTTCCAAAAATTCTGAAACCAGATATCAATTTTCGTAGGTCTAGCTGTAAAATTGCCCTAGTGAAGACGTATTTTCAAAACCCCTTTCATCGCCTGTTTCATCCTCTTAGAGATGTAATTTCGAAAAATCTCCTCTTAAACGAAGTCTACAGTATAACCTCCACACCCTCTCTAAATTTCAAGTTTCTTGTTTCAACTGTTTGGGCTGAATGGTGATGAGTCAGTCAGTCCGGATATTGCCTATTTTGATTGTAATATTGCTGTCATCAGCACCAAGAATTTTCTTCGTACCAGACATTGTCTGGAAAGTCACTGGTGCACATCAAAAACAATATTGGTCTTTAGATTTTACCGTGAAGGAGTGAAGGACTCCTATGTTTATATACAAGCTAAATTATTATCATCTCTACATATACAGAAAATAGACAATATCAGTGGGTAGGTCATCGCTTTAATTCTTAATTTCTATTACAGGTGCTCAATACAGGGCATTACTTGTGACGCTGCAGTTGTCAATAAGTGCGCACAGTTGATTGAAATCGTTGACTCGAATTGCCTGTGTAGACGCGATAGGATCCTGCTTTAGAAATCTGTTCACTGTGTCGCCTGTCTGCAGGTGCGAATTGATTCAGTGTGACAGAACAAAGCAGATGATATGGTGGGCGTTCTGACAGGCTTGGCTCCTAGTGCAGCTACGCCCCGGGGCGTATTGCGAACCGACATTTGGATGGGTGCTGTACCACGAAGGTACTAATGAATCACCGTTTCTTGCGATTTGATAAATGTTTCACTGGAAAAGTTTTTTAGTCGCATTTTGTATTCAATAGTATTAAAGGCCTTTGATGAATCTCAAGGTATACCGGTGGCCAATTCATGCTTGTCTTGTGCGTCAACTATACACAAAGAACCATTTTTGTAAACGCTGCTGTGGCTGATTCTGTACTTCTGTTACTTTAGGAACAGAAGTGTACTTCAATGAGGAGGTTAAATTTATTTAAGTAAATCGTTAATCTACATTTCGTATTAGATTAGACAATGTTTGGGAATGAGGGTGGCAGAGTTATTAGCCTGTACGTTTCTATATTTTCTGCACGGGCTTTCTTCATCAAAGGCACAACTCTTACCTGTTTCAGATACTCCAGAAAATTTCCTGAGCTGGTAGATTCATTTACTCCGTGAATTATTGCTTACCGTGCACTGTGTATGAATTCTTAAAGTAAGCAGACTGGCATTCCATCTATTCCTCCTGACTTATTATTTACTTGAATTTATTTAATTGTTGTACTATTTTCCTGACTTCATGCACCGTCGTGGGTCATAATGTCATTGCGGTTGCCGCATATTTTTTTGTGGAATAACATTTAATTTTGCAGGTTTTTCAGGTTGTTTCTCTGCTATACCTGGAAAATATTCATTTACAAAATTTACTAGTTTGTGTGGATCATTCTTCGATTTACCCTGTCATTTATTTGTCAATTATTGTTATTGTGTTCTTCTTTTCATATTTCTTGCTTTATAACCTTCCAGACTAGTTTCCTATTTTCCTAATTAAGTGCTGTTTTGCGATTTCGTGTCATTTTTCCGGCAAGCAACACTTTCCTCTAAATCCTTTTGTATCTTCGGTAACAGTTTAGTAACTAAGTCTCACTGTGGGTTTTGTTTTACAACTGAGATATTTCATGGATGCAAAGACTTTTCTATACATCCGCTGTTATTCACTTAGTATACTGAGCACTGTTACTGATGTAAATACGTCTCTAAATTACTACTTTAGGTTTAGTTTAGGTACAGAACTTAGAGAATGGTGCATCTGCTTTGTTTTCCACATACATAATTTAGAGAACTTTGCATCAACATTATTTTCTGCGTACACTTAATCCCACATCTGATCTCACAAAACTCTTGAAGAATCTTGAATTTTAGGTTTTGAAATAGGTATTTTGTAGGTCTGCAGTCTGGTGGGAGTAGCTACCAGTTTTCACTTTTATTAACTAGGAGAAATGAAGAGGGCGTACAAGGTCTTTGACACACGCACCACAACATCTATCTATAACAACATGATAGTTTACTGATACTGAAGTTTTTGACCCAGTTGTTGTGCCGTTAAACACCTGTAACCATGCCAAAACTGGTAACAGCGTTGACGAGACTACTACTGATTTCAGCGATAGTATTTTTGTTTATGTTTCTTGTGTCCACGTAAGATTATCTTGTTTGTGGGCGTTGAAACTTCCTGCAAAACCTCAATTAATTTATTAAAAAAAGGTAATCAGTAGTTATGTATTCAGACTGATTGGGTCGCAATGGTAAAAGTCAAACGTCGGGCAAGGAATGACTTTAGGCCTATTGCTCATACGAAACGATTCATAATTTATCCATTACCAGATGTACAGGAGCTATTAGAGCACGTAAATATGGCATTTCATGTTGTATGTGAAACAAATATTTGCAGATTACCTGTGGGATGTCTGATGATGGATAAATTCCGAAACGTGTCATATGAGCAAAGAAGTCATTCCTTGCCTTATGCTTGACTTTTACCATAGCGATCCACAGAACTACTGGTTACAATATTGGACGCCTGTCCCCTGAATGACTATATATCGCATTTATATTAATAAAAAGGGTGTCTATATTTCCAAAAAGCATCTACATCTACATCCATACTCCGCAAGCCATCTGGCGGTGTGTGGCGGAGAGTACTTTGAGTACCTCTATCGGTTCTTCCCTCTATTCCAGTCTCGTATTGTTTGTGGAAAGAAAGATTGTCATTATGCCTCTGTGTGGGTTCTAATCTCTCTTATTTTATCCTCATGGTCTTTTCGCGAGATACACGGAGAAGGGAGCAATGTACTGCTTGACTCCTCGGTGAAGGTATGTTCTCGAATCTTCAACAAAAGCCCGTACCGAGCTACTGAGCGTCTCGCCTGCAAAGTCTTCCACTGGAGTTTATCTCTCATCTCCGTAACGCTTTCGCGATTACTAAATGATCCTGTAACGAAGCGCGCTGCTCTCTGTTGGATCTTCTCTATCTGCTCTATCAAGCCTATCTGGTACGGATCCCAGACTGGTGAGCAATATTCAAGCAGTGGCCAAACAACTGTACTGTAACCTACTTCCTTTGTTTTCGGATTGCATTTCCTTATGCATTTCCAATGAATCTCAGTCTGGCATCTGCTTTACCGACGATCAACTTTATATGATCATTCAATTTTAAATCAAAAAAATGGGTTCAAATGGCTCTGAGCACTATGGGACTTAACATCTATGGTCATCAGTCCCCTATAACTTAGAACTACTTAAACCTAACTAACCTAAGGACATCACACAACACCCAGCCATCACAAGGCAGAGAAAATCCCTGACCCCGCCGGGAATCGAACCCGGGAACCCGGGCGTGGGAAGCGAGAACGCTACCGCACGACCACGAGCTGCGGGCCCACTAGCTGCGGACATTTTAAATCACTCCTAATGCCTATTCCCAGGTAATTTATGGAATTAACTGCTTCCAGTTGCTGATCTGCTATATTGTAGCTAAATGATAAAGGATCTTTCTTTCTATGTATTCGCAGCACATTACACTTGTCTACATTGAGATTCAATTGTCATTCCCTGCACCATGCGTCGATTCGTTGCAGATACTCCCGCATTTCAGTACAATTTTCCATTGTTACAACCGCTCAATATACTACAACATCATCCGCAAAAACCCTCAGTGAGCTTCCGATGTCATCCACAAGGTCATTTATGTATATTGTGAATAGCAACGGTCCTATGACACTCCCCTGTGGCACACCTGAAATCACTCTTACTGCGGAAGACTTCTCTCCATTGAGAATGACATGCTGCGTTCTGTTATCTAGGAACTCTTCAATCAAATCACACAATTGGTCTGATAGTCCATATGCTCTTACTTTGTTCATTAGACGACTGTGGGGAACTGTATCGAACGCCTTGTGGAAGTCGAGAAACACGGCATCTACTTGGGAACCAGTGTCTATAGCCCTCTGAGTCTCGTGGACGATCGGGCGAGCTGGGTTTCACACGATCGTCTTTTTTGAAACCCATGCTGATTCCTACAGAGTAGATTTCTAGTCTCCAGAAAAGTCATCGTACTCGAACATAATATGTGTTCCAAAATTCTACAACTGCAGCATGCCAACTTTGTTTTGTAAATGTCAATACCTGTTAGTTCAGTACCTGGCATCTCGTCATTAACTATAGATAGGTCATCTCTGAGTTTCAACTTTGTCTTTATATAAGAGCACGATCCCCTACCTCCTTAAGGAAGTTATGCAGTAATGTCTTGCCCTCTCATGTGATGTTAATATTGGATTTCAGCCAGTAAAACTGAGCGACTGTTCGCAGCCTGCTGCAGTTACGGAGCGAGGGTGTGACGCACCGTCTATTCAGGAAGCACTGGGCGTGGCCCGATGATCAGGAGACGAAGGAGTCGCTCAACCCGGTGGGCATCAACAGCGTGGTTCCTGCGCTGGCCGTCTTGGGTGCGGCGGCGCAGCTGTCGCTGTGCTTGCTACTTCTCGAGAGGAAATTCTGGAGAAGGCCCGTTCTCAAGGACGCTGCCACGAGCACTGACCTGTACCGTGAATGTCTTTCGAATGCTAGTCAATCTGTTGACTTCTCTCACATATAGCTTTCTTTGCACCACATCATTAACAGTTCTCTCCTCACAGTGAACACACATATCGACGACATTAATAACGCTGTAAATATGTTTCATTAGAAATGTATCTAGGAAAAACATTGTTCCTATCAAATCGTTTTAAAGGTATCGCCTCTAGCTAGAAATGGATCCTGTAATGAAACAGGAGCCCTCTCTCCTCTAGTATTACTTCTATCAGAAATGACAGTGTTAATATAAAAAATTATTAATTAAGTAATTGATCTTCTAAATTGAACAACATTTTGACCGAAAAGTATCAGGAGCGGAGGAAACTTGACACAATTCTAATGAGACGAGCATAATATCTGTTGTATGTAATCTCTGAATTAATTAAAAATATTGTATTCTGTCTGGTCCAAGGCTTCAGTGATTACGGCACTCACAGAGAATGAAACAATTACAAATTTTCACCAAAACAGGTAAGCAAGATCCCACTATGAACGTACATATAAATCATGCCCAGCCAACACGTATCTATCAGATTTAACGTTTTCAAGCAGTCTAAATGCTTCGTAAACGAAAATCCAGCTACTCTTTCCTCATTGGTGATAGTCAACTGATTTAAAGGCAGGCACTATACGGCAGGCGTACTTTAGTTGCACATTGTCTAGAACAATGCGTAATTCAAGATGCAAATTTGGAGGAATGTGCAAAATGAAAGAGTAACACTCGCAAACACTGTAAACACAAATTTAGAGGCAGTAAAAGATGACGAAAAGGTTTAATCGAAAACTTTGTATCACTGCAGATGGACGCAAGCTATAGCACACTTAAATTCCACAAGAATGGAAACAATGTCAAAAGGAAGTATTCGCTAATATACAGTGAATATGTTTTTTATGTGGTACCTTAATATGACTTAATATGTACACACATCAGTGTGTGCCTTTTTTGTGTCGAACGGTCGTCCCACAAACACGTCACAAACGTTACCACTTGATATTATCTGCATGGATGTAACTCGCCCAGTAAGTGGACTAGGCTTGTCAGTATAGACTTACCGTTTGGCATGCACACATTCATACTACAACACCTGACCTGTTGGCCAGGGGGAAATAAGGATTAATAGCTTGCTCTTGCCACATGTATGTGGAAGTAATACCCGACCTAAAGACATATTATTGTATTAACTGTATTTATTAATCGGTAAATGTAAATATTGATTTGATGTTGTTGAGTAAACCATCCTTAATCGCCAAATGCAATTACTGCTCTTATACCAGTTAAACATTCTATAATATATTCCTATAAAATACATTTAATAAAAGAAATTAGTATAAACTTAACACTTTTCAAAAATTACTGAAAGTATGATTACAGGTGCCTAATTACATGAGGTAAGTATCAAGAATGAGAAGTCGTAAATGTAACTTCAGCAAAAAAAAGTTATGTTTATTACATGAGTTCTTTGAAACATATTTACGAGACCCTCCTAACAGACACAACGTTAAACGAAGAAACACTTCCCTGGGGGAAATAGTGTGCCGTCGTCCCATATTGGCGACCCATAAATTCTTATTAACAGTTGATGATGTAATTATTGTCCTTTTGAAAATTGTCACTTCTGTAGCGACGTAGTAGTAAGTGAGTTATTTTCAGTCTCCTTGTTGGCTGAAGTATCTGTAGTAGACCATGTAAACTGAATGTCCGTCACGCAGAAGAACGTACTGTTTGCTTTCTTCACTGCACGTACACTGACGGCAAAAAACTCGCAAGATCAAGAAGGAGTTGCGCGACATAAATGAAAGTTGGTAGGCGTGTTTCTACATGTGAAAGATGAAGTCTGTTCAAATTTCGGATCAGTCGGATACGAATGGCGTTAGCAACGCCACTATAAGGATGCAAATCAGGTTTGCTTTAAATACACGCTGTAACGGTCGTGAGTGTTTGTCACTTTTTTGACTGCATGTGGCAGTTGATGTTAGTCAATAATGCCTTTAAGGCGACAAAGAAACCATTATCAAGACCCCACTGAGTTTGAACGAGGTCGTGTAGCAAGGCTACGAGATCTTGGATACTCCTTCTGAAATGTTGCAGAAAGACTTGGCAGAACTGTGGCCACTGTACGTGTTTGCTGGCAGCGATGGTAACTAGAATGTATGGTCGCAAGAAGACTGGGCTCCGGACGACCACGTGACATTATCGCGAGGATAGACCATCGTGTCCGACGTATGGCCCTGCTGCATCGTATAGCACCTGAAGCTGCTCTTTGAGCATCAGTTGGCTTCACAGTGACCCAACGAACTGTTACACACTGATTACTTCAAGGACAGCTCCTAGCCAGACGCCCTATAACGTGCAATCCACTGACCCCAACAACCACCATTCGCGTCTTCAGTCGTGTCAGTTCAGACCTGACTGGAGGGCAGTGTGGAGGTCTCTTGAGTTTTTAGATGAAAGCTGGTTCTGCCTTGCTGCCCGCGACGGCCGTGTGTTGATTAGGAGGCCGGTCGAGACCTCAACTTTGAAGACAACAGTTTGGCTTGACGAGTTACCTCAAAAAATAATTCCATACGATATGATGGAATGAAAGTAAACATAGTATGCTAGGATTTTTATTTTTATATCGCCTATCTCTGACAAAATTCGCATTGCAAGTAGGGATCTGATTATGCTCTCCTGCCGATTTGTTGTATCCTCCTCCCAGTTAAATATACTAACATGCTGTAATCCGTCACATTTAGGCTTGTATTGACGACTAACTTCTTACAAATTCTGAACACCATGTAGTGTGTTTTTTCAAATTATGAAGACAAAAAGTTGGCTAGGACCCATTCATGAATGTCCGTGAAGATTTAACTAACCGAACTTTTTAAGACTATACTTGATTCGCTATATACGAGTTTTGTAATGTTTGTATGACCTGCAACAAAGCAAACATGGCATCCGGTAGCGTAACAAATGTAAGGCCATTGATGTACGCAAGAAAAAGTAGGGTCCCTAAGATGGAACATTCTGGGACATCACATGTCATTAGTTTACAATTGGATGATGTCTGATAGCTCAATGCTCGTCTCTTTCCTATTGCCGCGGATATAGTGATTTAGACACTCAAATGCTTTTGACACGTGAAAAATATAGCAGTAGGCAGTAATTTATTGTCTAATGAATTGAGTATATTCTCCGCTGTGTGTGTAGATAGCCTTCTCAATATCAGAACTCTTTAAAAATCCAAGCTATGAATCTGACAATACATTATTTGTTGTCAGATGGTGAAGAAGCCAATTGTATGTTATCTTTTCTAAAACATTCAAAAATTCTGGTAACAGTGAAACTTGGCGGAAGTTTGACAGTATTTCTTTATCTCCTTTCTTAAACAAAGGCATAGATTACCCTTATTTCAGCCACTCAGAAAATGTTTCACTGATAAATGCCTTGTTACATACGTAATACGCTACTAAACTCAGAAGCATACTTTTCAATTAACTTCGTTGATATTTTCTCATGGATTTTGTTTATAATGATAAAATCTGTTCATACTACCAAGTTTTTGTGAATATTTGATTCGATTGTCTAATCATTGCAGTAAAATACCATACCTTCCAAAACCGTGAAGTTTCATTTCGTTTCCTCCTCTGCTTATGGGCGCTTCACATTTTTTTGTACCAGGCAGTGCATTTTCTGAGGTAACAATTTATAACGAGAATCACATTGATCTATATATCCGCCACGTTCACATCCTTACTATGTATCAAAAACAAAACACTTGCCCAACACATTATTCCATTCTCTGAACATAACAGGCGTCGTTAAACACCGAAACACAATCTGTAAGTTGCAGCTATAAACAAGCCATTCCGTTGTTCAAAGACGACAACAATCAATCTCTTTACTTATGTTCGGCCACCTTCTGATATTCCATCAGGACCTGGCGACTTATTGGTTTCTAATTCTTTTAACAGCTTCTCTGCGTCAGGGAAGCCTGTTACTATGTCCTCCAGGTACGTCTGTACGATTCTCTTGCGTGAATGATCTCTTAAATGCGACATTTGCAACTTCAGCCTTCCTTTGGTTGTGTTCTGTTGGCACACCAGAATAGTTAACGACTGAATGGCTAGAACCCTCCGACCAGCATAGCGGTTTTGAAGTAGGAGCAGAATTTTCTCGGATTCTCGGCAAGATCTTTCGCTAACGAATGACGATAGAAGCTGGTGTGTGCTTCACGTACTGATCTTCTCACAGCTGCAAGGATTTCCGTTAATGGGAGACAGAACGGAAAAAAATGTTTTCCACATTTTCGGATTTTTATCTCTTTATAAAATATGCAATTTTCCGAATAAAACTATGTATATATCACTTATAAACTCACATGGGAAGTATTTCAGTTTATTTGTTTAAAAATAATCTACATCAGCTGAAAATATTAAAATTTTTACGTGCATTACTTCAAGATCTAATAAAATCGGTAATTTGTATGTCTTTTGAGGGTAAAACCATAAGAGGCAGGCTGACAGACAAATTCATTGATGAACTACAGCAGTATTATGGGTTGGCCATCAGAAATAATATTGAGTATTTGTTGACGATGAATCAGGCCGTATGGGCTGCCTTCTTCCACAGACTGTCAACTGATGGAAAACCAGTACACCACCTTTGCCCTCCTGGACCTGATTCATGGTGCAATTACCGCAATGCGCAGTACTCAAACAGTTCTTACAACCATAAACATTTCATCCCAGCAGCAGTCACGGATATTATAAAACCTATTTACGGAGACCTGGCAAATCATGAATTACTGAAGAAGTGTCTGCATGGTCAGACTCAAAATCCCAATGAGTCGATCAGTAATCTTATATGGACTCGCTTATCAAAAAATGTTTTTGTTGGAATGAAGACACTAAAGTGGGGGGTCAGTGATGCTGTTATTGCTTTTAATGATGGCAACGTTGGTAGGGTGAAAGTGCTACTGCATATGGAAATTAATCCTGGAGCAAACTGCATCAGAGAACTTGAACAGATGAACAAGATTCACACTGATAAAGCAGAGTATGCAGCACAGTTGGCCACTAAGAAGTCCAGAAAGAAGAAAAGAAGAAAAAACTTGGAAAAAGATCAAGAGGATGATATACAATATGGTACAGGGCGTTTCTGAGTGACTAAAAATAAAAAATTAAGCCTATATTAAATGAGTTATAGTCGTTTGAAACTTATGAAGCTGTTACTGAAAATTTACATATTCAGTTGCATTTTTCCCTGAATCTCAGAAACCACTTCCAGTAGAGTACTCAAATTTTCAGGGAGTAATAACATACATATTCTGTGTCTACTGAACTAAAAGAAGAACATAAGGATAACATACCAAAAATTACACAAAATTTTAACTGTGTGATTAAAAAATTGTGTTTCTGAAAGCAGTGGTTGAAATGCAATTATTGTAGTTCAGTAGACTCAGAACATACAGTTTAATGTCCTGTAAAAGTTTCACGTCGATGGCTACAGTGGTTCCTGAAATACAGGGAAGCCAAATCACTAAATTCAACATTGTCGGGATAGGGCGTTCCGACTCCCCTTAACTTTTGCCTTTCGGCATCAGCGCATTCTTTTTTGAACCGAGAGTGCAACAGTCTCTGCTTCCTCAGTATTTTTGAGCCTCTTCGCCATAAAACCATCTGCCATGCAAGCATCCACGTAAAATAACTACTATAAATAGAAGCTTAATTAAGGTACTAAATAGGTCGTCTACAGATTCAAGTTTTGTGACAGCAGTGGAAGAATTATTGCTAACATATGAAACGTGCCCTTGGAAAAATTATTAAGAATGCCTGTGCTGGTAAACTTCTAAGTTACTTGATTTTCAAACAGCTGAGCGAAACTGAACGTACTCAGACATTTCTCTCTGTACTTATTCTGATCATCACTAAACTGACACAATATTATTCGCGCAACGCAATCTAACTTTCAATAATCCCTACAAAAGAATGACCCTGACTAACAATAACATATACCTTTCATGAATCACTTACCTCACAAAAATCTTCGTTACTCGAACTACTGCAATACCGCGAGCGCCAATACTGTGTAACATCCACGAGATAAACTTTTGGCTACAGTGCGACGAGAGGAAATTATGCCTCTAACAGTTATAAACATTATGTATTCGACGTATGAAAAAACAATTAAAACTTATAGAGAATTAATTATTTATATAATATTCTATGATATAATTGGACATATCGATGTGTATCATACAAAGACACTGATAATTGTAAAGTGCTTTTATGATCTGCGATTGTCTTCTTTTGTTTTTACCTTTTGTTGGATGGCTTTTGTAGGTTCAGCACGCAAGACGCATATCAAACAGAGGTTTGTTAAGTAATTGTAATTATTTGTTAATTATTACTTGAAAATAGAGTTCATTATTATTATAAACATGAGTGAATAATTATTTGTAACTGTAATTCCTCTCTCAGTAAGCATTATCTGTGTTAATTGTTTTTTCCGCTGCAAGGAGTGCAGCTATTGATGATAGCGATTTGTATCGCGTTTTTGTCTGTGTTTTCCTTAGAAACAAATCAAATGTTTGCTTGATGAAGTCTAAATAGTGCACAATACGAAAGTAGAGTTTCTGTAAAGTTTAATAAGCAGTTAAAATACTTATTTGGTCTAACAATAGAAAGTCTCTATCAATTGTCTGCCGCCATCTTAACAATTATCTCAGCGGCAAATTCAAATTACGCAATTCTGCAGGCATAAATGCCGAACGTAATACAAATGTGTAAATATAAATGTGCACCGGTGGTTCCGAACTCATTTTAATGAAAACGATTCGAATCAGGTTGGTTCTTTAAAAACAGTGCTCATAGCACGATCGTTATAACAAACTTTTCTAGCTGATGTATGGAGCCGAAATTAATTACGCACGATTTGCGAAGAATATTGTTTCAGGTAACATACGTCAGTGTTGTGCGCGGCTGATATTCGGTGGTTTTAATGATCATTTTGCTGAAGATAACTGCTTCCATCTTACTCAATAGTTGTATAGAATCTGTTGTATGAACTGTGATTTAGTGAGACTTACACAACTTACAGACAACACTTTAACACGACGTTAACTTGGAGTCCTTTAGCAACTTGATCAAATCTTTAGCCGGGAGAAAAATTCGTTAGTAATTACTCAATATAATAAAATAAGATTATCATTTCCATTTACAAACTAGTTAAATACCAAACCACTGAATAACCCAGCGAACGCCACAGCTGCCAGCTAAATAAAAGATTCTAACTACTGAAGGCACTAACTACTTACAGGCATAGTTAGCAAATGAAAGATTTTGATAGAGAACAAACTATGTATTTACCTCAAAAGCGTTCAAAAGTCATAATATATACCTAATTTTGTGACATCCAATTCAACAAATTTAATTTTTTGACGGACACATGTCCAGATCGTCCGCTCAAAACTCTGGCATCTCTCTCCCCACATCCACCACTGCTGACGGCTCACCTCCAACTGCACAACGCTACGCGCTGTTCACATCCAACTGCCCAACACGACACAAGCGAATATTCCAACAATGGGTCCAACCAGCCACAGACTGCACACAGCGCAGTCAGCGGTTTTCATACAGTGCACTACGTGGCGTTACCAACATAAAAACCTAAACAGCCTACTTACACATATCATAAGCCCTATCGTCCTTTTTTTCACTCATCGATGTTAAATTTTTTTCTGTGAATGTGTACAGGTACTTTTCTTATTCTGCTTAGTGTGTTTCAAAGTCTTTGCAACAAAAGACTATGTGTGACACATCGTGTCATACAGAACAACTTTTATCAGAAACAAGGTGTTCGTCGATGCTTCCTAGCAACGTTAGGCTTCTTTGGTAGTTACGCCCACTGAGAGGTGTCAGGGTTGTAAAGGTACTTGAATTACGTAACCATTATGGTACCTCACCTGAACCTCTCGATACCAGTAATATTCTACTGTATTTCTGTTAACAACTTAACATATTTCTGAGCCAACATTCAGATTTGATTTCACTTTTGATACATCGATATGTTTATATTGCAATGATATTATTCTTACGTGTATTCTTTTTTTTGTCACTATGATCTTTGACGTACTTATAACTCTGATTTTTGGGCGCGTAAGCGATTGTTAGTTGGTTGTTAAGTTGATAGAGAGTCGGACCTTGAAAAAGTCAAGTCTTGGACGTCATGTTGGAAAGACGCATAACGTAGTCAGCTTATAAAATGTGAACTTTAACAGTGACTGTGAGGAATATGTTTTCAAGTATGTTTTGTATTGTGAAGTGATGTTTGTGTGTCACGTGATATTCCAATAAAAGCAATTAAAAGGAAGTGTAACTTAATTTCGGAATGCTGATTATTTTTTTACATCACCATTGTCCAGCAAAAGTGTAATAATCAAGAATGGTTTGTGAAGCGCATCTACAAAACTTTTGAATATAGCAGAATAAAACCTAGGCCTCTTTGCATCCGAGCTTGGAATCATAACCACCTAGATTTTCAACGAATGAGCCACGATTTTACGACGAGACCAGCGTGGGAAACACAAAAAGATGAGTGCCTAGTTTTTTTTTCATTATTACATGAAATGACTTTATTAACTGTGCTCTAATAACACCTGCCACATAATAACTTAGTTGTTGCCCGAAAATGCAGTATTTAGCAGCGTGAGCAACATCACAATCGTTATTCAATTCTGACCTTTCTTGTGGTAAGGTTGTTAGAGGGTACAGGCACTCTACTGCATTTGTATACAGTTTGTGTTGCCTGTAAGGCAGCCATCTGTTCTATATAAAACGCGATAGGCCGAGCTTCTAAAATATATTTTACCACTCAGCGAAATCTTGTCGTCGAAGAGACCGCAAATTCAATAAAACGACGCCTGGTGTCGCCGTGTGTGTCATCAAATAGTTTGTCTGTAACGAAAGTTGTTCGTCACGACGTGAGCTATTTTCCACTGACGTCTGTCGCAAAAACTTTGAAACACATTTAATATATAAATAACTTTTCTTTATGTATGTTCCACTACGTCATAGGTGGCAACTACTACTGACCCCAAGAGAGGGCTGCTGGACACAGGGAGGAGTACATTTTTCTGTAACAGATTCTTCATTTCTCCTTCTTGCTGAATCCTCAATACGTGGCTAGCAAATAGGGGTAGTTTACATCACTAATTGCTTCGTTTCTGCACCCACAATAGGGCGCCACACGAAGACAGGCTGGTACAAATGGTTTCGAAAGTTCCCACGGTTTAGCCTCACTCTTGTTAAACTGGACGTACTTCTTTTGTAGTTAGTTTTGTGGAACCAAGGATTCAGTGGGATTTTATTTTGAACTGCTACCAAGTCACTGTCCTAATGGAGTATGTACTGCATTTCACAAAAGTTTCCTATGTTCCATATTCACTGATTTGACTGGAAGTGTAGTGAAGAAAAACTTAACGTTATGGAGTAAATTTGCAACGTCTTTCTGGAAAACGTTAAAACTTCTGCTGTTTACTAATCATTCTTTTGTTCTTAAAAGGAAACGACATTCTCCACTGAAGAGAACTTAATGGACTGTTTCATACCTCCCAGGGTCCGTAGGAAACTGAAGAAAGACAAATGTGGTGTAATTTTTTAGTTATTGCCAAATGTTTGGCACTATATACACTCTGCATTGTGAAAGGTACGCCACAAATCAATGCTATTGGCACTTACCAAATATTGTATTCAGAAGTGTAGCTTTATGGCTGCTTGGAGTGCTGCTGTTGCAGTATACAACAATGACTGTGTGTATTAGACTGTTCCCCGCATCATTTCCTCTAGGCGAATTGTAAAAATAAACTCCACAGAGAGTTTATAAATTTCAAGGATTAAGTATGTCTCACTATTTCATGTAATATTTCTCAAATTAAATGAATTGCTGCACTAACTATTACGGACTAGTCGAATTTCAGGCACATTACAGAGTTTATCTTCGTTATGATTCGAAGTTTGAATTTGGTTGTGTGAAAGTAAGGGACTGTGATATTAGCTTAATAATTAATATTCACTTCAACTCAATAGTATCACGTCAGTCAGTCAGTTGTGCATGGCAAATACTGACGTTTTACATTATTCTTTCTTACATCTTGTTCAGCTGTAGTGGAGTCCGTCCTAGTGCACTATTAGATCGCAGAATAATGAGTTTGTAGAAATAAGAAAGCTTTATTAAAACTGATTCACTTTGCCACAGGCAAACTCTGGTCATGGCAGAGACAGGCGAAAGCAGAAAGCGAGCCATTGCGCCGGAAGTGGGACACCTTTTCACACTCTATGCCGAGTGAGGAAACGCACTTAGCAGAAAGGAGACGGCGACAGAATACCAGAGACGGCGAGAAAAGGATATTCGTTAGCTTGTAAGACATGCTACAACAAACTCTCTTTCACAAGAGTACAAAAATGTTCAAATGTGTGTGAAATCTTATGGGACTTAACTGCTAAGGTCATCAGTCCCTAAGCTTACACACTACTTAAATTATCCTAAGGACGAAGACACACACCCGAGGGAGAACTCGAACCTCCACCGGCATCAGCCGCACAAGAGTACATAGTGAAACAACTGACACAGCAGATAACAAAGTGAATATAGCAGAATAAGGGGAACTCATACGGTCATTACTATGCGAGCCTTGCAACACAGCCTCACACTAGCTCACTTTAAATGCTCCAGCGTTTCAGCTGTCGTCATGAGTTGATCACTGGGATCAATGGCATTCCCAGTAGCAGCACTCACTTCCATGATTACGGCACAGTAGTGAACCTATGTCCTAAATGCGCCAGCAAAGTCCACGAACTAACCAAAAACGTATTCGAAATGAGAGTTTTCACCTGATGAACTTCATGCCGCTCATCACTGACCGTCTACCAATTGAGAACCCGACTGTCTTCCGACAACACGACATCGCCGGGTGCTGCCAGCATTTCTAATTCAACGTAGAAGCCAGCAACAGGGTCCTGTGAGGTCCGAACTTCTGTTCAACACTCAGGCGCCTTTGGGTGCTGAAAATTAGCAGGTGGTAGGGAGCAGGTCATCCAGCAACATGACTGCTAACAGGATCGTCTTAAAATTCCCAATGGGACTAAGGACACTTCAGCAGCTGGCACGAGACAATTTCTTGCAGGAACGTAGCCGCGTCTGCTAGCCGGCAACTAGCCAAAGCCCCAGGGGTCGCTAACACTACGTGGGAGTGAGTAAGTTGAGCTGACTCGACAGACATCGGCTAAAGCCCAACACACAGCTGAATGAAGCATCAGCCGCGGCTGGTGCAGAAGAACGACGACTTGTAACATTGTCAATAAGTCAATAAACGACTGGATTCTAATAATGTTATATTATCACTGAAGACGCTTCACAGGTCCTCGACAGCCATCCCGACTTCACGCACTGAAGTCTCTGCTGGGCACCTCCGTAGCACCAAGGCTGTCGCTACACACGGCGAGTACTGTATCTCAGCCAAGTCTTCCTGATACTGCGTGGCATCGTTACAGTTCTCTCTCTAAAACATTTCTTAGAAGAAATTAGCACGTGATAAATGCTCATATTTATGACTTCGTCTGGTCGCTCAGTATTACTGAACAGATAACGAGAGTTTTAAAGGGCAGTTTCCCTTGTTCTTTATTTTCCATTTCTTGCATCGTAGTAACAAGAGTTTTCCGTTCTGCAACACCTGTCACCCCTCTTCTGTTTTATGAGATTTTCTTCTGGCAGCTCATATTCGACCCTGTTTTGGTTTGCTTGATGCTTTGCTTGTGCGATTATTTCTCTTTCGATACTGTGGTATAACTAATCACTTTGGATATCTATATTTCTTATACTGTCATAACTGATAAAGTAATCTCTTAAGGACTCACTATCTGTAGCTAACACAAATGAGAAAGAGTTAAACCGGTTAGACAAAGGTCTATATAATGAAGAGGCTATTAAGGTTAAGGAGGGGGAAGTGAGTCACCTTACCATTCCTCGTTGTTATTTGCCATGTCGCGATGCCGTGGGCAATGTGTCGGGCCGGCGCGTCGCCTCAGAGCCGTGCGGTGATATGCTTGAGGCCCCTCCGCTTGCTTGGTATTTCGTTGTTCATAAAAGTGCTTGGTAAACTCTGCAATCTGCTTCTCCGACATAAGCATTATTTTAAATTTTCTGCTTCCAATGTTTATGCATATTAGTGAGACAGTCCGCCTCGTGACCCTGCATCTAAAGTTAAAAAGCAAAAGTCTGATTCACAGAAGTATACATTATTTTAACGCTAAAGCCTGTTTCAGAGACATGTATATTATTTCAAACTTTCTGGTTTCTATGAATATGTATGTTAGTGAAATAGCAATTCCTTACGGCTGCTTCACAGTTGTGCAAGTAAAGCTTCAAAATTTTAATGCCAGTTTTCTCATCTCGTGACATATTTATTCGTGCGAATGTCTACATCACAGATGCGCACATTAATTTAAATTTTGCTTTCCCTGTTTGTGCAAACCAGTTAGATAACAATTCCTTTTGATTGCTTTTCAGCTGTGTATATAATTTTGAAAAGAATTGGTATCTATTGATACTACCGTATATCCCTCTATTCTGTCTGCTTCACAAACGTATATATTCGTATGTTATTTCCTGTGTTAGTTACTAATCGATGTGTATTACAGACTCTGTTTGAGTAAATTTTGAGAAATGTTTGGCTGTTCTCAGAACCTACAGATTTGTTTCTAATTTGGCCTCCATGGTGAACAAATGTCACTTGTTTTTGTAATTTAAAAGTCGCCCTCTGTGATAAATCAATAAATAAATTTATTTCAAAAGTTGTTATAATTTTGCTCAGCACCTACACCCTGCCGGCTCTCTACCAGTATACAAGATATATGTGACAGGCAAAACACCGTGTAACAGAAAGAAGAATGTAATAATTTCAATAATAAAAAAGGCAGTTCAATAAGCAGTGGTAGAAATATACCGATACAAATTATTTGTAGTTCATTATAAACCTCTGGGAAGATCAGTTAGGGATTGTGGAGGAACCTAGCAATATGCGGGGAAATGCTGACTCTTCGACTTAATTTAGAAGATAGGTTGAAGAAATATGGGCCTACATTTATAGACTTTGAGAAAGCCTTCGACTTTGTTCACTAGTATGTAAACGATATCCTTTGAAATTCTGAAAGTATCAGGGATAAAAGACATGGAGCTTAAAGCTATCTAAAACTTGCACAAAAACTAGACTATAGTTCTAATAGTTGAAGGACACAAAAAGGATGCAGTAGTTTAGAAAGGTGTGACACAGACTTTTAGCTTACCCCCAGTCTTATACAATCCGTAAACTGAGCAACTGAGAAGGAAACTAATGAGATATTTAGAAAGGGAATTAAAGTTCAAGGAGAAGTAACAAAAACTCGGATGATTGCTGGCGACATTCTAATTCTGTGACTAACGGCAAACGAAAGATTAGTGGAAAGAAACAGATATTGTCTTGAAAAGAGGTTCTAAGATGAGCGTCACCGAAAGTAAGACAAGGGCAATGAAACATAGTCGAATTAATTTAGGCGAATCTGAGGCAATGTGTTTAGAAAATAGGACACTGAAAGTAGTAAAGGGTTTTTGCTGTTTGGCACCAAAATAAGTGATGATAGCTGAAGTAGAGAGAACATGAAATGCAGACTAACAACACCAAGAAATCCGTATTTGAAAAAGAGAAATTTGGTAATATCAGGTATATATTTAAATTTTAAGATTTATTTTCTGAAGATATTTATCTTAAATGTAGCCTTGTCCAGAAGTGAAACATGGACGATAAGCAATTCAGAAAAGAAGAGAACAGAAACCTTTGAAATTTGGTCCTACTGAAGGATTTCGAAGATTAAATTTGTAGACAGATTAGCTAGTGAGGAGGTACAGATTCGAACTGGAGAAAAATAAATTACTACACAATCTGACTAAAAGATGGAACAGTTGGCAGGATGCATGCTGAGGCATCAAGCTGCGGTATCGTCATTTTCAGTGATGGAAGTGTGATTCAAAATGGTTCAAATGGCTCTGAGCACTATGGCACTCAACATCTTAGGTCATAAGTCCCCTAGAACTTAGAACTACTTAAACCTAACTAACCTAAGGACATCACACACCCATGCCCGAGGCAGGATTCGAACCTGCGACCGTAGCAGTCCCGCAGTTCCGGACTGCAGCGCCAGAACCGCTAGACCACCGCGGCCGGCGATGGAAGTGTGAGTGTCTAGAGGGACGGGAGGTAGGAAAACTGTAGAGGGAAGCCAAAGGAAGGCATGAATACAGTAAACGGATTAAAATAGACATTGCTCTGGCGGTTATGTGGAAATGTCGAAGCTGGCAGAGGATGTGCTGCATCAAGCCAGTTATCTAACTGAAGACCACAACAATATCAACTTTTTTCTCTTCTTCAGGAATAATCCATAACACAACGTTTCCAATGTTTCTATTCTCTCCTTGTGTGTGTTGTTTATAACAACGTTCACAGCCCTTAAAGACTACACTGCAGACAAATATTTTCAGAACAATTCTGCGAGTACAAAAATCTACACTTATATTAAATTTCAACCTATTCGTTCTTTTCGGAAAGGCTTTTATTTTTATATTAATTTTACATCTCCATTGCTTCTGCAGTTGTCTTTATTTTATAGCCTAACAACAAAATTCATTTACTACCTTCAGCAGCGTTTCCTAATATCGCTGCCACAGCGTCACCTGATTTAATTCAACAACACTACAACAGCTACCTTCGTTTTACTGGCATCTATCTTATAATCGCATTTGAATACGTTATCAGTTCCGTCCAGCCAACCTACCACATTCTCTTCCAAGTGTGGCACAAGTGCAATGTTGTAGGTAAACTTAAAAGTTTTTATTTATTCTCCGTGAACTTCAATTCCTTAACGATATTTCTGATATTTCTCTATAGTGTAATTTACTGATCGTTCTACGTTTAGAGTGAACGATATGTGGGACAATCTCTAGCATAGTTTCAACCACTTCCTTCTAAATTACTAAGATCCTTCGTAGAGCTAACCACAACAAAACAGCTCCAATTTAGACAGGCGAAACAGCCTCATATACTGCGTGTTAGGGTGATAGGTACTTATATTGTGATAATTGGTTGTTGTTGTTGTTGTTGTGGTCTTCAGTCCTGAAACTAGTTTGATGCAGCTATCCATGCTACTCTATCCTGTGCAAGCTGTTTCATCTCACAGTACGTACTGCAGCCTACATCCTTGTGAATCTGCTTAGTGTATTCAACTCTAGGTCTCCCTCTACGATTTTTATCATCCACGCTGCCATCCAATACTAAATTGGTGATCCCTTGATGCCTGAGAACATGTCCTACCAACCGATCCCTTCTTCTAGTCAATTTGTGTCACAAACACCTCTTCTCCCCAACCCTATTCAGTACCTCCTCATTAGTTATTTCATCTACCCATCTAATCTTCAGCATTCTTCTGTAGCACCACATTTCGAAAGCTTCTATTCTCTTCTTGTCCAAACTATTTATCGTTCATGTTTCACTTCCATACATAGCTACACTCCATACAAATACTTTCAGAAACGACTCCCTGACACTTAAATCTATACTCGATGTTCACAAATTTCTCTTCTTCAGAAACGCTTTCCTTGCCATTGCCAGTCTACATTTTATATCCTCTGTACTTCGACCATCATCAGTTATTTTGCTCCCCAAATAGCAAAACTCGTTTACTACTTTAAGCGTCTCATTTCCTAATCTAATTCCCTCAGCATCACCCGATTTAATTTGACTACATTCCATTATCCTCGTTTTGCTTTTGTTGATGATCATCTTACACACTCCTCTCAAGACATTGTCCATTCCGCTCAACTGCTCTTCCAAGTCCTCTGCTGTCGCTGACAGAATTACAATGTAATCGGCGAACCTCAAAGTTTTTATTTCTTCTCCATGGATTTTAATACCTACTCCGACTTTTTCTTTTGTTTCCTTCACTGCTTGCTCAATATACAGATTGAATAACATCGGGGAGAGGCTACAACCCTGTCTCACTCCCTTCCCAACCGCCGGCCGGAGTGGCCGTGCGGTTCTAGGCGCTACTGCCTGGAACCGAGCGATCGCTACGGTCGCAGGTTCGAATCCTGCCTCGGGCATGGATGTGTATGACGTCCTTAGGTTAGTTAGGTTTAATTAGTTCTAAGTTCTAGGTGACTGATGACCTCAGAAGTTAAGTCGCATAGTGCTCAGAGCCATTTGAACCATTTGAACCTTCCCAACCACTGCTTCCCTTTCGTGCCCCTCAACTCTTATAACTGCCATGTGGTTTCTGTACAAATTGTAAATAGCCTTTCGCTCCCTGTATTTTACCCCTGCCACCTTCAGAATTTGAAAGAGAGTATTCCAGTAAACATTGTCAAAATCTTTCTCTAAGTCTACAAATGCTGGAAACGTAGCTTTGCTTTTTCTAAATCTATTTTCTAAGATAAGTCGTAGGGTCAGTATTGCCCCAAGTGTTCCAATATTTCTATGGAATCCAAACTAATCTTCCCCGAGGTCGGCTTCTACCAGTTTTTCCATTCGTCTGTAAAGAATTCGCGTTAGTATTTTGCAGCCGTGACTTATTAAACTGATAGTTCGGTAATTTTCACATCTGTCAACTCCCGCTTTCTTTGGGATTGGAATTATTATATTCTTCTTGAAGTCTGAGGGTATTTAGCCTGTGTCATACATTTTGCTCGCCAGATAGTAGAGTTTTGTCAGGACTAGCTCTCCCAAGGCTGTCAGTAGTTCTAATGGAATGTTGTCTACTCCCAGGGCCTTGTTTCGACTTAGGTCTTTCAGTGTTCTGTCAAACTCTTCACGCAGTATCATATCTCCCATTTCATCTTCATCCACATCCTCTCCCATTTTCATAATATTGGTACCTTTATACATACACACACCAGTTTGTTGGGTGTTTTATCTCTGCATCTAACAGTCTTCCAGCAAACACTTTACATAATTTATTACCTGTTGTTTTCTGTATGGTTGTAACTGCCCTGCAAAATAGACTACGCTTGTCAGTATAGACTTTCCGATTTGCTTTTATGCATCCACACTTCATTACTCAACCGGCTGCCCAGGGGAAAATAAACATAAATGGTTTGCTTGTGCCACACGTTCTAACCAACTTAAAAGAAAACTATTCATAATAGCTATACTTATTTGTCTGTAAATGAAGCGAATGCTGATGTAACGTTGTTCATGCACTGTCCTTAGTCAACACAAAAAATATCTACACTTACACCCCTGACACCCAATGTATATAAAAATGTAATAATTCGAACACCCAGGAAAGCAAGTTGTGACAGTTGAGAATATTACCAGACGATACAAGTCATGGTTGCAGTACAAAAATTTTCTAGACCAATGGAACAATGTATTGAGGCTTTTATTATTTCAAAGAAAAGCAGGGACACAAGAGGCAATAATGACACTAAAACTTACTTTAGAAGGTATGACAAAGAAAGTCAAAGTCATTTTTGTAGCATTTGTAGATTCAGAAATAGATTTTGCAATTTTTAATGCAATACAGTTAATGTTTAAGTTACTTCGAATGAAATAGAGGGATCTGAATTTTATCTGTGATTTGTATAGAATTGACTGCAGTTATTAAATTTAAAGGACATGAAAAGCAAACAGCAATTGATAATGGTATAGATTTTGCGACTATCCCACAAACTACTCAATTTGTATGTAGAGCAAATAGTGAACAAAACCAAGGGTAAAATTTATAATCGAGTATAAATAACAATTTCACTGTTTTTCGTTGACACTTGAATTTTTTAGATATGTCAGATAACTGGGGAGCCCAATTGACTGGAATGGATGGATAGTGTCCTGGAGAGAGGATGTAAGCCGAGCGTCAGTTAAAATAGAACAGTCGTAATTGTGTGTTCACGAATTAAGTCATGTGATGCTACGGGTAAAGGATTAAGAATTTTATTTAGTGGGCAGCAAAACAGCTGACTACGGCTGAAATAAGGAGGGTATAAAATGCATACTGACAATAGCGTGAAAAGCTTTTCTGAAAAAGAAAAATATGTGAAAGTAGAACGCAAATTTAAAAGTTAGAAAGTCTTCTCTGAAGGTATGGGTCTAGTGTAGCCTTAAATGAAAGACAAACGTTGGTTATAAATCTTTCAGAGAAAAAGTGAGTAGAAACTTTCGAAAAGTGAGCCCATCATAAAGTCTAGGATTAACTGGATTGATGGGAGAACGAAGCAGTACTCAGTATGAGAGAGAAGTAAAAAGCATTATGAAACAACTTTATTAAAACATCATGAGGCATCCACGACAAGTTAATTTGGTGATGTTAGAAATGAAAGATGCGTGAAGAACTGCATCAACCCTAGAAACCATGAAAAATGTAACGCTTACTATGTGAACAGTTTTAAGTTTAAACGACCATTGCTCTCTTTTTTATTCTTGGAGAAACCTTTATGTCAAAATGTTTCATTTTTGTTAATAATCCAGATGAAGTGTCACAGAAATTAGGTGTTACAGTAGCAATAGAAACGGATGGACATCAAATCGACGACTAGCCACCTAGATCATGGTATTCCATGGC
Organism: Schistocerca serialis cubense; assembly: GCF_023864345.2. Lineage (NCBI taxonomy): Eukaryota > Metazoa > Arthropoda > Insecta > Orthoptera > Acrididae > Schistocerca > Schistocerca serialis. Next base: position 308,776,447 of record NC_064639.1, read on the forward strand.
GACATGTGTCAATTATAATAACATCACAGATTTCGTTCCTAGTCCACTCCGAATTTGTGATTCGGCTGTTATCAAGTCGTCGTCGAAGATACGTCAAGCTCTAAACTAATACCTTTCTTTATGTTTGTTGTTTATAGATCTTCCTCAAAACGTACGATGTTCGTTCGTGAATTTTAATATGTCTAAAGTGGTCGAAGGGGATATCATACTGGTCCAAAATTTAATTGCTGTCAGGTGGAAGATAACACATCAGTGAATCGTGGGACATAATTTTCGGTAGTAACTACAGGAAAAAGTTTGCTGTGAAATCTGGTGGCAGGTATACGATAATCTAGAGGGATAATTTGGTGCATCGTGTTTCCTCTTCTGTGGTGGGAAACATGGACAGTGACTACACTGGTAAGTAAGTCTTCAGAGCTAACTGCTTTAGATAGCGAAACCTTGACAACTTCTCTCGTATTGATTATAAAACCACTGTTCTGTTTATTCGTATCCAAGCAACGGCCACTGCGTCGTGACGTCAAAGATAGCCAAGTGGGGCCGAAATGGCTCATGGAGTTTATTCGAAACATAATTTTATTACGTTCTATACAAAAATCTCACAACTTGTCAAATCTGAGACCTCTTTCAGTTCTGATGGAATTATTTTCACGCTCATAAATTTCTGTGGCTTTGAAAAATGTAGTGACTGACCCGGGACAAAGCTTTAGTTCAGAGAACCGTTCTTGGTTGTCTCTGGCCTCGATGAATTACTTGCTAATGCTAATTTATTAATGCTACTAAGACAATAATTGCTTCTGTGTTACTTGGTTGCTTTTACTGTTTCCAGTGTGGACGTAATAACACTTATGGACATTTGCTGTGGTTACGGGGAAAAGTACGTCATCTGAGCAGTCCAAGACTTCATGCAGAATTTTCACGGTTTTAAAATCTTTTATTTGCCATAATTTTTTTAGCATTTGCTTTAATAGGTTGTTTCACGTCGGTAGTTTCTGACCGTCTAGGATGCAATCCTTTGTTTATCACTTTATCAAAGTAGTCATTTATTTTTTAGTTTTCAGTTCTTTGAAGTTCTGTGTATAATAGTTTTTTGTAGGTGGAACCATCAATGATTTCAGCGTGCTCCTTGTTCGATGTGCATTATGTAAACTTACTGCTGCAGAGCACCATCAGTTCTTCAGAGCACTTCTATCCATGAAAACGAAATCTGACCTTTCTTCTTCCTTTTATACCTAATACCACCGGATATCGATTCCAACACCGGGTCTACTGGAAACGTGTTATCGAGCGAAAACTCTTCTGGGTCAGCTCGCAGGCACACTCAAAAGCAGTAACGACGTTGTGACAGTTGGTAAACCGCTACTGTAAATATAGAAACAACACAACAGACAACCATTTCCTGCTCGTATACGAAGTCAGTAGTAATATGCCGTATCGATGTCAGTGTACGGCCTTGTTATTCTTTCGGACTTGACTGGGTTTTAATTGGAAAGGTGTTCTCTCGGCGTTGGTAACGCTGGATTCACATTTAGCTACTCACTTTCGTACAGACATCATGTGCTGAAACTGTAACACGCGAATTTACTGCTTCGTGTCTCCACGGACTAGCTGCATGAACTTAACAGCACAAGCCATTTTATCTTGGTGTCTACCAACCTTGCTGCTGAGTGTCATATTCACTTCTGCAACCTGTTTTCCGACATTATTGGAAGTTTCTAGATCTGTATCAGCAACAGCTGTAACTAAGGAGGAAGAGTAGTGAAAGCACTAAAGGCAATCATTAGTATCGGAACAAAATCCGTAAGATGCCGTCTAAAATGTGTGACAGTGAACACACAGTCTGTGCATGCCACACTTTTGCATCAAATTATGCTGTGTTTCAGCTAACATTTGAAAGCCCTTGGGAATAAAATCAGTCAGACTTCAGCGAGCCATTTAAACGAGACATGTTCTCGCTATTTGGAGATGCACTTAAATATTTTTCTTGTGTAAACTCACAGATGGAGTATACCACCGTCCTTGCCTTGGGAACAGTTTTACGATCGAGTGTACTCTACATCCCATCGTTTCTGGTCAGGATTTCTGAGTTCTAGAGGTTCTGCTAGAATAATGTCGAGCACATCACCACTACCACTTCACATCCAATGCCTAATCTTGTGGTACAATGGCTGCTCAGGACGTTTGCGGCGCAAATAATGAAAATAATGACGGCATCGGCTCTCGAGGAAGCCCTGAACTACTTCCTCGCCTTGTCTTAGTCTACCTCCGTTAATGACTGCTGTCTTCACGACGTTTTGCACGTGTGCAGGCCCAGTACGACGACAGCCCAGAGTCCACGCTATGAACTTTACTATCGTGTGGGCACTTAGGTTTGGGTTGCACCTTCGACTGGACTCCTAGGTGGCGGAGCTCCATCGCCATGGATCTGTCTGCCCCTCATCAAAAACGGTCTGCCATGCTGATGAGTTTCAGTTACTGCAGGATGACGGGTATCTCCAGCCTTCACGTCAAGCTGTGGCGTATAACAATAATCTTGAAGTGGAACAGAATGGATTTCAGAGAGAAGGTAATAGGGAGATGAGTGTATGGGTGGGTTTGTCCTTGGAAAATAAACATGTCCTTCAAACATCTTTTTTATTTCCAAGCCGTTCTATCTTTCTATCACCAGTTCACTAGTAACAGAAAACAGATTTTAAATGTCAAGAGATAATACCCAGGTCCTTCTCAACAGAATTGACCACAGATTAACACTGTTCAGAACTACTAAAACATTCAACCCCCAATACCCAAAGAATGAGAAATCGAGAAGAAAATTTACAATTTCTCTCTGTAAGATAAGTGATGTGAACTCAATATTCACTTCATTTAAGCACAATAATATTTTTATTGGAACAGGTCTACAGTAGAAATCGCCAACAGTCCAAGGCGACAGATGTTCTTAGCCCAAAACAACGCAAAAAGTAAAGGCTAAAAGTGATTTGAACACAGTGCTGGATAGGAAAACAAGATCACAAACCATGGCTTATTCCTTTAAACAATATGTAGTTTCCTCGTTTCTTTTGGCTTCAGAGCGTTCGAAATGAAATAAATAAATGAGTTCCACCAGTCACTGTCTTCCCTGCCTTCAGATTACAAGAATTAACAATTTTAGAGTAGAACATCGAGAGCATGAGATTAGTGTGACAATTATCGTATATGAAACTATTGACAAGAATCAGTATGGTGCAGTCCGTGTTAATCTTGTGTATTAACATTTGATGCCACCATGTGAAGTGTAAATAATAAATTAACACTAAAAACGAATTAGTTGCAAGTGTTTTCTTTTGTTTAATCATTTTCCTATGAATCACCATCAAAGGAAGAATAGCGCACTCAACCAGAACCCACAACCACCTTACAGGTAACAGAGAGCCTATTATACACATGCACATGACGATACTGCTTCAAACGTACAAGACACACCAGAAAACCTTGTGAATATGAAAGCTACGGTGTTACAATATTCAAGAATATATATTGCAAGTAGCAGATTCTTTCACTACCATTTTCATCATAGAGGAGATCTTATGAACAAAAGTATATCTGTTGCACAAATAAACAGCACAAATTGACATTTATCAGCCATAAATAGTTTATTAACATGACAGAAATAGTTCTAATACAATGTGGATGTTAATTTTTTCATCCTCTTTATTTTTGACCTATATAGAAGGCAAGCGCACAATAGTACATAACATTTTAAAAAATTATTTCGGTCATTTTATGTACAAGGTGCAATAACATTTCAGATTAAATATTAGATGAAAAAATTAAAAGAGTTAAGTAAATGTGCAACAAAATCAATTAATAATAAAATATTTCATTTAGTCCCCTGTGCAAACAAAGACGCGCGCACACACACACACACACACACACACACACATACACACACACAAAACCATTTTTAATGTTTTATTTCCCTGAACTAACTTCTAAAATGAAGTGATCATCAGAAGTTCTGTCTACACAAGTATGTCTAATTAATGGTATGAAGTCTTATGGCTTAATAATTATATTTTTTTTGGTCTTCAGTCTACTGACTGGTTTGATGCAGCCTGCCACGAATTCCTTTCCTGTGCTAACCTCTACAGTTTTTGCCCTCTACAGCTCCCTCTAGTACCATGGAAGTCATTCCCTCATGTCTTAGCAAGTGTCCCATCATCCTGTCCCTTCTCCTTATCAGTGTTTTACACATATTCCTTTCCTCTCCGATTCTGCGTAAAACCTCCTCATTCCTTACCTTATCATTCCACCTAATTTTCAACATTCGCCTATAGAACCACATCTCAAATGCTTCGATTCTCTTCTGTTCCGGTTTTCCCACAGTCCATGTTTCACTACCATACAATGCTGTACTCCAGACGTAAATCCTTAGAAATTTCTTCCTCAAATTAAGGCCGGTATTTGATATTAGTAGACTTCTCTTGGCCAGAAATGCCTTTTTTGCCATAGCGAGTCTGCTTTTGATGTCCTCCTTGCTCCGTCCGTCATTGGTTATTTTACTGCCTAGGTAGCAGAATTCCTTAACTTCATTGACGTCGTGACCATCAATCCTGATGTTAAGTTTCTCGCTGTTCTCATTTCTACTACTTCTCATTACCTTCGTCTTTCTCCGATTTACTCTCAAACCATACTGTGTACTCATTAGACTGTTCATTCCGTTCAGCAGATCATTTAATTCTTCTTCACTTTCACTCAGGATAGCAATGTCATCAGCGAATCGTATCATTGATATCCTTTCACCTTGTATTTTAATTCCACTCCTGAACCTTTCTTTTATTTCCATCATTGCTTCCTCGATGTACAGATTGAAGAGTAGGGGCGAAAGGCTACAGCCTTGTCTTACACCCTTCTTAATACGAGCACTTCGTTCTTGATCGTCCACTCTTATTATTCCCTCTTGGTTCTTGTACATATTGTATATGACCCGTCTCTCTCTCTATAGCTTCCCCCTACTTTTTTCAGAATCTCGAACAGCTTACACCATTTTATATTGTCGAGTGCTTTTTCCAGGTCGACAAATCCTATGAACGTGTCTTGATTTTTCTTTAGCCTTGTTTCCATTATTAACCGCAACGTCAGAATTGCCTCTCTCGTCCCTTTACTTTTCCTAAAGCCAAACTGATCGTCACCTAGCGCATTCTCAATTTTCTTTTCCATTCTTCTGTATATTATTCTTGTAAGCAGCTTCGATGCATGAGCTGTTAAGCTGATTGTGCGATAATTCTCGCACTTGTCAGCTCTTGCCGTCTTCGGAATTGTGTGGATGATGCTTTTCCGAAAGTCAGATGGTATGTCGCCAGACTCATATATTCTACACACCAACGTGAATAGTCGTTTTGTTGCCACTTCCCCCAATGATTTTAGAAATTCTGATCGAATGTTATCTATCCCTTCTGCCTTATCTGACCGTAAGTCCTCCAAAGCTCTTTTAAATTCCGATTCTAATACTGGATCCCCTATCTCTTCTAAATCGACTCCTGTTTCTTCTTCTATCACATCAGACAAATCTTCACCCTCATAGAGGCTTTCAATGTGTTCTTTCCACTTATCTGCTCTCTCCTCTGCATTTAACAGTGGAATTCCCGTTGCACTCTTAATGTTACCACCGTTGCTTTTAATGTCACCAAAGGTTGTTTTGACTTTCCTGTATGCTTAGTCTTTCCTTCCGACAATCATATCTTTTCACGTTTTTCCTGCAGCCATTTCGTCTTAGCTTTCCTGCACTTCCTATCTATTTCATTCCTCAGCGACTTGTATTTCTGTATTCCTGATTTTCCCAGAACATGTTTGTACTTCCTCCTTTCATCAATCAACTGAAGTATTTCTTCTGTTACCCATGGTTTCTTCGCAGCTACCTTCTTTGTACCTATGTTTTCCTTCCCAACTTCTGTGATGGCCCTTTTTAGAGATGTCCATTCCTCTTCAACTGTACTGCCTACTGCGCTATTCCATATTGCTGTATGTATAGCGTTAGGGAACTTCAAACGTATCTCGTCATTGCTTAGTACTTCCGTATCCCACTTCTTTGCGTATTGATTCTTCCTGACTAATGTCTTGAACTTCAGCCTACTCTTCATCACTACTATATTGTGATCTGAGTCTATATCTGCTCCTGGGTACGCCTTACAATCCGGTATCTGATTTCGGAATCTCTGTCTGACCATGATGTAATCTAATTGAAATCTTCCGGTATCTCTCGGCCTTTTCCAGGTATACCTCCTCCTCTTGTGATTCTTAAACAGGGTATTCGCTGTTACTAGCTGAAACTTGCTACAGAACTCAATTAGTCTTTCTCCTCTTTCATTTCTTGTCCCAAGCCCATATTCTCCTGTAACCCTTTCTTCTACTCCTTCCTCTACAACTGCATTCCAGTCACCCATGACTATTAGATTTTCGTCCCCCTTTACATACTGCATTACGCTTTCAATATCCTCATACACTTTCTCTATCTGATCATCTTCAGCTTGCGACGTCGGCATTTATACCTGAACTATGGTTGTCGGTGTTGGTCTGCTGTCGATTCTGATTAGAACAACGCGGCCACTGAACTGTTCACAGTAACACACCCTCTGCCCTACCTTCCTATTCATAACGAATCCTACACCTGTTATACCATTTTCTGCTGCTGTTGATATTACCCGATACTCATCTGACCAGAAATCCTTGTCTTCCTTCCACTTCACTTCACTGACCCATACTATATCTAGATTGAGCCTTTGCATTTCCCTTTCCAGATTTTCTAGTTTCCCTACCACGTTCAAGCTTCTGACATTCCACCCCCAGACTCGTGGCCGTGGTCTAGGGGTAGCGTCTTTGATTCACAATCGAATCGTCTTCGGTCCCGGGTTCGATCCCCGCCAATGCCTAAATTTTGATAAATAATCAGCATTGGCGGCCGAAGACTTCCGGCATAAGAAGTCAGCCTCATTCTGCCAACGGCCTTGTCAAAGAGGGCGGAGGAGCGGATAGAGGTTCAGGGCACTCTCTTGTCCTAGGGGTGGGAAATTGCCCCTAAAGGCGGAAGAATCAGCAATGATCAACGACATGAGGATGCAGAAGGCAATGGAAACCACTGCACTAAAGACACGTAACGTGTATCCACAGGACATGTGGCCTGTAATTGAAGAAGTGTCATGATGATCTCTCCATTGGCAAAAGATTCCGGAGTAGTCCCACATTCGGATCTCCGGGAGGGGACTGCCAAGGGGGAGGTTTAACATGAGAAAAAGATTGAAGAAGTTTCTGTTATTAACATGGTGCATATTGCACATCCCACACATTTTCTTTGTTTTGTTAACATTGTGGAAAATACGGGATACGAGAAAAGCGCAGCATTCCCTTCTCACATAGTGAATTCGACTTCCCTTCTTCCACTGATGGCTCATATTCAATTCCAGTTCAGTACATGGGGCTGGCGGGTGGGGTTGGAGAGCGAACTAGGTCTTTCGAGACTCACCACATGATCGGGTTCGAAGACAGTCTCTTTTTCACGGGGCGTACGCCAGATGGTGAACCCCTCATCTCCCAAATGCGAGATCAATGTCTCGATCGACCAATGACCTAGCAGTTTTATGTCTTGCCCCCTCTTTAAACCAACCAACCAATGTCTCGATCTCTGTTTTATCTCGCTCAGCCTTTCGCACCTACACAAGCAGTTAGCACTGACTATTGTTACTTCACTAGTTGGTTGCTTGGTATACTTAAACTGACGAGCTATAACTAATCAAAACATATGAAACAGTAGGGATTTTTAATATAAGAATTCCTCTCTCGTGCTAAACTCTTAATCTCGTAATCGGATTACAACCTACGTTCTCAATTAGTTATTGAATATAAGCCTATTTTTGTCTTGTTTTTACTCTCTACGGCTCCCTTTACTACCATTGAAGTTATTCTTTGATGTCTTAACACATGTCCTATCATCCTGTCCTTTCTTCTTGTCAGTGTTTTCCACATGTAACATTCTTTTCAAATTTCACGAAGAACCTCCTCATTTTTGTCTAAGCAATGCACCTAATTTTCAACATCCTTCTATAGCGCCTCCTCCCAAACACTTCGATTCCCTTCTTTTCCAATTTTGCCGCAGTCCATGATTCACTCTCATGAAACGGCTATTCTCAGAAATTTCTTCTTCTATAATATAGCCTATTTTATAAATAAAATTCTTCCATAAAAAAAATGCATATACATCCTTCACAAAATTTAACTTTTAGGTTGATCCATTCTACATGCTCAGTGACAGACGTAATTATTTACGCACACCTTCTCTGTCTACATTACAAACATATCCCACTGTCAATACAATTCTTCTGGTTATGTGACCATATTGTGCAAAATTCTCTGACGTTTCGGTCGCTGTTGCAAATAGTCTTCCTTACTGTGTATTTAGAAAAAAAATTGACATTGACATATCCAGAAGACTGTTGACTAAGAAAACACGGCGGAAGCCTATGGTCACGTACCTCACAGTGTTTAGTTCAAATCCTCTAGATAGTCTTGGTGGGGCATCCCTCGTATTTATGGAATACAAAAGTTCAGAAGGGCATTAGTGCCTCATTTTCAACATTTGACTTAAAGTAAAAAGATTAAATTTATAAGCTGAGTTATTATCCTTCCTTATAGTGCTGATAACATCATGAAAGACCGTAAAAATTAGAAACCAAAGAATTGTTTTGTAGAAGCAGATTGATAATAAAACAGAAAACGGTACCTCACAGATAGCTGGAAGGTCTTTACAAAAAATTCTCCAAATTGTGGATGTGAGATGTTAACTGTACGTCAATGTTGGGAATCGTACTCCAAAGGGAGTACTTGTTTTGTAAAGTAGCGACATAGAGATTGGGGCTCAGATAACGGTTTCAGACAGGCAGCCACTGCTGACCACATGGCTACAACAATACAAACTGGGAAGAATGTTGGACGCAGAAGGTCAGACATGGCCATCGAAAAGTGATTACTGCAAGCTGGGCTGTAAGCGACAGTGCTTTCTGGTTGCACTTGTTCTCAGACATCATAAGGGTTTAACAAAGCTAGATGGTGGACTGAAATTGTGTTTAGTGCTGGGAGTGGGTATCACCATGGTGCCAGCGATGGTCGTCTGCGAGTAGAGTGTCAATATGGAGAACAACAATTCTCAGAGTGTGTGGGGCAGTGGCATCCAGGGCTAACTCCACGTGTCACATTATGGGGAGCCTGTGCCATGTAGAGATGATGTTACTCAGGTGATACAGAAACGGTGTACATTGCATAATATGAACAGAACAACATCCAGTCGATTCAGCTGCCGCTCCTCCAATATCACGATTGCTTGCTCTACCAGCAGGACAATGAGCGTGCACACACTTCATCTGAAGTACTCCCCAAGATGGTCGGTATCTCCCCGGACCTGCACAATCACAAGACCAGTCCTCTAGAGTGTGAGTAGAACGAGCTATGACAGCGACTGTTCTGGTTTGGTATCCATCAGTCACAACATCATTTGAGCAACTGTGACAACAGTAAAAACAGTGTAGAACACTATCTCTCAAAAAGACGTCAATGATATCTATGATCATACATTTGCGCAATAGCAGCGCTGAAACGTAATAAATGAATGATACACAAGTTACTGCAACTGGTGTCCAACACCACCTGTTCCTAGGTCTACAGCCATATAATGCGATCGTTATCCTTGTGTAAGCTCACCATACAAAATGTTAACACCGCCATAAAGGACCACACTGGTCGATTTGAAGTGCTGTGTATGTTGTAGAGCTGGTAGCAGGCTGTCATGTGACGTGCATGGCGTAAGTCATGGCAGTGCACTGGTGTGTATGTGGCAACTGGTCGTACGGAATGAGCGCTGTAAGATGGGTCGAAGAGGAGATATGACAGTATGGAGAAAAGGAGCTGCCATTTTTGAACATGCTTGTGAGGACACCTTGAATGAATATACTAATTTTGTTGGTGTACTAAAGCGGGCTGTCCAACGTTTCGACAAGTAATGGTGTAGCATTCTGTTATATGATAAATAACGTAAAGACAGTGGACGTAAACAGATCCTAAGTGATGGGGTCTGGTGATGAGTGGCACATTATGTCAATGAAAATCGGTTTCAGACCAGATATAAATATTTTGTACTTGCGTTCATCTTGCAAATGTAGCTGTTGTCAATCAGTACAGGCCCACCTCAGTCACTTTCCAGTGAACATTGTGAAACGAACGGCATGCTATGGGCCTGCCTTGGAAAAGGACACTGGTACAGTGGAACATACATTTGAACGTCTTCAAAGGGCCTAGGAACACAGAAACTACACAGCAGCTGATTGGAAACGGATGGTGTAATCTTAAACGCTACAATTTTTCTCTTTTCAAATCATGCAAGACGCTGGGTCCATTGAGGGGCCATGAGGCGTTTCACTTGCCATGTGTGGAGGATGTTGTTCATGTCCAACGTGGTTCTGCTATGTTTTGGTAGTGTTTTCTTATCACGGCCAACAGTCTTGCCACAGTGGTAACAGCAGTTCTCGTCATATTACCGAAGTTAAGAACAGTTGGACTTGGCTAGCACTTGGACAGGTGACTGTCTGCATCTCTAGAGCGCTGTTGGTGATTGGAGTGTACACATCCCTCGTGTGGCCAGTTGAGGAGCTATTTGATTGAGAAGTAGCGGCTCTGGCTACGAAACCTGACAAAGGCCAGGAGGGTGGTGCAATGGTCACATGCCCCTCTGTATATGCTCCCAGTGACGCCTATCATCTGAGGATGACATGGCGGTCGATCGGTACCATTGGGTCTTCCGATCGGACAGAGTTTTCTTATCACAGCTTGTACTCAGACATTTAGGTAAAGTTATATGCAAAACAGGATGTTTATAACAACATTCTCACTGAAGAAACGTTGCCCTTTCTCGTAGACCTTTATGCTGAGTGTGCTGTGAACATTCATGTCATACAAGACTACAGAAGTCGTGTTAACAGGCATCATTTGTTCCTCTACAGGTCTTCTAAATCACCTGGAACTAATCCCAAAGAAAATGCATGAGGTTGTTTTGAATAGAGAGTGAAAAGTAATACTCGACATCCGTGAAATTTTATACCTCTACTGGATCTAACCACTTCTACAGGTTATGGTGTACCTGAGGAAACTGATGGACTCACTTCTTGGTGGAAATGAAACAAATATCATGGCTAGATGCGATGTTCCACGGAATTTCATCTGGCACCGTTGCTTTATTATATTTTACTCTATTTTTCAGTGCATAAGCAGTAGAAAGATGTCGTGAATGCTACGAGGGGCGCGCAAGCAGACTGGTTGTAATCGGGATTCCAGTACACTTTTCGCTGCAAAACCCTAATTTTTTTAACGTAATCCCCGTTCAATTAGCTGGCCTTACTCTACTTTACTGGAAGTGACTGTATGCCCGCATGGTACCATTCTACTAGTCGACTCAGAACCAACGTCTTGCTGCATCAATAACCTCCCCATCATCCAAGTACTCCTTCCTGCAGTCATTTTTCATCGGACAAAACCTATTGAAGTCGGAATGTACGAGATCCGGGCTGTAGAATGGATGAGGAAGAACAGTCCAATGAAGTTTTGTGAGCTCCTGCTGCGTGTGCAGACTTGTGTGAGATTGAGACCTTGTGTTATTATGGAGGAAGGGAAGTTGATTTGCATTTTAGTGGCGACGAACAGGCAGAAGTCACTCCTTAAATTTCCTGTATGTAGCATGTAGGCATCCCCGCACTCCAACCGCATGCTGATATCGTTGACGCCGTAGAGCTGCTACTGCCACAGCTCTCGCAGTGGAGTTGAGACACGATGCGCGATGACGTAGGTCCCCGTTGGTGAACGGGAGACAGAAATGCGAACTCGTACGATGGATGCTTCTTTTGATTTAAGATTGAATGATTCATTGCCGGGATATGCAGTAGTTGTTAAATCTTATCTCAACCGCATCGTACATACCACCAATTGCGAGGAAACATTGTAATTATCAGTCCTCTCTTACGTTTTTGGCTCGTTGCTATGGAGTTGTTGAGCCTGTATGAAGCGAGATCCACAGATACTCTTTGATCACGTCTGAGTGAACCTACGCCGTAATGTTAAAAAAATATTCAAAAGTTCTCTTTTCAATTAATCAAATGTTCAAATGTGCGTGAAATCTTATGGGACTTAACTGCTGAGGTCATCAGTCCCTAAGCTTACACACTACTTAACCTAAATTATCCTAAGGACAAACACACACATCCATGCCCGAGGGAGGACTTCAACCTCCGCCGGGACCAGCCGCACAGTCCATGACTGCAGCGCCCTAGACAGCTCGACTAATCCCGCGCGGCTTCAATTAATGAAGTAGGTATTTTGATATTCAGATTAAATTGTCCCTGCTGAACAGTCGTTGGTTAACTATCATTGATAAAATCACTTAATAATGTAGTCCACGCTTGATATTTCACTTGGAACGAAGAGTTTATTGTTCCTTGGCCATTAAATACTTTACAACTTTTGCACCACACGCACACGCAGTTGGTTGGTAAAGTCAGTTCTATTAAAATTAAGTTTCTTGACAATTACGACAACTTGACTCTTCAGCATAATTGTATTATCTTCGTGAAGTCGTGTAATTGTGCCCTACTCGAGACTAATTGAGTGTAGTCCTTTGATATACTATCCACTCTTCTTTTAGTTCCAACTATTTGAAAGTAAAGTCCAATATTCACTAGTTTCGTCAATAAAGTTCAATTAACCCGTTATACATGGTTAAACGCGTCTATCAGTTCCTGTCTCTGCTTAGAAAATCGGCCGGCCGGTGTGGCCCAGCGGTTCTAGGCGTTTCAGTTTGGAACCGCGCTGCTGCTACGGTCGCAGGTTCGAATCCTGCCTCGGGCATTTATGTGTGTGATGTCCTTAGGTTAGTTAGGTTTCAGTATTTTTAAGTTCTAGGGGACTGATGACATCAGATGTTAAGTCTGATAGTGCTCAGAGCCATTTGAACCATTTTTTTCTTTTTTTTTTTTTTTTTTTGCTTAGAAAATCAGTTTCCGAAGTTCGTGAATCACATCACGCAAGAAACACTTCTTATCGCAAAAACAATCTCGTCGCGTTCCGTACTCTCAATAACTAAGACAAGAATTGTTCTCGCACGTCTTTACAGGATGAGAGCAAGCAAGCGACTGCTTCTGTGAAAGACTATTGTAGGCGCATTGAATTTCTTCGTTGCGCTTACAACTCTCTTCCACATAAAAGTTATCTCTGACTAACATCACCTTGGACTTAGCTTTCAAGATGTTAATTGTAATTATCACTTGGATATTTGTCCATTAATTAAATCTGAGGTTTCTTCCTCCTCTTTTCATAACAAAAACTCTCAGTGATGTATAATGTTGTTGTTATCAAAACTTCTTGGTGTTAGCTTATCGGCCAAGATGTCGTATTTGCCAGTTCCCTAGTTCATATTATGATATTCTGTCTTAATTGACTTTAAGGGGGTCGTTGGGGTGTTATAAGCACAATGCTCTTTAGAGTTGATGTCGCACCATGAGGGAGAGCATCAAACAGAATAACCCCTTCAGGGTTCCAGAAGACCATCTCCATGACTTTATTGGCTGATGGTGTGGATTTCAACGTTTTCTTCAGAGGGGAGGTGGTGTGGGGTAGCTCCATAGACTGCCTTTTTGTTTCCACTTCGAAGTGATGATCCAATCGTTCATCGCCTATTACAATGTTCGACAAAAAAGGTCACGGCCAGTCACATAAGGTACGAGGTATTCCACAAAGATATTGTGTCGTTGCTCTGTATGGTCTTCTATTAGGCAGCGAGGAACCCAGTGGATAGACACCTTTAGTGCCCCACTTGGTGGACGTGTGTGTCAGTTATACCAACAGAGACGTCCAGTTGTGCAACGAGGTGTCCGATTGTGATCCAACAATCACTTCAAATGAGTGTGTCAGCACATTCGAACAGTACGTAGCTGTCTGCAGCCAGCCAGTGTACAGGATATTGGACAGGTTTGTGCGACCTTGTTGTGATGATGACAGATGCCTCGCCCAAAGAGCCACTGTGCTTTTATTTACTCAGAGGTCTCTATAGGCATTCTGCAAGGGCCTATGAATATCTGCGATGCCCAGGATTCCCATAAAAAAAAAAGAATCAGAGACATCTCTCTGCTTGGAAGAAGCTTTCGTTGCAGATGCCACTTTGAAAGCTACATACTCGTATGGCGCCGCCACCGATCAGATCTCATGGAACTGAATGGGCTGAAGAGGGCACATCCGACGATGTTCCACAACAGTCTGCATTTTTTCGACCTCAATTTCCCAAAAAGTGCGTTCAATTAGTTGCTCAATGCCCCTCGTATTAGGTTCTTGGGTGAGGTGTGTGGAAGTAGAGCTCTAGGGCAGCTAATGGGCACCGTGACTGGCTATTCACACTGGGTGGCCACTGAGACGCAGGCGACGCGCCTGGTGTCGCCGGTCTGGGACGCAGCGGGTGAGTGCGCTGTTGGCCCCCCACCTGCGCTCTCGTGTTGCCTGCCACTGGGTGTGCTCCTGGCCCAGAGCCTCTCGGCCAGCAGCAGCAGCAGTGAGAGCAGAGCCGCGGCGGCCAGCACCAGAAGCAGCGGCGCCACCCGCGCTATGTAGACAGGCCGCAGGGACTGGACCCGCCGCGGCTGGCGCTGCCGCAGCTGCTGCGGCCCCATCGCGCTCAGCGGCCAGTGCTTCCGTATCAGTCGCGGCACAACGCCCTCCGTGTACAGCTTCAGCAGGCTGCAACAGCCCGACACCACAGCATCAGACGAGCGCACCAGGCAAACCACTACACACCTAGCTTATAACCTACGCATGTACTCTGCTAACTGCTGTGAAGTGTAAGAGGGTTGGAACTTAAGTAGTGGCAACTATTTATTCACAACCGATACAAAAGAGTTACATGTTTGCACCTGTTAATGTCCTTCAAAGTAGTCACCAGCGTTGTGTAGAACCTGTTGCGAGCGATGTGGAAGGCGTAGTATACCGTTAGCAGAGCCTGTTCTGTTGATAGTGCGAATGGAGCGGTGTATCCTAACGCATTACGTTTCTCCACAGCAGACCGTCAATGCACAGTATTACTGTTCGTTTTTGGAGCATCATCTACGATCAGCTTTGCGAAAGAAGCGGCGACGCTTTCTGCGCAACCCTCCCACCATTTTGCACGACAATGAGCGGGCGCATACAGCGCAAGCTGTGGCTCCTCTGTTGGGTCGATGGGACTAGGAAGTACTATACCATCCACCATACTCCCCGGAATTAAGTCCTCGTGACTTTTATTTGAGTCCAAATATGAAGGAACCACTTCGTGGCATTCGCTTCAGAACTGTTCCAGAGATTCGACAGGCAGTAGACCACTCCATTCGCACCATCAACAGAACCGGCTCTGCTGACGGTATACTACGCCTTCCACATCGCTGGCAAAGGGTTCTACACAGCGCTGGTGACTTCTTTCAACGACAGTAACAGGTGCCAACATGTCTATGTGGTATCTCGCCTGCGCTCACTATTTATCACGCTTACTTCGACAGTAAAGTGTTCTTAAAACATGACTCATATTCTGTAACCAGCGTATTGAATGACAACTGCCAAGACCGCAGGAAGAGAACAAACATTTCAATGACTGGATGGACAGTTTATAATTCGAAAAAAAATAAGTAAAACTAAGTGGCGCGAGGGAGTTAAGAACACAGCTCGTTCAGTTTTCAGTGCAACTACTTAACCATGACGCCGTGGTTGTTAAGATGCCCTGAATATTCCATTTGATAAGCTTGGACCGTTCAGTGTTTCTATTTTGCTTTTTTTACCCAGTTGAGTACACCTTCTTCCTGTTTTCATACTTGAACTGTGTTCAGTTTGACTGGCTATCCACTGGGCCATATAACCACTAACTCTGAGGGGGTGGGGGCGAGGTTTGCGATGGGAACTTTCCCCTGTTAGCAGAGTATACTTAGAATGGTACCACACATTAGGGGTTCTTCTCATTCCCATTGCGTGTACAGTGCTGTAAGAATGACTGTTTAAATGCCTCTAGTCATGCTGTAAGAATTGGTGTAATCTCTTTCTTATTTCACTTTCGCAGTGTATTGCAGCACTGTTTGTCTGTCACACCACTGGCAGGATTAGTCCGACCTGATTCAGTGGCAGGTCATGCGTGAGGTAGCTAGCAGCATGTGGTGTCTGCTGCGAGCCCGTCCTCTGGTTGGTGACAGAGCAGAGCAAGTGAGAAGTTCGAATCAACTGATAGAGACAAACACATCCTGGAGGAAGCTCAGCAGTGCCGCCTAGAGTCCGAGTGGATAGCTTTGAGCCAACAAGGCAGTGGGGTTGTGGACCATAAACGAGGGGAAAGCCTGAAGTTAACCAGAGGCATCATTTGGGTGGAGCATCAGACAGTGTTCGTCACAGAGGACACAGCAGCAGGGGGTTATACTGAGCCCCTTTTGTACAGTTATTCTCAGTGTGGCGGAGTATATACATTGGATGATGTGAATGTTAGGTTAAGATTTTCTGATCATATTTTCATTTATGCCCGCTGTAGGTTTTTATTATTATTGTGGCACAAGAGCTTACTCTCCTGAATTGCCGGCCGCTGTGGCCGAGCGGTTCTAAGCGCTTCAGTCCGGAACCGCGCTGCTGCTACGGTCGCAGGTTCGAATCCTGCCTCGGGCATGGATGTGTGTGATGTCCTTAGGTTAGTTAGGTTTAAGTAGTTATATGTCTTGGGGACTGATGACCTCAGATGTTAAGTCCCATAGTTCTTAGAGCCATTTGAACAATTTTGTCCTGAATTTTCACGTTACTATATCGGGTGATAAGTCATTTGGCAAACTGAGCGCGAAATTCTGGTATTTATTGTCTTTAAATGCAGTCTGATAACTGCATGCTTCACATTATTAATAAAATTATAATATTTTTTTTTAAATGGCTCAAATGGCTCTGAGCACTATGAGACTTAACATCTATGGTCATCAGTCCCCTAGAACTTAGAACTACTTAAACCTAACTAACCTAAGGACATCGCACAACACCCAGCCATCACGAGGCAGAGAAAATCCCTGACCCCGCCGGGAATCGAACCCGGGAACCCGGGCGTGGGAAGCGAGAACGCTACCGCACGACCACGAGCTGCGGGCAAAATTATAATAATCTTTGTTAAGAGTTCACGGTTGCCCAGCCGCCAGCCAAACTCTACTCCCATCTAAATAGTCCGCCACACAGTTAGACATCACAACATATCACATCAGGTTGTTAGTTTCGGTCTATGATGACCTTCCTGAGACCTGAAAAAAAGCAATGCTTCGATCACATCGAACCAGCATATGTAAATACGGTACAGTCAAGGTAAAAAGTCAAATAAGCTTCGTCGTTTTTATGTAAAACTGTAGGTTCCACATTACTATTCTAAGAGAAATGTAGACTCAGTGCAGTAACTGAGTCAACGGCTGAGAAGCATCTGCTAAGGCTGACGTCCAACACTTCACAGCGGAAATCCCTCGATTTTCCCGACACTTTCGTCGGCAGGTGCATTTTTTCGATAAAAGATTATTTTCTTTCACAGATCAGGTCTCTTTTTTTAAAATTTTCGTTTCTAGATCTATTAGATAGTTATAATTTCCCCAGTTTTGGGTGTTTTACGTCAATGGAGAAAGTTAATAAGCAGAATTCTTTTCACATCCCTTAACACCGATGTTACCATCCTTTCCGCTTATGACGCCGTCGTCTTTGGAGCTGAAGTGCGGGTTTCTGTCCATCTTCTTGTTGTTATTGTGATTATGGCGAATAAATATTTCATTGATATTCATGAGGACCACATTGCAAACTTCAGGACATCGCTTGAATTCAGCAGCCAGTTGTCACTTTCTAAATGATTTGATACCGCCTGCGCTGTGGCTGTCATTTTCTCTTTCTTCTTTCTTCTTCTATTGCACAATTTCGGTTTTAGACCGAAATTGTACGTGTGTGTGTGTGTGTGTGTGTGTGCACACAGAAACTTGTATGACACAATAAGCTGCCTTCTTGTGCTGTACTCTAAAATGGTCTAACATATAATTGTACAATAGTGCGACGAACGAAATAATAAAATTCGAAATTCGAATAAGTGTGAGCAGGATTCTCGCAGCAAAGGTTCCGTACAAACTTAATCACGTGTAAAGATAGTTCATTCATTAAGGAAATCCACAATTCCCACGGTTTATGCCTGTTATCGATATCGATACCCTAGCGTGTGACATAAATTTCAACTTAATACATCTATCCGTTAGTGAGAAACAGGGGTCTTAAAAGCTGGATAGACAAACCGTTAGGATAAAAAAAAAAGAAACCTAAAAATTTTTTCGTGTTGCGTAATTACTGAGTAATAATTTTAGAATTTTTTTCCTTTACTTGTATTGCCAAACCTCGCTTCTTGCCCAATTCCATGATTCTATGTCAAGGGGCAGTACGCTACAGGATTGATAAGTGAGCTTGCGAGTATCAAAATAAGTGACATAAATTGCTGTATCTTGTGACTGCATTGAGGTAAAAGCTTAAATTTTTCACACCGGCAAGTGACCATCGACGTTAGTACGTAATATATAAACTGGAAAATGGCATCTCTACGTATTACTGAGATATAGGGTTGTTACTAGTCGGGCAGACAGACAGACGGACGACAAAGTGTTCCGTGTTTAGCGATTGAGGTACGGAACCATGAAAGTGACAGCTGCAGGCCGTATCAAATCATGTAAACCTTTCATCGCAGCTGCGGACCCAATTTGAAGGTAGATCATCAATTTTTTTTACAGCGGAATCTGATAGAAAAGTGTCACCGTCTGCCTTGAAGAATTTCAGTTGTCGTCAAACCAACTTTTCTATGAATATTCATCACTTCACGACATTCTATTTACTTCATTTCCCAACATTTATGCCCCACGTCTTTTTAGACAGCTGCCAACAGCCAGCTGCTGTAGCTTGTAGTTCGGGCCGAGCTTGTTGAAAGTTGTTCGAACCTCTGAAGAAGAAGATTACACACCATGTGCTGCGGTCTTTGAACGAGGCCGAGGAAGTTTTACCCCTTCTTATATGTAGAAGGGGCAGTCAAATGGCCGGCTGCGGTGGTCGAGCGGTTCTAGGTGCTTCAGTCCGGAACCGCGTGACTGCTACTGTCGCAGGTTTGAATCCTGCCTCGGGCATGGATGTGTGTGTGATGTCCTTAGGTTAGTTAGGTTTAAATAGTTCTGCGCTACGAATTTGTGCACCAACCAGATATTAACAGCTATGGCGATTACTTTTGAAATAATAATCGTTTTACTTTTGTATCTAAAAAAATGGCTCTAAGCACTATAGGACTTAACATCTTAGGTCATCAGTCCCCTAGAACTTAGAACGACTTAAACCTAACTAACCTAAGGACACCGCACACATCAATGCCCGAGGCAGGATTGGAACCTGCAACCGGTGCAGCTGCGTGGCTCCGGACGGAACCGCCTAGAACCGCTCGGCTACAGCGGCCGGCTGGGACCGATGACCAAAGCAGTTTGGTCCCATAGGACCTTACCATAAATTTACAATCTAGTACCTGATAGCCCAATCCAAGAAAAGCTTCTTAGGAATATAGTTGTCCAGTAAAGTAATCACCAAAAACACTTACAGAGGTAGTAATATTATTTTCAAATTCAATCCTGAAAAGGAGTTTATAATGCACACATCTCAAAAATCTGGTAGTTGTGAAAACGGCCCGCGTAAACGCCCGACTCCTGTCACTACGTACCTCGAAACCCAATCGTTATCAAACAGGCACACGACAGTTTAAAATTCTTATTCCCTGTATTGTAGGATTTTAATGTCATAAACGTGGCTGATCACTCTCAGCAACTGCACATTAATTTTATTCGACAGGGGAGTTAGATACGTCCAACAGTTGCGAATGGTAAGCATTTAATCTTTACAGGTATCGAATATACACGTTCATTTCTAACAGGTTATAATTTTTAATAGCTTCCGAAAAAAGATAACTTATAATCCAGTAAAGAATAAATAAATACACTTTGCGACTGTGGCGGCCGGAGTGGCCGAGCGGTTCTAGGCGCTACAGTCTGGAACCGCGCGACCGCTACGGTCGCCCGTTCGAATCCTGCATCGGGCGTGGATGTGTTTGATGTCCTTAGGTTAGTTAGGTGTAAGTGGTTCTAAGTTCTAGGGGACTGATGACCTCATAAGTTAAGTCTCATAGTGCTCAGAGCCATTTGAAACATTCTGCGACTGTTGGCTATACCTGACTCCTTCGTCGAAAGAAAAATATACGGGGGAATTACAGATGGGGTGCCAAAAGCTGGCCAGTGACCTCAGAGGTGCAGCTGGAGATCGATTTCTCGTTGCATGGTGAGGGTACGTGATAGGAGGAAAGCTTCCTAGTTTGTCCTTCAGTGTCGAAAACTCATGGACTTGCGTGACTCTTACCCATCAGCAGCTACCGTATCAGTTTCAACCGTAAGTAAGATGTGTAACAACTAAATCGGCTTTTGACACCCAAATGTAACAGTTGTGTTACTAAATGTGACACTTCTGTCACTCAATGTAACTGGGTTTTCTCTTTTGATGCTGTCAATTGTCAGGATGAGCATTCTAAAGCATTCTGTCAGGGTGAAAATATTAAATTAACTTTTCTCTCTTAATAACGTGTGGGCAGGGTGGGTTCTTCCTTGGCTCGGGTATGAGGTCGAATGAAACATCATTTTTACATAAGATAACTTTTATTGAAGATTTGTACAACTGTATTTTACGGGATGTTCTGGTTCGGAGAGTGGCAGGTGTGTCGTTTGTGAAGTCTTCTGCTGCGGCAGCGGCGGCGGCGGCGGCGGCGGCGGTGGCGTCTGATTACGCGTAGCGGTGTGTATCTCGTGTCGCCGTCTCGCCCAGTTGACTGGAGACGCGCAGCGCGAGGTGGCCCGTTTAATTATTGCGAGCGAAATCGTGCATCGGATGATACCTTGGTGCGGCGTCCCAGTGTTTCTCTTCTCTAAGCGGCCGCGTGTGTTCTGCGTCGACCAGCGGAGCGGTGTGGCGGGAGAAGGCCAGTGTGGCGGACTCGAACCACGGACTCCCGCTTGCCAGTCTTCGGCTGTCAGCTCTTCATCCCAGCTCACAGGTGACTACTGATGTGATGCCGTCTCCTTCCTGTCCTCACGAGTCACCCGGGTACGTAAAAACCAGACTTCAAATACCTTTTAACTTCTGTCTTCTGGCGCCGCGGCTGCTGCTTGCTATTCCATTACAGCGGCGGACTTGGTGCGTCTGTGCATGAAGCAGTCTCTTCTTGCATGACGGTCTTCAGCACCGAAACTGACTGAAAACTACTGCTGCTCTTCTTTTCTTCCTTCGTCTCTTGTCTTCGTCTCCGTCCCCGTCTCTGACTTCGTCTTCGTCCCCGTCTTCATCCGTCTTCATCTGTCGGGCCCACCGCGTCTCGCGTATTTATTCACTTCAGTTCACTGGAGGTGAACGACTTCATGGCCATTGCCTCTTCTGTCACGTTGAAAAGCTTCTCGAAGAATCTTCTTGACCTCGGTCATCGGCTCTTGGAATGTAGGTGGGGGCCTCTGATCGCATGTGACGACTGAGAAACACGTGAGCCGGTCATTGCCTCTTCCGTCACATTGAAAAGCTTCTCGAAGAATCTTCTTAACGTCGGTCATTGGCTCCTGGAATGTAGGCGAGGGCCTTTGCTCATATGCGACAACTGAGAAACACGTGAGCCGGTCGGGCGATGCCCTGACGGCTGAATCGACAGCGCCCGCTTATGTGGAACTTGCTGACTTCACGGTCATTGTCTCTTCAGTTCTGCTGTTCTGCCCACTGAATGCGAGTATGTAACACTCTAAACTAAACCAAGTTTTCCATTTATATTCTAATTTCTAGTTCACTTTGATTTCACTAAATTATTTACTTAAGTACCACTCAACATTCCTCCACCCTTCGGAGAAATTCGCCCTCGAATTTACCACTCAACATTCCTCCACTCTTCACACGGAAAAGCACAAGCACTGAAAACTCTCGACTTAGAAGATTACACACGCTTCACATTAAGTATGTGGAAAATACTTTATCACTTTACAAAAGCACTGTACGGTCAGGAATCACATAGTTCTTACATAAATGATTGTAATAAGTGTAACAAATCTTGATGACAATGAATAAACAAAAAATAGATTTTGCACTTAGAAAATTACAGATCAACAGCTGTTTAATCTACCCTATACTAATGCAAGAATATCTATTCTACAGTATTGTTTACTTTAACATAAGACTGTTTAGTAAAGAGTGAAGCACAAGAAACAAAATTAATACACTAATGCTGAAAAGTATCCATTGAAGTACACCAGTTAAGAGTGTGGTATCCAGTTAACAGGGATTTGATGAAGTGTCATATTACGATTTGGCTTATTTTTTCGTCTTAAATAAAAGGAAACTGTACAAAGCAGAAACACCAACACAAAGGTTGCAGATATACCCGTTTCTAGCATTATAACTTTAGTTTTGTGTTCACCTTTTAATTTTAAGACATGTTGCATCATAACATTGGCATCAATTTTGCCTTGCTGTGAGTTTATGAACATATCTAATGACTTCAGAAGGGAACTGTCAAGGGAGTCATTGAGGTAGGACAGGTTTTGTGTAGGAAATGCTTGCATGGCGTTTTCTGAAAAAAGAAAACATGGTTGTAGACCTACGAACCTAGTAAAAACAAAAATAAAGAAAAGAGGAAATACATTGTTAACTACAAGATCTACATGTTTCTACGTTCAATTTCTCTTTCTTAAAAAATAAACCATTATAATTTATTAATTATTTACATTTGTATACTGTCCACAGTCTACTAAGATTCAACTAGGACATTCGCACCCTTGAACGAAGATTGTATGGTGCCATGTCTGTATGTTGTGCTGGCGTGGCCACTCTTCTTCCTCTTCGGGAACTTCCTCCACCCTTTGGAAAAGCAGACACTATTGGTGAAGGAATTACATCTGAAGCGCCCTTAAAAGGTTTTAAACGACTTGCATGGACAATGGCAGTTCGGGTGGGCAGTTGCAATTTAACGTTGACTGGTGACGTGATCTCAATAATTTGATAAGGACCTCTGTAGTTTGTTACAAATTTCTTCGTTTTTCCTTTCGCTATGTAAGGAGTTGAAAGCATAACCCACTGACCGATTTTGTAATTTGGATATTTAGCTTGAGTATTACCTAATCTTTCCTGTCGTTCCAAAGCCTTTGTATTAGATTTTTGAACCTTTTTCCATACATCATCATTCGACTGAAATCTCTTACTGTTTCTCCGACTTTTCCGTTTTTCTGCCTGAATACATCAAAAGGGGACGGCATCTTTTTCCCATAGACCACTTCATAAGGTGACATGCCAGTTGCTTCATGCGTTTTGGCGTTGTATACCGACACGATTATTGGTAAATACGTATCCCAATTAGAATGTTGTTCGTTAATATAATAACTAAGCATCTTGACAATTGTCCGATGAACTCTTTCTTTGCGCCTGTTGCACTGACTGAGGGTGTAATGGAGTTGTGCGTAATTAGCGTATTTTTAATAAGTGGCATAGTTGTTTCATTAATTCAGACATAAAATTAGATCCCTGATCTGTGATAATAGCTTCAGGTACGCCAAATTTAAGTATCCAGTTGTTAACTAAAGCTTGGGCAACTGTATTTGCTTGCTGATCTGGGAGACTCACCATAGCTAGATAGCGTGAAAAGTGATCGATAATTGTAAGAACATACTTATTACCAGCAGGTGTTTTATGAAATGGCCCGTAGAGATCCAATCCACAGATTTGAAATGGACATGAAGCCTCGGGGAGCCTCTGTAAGGGTATTTTTGAACGAGAAAGTTCAGCTCGTTGTGCGCACGCAATGCAATTACGAACGTACTGCGCAACATCCTGCTTTCTGGTTTGCCACCAAAATCGCTCTGCTACTCGTCTTTCGGTTGTCCGATGTCCACCGTGTCCTGCAAGGATATGATCGTGGGCCTCTGCCATTATTTCTTGTCTAAGGTGTTGGGGAACAACAATTCGCGGTCCAAGTTTTGTTTTACGGCATAATACACCATCTTCAAAGCAAAATTGTTTTTGAGTTGCGTATTTTTTACATTCTGTATCCTCATCTTGTGCCTTTTTCCAGTCCTCAGTATTTCGGCCTGTTGCTTCCAAAAGTGCTATTTTCCGACTTAGGCAATCTGCATTCGTGTGTTTTTTGCCTGGTTTATGGATAACTTCGAAATCCATTTCGGAAAGACATAGGGCCCAACGGGTAAGACGACTAGATGGATCCTTTAATCCAAGCAACCATTTTAAAGCTGCGTGGTCTGTAATAACCTTGATTTTCCTACCATACAAGTAGCATTTAAAGTATTTAATACCATAAATAACACTTAACAATTCTTTCTCCGTTGTGGAATAACTTCTTTCTGCCTTTGTTAGTTGTCTCAAAGCGTAGGCTATGGGATGTTCCGCGCCATTACTATTCTGACTCAAAACAACTCCTACTGAGTGACCACTTGCGTCACAGGAGAAAATAAATTCTTTGTTATAATCTGGGTAGGCTAATACTGGACTGTGTGTTAACTTATCTTTAAGGGTTTGAAATGCAGATTCACAATCTTCAGACCAATGAAATTTTGCACCCTTTTTCAATAATTGGGTTAAGGGTCGGGCAATTTCAGCAAAATTTTGAACATATTTTCGGTAATACGATGCGAGACCAATGAAACTTTGTACTTCCTTAATGCGTTGTGGTGTTGGGAAGTCCTTAACTGCCCAAATTAATCGAGGATCTGTTGTAATTCCTTTTTCACTAATGACATGCCCTAGGTATGTAACCTCTGTCAATGCAAAACTACACTTTTCCATATTTAATGTTAATTTAGCTTTTCTAAGTCTCTGAAAAACATTACACAGACGCATAGCATGTTCATTAATGTCTCTGGAGAATACAATAATATCGTCTAGATATACACAACATTGCTGAGTTTTGAGTCCTCGCAATACTCCATCGAGTAGTCTTTGAAAAGTTGCTGGTGCATTTTTCAAACCGAAAGGCATTCTTTTAAATTGCCAGTGGCCTCCAGGGGTAGAAAATGCTGTTTTATGCCTATCTTCAGGTGCAACTTCCAATTGATGATATCCGCTACGTAAATCGATTGTTGAAAAGTATTTACTGTTACCCAAACTGTCAATGATATCTGTAATGTTTGGAAGAGGATAAACATCTGAGATAGTTTGTTTGTTAAGGTGTCTGTAGTCACAACAAAAGCTATATCGTTTCGTACCGTCGGGAGACTTCTTTGGAATAATTACGATATTTGAATTATAAGGCGAATCAGAATATTCTATAATTCCATCTTTTAGATGCTGTTCCAAAAATTCATCCAGTACTGGCTGTAAGTGATGCGGAACTCTATAAGGCTTCCTATAAACTGGGGGGCTATTTCCTGTTGGGATCCTATGCTGTGTGATGTCTGTTGCTGGCAATGGACCTTCTGCATTAAATAAATCTTGGAACTCAACTAAAACTGCTTCTATCGTGTCTCTATCCTTTCCTTTCAAATGCTCAATCTTCTGGCGCAATGCGGTTTTATAGGCGTCTGGTTTCTGACCATCATTAATATGTGACCAAATGAAATCTTCTTCTTCAAAAGTACTGACTGTAGCTACTAATATTCCCTTATGCAACTCTTTGTCCTCCACTCCGAAATTGTCAATATGTACCGGTACTTTTCTTTCTCCCTCAACGTCTTGAACCCGTACAACACTCCTATGTACAAAACAATGTGATACATCTAATTCCTCATTTTCTTCTAAAGGCTCTATTAGACACACTGTATCTGTAGGTACTTCGTGGTCAACGGTCATCCAGAGAAGTTTTCCTGAGCCAGATGGTATCTGATCCCGCGAATCAACCTTC
Organism: Schistocerca serialis cubense; assembly: GCF_023864345.2. NCBI lineage: Eukaryota > Metazoa > Arthropoda > Insecta > Orthoptera > Acrididae > Schistocerca > Schistocerca serialis. The sequence continues at coordinate 308,802,455 of NC_064639.1, forward strand.
AAGGACGTTGCAGGCAGTATAGTTGATTTCGCCTTCCGGTTAGGGAAATCTTGCGGCAGAGGGCCCTTTGCAGCGGTGTCATCTAGCTGAAACACTATTCCGCTATGTTCTACAGTTTGCTGTCTGAGGTCGATTTTAGCGTGATGTTTATTCAGGAAATCCAACCCTAGGATCGCGTCGTACCCGTCAGTTACCTTCGTTACCACTTCTACATCTTCCTGAAATTGTACACCGTGAATATAGAAAATCAATGATGTACATCCTAATGACTTAACTGTACCTCCTCCTACTCCACTCAGTCTATACCTTGGAGGGTCATATTTCTTTTCTCCAATGCATTCATTAATTACTATTGATACGTTTGCGCCTGTATCCACCAGTATCCTTGCCTCTTTATCCTGTATGGTAGCAGATAACCAGCATTTCGCCTTCACATTCGCCTTAACGGCATGAAATTTTATTGGGAACGCCTGGCGGCGGCTCCGACATTCCCGTTTGAGTTTAACTGATTTCTATTTCCAAAAACTTTCTTAGACCTGCATTCCTTGAATGTGTGACCTATTCTTTGACAATTAGTGCATTGAGGTTGTCTGCAGTTTTTTGCTATATGTCCCTGTCGATCGCACCTAAAACATCGTACTCCTGCTGAAAATATATTTCGCTTCTCCTTGTATCTGGTGGCAATGTCAATTTCTTCAAAAGCTGTCGGCACAGATACAGCTTCTGCTAAATTTTTAGGAAACTCTGCCCTGACACGACGGGACGTTTCAGGAGGTAACCCACGTAAAAATGTATCCAGAGCTCTATCTTCTGCCTCTTGCAAAATAACCTTATTTGCTTCATCACTAGTTGTCAACTGATAGGTGTTAATATTAACTTTTCTAATCCTATCTACAAAGCTTTCTAACGACTCGTTTTGCCTCTGAGTGATAGTGTTTAATTTTTCCCTATAAAATCTACAGCTGTTCTGTTTTTGAAAACGTTTAATCAATCCTTTCTTCAGTTCCTCAAATGTTGGAGCATTCCGTAATTCTTCATGGTATAAGACGTGTGCTTTAGCCTCTCCTGTCAATCTTAACTTTGTCATTTGTAAGAGCTGTTCATTTGACCATGATCCTAACTTTGCAGCTGCTACTAAATCATCAAAAAAGACTGTTATATCCTCGCCAGGTTTACCTGAAAAAGGAGTTACTAAGGCTGCTGCTGAGGAATCTAGGGTGGGAGGGATTGAACTGGTTTGCCTAACCTCACACAACTGCTTAAATAATGCATTATTATCATTTTTAAGCTGTGCTATTTGATTAACTAAGCTCTGAATGGCTTCCTCAGTAGAAACCGCTTGTGGTGCTGACTCTGACTTTGTACGATTTCGTGTCATCATTTTACAAACTGTTAGTTGCACAATCTTACCACACTGAATGAAAAGGATGTTTCAATATTTTCGACAAACTCTTAAAATTATGAGAGAGAACAAACTCCTAAATAAAGAAAATATTACGACTGATATGCAAACCCCTATTCTTTCACACATTAAACAATACTAACTGTGGACCTTTAGTGACTGTCATTCACACCTCATATTGAGCCAAGGGTTTTTTCTCTGACACCAAATGTAACAACTAAAACGGCTTTTGACACCCAAATGTAACAGTTGTGTTACTAAATGTGACACTTCTGTCACTCAGTGTAACTGGGTTTTCTCTTTTGATGCTGTCAATTGTCAGGATGAGCATTCTAAAGCATTCTGTCAGGGTGAAAATATTAAATAAATTAACTTTTCTGTCTTAATAACATGTGGGCAGGGTGGGTTCTTCCTTGGCTCGGGTATGAGGTCGAATGAAACATCATTTTTACATAAGATAACTTTTATTGAAGATTTGTACAACTGTATTTTACGGGATGTTCTGGTTCGGAGAGTGGCAGGTGTGTCGTTTGTGAAGTCTTCTGCTGCGGCAGCGGCGGCGGCGGCGGCGGCGGCGGTGGCGTCTGATTACGCGTAGCGGTGTGTATCTCGTGTCGCCGTCTCGCCCAGTTGACTGGAGACGCGCAGCGCGAGGTGGCCCGTTTAATTATTGCGAGCGAAATCGTGCATCGGATGATACCTTGGTGCGGCGTCCCAGTGTTTCTCTTCTCTAAGCGGCCGCGTGTGTTCTGCGTCGGCCAGCGGAGCGGTGCGGCGGGAAAAGGCTAGTGTGGCGGACTCGAACCACGGACTCCCGCTTGCCAGTCTTCGGCTGTCAGCTCTTCATCCCAGCTCACAGGTGACTACTGATGTGAGGCCGTCTCCTTCCTGTCCTCACGAGTCACCCGGGTACGTAAAAACCAGACTTCAAATACCTTTTAACTTCTGTCTTCTGGCGCCGCGGCTGCTGCTTGCTATTCCATTACAGCGGCGGACTTGGTGCGTCTGTTCATGAAGCAGTCTCTTCTTGCATGACGGTCTTCAGCACCGAAACTGACTGAAAACTACTGCTGCTCTTCTTTTCTTCCTTCGTCTCTCGTCTTCGTCTCCGTCCCCATCTCCGTCTTCGTCTTTGTCCCCGTCTTCATCCGTCTTCATCTGTCGGGCCCACCGCGTCTCGCGTATTTATTCACTTCAGTTCACTGGAGGTGAACGACTTCATGGCCATTGCCTCTTCTGTCACGTTGAAAAGCTTCTCGAAGAATCTTCTTGACCTCGGTCATTGGCTCTTGGAATGTAGGTGGGGGCCTCTGATCGCATGTGACGACTGAGAAACACGTGAGCCGGTCGGGCGATGCCCTGACGGCTGAATCGACAGCGCCCGCTTATGTGGAACTTGCTGACTTCATGGTCATTGTCTCTTCAGTTCTGCTGTTCTGCCCACTGAATGCGAGTATGTAACTCTCTAAACTAAACCAAGTTTTCCATTTATATTCTAATTTCTAGTTCACTTTGATTTCACTAAATTATTTACTTAAGTACCACTCAACAGATGGATTCGTCAATGTGCATTACACAGACGGTCTCGATCTGGTATGGTGTGTGTGCTGTCCGTAGCGTAAGTTACTTTAAATTAGATTAAGCAGTGTGAAAGCCTAGGGGCCGATGACATCAGCAGTTTGGTTCCATAGGAACTTACAACAAACTTCAAGTGTATTAAGCCGCGCGGAGTGGCCAGGCAGTGTGACGCGCCATGTCACGGACTGTGCAGCCCCTCATGCCGAAGGTTCGAGTCATCCCTCGGGCATGGGTGTGTGTGTTGTTCTTAGCATAAGGTAGTACAAGTGGGTTTAAGTAGTGTGTTAGTCTAGGGACCAATGACCTCAGCCGTTTGGTCCCTTAGGAATTCATACTCATTTGAACATTTGTACAGATGGTCACCTTCAAAAGCGGTACATATCGGGTGGTTAAAATTAAACTGTCCCTATTTAATGCCTTATAACACGGAAACTAATTACTGTACCAGTACCAAACGTTGTAGCATTAATGTCCAGAGTATGGGATACATCATTTCCACGCGTCACAGCGCTACCATTAAGTTCCAAATATGGCCACCAGGTGCCGTGATCAGTCATCGTCATTCATAGTCTCGCACACCTGACGTGTCAGCATGAGTTCGGACAAAAGGAGCAGGGCATTATTGGTGAGGCTCTACCACCAAAACGACAATAATGGTGCAGCTGCTCTTCGAGAATATCGCAGGCTGAAAGAATTACGGAAGGGTCTTCTTTCTCCACCTGCTGTGCGGAGCATGACGAAGAAGATCGAATCAACTGGAGAACTGAGCGTCGCTCCGGGAAGAGACCGACAACAGGTTGCGCCACAGGTGGTTGAACTCGCTGTTGCTATGGCAGACAACGCTGGGCGCAATTCCACGTCGTTGGGCAGTGCGCGCGCTGCGTCATGACAGTTGAACACCCGGTGGTCCACTGTACGGAAGGTGCGTCGAACCATTCTCAAATTGTATCCGTACAATATCCATATAGTACAGCAGCTTGCACCACAGGAAGCACATCAAAGTGTAGACTTCGATCTCCACTTTTTCGCAAGGACTCAAAGCTGACGAAGGCTGGCCCTGAACCATCCTATGGACAGACGAAGTTTATTGTTCTCTGAGGGTGGGGTGAACACACATAATTGCTGAATGTGGGGATCTTCACGTCCAGTCACTGTGCATGAAGTTCCTCTGTGCGGTGGACGTGTCACCGTGTGGGGTAGCTTCATGGCTATGTTTATCATTGACCCATTCTTTTTTGAACAGGTTGGCGTTCAAGGATCAAAAAACGTACAGTGTGATTGCCCAGCGTTACTGCGATATGCTTCGCCAACATGTTATACGTGCCCTGCAGGAGAGACACGTGTTGAACTGAACAGTTTTCATGCAAGATGGGCCCCACCGCACATAGCTTGTGAAGTTCACCTGCTTCTCCGAAATACATTTGGAAATGATCGAATTATCAGCCGATCGTTTCCAAATGGCTGGCACTATCACCTGACCCCACTTCAGTGATTTCTGGTTGTGGGGCTTACTGACGGACATGGTTTACCAGGGGAACATTCATACATGTGCTGGTCTCAGGTGCAGAATATCAAGGACGTAGCCAGCATACCTACGTACATGCTTCGTTCTGCTGTGCAGAATGCAATCCGGTGCTTTCAGACTCTTCTGAACACTGATGGGGCCGTATTGAGCCGCTTTTGTAGCAGTAGTGGCACCGGTATGTAACGGTATCATGTATCGTATCAGCAAACTAAATTGATTCTGCATTATTTCACTTCCCTATGTCCTTGACATTGGTACTACCAAGTTTGGTACTCATACGGTGATTAGTTTCTGTGTTACAACATGTTAAATAGACAAAGTTTGAGTATAACCACCCAGTACTTGTAGCAAGGAATATAGTAGTAACTTAAGGCTGTTGTAATATAACCCAAATTGTAAAAGAAAAATGTCATTCAAAGCATTTAGTATATATACACTCCTGGAAATTGAAATAAGAACACCGTGAATTCATTGTCCCAGGAAGGGGAAACTTTATTGACACATTCCTGGGGTCAGATACATCACATGATCACACTGACAGAACCACAGGCACATAGACACAGGCAACAGAGCATGCACAATGTCGGCACTAGTACAGTGTATATCCACCTTTCGCAGCAATGCAGGCTGCTATTCTCCCATGGAGACGATCGTAGAGATGCTGGATGTAGTCCTGTGGAACGGCTTGCCATGCCATTTCCACCTGGCGCCTCAGTTGGACCAGCGTTCATGCTGGACGTGCAGACCGCGTGAGACGACGCTTCATCCTGTCCCAAACATGCTCAATGGGGGACAGATCCGGAGATCTTGCTGGCCAGGGTAGTTGACTTACACCTTCTAGAGCACGTTGGGTGGCACGGGATACATGCGGACGTGCATTGTCCTGTTGGAACAGCAAGTTCCCTTGCCGGTCTATGAATGGTAGAACGATGGGTTCGATGACGGTTTGGATGTACCGTGCACTATTCAGTGTCCCCTCGACGATCACCAGTGGTGTACGGCCAGTGTAGGAGATCGCTCCCCACACCATGATGCCGGGTGTTGGCCCTGTGTGCCTCGGTCGTATGCAGTCCTGATTGTGGCGCTCACCTGCACGGCGCCAAACACGCATACGACCATCATTGGCACCAAGGCAGAAGCGACTCTCATCGCTGAAGACAACACGTCTCCATTCGTCCCTCCATTCACGCCTGTCGCGACACCACTGGAGGCGGGCTGCACGATGTTGGGGCGTGAGCGGAAGACGGCCTAACGGTGTGCGGGACCGTAGCCCAGCTGCATGGAGACGGTTGCGAATGGTCCTCGCCGATACCCCTAGGAGCAACAGTGTCCCTAATTTGCTGGGAAGTGGCGGTGCGGTCCCCTACAGCACTGCGTAGGATCCTACGGTCTTGGCGTGCATCCGTGCGTCGCTGCGGTCCGGTCCCAGGTCGACGGGCACGTGCACCTTCCGCCGACCACTGGCGACAACATCGATGTACTGTGGAGACCTCACGCCCCACGTGTTGAGCAATTCGGCGGTACGTCCACCCGGCCTCCCGCATGCCCACTATACGCCCTCGCTCAAAGTCCGTCAACTGCACATACGGTTCACGTCCACGCTGTCGCGGCATGTTACCAGTGTTAAAGACTGCGATGGAGCTCCGTATGCCACGGCAAACTGGCTGACACTGACGGCGGCGGTGCACAAATGCTGCGCAGCTAGCGCCATTCGACGGCCAACACCGCGGTTCCTGGTGTGTCCGCTGTGCCGTGCGTGTGATCATTTCTTGTACAGCCGTCTCGCAGTGTCCGGAGCAAGTATGGTGGGTCTGACACACCGGTGTCAATGTGTTCTTTTTTCCATTTCCAGGAGTGTATGTGATCGTGTCTTATAATGCTTAATGCACTAAAACATAAGTAAAGATACTGTTATTAACCAGTTAACCATTTACTAACACAGACGACACAACAACATTTCGTCAGGAAATTACAGCGTTACAAATTTGGAGTCGTTGAGGGTGATAGCAATCTGAAACATAGAACAATCAAATCAAATGGCTCTGAGCACTATGGGACTTAACTTCTAAGGTCATCGGTCCCCTACAACGTAGAACTACTTAAACCTAACCAACCTAAGGACATAGCACACATCCATGCCCGAAGCAGGATTCGAACCAGGGACCGTAGCGGTCTCGCGGTTCCAGACTGTAGCGCCTAGAACCTCTCGGCCACCCCGGCCGGCATAGAACAATCGTCTTGAAGTGTTCCGAATGGTCCGACTTTTTACTATCAGTACTTTCAGGTCAACAGTCAACTTATCGCGCTGTTAGTATACCTAGTTTTCTGGGATCTCATATCATTCCAATTTATATACGTTACAGACGCGTCATAAGATTGGTATACATGCGGTCTGAGGTGCCGCCGTACTTGTCAGTATTGGCTCTTGGAGAAAAAAAGTCAGATGCTGGCAGATGTGATAGTGTGATACACAGATTCCACTTTGCGGGAGGAGGGTGGGGGGGGGGGGTGCACTGAATGAGAGACTGATAATCGTAGTTGCTTAGTCTCTTTAAAGATCCAATCATCATTGTTTAGTTGAAACTTTCTTACAGTTTATGTAGGTGAAAATTTCTTTAACGGTTGAGAAAATATTTGACGTGAGCAGCTCAACTGAATCACGTTGTATTTCATTAATAACCAACACAGAAGTTCTACAATACAGCGTATTCCTGGCTGGCCGAGGTAGCAGTTAATTTGAATTTCGGTCCTGAGGGACGCACACCGCCCGCCGTTTTCGTGGAAGACCAGCTGTTCCAGGTCTTCCATCGTGTTGTCCGCAGGCATTGCCTTCGCTGTCTGTACCTGTTAGATTGGTCACCGGGTTTCTCTTGTTGCCGGTACAGGCGTACAGTGCCATTGGGTCTTCGTACAAGGGACGCCAAGTTCCTTGGTCGCAGCATGATTTTTCTCGATGACATAACTGAAACTTTATCTCTACATTCAGAGTGTGGAGCTGCAGGCGTAAATGCAAATAAGAACTCAAAAATAAAATATAATAATTCATATGTCCGTTCTTAATAAAAAAGTTTTTGAACTTGAGAAACATTTTCTCGAGTTGAAAAAATAATTATGATAGAAAGAGACATGAGAGTTCATTAAGCACTTGAATTAAAAATAAATTTTTATTATGAATGTGGTACGATACTTACTGGTAGTTGATGATTTCGCGGTAAGGACTTCTCTTTTTGAAAGCAATTGCCAGCTGTGTGCTAATGTACTCCTGGGTGGACGTCACGGTACATTTCAGGGAATCCTCGTGCAGCCTAAACTCCACCAAGTGAGACAGGAACGCGTGCTTGTCTGTGCTGCACAGCCGGTCGAATGCTTGTGTCGGGTGTACTGGCATGTTCTCCTTCACCACGATATTATTGTATATCTGTCTGGTGACAGACTCTTCTGAATCCTGAAAGATGTTACACAATATCTGTACTATGGGTAGTCAGAGGAAATTCATAAATAACTTCGAATAGGACAGTTGTTGTAGCCTGATGTAGCCCTCCATAATTTCAGCTTACCTATTCCAACCTGTATCCATTCGAAGTTGTTTACCATAGTCGAGCCTCAATAACTTGTGTGCCCTCTTTCCCTCCCCCCCCCCCCCACCCCCCCCCGCCCTCTACCTTCAACTCCGCCACAGTATTTTCCTCCATTAACGAATTAAATATTTCTTCCTGTCTGAGGATGTCTCCTACCGACCAATTCCTTCTTTTAGTGAGGCTATGCCGTTAAGAACTTTTCTTCTCGACTCGATTCAGTACCGCTTCATTATTTATCCTTTCTAAACACCGAAACTTCAGCATTCTTCTGTAACAATAAAATTTAAAAGTTTCACTCTCGTCTTGTCTGAAGTGTTCATCGCCCACCTTTCACTTCTGTACGAGACTACACTCCAGACAAAAGCTTTCAGTGAATAATTCCTAACATTTTAACTACATTCAGTCTTAATATACACTCTCAGATAAAAGAAACACGCAACACGAAGAAATTATTCGAATGGAACGGAAATCGGTAGATGTGATGTACACATAAACAAAAACAAATTGTACAAGTCCACAACGCATTGGTCCACCTATCACTCTTATGTAAGCATTCGGCTTGGCATTGAATGTTAGAGTTCTTCGATGTCCTCCTGAGGATTATCGTCCCAAATGCTGCCCAACTGATGCGTTAGATCGTCAAAATCTCGAGATGGTTGGAGGGCCCTGGCCATAATAATCCAAACGTTCTCACTTGTGGAGAGTTCCGGCGGCCTTCCTGGCCAAGAAAGTGTTTGTCAAGCACTAGCACAAGCAGTAGAAAATCTCGCCGTGTGCAGGCGGCCATTGTCTTTTTGAAATGTAAGCCCAGGATGCCTTGCCATGAAGGGCAATGAAACGGGTGCATAATATCGTCGACGTACTGCTGTACTCTAAGGGTACCGCGGACGGCAACCAAAGGGTCCTACTGTGAAATGAATTGGCATCCCAGGCCATCATTCCTTGTTGTCAGGCCCTATGGCGGATGACAGGTTGGTGTTCTGGGGTGTCTCCAGATACGTCATCGGAGCTGTGTTCGATGCGGGACGCATCACTCAAGGAAATTCTACTCCACTCAATGAGATTCCATGTACAGAACGAATTTTACTTGTCCTATCGTTTTTCCGATAACAATATGGTAGCTGGAACTTCCTTCTTGCTTATTCTCATCACTTTTGTCTTTCCTATATTTATCTTCATTCCATACTCCTCCCCCATTCTCTTCAACATCTGCTGCAGTTTCTAATCTAGTTCCGCCAGCAATGCTTGTTCATTCGCGTTCTTAATAGTCTTTCTTCTTTCTTTGTCAGTTACAATGTCCTCGCGTTCCCCATGGCCTGGCCTGTCAGTTGTTCTCCAAATGTATGGAACATCTTCAGTGACACCGAACATTCTTGCTTTACACCTCTTCCAATGCTCACCTCTTCCGTCTCATCGGTCCCTACTCTGCCACATATTGCTTTCTGTACATCTCCTTTATTGACCTGCTGTCTTTCCGGTACATACCAGCACTTTTTAAAATTCTCAGGTGTATATGCCTGTTCACTCTATCTAAAACCTTCTTCCAGCCGATAAACAAAGATACACTTCCTTGTTCAGTTCTATCATTCTTTCACCAATCACCCACAGACAGCCTACAGACTCTTGTACCTTTACGCTTTCTGAATTCGGACTGGTCTTCCCCAGTCTTTTCTTCAATTTTCCTTCCAACACTACCTAGTATGACTCTCGTTACAGACTTTATAACATGATTGATAAAGCCAATTGTCCTATAGTCTTCCCATTCTTTTTTGTTGCACGTTTTAGACAAAGGTACTAGAATGGTATTAAGTTGATCTTAAGGACAAATTTCTGTGTCGTAAATTCTGTTTGCTATCTCAGTCAATCTGGCTATGGAATTTGGAGGTAACGCCTTCAGTGCATATGCTTTACTATACTAGAGATCCTGAAATGCTTTTCCTAATTCCAATTTCAGTATCTTAGGACCTCAGTCTTCTTCATTCTGATGCCCTTCACCTTACAGAAGAAGTTATGTTGTTATTCACCTGTCCGCAGTATAACTCTTCCATATAACTCATCCACATTTTCTTCTCCTCTTGTGTAGTTACTGCTTCCACAAATGTTTATTTAACATTCCTTGTTCGCTTATTTTTCTTAATTCTCTTTGTATTACGGATTTCATTGTTCTGTACATTTCTTCCATTTACTTTTCTTTTCCAGTTCTACTTACTCACACTGTTTCCTCATCCAGTCCTCTCTAGTTTGATTAGTTACCTTTCTTAGTTCGTTGTTCCGTTTTCTGTATTGTCTTCAGCCTTCTTTAAGTTTTCATTTCCTGCACTCATCCATTTTATCCAACATGCTTCCTGTTATCCACTCTTTCTTATTTCATGTTCTTTCCATCTCTCCAATTTCTGTCTCTAATCCTTGCAACATTGTATTTTTAACGCTATTGCACTCTTAAGCGCTTTCTCCGCTTCTCCTTACATGTTCCAAGTGATTTCCGATATAGTGACCGTCCTCTTTCCTAAAGTTCTCATAATTCAATTTCTCAATACCCCACTTCTTTATCCGTTATGTTTACTTAAAATGCTTTAATTTTGTCCTAATATATGCTACGATTAAATTATTGTCTGTATCGATGTCTGTCCCTGGAAAGGTATTCTGCGATCTTAATTCTGTTTTTGTATCTCTGGTACATTATAACAAAGTCTTTTCAATATCTAGCAATATTACCTGGAGCTTTCTATGTATATAACCTTCGTTGATGGTGCTTGAACCAAGTATTAGCAATCGAGAGATCAAACGTTCATAAAACGCTCTTCGTTTTTCCTCCCTCCACTGGTCTTTCTCTGCCATAGTATCCAACCACGTTATTTCTTCTTGCATTCATCACTATACTATTCCAGTCTCTCTCACTACAATTCTTACTTGTCCTTTCCCGTTTTCCTCGTACGTTTCTCATATATTTTGTATGCTTCCTAATCTTTTGCATCTGATGTTAGTATGTAAGCTTTAATAATCATGGGACCTTGTACATACTGTATATTATCCCTCTTTCTCTATCCTATTTTCCCCTAAATTTCGAGCCTATTACACTTACATTGTCTCACACTTTTTCTAGGCCGGCAAATACAACTCATGGGTCTAGAATTTTCTTATGATTTTTTTTTTATTTTTAAGTAACAGGGAATGCAGAGTTCCGCATTCTGGCTCTAGGCAGTCCAATCGGGCTCTACCGACCGCCGTGTCATCCTCTGTGCCAGCCGGTGTGGTCGTGCGGTTCTAGGCGCTTCAGTCTGGAACCGCGTGACCGCTATGGTGGCAGGATCGGGCATGCTTGTGTGTGATGTCCTTAGGTTAGTTAGTTCTAAGTTCTAGGGGACTGATGACCATAGATGTTAAGTCCCACAGTGCTCAGAGCCATTTGAACTATTTTTTGTCATCCTCTGTCACTGGCGTCATCGGATGTGGTATGGAGGGGCAAGAGGTCAGCACACCAATCTACCGGCCGTTGTCGGATATCTTAATCTTCGAACCTTTAGGAACCAGTCGTGTAGCTCCTCAGTCGGCCTCATGAGGCTGAGTACACCCCATGCCTGTCGTCCCACCGAAGAAAAATCCCTCAGCTACGAAGACGGATCCCATTGCCTCTCTTGGTCTCTTACCTTTCCTAAAGCCAAATTGATAGTCATCTAAGAGCTCTTGAAATTTCCTTTTCCTATCTTCTGTATATTATTCTTGCACGACATAGCACGAGAATTAAACTTAGAAAGGCACGTTAATCTGACAATACTCCTCCGGTACTACCATTCTGCCAGCATTTATTCACGCTGTAATATGTACGAGCCCACGATTCGTCTAAATAAACCACCAGTGACTTCAATCGTTAATCAAATGATTCAAATGGCTCTGAGCACTATGGAACTTAACATCTGAGGTCGTCAGTCCCCTAGAGCTTAGAAATACTTAAACCTAACTAACCTAAGGACATCACACACATCCATGCCCGAGGCAGGTTTCGAACCTGCGACCGTAGCGGTCACGCGGCTCCAGACTGTAGCGCCTAGAACCAGCAATCGTTAATCTGTTAATTTTCTTGATAGGGGTGGGATGCGGTTCGGGAAAAGGGTGAGGAGAACAAATTGAATACTGATGTAGTTTATGTTGCCAGCCCTCTCACAATAAAGACATTCATCCCACTGGTCGTTCATACACGAGAGATCATTGTCGGAAAGGGAAAGAGACCGTTTAAGATACCGACCAGTGGCACAGCACCGACTCTCTTGAGTACTGAGATAGCTAGTGTGATATCAGATCGGTATGCTTGAGGTGTTAGATTCTATGCAAGTCGCGTGTCAATTTTATCAACTTCCGGCCACCGCCCGAATCGACTCAAGATGGTATACTCAGCGATAAAACAAAGCAGCAGGCTTTTACCAGAAATATTGGTCCTTAGACAATGTGTCTAATAGTGTATTTTAAATATGACTGTATGCCATCTTAGGCACTGTGTAACATTAAAACACTTGATGACTGCACTTTAAAGCCGAAATCATGATCGTGAAAAGTAACAATGCAAATAAAAAACAGTCTAATGGCGGTACTGACTTTAAAGAAATATACACTCCTGGAAATGGAAAAAAGAACACATTGACACCGGTGTGTCAAACCCACCATACTTGCTCCGGACACTGCGAGAGGGCTGTACAAGCAATGACCACACGCACGGCACAGCGGACACACCAGGAACCGCGGTGTTGGCCGTCGAATGGCGCTAGCTGCGCAGCATTTGTGCACCGCCGCCGTCAGTGTCAGCCAGTTTGCCGCGGCATACGGAGCTCCATCGCAGTCTTTAACACTAGTAGCAAGCCGCGACAGCGTGGACGTGAACCGGATGTGCAGTTGACGGACTTTGAGCGAGGGCGTATAGTGGGCATGCGGGAGGCCGGGTGGACGTACCGCCGAATTGCTCAACACGTGGGGCGTGAGGTCTCCACAGTACATCGATGTTGTCGCCAGTGGTCGGCGGAAGGTGCACGTGCCCGTCGACCTGGGACCGGACCGCAGCGACGCACGGATGCACGCCAAGACCGTAGGATCCTACGCAGTGCTGTAGGGGACCACACCGCCACTTCCCAGCAAATTAGGGACACTGTTGCTCCTGGGGTATCAGCGAGGACCATTCGCAACCGTCTCCATGAAGCTGGGCTACGGTCCCGCACACTGTTAGGCCGTCTTCCGCTCACGCCCCAACATCGTGCAGCCCGCCTCCAGTGGTGTCGCGACAGGCGTGAATGGAGGGACGAACGGAGACGTGTCGTCTTCAGCGATGAGAGTCGCTTCTGCCTTGGTGCCAATGATGGTCGTATGCGTGTTTGGCGCCGTGCAGGTGAGCGCCACAATCAGGACTGCATACGACCGAGGCACACAGGGCCAACACCCGGCATCATGGTGTGGGGAGCGATCTCCTACACTGGCCGTACACCATTGGTGATCGTCGAGGGGACACTGAATAGTGCACGGTACATCCAAACCGTCATCGAACCCATCATTCTACCATTCCTAGACCGGCAAGGGAACTTGCTGTTCCAACAGGACAATGCACGTCCGCATGTATCCCGTGCCACCCAACGTGCTCTAGAAGGTGTAAGTCAACTACCCTGGCCAGCAAGATCTCCGGATCTGTCCCCCATTGAGCATGTTTGGGACTGGATGAAGCGTCGTCTCACGCGGTCTGCACGTCCAGCACGAACGCTGGTCCAAATGAGGCGCCAGGTGGAAATGGCATGGCAAGCCGTTCCACGGGACTACATCCAGCATCTCTACGATCGTCTCCATGGGAGAATAGCAGCCTGCATTGCTGCGAAAGGTGGATATACACTGTACTAGTGCCGACATTGTGCATGCTCTGTTGCCTGTGTCTATGTGCCTGTGGTTCTGTCAGTGTGATCATGTGATGTATCTGACCCCAGGAATGTGTCAATAAAGTTTCCCCTTCCTGGGACAATGAATTCACGGTGTTCTTATTTCAATTTCCAGGAGTGTATTATGACCATGGCTCCACATTATGAAAAAAAATTACAACTGTTTGAGTTGCACTTTCATTTGACATATCATTTATAACTGTAACTTTAATGTAATAAATATTATGAAGCGTTAAAACCACGATATTCATTAACAAACACCCTGTATTTGCTCCGAAACATCGACCTCTTCGGAACTGAACCCTGTTGTATGCAATACAGCGACAAGCGAGAGGTCAAATCAGATTTTCTCACAAATACGACCCTCTACTCCACAAATTGCTCGCGATCATGCTTTGGTGCCCCCTAACTGAATTGCTGATCCCGAGTATCACATCAAAATCGGCCTAAACGTGCACAGCAGGACGGGGGTATCACAGACTGCCACCAGAAAAGCTGTAAACGCAATAATAAGAGAAATTGTAACAAAATGGACAGAGATGAGAAGGATTACGTCACCACCTCCCTCCTCTGTGACGAAAATGTCGCGAGAGAACGTCTATGCGCAGCAGAGCGCAGGACCAATTGAGGTCGGCCAGTCTCCAGTCTCGGGCAGAAACATTGCGTGGGCTAAAGACACCGAGGATCAATTGAACATTCGTATGCAAAACTTCACATTCGCTACCTTAAATCTGAACCAGACAGCATGTGATACCAAGATATTATGTTTGTATGCAGCAAACTAGCAGTCTCGACGGGCTGAACGGTGGACTTGACGAATGCGCTACGATCGTGTTCAAGCAAAGGATAGTATGAACCCCGCAGGTCGTACTGCCTTCTTGGATTGCCTCTCGGTTACACGACTTGCAGTTGGTAAGCGTTTATGCTCCCTCAGGAACGAAGCTTGGAGCGCAGCTATTCACATTTTTGCGTGCACCGGTATTTCTGAGCGGAGACTTCAATATTGTGCGATATCTTTCACCCATCAGAAGCGGAAATAGCATTCCAAGATGTTTGGAGACGACTGAAGCCGAATACCGTCACCTAAAAGTATGTCACAGCGATTTCAGCTATCTCTCTTGATTGATTTTATGCACAAAGAGAAACATTTCCAAATATCGTTGACTGAGAGTTGTGGCCACTAAACTGTTCGTACCGTTTTCCACGTAATGATAAAACACCGACCTCTGGAGGTGCATAACAGCTCTGGCACCTCCACTGCTGCCTATTAATACACACAGACTTGGAAGCCCAAGACGAGCAAGCTGGACAATAGGGTTTGGCTGCACTGTAAATCCGCTCCACTTTCATTTGGCGCAGCGTTTATTTGGATAAAATCATACACACGACCTTCTGGCGCTACATAAAACAAGGGTAACTAAGAGGGATACTTTAAAATAAATTAACATTATAAGGGTCTATGCCATTGTGAACATTTGACCTCACCCTGAGTGAGTCCGAGAAAATCGTACAAGTCACGTAAAAAATTCAGCAACTTTATCAAGTAACATATGAGATCCATGTAGGTGAGATATGAAACAATTCTTTGAGTCAACCAGTAGCACGTCAAGTAAACGGGGCCTAACCGAAGAAATAGGAATGTATCAACAAATAAATATTCATTGCCAGACTAATGTAACTTACGAACCAACTGCGAACGGCCTGGCATGTGGTGTAGGCTTAAGAAAGTGGAATGTTCCCCATAAATGCCGTGGAATGACAAACTGTGTACCTGAAAACTAGCTTACCATATAAGTGCCCAGCCCACCGCGTGTCGTCTTCACCCCAGCAACACCGGTCAACAGACTGCCACTTAGACCAAAAGGAGACACCTCAGTACGTATATACGTCATAGACTGGTCGCCACCAGAACTAATACTGAAGGCGGGAGGGACAATTGAAGAAATCAAAGCTAACGACAAGACCTCTTCCAACGCCACGCGCTACTAATAGCGCTAAAACCGTATTATTGTATGAAGGGCATTGGCTAAGATGGGCCTGGTATGCAGCAAACAACAAAAGCAAACCATGCAATCTATAATGCAACTGTCGAGAAATGTATAATGAAACGGTCAAAAAATAAAAATAACAAAAGGATACTATAAAATAGAAAAGAGACCATACCAACATACCACAAATTAAACGTAATAGTGTAAGATATATCACGTATATACAGCGTAAGTGATATCAACAAATTAAGAAGCACAGGAAAATAAAAAATAAAAAATGTGTAGTGAGTAAATATACAGGGTGAGTCAGGAGACAAGGTACATTCTTTGAGTGGTGACAGTATTAGCGATTGTGAACAAAAAAGTCATATGAACATTTATTATATTCTTAACGGTTTCAGAGGAAACTAATAAAAATAATGGGGAACAGGACACATGCAGGTGAAAGTAAATGAAAGACTGTGATCTAATGTTTTATTTATTCATATACATTTCCTCACAAAATATATTCAGAGTAACGACCATCAACTGTAATAAACTTTGCAGCTCTTGTAGGCAGTTGCTTTGTTGCTGATCTGATATCATTCATATGGGCCTTTACTTGGGACTCAGTCGCATGTTCTTCTTCACCAGCGCTCACATGTGAATAAAACCAAAGCGACATTAGGCTACCCAGTGTTGTCTTTACTGACCCTTTCAATGGGCACTTCACTTGCTTGGAGCGATATTTGCTTGTAAAGTACGAGCGAGAAGTTCCTCTATTGTATACACTCTGCGCGTGTAAATTTTGCTCTTAAGCCAATCCCACAACAGTAATCGATTGGGCGTAGCCTCGGAGGCCAAGAAATGATTCCACAGCGACCGTTCCACGCTCAGGACACGTTTCTATGAGGTACTATGTTACTGGCCAAACGTATTTTCAAACAGCTGTATGTCGGATGCGGCTACAAAAAGGGAATGTATTTCTTTGCGGTTTTTTGTTCAGAATCTTTAATAGTATCACCGCTCAATGCATATTCCTTCCCTCCCGACTCACTCAGTAAAGCTGCAGAGCTACACGTTAGGTCCATGGCTCAGGAACATTGTATTATGTACAAACCCGTTAAAAGAATAACTGAACCTAGATCTGTAAACATCATACAACATCTCCCAGTTGTCTGCCTCTATGACTGGGTTGTCAGAGTGGCAGAATGACATGCGAGAGGCGAGGGGTTCGATTTCTGGCCGAGTCAGAGATTTTGTCCGCTCGGGAAGTAAATGTTGTGATGTCCTAGTCCTTATTTCTTCCTCAAAGACGCTCAGGTCGCCGAAGTGACGTCAACTAAAGAGACGTGAGAACTTTCGGCATGGTGCAGGTGAAAATTAGGTCCGCAGCTTGCCTTGCAATTGAAATAAACGGATGTAGTTCCGTCATAAGTTGCACTGAAAAGTATGTTTTCTTTTTTTAATTTCTTGATGATGACTTGCTTCGGACACCTACGTCCACTTTCAAATCATCCGTAAGTGTGACAAATACAAGCGATAACCTATGTACAAAAACTGCCCCTACAGTGATGAAAGTAGCACTATCACCGATTCAAGAACAGTAAAATATACCACACAAGACGGACGTTAGGGAGCTGGTGCGCAGAGACGTTACCTAATAACCAGTCACATATCTGCGCACCAATTGTATATTATCCGTCCTATGTGGTGTATCTTGCTGAGTCTTCCATAGTCCCGCTTTGATCACTGTAGAGGCAGATTTTGTACATGGGCTATCATCTGTATGTGTCACACTTACAGATGGTTTGAAAAGGGACAAAGGTGTCCGAAACTCGTCACCAACAAGAAATAAAAATTAATAAAAAAATATACCTCTCAGTGCAACTTATGTCGGAGCTACAGTCATTTATTTCAATAGAAAAAAAGCCGCGCGGGATTAGCCAAGCGGTCTAAGGTGCTGCAGTCATGGACTGTGCGGCTGGTCCCGGCGAAGGTTCGAGTCCTTCCTCAGGCATGGGTGTGTGTGTTTGTCCTTAGGATAATTTAGGTTAAGTAGTGTGTAAGCTTAGGGACTGATGACCTTAGCAGTTAAGTCCCATAAGATTTCACACACATTTAAACATTTTTTTTTTATTTCAATAAAATGATTTGCATCAGGTGATCGGTCTACCGGACAGGAGGTCCTAGCCATAACACGAAAAAAAAAAAGAAAAAAACTTCAAGTTGCAACCTTCAGAGTCAGGGAACGAGATCTACATATATAATACGACAGCCTTCTGTGGTTGAGACTGCTGTAGACATTGTAAATATACTGACCCTAAAAGAAATCGCAGAACCAACTGGGGATCGTGTGACATAAAAGAAAGTTAGTAGGCGTGTTTCTACATTTGAAACATGATGTCTATTCAAATTTTTGGCGCCAGACTCATAAGAGTGTCGATAGTAGCACCACTGTTAGCATGCAAATCAGGTTTGCCTTAAATAAAGTAACGGTGGTGATCGTTACTTTCCCTTGAGATTGCGCGTGAACGCTCGATGTTAGTCAAAAATGCTTTTAAGGCAACAAAGACACTATTAACAACGTCTCAATGAGTTTGAACGAGGTTGTGTGATAGGTATACGAGAAACTTCTGCGATATTGCAGAAAGAATTGGCAGAAATGTAGCCACTGTATACGGTTGCTAGCAGCGGTGATCACGAAAATTTACGGGCACAAGAGAAACGTGCTTCGGACAACCACGTGACGCTATCGAGAGGGAAGACCATCGTGTTCGACATGTCGCTCTGGTGCATCGTAATGAATCTGCAGCAGCTATTCGAGCAGTATTTGGAACACAGTGACAATGAGCTGGTTGGCACCACAGTGCCACAACGAACTGTTGGAAATCGCTTACTTCAAGGAGAGATCTGCGCTGGACGCCCTGTATCGTGCATTCCACTGACCCCAAACCACTGCTATTTGCGACTTCAGTGGCTCATTAGAGGATACGGTGGAGGTTTGTTGTGTTTTATGGTGAAAGCTAGTTCGGCCTTGGTGCCAGTGATGGCCATGTGTTGGTTAGGAAACCAGCTGAGGGGCTGCAACCAACCTGTCTGCATGCTGGACACACTGTACCTACACCTGGAGTTATGGTCTCGGGTGTGAGTTCGTATGACAGCAGGAGCACTCTCGTGGTTATCTCACGTACCCTCACTACAAATTTGCACGTCACTCTGATGACTCGACCTGCTGTGCTTCCATTCATGAAAAGCATTGCAGGGGGTGTTTTCCAACTGGGTAATGCTCGCCCACATACCTTGTTGTAACGCAACGTGCTCTACAGAGTGTCAACATCTTGCCTTGGCCTGTTCGATCACCAGATCTGTGTCCAGTCGAGCACATATGGGATATCATCGGACGACAACTCCAGCGTCTTCCACAACCAGCATTAACCGTCTCCCTGTATTGAAGACCAAGTGCAACAAGCACACAAAGTGACATACGGCACCTGTACAACACAGTGCATGCACGTTTGCCTGCTCGCATTCAACATTCTGGTGGGTCCACCTGTTAATGATGTACCAGCATTTCACATTTACGTCACCTTACCTTACGCTTGAATTAACCTGTGACAGTGCAATGTTAATCAATGTTATTAGCTAGGCAAATGTATACCCGATATTTCATTACTCTACATTAATTCCTTTTTGGTGTTCCGATTTTTTCCCGTCAGTTTTGTTGTCGAACATTTTTGCTTATTCAGGCTACTGTTTGGATGTTGCAATAGGCACTTCATCATTTTTAACTCTTCCAAAATGCGAACGACTGGTCCTTTCTATTGTGTATGCAAGATTTCTAAGTCATTTTTTTATGTTACCCAAGCCGTTAACGATGTTTGCAATTGCTAAAAAAATGGTTCAAATGGCTATGAGCACTATGGGACTTAACACCTATGGTCATCAGTCCCCTAGAACTTAGAACTACTTAAACCTAACTAACCTAAGGACATCACACAACACCCAGTCATCACAAGGCAGAGAAATGCAATTGCTATTCTGAGATAAAAAGGTTGGCACAGGAGAGGAATTCGTGACTGACATAGCGTTACGAATGGCACCATGCTCTATGAACCTAGTTTGAAAATTTCTTTCTGTCCGTCAAAACACAATGTGGGCATTTCACTCCATAAATACAAGCATTATTATACGTGCAAACTACACGCTCTTGATGATGGTCCCAACATTGCCCATTGTTTTTAGGTACAAAAAGAGTGCCAGTAACACACACAAATCTCAAACTACTCCATACAATGTTATATATTGTTACATATTATCCAGCAGTGTAAGAGCAAATGCGTCTGATGGCGTAATTTTTTCCGCTGTTCCATGTTCCATGCGATCACACGTTAGAAAGTTGGTGAAATAACAATAAATATGATAAACAATTAAGTCAAAATCCATCTAACACGCCTGCTACACAAGATCTTGACTTAAGTGTTTATCATATCTACTACTATTTTACCAACTTTCTAACATGTGCACGCATGGTGTATGTTACAGCACATAAATTTACACCACCACATGTATTTTCTTTTACACTGCTTGGATCTATATTCCAGCTTGTCACAGCTTTATCTTATTGAGTGCCTTACAACATTTGACAATGTTTGACACTCACCATGAGTTGAAACTGCAATCACAGTAAAATATTATTTTAACAGCCTGAAGCGGAATTACTGCATTCAAACTGATATAGGATATCTAGCAAAGGAGTTCATGATTTCTAAATTAAATAGCTCGAAAACTAATAACATTAGACTTATCCAACAAGTGGTATGTTTACTGTGAAAGCTGTAGGTATGTTATACGGAAGTCCAGCAGAAGTTTCGTTCTAGTTCGAAAAGTTGCTAACAGACGGCACTGTAATCGCAATACGTAGTGCATTTAAATAGTACGTCGAGCTCCGAGCGATCACTTCCACCGCTGAAACGTACCGTAGGAAGAGGTTGAAATCATTTATTCCACTGAACAATGTGTTTTTCTGGCACTGGAATACCAGGGATTAGAGCTTAATCTTATGGTGACAGGGCGCAGTTTTCAAACAGGATATAAATATTCCAAAGGGACCCGATGGGAAAACCATTCGGAAGCTCTTCGCCAAATTCCAGTGGATAGGCAACGTGGCTGATGATCTAGCGCGGAATTCGGGCTCAGACAAAGAGTAGCTTCTCCTGAAAATGTCGCCCCGGTTTCTGGAATAATTCAACAAAATCCAAGGAAATCCGTCAGAAGAATTACAGCAGAGACTAGTTTGAAGCGTTCCAACATGGAGAAAATACTGAGAGCCTATTGCGAAAAAGATTCTCACAATGATTGATAATGAAGGCTTTGATATTGACTGCATCAAGCTCACAGCATACTTACACCTGAATGGAGTCATGAATAAACAAAATGGACGATTTTGGGGTCCCAAAAATACCCATTTATGTGCAGTGAAACCCCCGTATTCTCACAAAGTCACTGCATAGGCTGCGGCTTACAGTATAAACAGTTTTGGCCGGTTTTTCATGCAAGAAACTACCATTTGTGAACATTAAACTGAAGTTTTGGAAGAATTTTTCACCACACACTAATTTTTGTGGGGTCCATTGAAAGACACTATCTACTGGGACCATTCCAACACCCTGGACGGGCTTGATTCGGCGATATGTGAGGCATTTGAAACCATTTCCGTTGAGACACTACACGATGCGATGGCAAATTTCATTTTCTGTTTGCGCCACCTCCATACTGCGAGTAGTGCACTTTCCGAAAAGATTGTGATCTGATAGCAAAGACTGCTTTCAGAGAACGAGTTTAAGTGTCACGCTTACACTGTACGAGCTGCACAGCGTACAGCTCCATCAGTTTACAGCTTTTCGAAATATTTCAGATGTTATGTGTTACTTCTTTGTAAAAGTCAGACAGCTTTCATATTCAATATACTTTTTGTTGCACTCGCTTATCGATATTACTTTTCGAGATGTTTTTTCTTTTCTAATCAGGGACTCTTTCGCTGGACACCCAGTATATTTATAATGCCTTTAAAAACTGTTATGCAGGGCGATTTTTTCCACCGTGTACGAACTCTAGGGATTAATCTACGAGACGACACGGAACAAAAATGTCTAATGACCTTATGCCCAGAAATGCGTGGTTTCCTTGCTAGAGATCGTTTATTCAATCACACTTTGTTACAGAGACTGTCGTCTAATACGGGCTGTTCCATGCAATCAGAATTACAGCATGTATAGAAGGTTGTACTGTTCCCCATATATCATGCCCTAGCGCTCTCTCCTGCCATAGCAATTGGTAATAATGTGTCCCGTTGTACACAGTCGTTCCGTATTCGAATCGAGAGCTTGCCGATATGGTGTTCATTTACGGAAAGAATGGTTGTATCAGGAAACCTATCCCCGTCAACAACAACCATAGCATTCAGTGTTTGCAACAGGAAGGAAGAAATCATGAAGGACGTACGCGGAATGTTCGGACACCAGACTTGGAAGGCGACCACTGTGTCAGCACCAGGTAGTTGGCCCGCCAGTGCAGGGTAAGCCAGATGATCTTGTGGAAGATTCTCCACGACAATTGTTACTACCTTTATCACTTACAGCGTGTACATGGCTTACTGGCGACCGGCTTTCCACATCGGGAGGTGTTTGGTCACTGGTTTCTTCACCAGGCAACCACGATTCTGGGACTTGTGTCATCCATCCTATTCAGAGGTGAGGCCACCATTATGCAAAGGGTAATCTTCAACTTTCATAACAGTCATCTGTGGAATAGTGTCCACAACCTCCATGGTATGGTGACAGGAATCATCAGGATCGGTGCAACCGGAATGTGTGGGCCGGGATAACTGTCGACCGTATTTTGGGACCAGTCTTCCTTCAACGTCGCCTAACAGGCCAGAGCTATCGGCGTTTCTTGCGGATGACTTTGCCTCCCGTGCTGGAAGAAGTTCCATTGATGATTCGAAGGGTTACGTGGCTGCTACATGGTGGTTCTCCAGCACACTTCGCTGTTAACGTCAGGACCTATCTCAATCGTGTCTTTCCTGGTCGATGAATCAGACAAGAGGGTTCAGTTTCATGGCCTGCTCTTTCATCAGATCTCACCAGTGCGACTTCTTATTATGGGCCATATCAAAAGCATCGTGTACGAAGAGCCCGTTCCAGATGTGGAGACACTGTCGCAGCGTATTCATCCTGCCTCTGCCACTTCGGATACAACCCGGCAGATGTGCACGTGTGACACAGAACATGCTACGACGCATGCACGCATGCGTTGAGGCAATTGGAAACCATTTTCAACAGATACTGTAACTGTTGCTGAATGGTACAGCACGTATTAGACCGCATTCTCTGTAACACTGTATGACTGAATAGATGGTCTCTGGCATGGTAACTATGCGTTTCCAGACCTAAGTTCATTAGACCTTGTTTGTTCCGTGTCTTCTCATCAATCAACCCTAAAGTTGGTACGCGGTGGACAAAGTCACCCTGTACATTTTCAGTCTCTTTAACTGAGGAGCAGTTACACTTTTACCCATGGAAATGAGCGTTTGGCGTCACTGGCCGGGAGGCCGCCTGCGGGGCAGGTCTGGCCGCCTTGGTGCAGGTCTTATTACATTCGACGCCATATTGGGCTACCTGCGCGCCGGATGGGGATGAAATGATGATTTAGACAGCACAACACCCAGTCCCTGTGGGTAGAAAATCTCCGACCCAGCCGGGAATCGAACCCAGGCCCGTAGGACGGCAATCTGTCACGCTGACCACTCAGCTAACGGGGCGGAAACTTTAGCCCATGACGTGGTTCGAGAAAGCTGAGATAACAATAAAGATATAAAGAAGAACGTCGTGCAGGCAGCGAATAACACTCGTTCACTGGTACGTCTCTATTCTGACTGCCAAGGATGAAGCCATCGTAGTTGTGCTTCGACTTATTCGCAGGACTACTTTTGCCGAAACGGTTTCAGTGTTGTAGTCTACGTTTGTGTGTGTCAGAGATTGTACCATTACTGTTCTCTATCTTGTTTATGACACTCTTTCTTACCTAACCACATCTGTGTTAATTTTCTGTTGTGTTCCTTGTCTTCCACTTGAGTGTATTCATACTCAACATATAGGTGGGTTTGGACTTTTCAGAAATTAAATTAAATCATCTTCCAAATCCAGCTTTTGATCACCATTAAGAAAATGTTCGATGACAGCCATTTTTAGCTCATGTCTCGTGTGATAAAAGCCAGAAACGAATCGTTAGATGATCTAATAACCGAGATTGCACACATAAACACTACACGATAAATGTTACTTTACGTGCATTAGCATGTAGGTTTCTCACGGGCACTTATATGCATTAATTTATTGACTTTTTGTTGCTGCATTAATTGAAATCTAAATTCTTTCAGGAGCCAGATCGGACCATCAGCCACAAATATCTGCGCGTTACTTCCCAGACGCTTAAGAATTGAAAAAGATGATACAGCGGTGAATACGTTGCAAAATTAGAAAGAAAAGATGTTTAAAATCCAAACTACTTGGAGAACACGTATGAATATTCTGTAGCTTAAGAACTGAAAAAGATGATACAGCGGTGAATACGTTGCAAAATTAGAAAGAAAAAATATTTGAAATCCAAAATGCTTGGAGTATACCTATGAATATTCTGTAGGGACCAAGGTACTGTTTGTTGCATCATGGGGACTTTTACTTTACTTTTAATAAAAAAATACAAATAATCTGCAGGGTGTGTTGATAATGGTAAAAGTTGAAAGAAAAAGTAACGAAATGTCAGACTACACGTCCTAAGGACACGTGTTCCATTCCTGGTGACTTCTAGTTTTTTTCATTGACGCATTTCACTTCATTCTCCTGTTCCAAAGTCTTATAACGTGAAAAAACAACATTGTGTTGCAGTTCGGAGTCCACGTTAAACAGACGGTCCCCAATAACTGGCTGAGTTTGTCGGTTCAAAGGTTGGCTGAAGACAACTGCACACGACCCCGCAATAGGACCACGCCTAGGACAACACTGTTGTGAGGCTTACCTTTTTAAAAGCACAGTAACGCACTTAATATTGAGGCAGTTGCATACGAGTAGGAAAGGATAAGATTAATTTGTCTGTTTCTTACTGCGAAAAGAGTCATCTCTCCGGATCCGCGGAGCAGCATCAGCTTGTAGGAGCCGTCCTGCAGCAGGCCCTTTAGGTCCGTGAAGGGCAGCCGCGGCTGGTGGGTGGCCAGCGAGGCGGTAAGGGCGCCGCAGTAGGCCGTGTACACCACCAGCGCAGAGATCGACGCCACCAGCAGGGACACCCGCACGCTGTCGCGAGTTGCCGTGGCACACCCTGAGTGCACCAATTACAGACAAAGTCCCATCAAAAGCTGTACACCAGCGTCCTAGTTTATCATTGATATAATGTATTTAAATCACCCAAACTTGGCTACAGCAGTTAGCTAGCTCAGATCTTGTTGGTAGGAGAAATTTCACCAACAGTGTTTGGCCGAAATGTGGCAAACAGGTGAAGGTGTACAGTCTCTGATCATCAAACTTTCCACCTAAGTGCTACGTTAAAATATAAACCTCTGTTCATTATCTCCTGGGGAGAGGGATTGAGGCATTGTCGAGGATGATCCATATATTGCAAGAGGTCACTAAACTTGGTGGACAATTTGGTTCCCTTTGAAAGGAATAGGTTATGTATCAGCACCCACTAATTGGATAGGGATGTTGACTTCTTTGGCAAATTTGGTGCTCTTCGAGACAAATGTGCTTTGCACAGGCACCCATCCATTGGACAGGGATGCTAAGGTTCGAGGGTTAGAGAAACATGTTATGAATGTGCACCCATCCGTCGAATTTGATGCTCAGCTCCGTGGACCATTTGCTGCTCTTAGAGAGGTGTTTGCCATGTACTGGCATCCGTCTGTTGGATGCAAAGCTCGGTAACCCAATTGGTGCGCTTCGAAAGAAATAGCCTGTGTACCAGCGTCCTTCCGTTAGATGGGGACTCTAAGTTTAATATATTTGGCACTTTTAAAAAGGAATAGCGTATGTTATGGCACCCATACGTCGGTTGGGGACACATAGCTCACTGGACATCTTGTGCTCTTTGAGGAAATTAGCCTATGTAATGGAACCTATCTGTCTGATAGAGATACCAAGCTCGCTGGCGCATTCGGTGCACTTCGAGATCAACTGGCTATATACTGACAGGTATCCGTCAGATCGGGACACTCGGTAGCCTACTTGATGCTTTTCAAGAAGAATAAACTATGTTCCACTACCAGAATGTGCCCCTCGTCTTCACTCTATCGCCATCAATAACATAGTATAAGGCTACGGCTCCACGTGCACAGAGTCATCCAATCTTTACTAAAATGAATGACGTCATCTGGACTGAGGATTTACAGCCTTTTCAGTGAGTTCATGGAACAACCCCTCGAGAGAATAAAGTAAATAGTATGACCTCTGCCCCCTCACTCCCAACAAGGACATGATAACTTTAAAAAAATGAAATGATCGTATGACAATACTGTCAGGTAAACACCATCTGGTGTTGTTCGGCCGTCTGTGGAAGTCTTTCTATTTGAAGCCACTTTGGCGACTTGCGGGTCGAGGAATACGAGATGAAATGAGTAGGACAGTAGATGCACCCCTTATCGAAGAAAATATCCAAACCGGCCGGGAGTAATGTTTTAAAATTTCTAGCTACAAACAGACTCAATATTACCTGCTAAAACAGCTGTGGATCAGTGTAAGAGAAATTATACTCCTGGCTATTAAGCTTGCAACATTCATGAAAACGACAATTGCTATAGAATTTACTGCATGCTTGCACATGCACATGACTGACATTTCATCGCAACTACACAAAGGAGGTAGGAGTAATGCTATTTACATTCCGTATACAAGGCAAGATTACGTAGTACGTTTCTCAGGCAGATATCGTATTTCAGTGTTGGTTGTTTGCTAGAAGATCGTGTTATACCTCGTGTAAGGGGAAGAGGGGGCTGCCAGCATGTGTCGGAATTCGGTAGCGGCTGGACTGCGGCCGTTCGAGTCTACAGTGAATCGTCCTGCGATATTGTTGCTTGCGTTGTTTCGGATCCCACGACTGTATGCGAACGAAGAGAGCGACGACGTCTGGAGCACCCCAGAATTATCGACATAGCAACCACTTTCGCGAGTTCCCTTGGAGTGGAAGAGAGAGGCGAGTCGAACGTAGTATACCAGACGGCAACACTGAACATTGGAGTGGTACTGTGTCGTCTTTTCAGACGATTCCCTTCTGTGTACTGCATCAAGATGGACAAATCCAAGTGAAGGTTCCGATGAGAACGAATGATGTAAGATTGCATTTGGCTTTGTCATATTGGTTCAGCAGCAGGCACGGAGATCACTCAAGGGTTCCGTGAAACTTAGGTGCTCTTTTTTTCTTTTTTTAACAACATTCAAGGAAATAGCCTGACATAAGATTAACAGCCCCACACTAAATTTAAAGAAAAGAATAACCACTAACTATCGCTTTCACTTACTACTTTGTACAGTCGATACAAGTACGGTACCTACAGAGAATAGAGCACACGGCAGCCTTGCGGACGATAGAGGCCAACAGAGACTGTAGCGGGCAATGTAACCCCTACCGCTGCCTTATTACAGTGCACTCACATTCACAGTTGTCCGTATCACTCTATCTTCTTCAGACTAGTCTGTGGTTTGATGATGCGTGTCCACCACGGATTCCTCTCCTGCGCCAATATTTTTGAAGTGGACTGACAAGGCAGCCAGTCCACAGTGACGGGTAGCCGAAAGAAAGGCACGCGTACACACACACGCCGACGGGCGTCAAGTACTGGAACAGGCTACGTAATTAATGCTATGAAGAAAAGTACGTAGCGGGATTAATACTTATCTTTAATCAATCATTGTGGTACATCGCTCTTGACTATACACAGGAGACTTTAATTACAATCACTGTAAGGCTAATGGCGCCTTGCTAGTTCGTAGCCATTAACTTAGCTGAAGGCTATTCTGTCTCTCGGCTAATGAGAGAGAAAGGCTTCGTACATCTAGTAGCTAGCTAGGTCGTCCGTACAACTGGGACGAGTGGTTGTTCGTATCACGAGACCTACCTTGTGGTGGCGCTTGGTCTGCGATTACACAGTGGCGACACGCGGGTCCGACATGTACTAAATGGACCGCGGCCGATTTAATCTACCACCTAGCAAGTGTGGTGTCTGGCGGTGACACCACAATTTTCATCTCACAGGAGCAATTGCACCCTTCGACCTCAATTATTTGCTGATCTGACTCCAATTGCTGCCGCTCTGTCCACGGTCCGTGCCCGCGTCAGCGCGTCGGCGGTCGCGGAGACGCTGGTTGGTGCCTGTGATATCGTTGCTGTAAGATCTCTGTCCGCCCTGGTAACGAGATCGTTTTGTTTGCTGTCATGTCAATATGGGGAGAAATAGACTGGACAGACTGTGTGCACGGTCGAAGATCGTTGCCAGGAACACCAGAGCCACACTCGACTGAAGTATCCCAACAATTCAGTGGTCCCAGAGCACTGTTTGTCCGAGTATCACGCGATGGAGTACCACAAGATTGCCACAGACTTCCGGGGATATTAGTCGGCTGCACGCCCCCAGGAGCTCAGTTCGTCAGCGCATCTGACGATGGCAACATGTCTGATCGCTGAAACGTTGTGCCCGTTGGACACTATGAACCGGCAGTACACGAGGGGACTGTTCGATCAACTAATACGCCCGGAGAAACTGAAGAATCGCGTCATATAGGTTTACGGTGGGGGGGAGATGCATCGCAGCGTGGAGGAATTCGAAAAGCTGCAACACCGAAGATCCGTTTTCTGAGTGCTCTTGCACTTCTGGAGAGATGTCGTGCCCAGCATGTTGTGTCGACCTTTGCAAAAGTCGTGCATCACAACGATTCTGCATCAGCTAGGAGAATTAAGAAGCAGACCATTCCTGATTTGATATGTGAAGGCTTGCACTTTACCCATCGAAGCATTGACAACAAAAAATGGTTCAAATGGCTCTGAGTACTATGGCACTTAACTTCTGAGTTCATCAGTCCCCTAGAAGTTAGAACTACTTAAACCTAACTAACCTAAGGACATCACACACAACCATGCCCGAGGCAGGATTCGAACCTGCGACCGTAACGGTCGCGCGGTTCCAGACTGTAGTACCTAGAACCGCTCGGCCACCACTGCCAGCCATTGACAACAAATCACAGGAATTATTTGTACTACATTTAAAACTGCCCGGTCTTTTTAATTCCTGGACCTGGGATAGGATTGATGGTGTTACCTGACTGGTAGGCAAGTCCGCCCATGGGAAGACCACAGGACGTCAAATATCAAAATTCTCATGCCTCTCTGACAAACCGTCACCGGATGCCTAGTGCAAGACGATCATTAATCTGTCTGATATCGAGCTGACTGACGATGCGGCTTCAGTTCTGGAGAAGCGACGTAAGTTTTATCCCACACTAAGATCACACCGGTCGTGGAAACCGTCAGCGCATTTGAACAAGTTGCGGCGCGACTACCGCCTGTAGCAGCTGAAGACGTACATCGTGAAACCTGCCGTGCTCTTAGAGAAACTAATCTTAGGAAGTCGAAAATTACCAGCAGAGAGAGGGCGGCTGCTTGGTACCCGAGAGAGTGCCCTGAGGTAGGTATCCTACTTGCTGGATGAGGCAACGCTGCTGTTGTTCTTTCCCTCTAGGACCACACTGAGAACATGCAGAGCCTGAAATGTCGACTGCTACAGGAAGATCAACGCTGACGTCCCACTCCCCCATAAAAAAGGCGGAGAACAAGACCAGGGCTGTTCTCAAGGACGTGGATTTACCACAGGGGGTCGCCAAGAAACTGTTACCTCAAGGACCTGTACCCCTAAGACTTTATAGACTCCCTTAAGTTCACAAAAAAGGGGTGCGGTAGCGCTCCATTGTCAGCAACATGAGGCCACCTACGTATTGGCTGCCAAAATACTTCACGGAAATGTTAAGCCCTTATGTGGGTAAACGGTCTCATGATATCAGCAATTCTGTGGATTTTGTAAAACATCTCAAAAATTTCGGGGTGAAAAATTTAGCCTGGTGAGATTTGACGTCTTTTCGTTATTCACCAGGGTACATTACGAGAGTCACTCACTGGTCAGAAATTTGACGAAACGACCACCGATCTTTTCAGACATGTCCTGACCTCCATGTATTTTCTGTTGAGTGGAGGATACTATGATAAAACGAAAGGAGTCGCAATGGGCAGCCCACTCTCTCCTGTGGTCGCTAATTTGTGTATGGGGTACTTCGAGGAGGAAGTTCTTGTGTCATCCAAATAGAAACCCACGTGCTTTTTACGTTATGTGGATAATCTTTATGTTGCCCCATGTAAAAGGCGAACACCTTGACTTCCTTACACATTTGATCTGCACACATCCCAACATCAAATTCACCATGGAGACCTTAGCAGGAGGAAGATTACCATTCCTGGACGTCATGGTCAAGAGAAGTGCTGGCGGCACCTTGGGTCACGGCGTGTATCGGAAGAAAACGCACACTGACCTGTATCTGCGTACACACGCCTGCCACCACCCTTCGCAGAGAAATGGAGTACTAAAACCACCGATACACAAGACGCGCGCAAATTCAGACGAAAGAGTCTGCCCCAGGAGCTGGAACAACTCAGAACCGTACTCCAAAAAAAAAAAAAAAAAAACTGATACCCAGAATGGAAGTTTAGGGGCGCTCTCCGCTCCACCACAACAGTACAATCTGTGCAGACGGGCAGGCCGCTGTGGCCGAGCGGTTCTAGGGGTTCAGTCCGGAACTGCGCTGCTGCTATTGTCACAAGTTCCAGTCCTGCCTCGGTCATGGTGTGTGTGATGTCCTTAGGTTAGTTGTAAGTATAGGGGACTGACGACCTCAGATGTTAAGTGCCACAGTGGTTACAGCCATTTGAACCATTTGTGCAGACGGAAAAAGTCACGGAGGAAGTCATGGAGGACGAGGCAGTCACTGCCTTTATACCGTACACTGGCGCACTACCGGGAAAAATCGGGCGCACAATAAAGAAGCCCAATAAAATACGAGCATTCTTGGGAAGCGTCAAGGCCAGAATATACCAGATTACGTGTCAATGTGGGAGGACATATATTGGATGGACAGTGCGTACATTCGAAGATCGTTCCCGAAAACACCAGAGGCACACTTGACTGATGTATCCCAAGAAGTCAGCAGTCGCAAAGCACTGTTTGTTCGAGAATCGCGCGATGGAGTACAAACGTACAAGGATCTTGGCACAGACTTCCAAATACTCGGACAGCGTCGTTAGACAGGTCGTAGAAACTCACACCGAGGACGATCTCATCAACCGGGATTACGGTTATGATCATAACGATGTATGGGATCCAACACTGAGTTTAGCTAAGTAGAATCTCTGCAAAGAAAACGATCTGGCGAACATGGCGGGCAGAGAACTTACTCAAAGCTATCGCAGACGCTGACGTGCGGCCGCGGGTGCGGACTGCGGACGGTGCAACTCGGGGGCAGGGGACACTAGTCGGCTGTGTGTCCTCAGGAGTTCAGTTCGTCAGCGCACCTACTACGGCCACATGGCTCATGGCCGAAATATTGTTCGTTGGACACTGTGAAACGGCAGTAGCCCCGTGGACTCTTCGATCATTTGTTGATTTGTTGCTTGTTTCGAATACCTGTCTTACCCTGCTGTTCTTACCCACTGCAGCTCCCTCTAGTAACGTGGAAGTTATTGTCCGATGCTGTAACATGTGTCCTGTCGTCCTGCCCCTTCTGCTTGTCAGCATTTTCCGTATGTTTCTTTCTGCGGAGAACCTCGTCATTCCTTAGTTTACCACTGCACTTAATTTGCAACATTGTTCTGTAGCGCCACACCTCAAACGCTTTGATTCTCTTTTGTTCCAGCTTTTCAACTGTCCGTGATTCACTATCACACAATTCTGTACTCCAAACATAGATTCTCAGAAATTTCTTCCTCAAATTAAGGCCTTTGTTTGATAACAGTAGAGTTCTCTTGGACAAGAATGCCCTTTCCCCTGTGCTAGTCGGAGTTTTATGTCCTCCCTGTTTCATCCGTCATGGCTTAATTAGCTTCCAAAACAGAAGAATTTCATAATATCATATACTTCGTGGTCGCCAGTGTTGATGTTAAGTTTCACGCTATTCTCAATTCTGCTACGTCTCATTACTTTTGTCTTTTTGCAGATTACTCTGAACCCTTATTCTGCACTTGTTACTCTGCGCATAACATCCATCAGATTCTAAAATTCTTCATCATTCTCACTGAGGATAGCCACGCCATCAGACAATATTATCATTTACATCCCTTCACCGAGAATTTTAATTGCATTCTTGTAGACTTCTTTTATTCATACATATTTGTCGGATAAAGACATGATTGACGACCGTGGCTCTTATATGAAAGAAACTGTTGATGGTGCACAGAAACCAGCCATAAATTAGTTTTAGGTTATTTTACTCAAAAAGTACCGTTACCGTTTCGAACAACTCAACATCAGACCGTTTTTTCATGCTTTCGTAAAAAAAAATCTTACACTGATTTCCTGGCGAGGTGCTCTAGGATAAACAATAATTCACAATTACAAACTTACTTTACTTTACAGTTCATGTGGCAAGGGCCTTATCGACCATACGCCTGCTCTATGAGCCTCTTCCACTTCTGCCTGTCCAATGCGCTGTTTGTCCAGTTGCTGTTGCTGTTCATCCTAGTTGTGTCCTCCCAAATGTTATCCCGCCATCTGATTCTGGATCTCCCTCTTCCTCTCGTTCCATCTATTGTTCTGCTGAATGCCATTCTAGGTGGTCTATTCTCTGTCATTCTTCCTATATGGCCCACCCAATTCAACCTTCTCCTCTTGAGCACTTCGACGATGTTACGGTGTTTGTACAGCCCTCTTAATTCTTCATTTCTTCTTATTCTCCATTCCATGTTATTTTAGTAGTATACAGGTCCAAAAATTTTCCTTAGTACTTTTCTCTCGAATATTAACAGCTTTCTTCACCTTTCTTTCTAAATATTAACGTGTCACATCCATATAACATCACAGGTATAATGGTCGATTGATATAAGCGGATTCTGAATTTACTGCTAAGTGATCTTTTTCTTAGAATTTTGATGAAACTAAAAAGTGTCTTGTTTGCTGTTAATAAACGGACATATATTTCTATATCTCTTCTGTTGTTATTACTAAAAAGACTTCCTGGGTACCTGAAGTGGTCAACAGTCTTGAAATTGAATCCATCTACAGTCAGAGGTTCATCTTTTCTGGTTTTCTTACTTATGGGCAGGTATTCTGTATTTGCTTCATTAACATGTAATCCTGTTCGTCAGCAATTTTGTTGTAATTTTGCATCATTCTGATTAATTCTCTTTTGGAATTACTTATTACTGCTACATCATCTGCATAGGCAAGTCTTGTAATGTTCACATCCTGTAGTTGGATCCCTTGTGGACTGGTTTTAGAAAATTCTCTATCGATGTTCTCTAGGACAAGGTTAAATAAAATAGGTGAAATGGCATCCCCTTGTCTCAGTCCAGTGTACACCTTAAAATATTCAGTTTCTCCTATCGGTGACTTTATGCGACATAAAGTTTCATCTATACACATTTTAACTGATCTGATTAATTTTGATGTTATTTTAAATTTCTTCATTATATTTAGGAGTGTCTGTCGGTGTATGCTATCATAGGCCTTTTTAAAATGTACGAATAATATGTGGACATCTATAATCAAATCCCACTCCTTCTCAGTTACCTGTCTTAGAGTGAATAAGTGATGTAATGTGGATCTGTTTTCGCGGAAACTACGTTGTTAGTCCCCAACCAGTTCATCTGTTATTGGTATCAGCCTGTTTAATAAGCAGCTCGATAAGATTTTGTAGGTGACATCCAGTAAGACAATTTCACTGTAGTTATTACAAACTAATGGATCAGTTTTCCAATCTGCAGGAATCGATTCTATCTCCCAAATTGTTTCTATTAACGCCTGTATTTCTAATTCCAGTTGTGGGCCTCCATTCTTTAATAACTCAGCGTATATCTTGTTCTCGCCAAAAGCCTTGTTATTCTTTAATTTCTTGCATCTTGTCCTCGCCACAAGCCTTGTTATTCTTTAATTTCTTTATTGCTTGCTGTTTATCATTTACTGGTGGGGTAGTAACTGTATCAGCTGTATCAACTGTATCAGGTTCTTCCAATTTAAAGTAAGACTGTAGGTCATTGCGGTTGAGAAGTTGTGAAAAGTATGTCTTCCATCTGTTTTGTATGTCACTTTTGTTGGTCAATATTTTTCCATACTGATCCTTTATAAACTGTTCCCTTTTACTGAATTTACCAAAGGATTTTTTTATGTATTTTGATACATCTGCCTTGTCCAATGATGTTGGAAATCATCCTCTGCTTCTCTGATAATATTGTTACAGTATCCCCTTTTCTCTTGTCTTAGGGTTCTTTGCGTTTCTTGTCAGAGTTGATAGTATCTTTCCTTCAATGTAATATTGTCCCTTTCTTTAATCTATGCATTCCTCGCATTTCTTCTTTCCAGCACTTTTTCTTGACCCTTTGTGTTAAACCAAATTTTATTAGGCGTTTTCTTTCACCTATGATTTTGGAAGCTGCTTCTTGAACACAGCCCTTCAGGTGTCTCCATCTGCTTTCGACATCCTATGGTTCGACATTGGTCAGTCTCGGTATTTTTAGATTTCTTTTAATTTATTTTGCAAAATTTTCGTTTATATCTACTTTCGCCAGGTTTCCTGTGTTATATCTTGTAATTTCTTCTCTATTTCTATTTGCTTTTCTTTTGAGCTTCACTTTCATTTTTGATATTATTAACATGTGGTCTGTGTCACAATCCGCTTCCCTAAAGGTTCTGACGTCTTTAATACTGTTTTGGAATCCTTTCTGGATAGCTACATGATCTGTTTGATCGACTACCTTTCAATATGGTGATATATGTTCTTAAATGAATGCGTTTATGTTGAAATTTTGTGCTGCTTATCGTGAGACCATTTGTCATTGCAAAGTTTATAAGTCGAACCCCATTCTCTGAACTTTCCTCATGTAAGCTGAAATTGCCGATGGTTGGCTTGTAGATTTCTTCCTTTTCTACTTTGGCATTAAGATCTCCTAACACTATTTTCACAGTGTGCCTACCTAATAAGTTGTACGTTTGTTCCAGTTGTCTGTAGAATTCTTCTTTCGTATTGTCATCCTTATCTTTGGTGGGTGCGTGTGCGTTTGAATAGTTATGTATGGTACATTATTAACATGTTTGAGCTCCCTTACTGAGTCATCTATTGATTTATGAATCTAGAAACCGGTTCCAAATTCATGGCGCTGACCTCACTCTCCATACATTATTGTCCCATCTGATATTTTCAGTGAACCTTTTCCCTGCCATCTTACTTCTTGGAGAGCTACCAGTTGCACTCTATATTTTCTTAATTCGTTTGCTAGCATTTGGGCAGTTCCAGGACGATACAGGCATCTAATATTCCGTGGTCCAAAAGAGAAATCCTTGTAGCTTTGCCAGTTTTTGTTCCAGTAAATCCTGTCCTGTTTCCGAGGCTGGCGTTGAGTATCCTGACCGTTTCGTTTTTTTTACATGAGTGTGTTGGTAGTCCTCTGCACAACCCCCAACCTGGAGGACCAGGAGTCTTGATTTTGGAGTACTCTACCCCTAGGAGGGTTGCCTTCACCGCAGCTGAGCAGCCTCTCCTGCCCGTGCTAGTTTTGGTCCACCCCGGGTATTTTATTTCCCCGGTACCCTCTATATCTAGAGAGCATCCCCTATCCCTCACCTGGGGAGGTGCCCGTTGGGGGACTAGCAAACCCCACACGGGCACAATTACAAACACGTAACCAAAATGATTGCGTTACATATTTATGTTAGAAGGCAGCTTACGGGGAATGTCCGTCTGAATTTTCTTCTAACGAAATACATTCACAAAGATGTTCGTATTTTCATCATTACATACGTTGGTTTGCATTATAAAACACCTTCGGTCGGTCAGAAAATGAATTTGCAACGTAGGCAACGTATTTTCATTCACAAGATAGATTTCGCAAGTCGTGTGCAGCAAGATAACAGGACCCTGATGGATAACGTATTTATACGCAGTGTTCCAGCTCAAACAATTAATTTGTATCCATTTGTTAATGGATGATCATGATACTTTATTAATAAAATTAAACAATACAGCAGCTTACAACCATGAGGTAGGTTCATACAAAGCAGTGAGGCTTATTAATGTGGACAGGATACAGTGTTTTAAGATTAAGTTAAAAGAGGTGGTATGGGATGAGATACATAGAGAAGGAGACGCGAATGTCTAAATCAATTTACTCCCTAGTGGTTTTGCGTCAACATCAGGAAGATGTGTTCCTAAAATGTTATCCATTAAATCCATTTGAAAAACAAGTAAATCAGGGATAACTAAGGTAATTAAGATCTCAAGTCAGAGGGAAATTTATGCATCCCAGAATAAGTCAAGATCTGACATTATTTGCACACTACAAAAAAAATACTGTCGTATTTTAAATAAAGTCATTTAAATAGGCAGAATTATGAATGTTCTGACAGAAATAAATAATGTACGTAATAATATATTATCAAACAGGAAACAGGACAGCCTATCAGTCAACGAGATAACATAACAATTAAACTAAATGACATTGTTGAGACTGATTATTCACTTGTTGCGAGTGCTTTTAATGTCACTACCTAAATATGTCACCAAATATAAGATTAAATGTTTCAGTAGAAGAAGAAAGAGAATATATTAAAAATACCATTCCACAAAACCTTAATCAACTAGAGGTAGCACCAACATTCTTCACTGAAATTAACAGAATTACAAGAATTCTAAAAAACGAGAGCTCATATGGTGTTGATGGAATTTCAAACTGAATCCTGAAAAGTTGTTGTAATGTCCTCTGTGTTGCATCAGCAGAGAAGAGGACTTTTCCAGACAGATTAGGATATGCAGTTCTTAAACCGCTTAGTCAGAAAGGTGATCAGAAAGATTAAATAATTATCGTCCAGTTTCGTTACATATTTTTCAAAAATTTTCGAAGAAGTATTGTACTCAAGAGTAGTTTCACATTTAAGGAGAAACAATTTGCATTGCGTATCACAATTTGCATTCCCGAAGGTTTGCTTGACTGAGAATACCATTTATAGACCAAATACTGCAAGCTTTAAATGATAAGATTTCACCAGTTGCCGGCCGAAGTGGCCGAGCTGTTCTAGGCGCTGCAGTCTGGAACCGTGAGACCGCTACGGTCGCAGGTTCGAATCCTGCCTCAGGCATGGATGTGTGTGGTGTAATTAGGTTAGTTATGTTTAACTAGTTCTAAGTTCTAGGGGACTAATGACCTCAGAAGTTGAGTCCCATAGTGCTCAGAGCCATTTGAACCATTTTTGTTTCGCCAGTTGACATTAGTTGTGAGCTTTCCAAGGCATTTGATTGTGTAAATCATCTCACACTCTTAGAAAAATTTAAGCTTTACGGAACTGATGGCTTTACAAGCAACTGGTCTGAATGATACTTAAAAAAAAAAAAAACAGATCGCTAAACGTTGTGCTGAATAATTTGAACAATGCTCGAAAGGTAGAAAAATGTAGTGACTAGGGAGAAATCACAAAGGGATCCTCATATGTTTCGATTTTTGGTTCCCTCCTATTCCTTATATACTTAACATTCAACAAGCAGCGTTGGCACTTTTTGCAAACAATTCTAGTGTTATAAAAAATCCCATTAGAGGGAAAGAGACAGACCAGATTCCTAATCATGTTTTTCAAAGAACTGTTAATTGTTTCTCAGAAAGTGGACCTTTCTTCGATTTTGAAACAATGCGCTATACTCAGTTCTGTACAACAAATACAGTCTGCCAACAATTGATGTAGGAAATGAGAAAGAGTCAGTAAATAGGGTAGATTGCTCCAAACTTTTGGGTGTGTATATTGTTGAATTCTTGAACTGAAAGAAGCGTATTACTGAGCTTCTGCAATAATTAATTTCAGCTATTTTTGCTCTTCGTTTAATTGTTGGTTTTGGTAACAAGCGGATCAACCTCCTAATATCTTTAGCATATTTCCACTCAACAATAATTTCCTGAGGTGACTCATCTCTTAGAAAGATAGTATCGATTGTGCAAAACCGAGCAATAAGAATAACATGTGGTGTTCATAAGCAGGCGTCATGTAGGCATCTCTTCAATGAGTTATGTATCTCAACTGCACCATCGCATTACATATATTCACTACTGAATTTAATCTCCTGGACAGCTCCCTATACAGCATGCAAGAATTTCTGAAAATAAAAACTTAGTTTTAAGTGTCGTTGCATGAATAGTACTACAAATAATGTGGTCATTAATGTTAAACAGGTATGCACTCTCCATAAACTGAGTCGTCCTACATCATTTCAATAAAATAACCGTTCAAATGATGTATGAAATACGTAACTAACTGACTAGGAGCGTACAAATAGCGGGGGAAAAAGTGATCAGTCTGCTCACGAGAGATAGTCGCCCCACGTCTTTAAATTCCATCTTTGCATTGGAAGGCGGGGTTGTGGTCGGGCTGCCGGGACGTGTAGTGGCGTTCAGTATGTGGCTAGCAGGGCTTCGAGGCACACGGGCCGGAGCTGCTGGGTCGACTTATGAGGCGCCGATAGTGGCGTGTAGTGCATGCGAGGAGAGGTTCCTCATCGGGGCTCGGATTACTGGCCAGAGTATTTTCAGTCGTTTTATTCCGCGGTCCTCTTGCTGTCAACTGCGCCTCTTTTCTTGATCGGTGACCACGGCAAACCTCTCGTGTCCATACTGACATTTGTGTGTCCGACCATCGCCACAGGACTTATTAAATGGTCAGCAGGTTTTTAAGTACTTGGTGATTTGTAGGCCGCTTAATAATGCACAATTGTTTGGAGAACCTCTGATGTTGGTGTGGCGGCCAGTTCGTTATCGTTTGGGGTGAAATTGGTGACAGTTAATCCCTCTTACCAGCCGTATCTTTATCTATTTGTTTTTTTCCTTAAGACACTGACTGTCAAACAAGGTGCTCTGCTTAGCTTCTCTCTTAAGTGTCTGCACTGTTTAGTCTAATTACAGTGTGTCTTGGCTTTTTAAGACTATTATTGGATGGTTATAATTATTATTGAAGTGTGTTTCTTCCCAAGCTGCATATTTCACGTGAAGAGGTATTCTGTAAATTTGGGTTTCATTGTGGCACTGTAAATTACCCTCTATTACGGGGAGCTTAAGCTGCTGTTTTGGGTGTATTGTTTACTGTATTCCGCTTAGGCAGTGTTTGCTTAAGTTGGGTTTCTTAGCGTCTGTAATGTCCGCTCCCGTTGCAGCAGAATTCTTACTTAAATGTAAGCCGTCTCAATGCCTTTTTTGGGTTTCCGTCAAGGAGAGGGAGGGGGGGGGGGGGGGTGGAAATCTGTGACGTCGGGGTGACACTGCTCCTCTTGATTCTCACACGCTTGTGAAATTGAAGCCACACATCACATTTGTGGGGCAGAGGGAGCTAGTTTCTGTTATTCAGTATTATCTCCCCCTTAAATTATTAAAGTCCCTTTCCTATTTATTAATTTTAAAGGGTTTAAGGCTTGGTTAAATATTTAAATCATGAAAGTTTTCTCTTAATTAACACACTGTACCTAATTGTTGAATGTTTTTAATTTCACTTGGTTTTCAAATTTTTACAAAGTATCAGAATTCTACATTTGAGTCTTCTTTTCTTAATTAACGTGATCTGCTTTAATTGTATAATTGTGAGTTCAACAAATTATGTTGACATGTATGGACGTTACCAATGGTGTTCGATCTTACGGCCGAGTACTTCCTTCGAAAGCAACCAAATCACAAACAGTGGTTTGATTTTAAGTATGCACCTACATCTACATCCATACTCAGCATGCCACCTGACGGTGTGTGGCGGAGGGTACCTTGAGTACCTCTATCGGTTCTCCCTTCTATTCCAGTCTCGTATTGTTCGTGGAAAGAACGATTGTCGGTATGCCTCTGTGTCGGCTCTAATCACTCTGATTTTAAGTACTTCATAACAATTCGTTTTA
This sequence comes from Schistocerca serialis cubense, assembly GCF_023864345.2. NCBI lineage: Eukaryota > Metazoa > Arthropoda > Insecta > Orthoptera > Acrididae > Schistocerca > Schistocerca serialis. Next base: position 308,842,617 of record NC_064639.1, read on the forward strand.
CTGAAGCACATTTATAGAATCCTAATTTTTACGCAACATTCAAGTGTAGGCATTAGCATTAATTTCACTGGACTGTATGTACAGTCTGTGGCATGTCGTCAGGTCCCGTACTGTTTAATGCCTAGAAAAATATCAAAACAAATCTAAAAGTCATTTCAGGGTGGCTCCCACTCTTCAGCGGAGAACTCAGCTGTTTTGAAGCTTCCTGGCAGCTCAAATTGTGTTTCGGAACGGAACTCTAACCCAGAACACTGCCTTTCGCAAGTCGAAAGAGAAGGGTCAGGTACTGGCGGAGGTAAAGATGTGACGAGAGATCTGTGTCGTATTTAGATAGCTCAGTCGGTAAGCACCTGTCCACGAAAGGCAAAGATCCCAGGTTCGAATCACGGCCCGGCACACAGTTTTAGTGTGTCAGGAAGCATCAAACCAGCACACTCTCAACTGCCGAGTGAGAATTTATGCTGGAAAAAATCTGTATGTTAAAACCTCACATTGACAATAATGAGCGCAGCAACCGCCCAGCTTTTGTTAACGTTTACTGGGTCAAATCTGGCCAAATCCTGTGGTCAACAGACGTTTGACGTACCAGCCTGAAATTAGTGCTCTTGCGTAGACAGCGAATACTACAGTCAGGTTACACGTATATTATCGAGATCAGTGGCCTATTCAGTATATAGCCCAATGTTTTTTCCTCTCCACAATCGTCCTGGTCTCTGGGACACGATCACACAAAACCGTCTGAATCGTAACCTTACCTCAGAAAAATAGTTTGATAGGAACCTGTGATATGTCTGAAGGACGGTTTTCTGATACTTTAGACTGTCGCTAAGGTAAACGAGGAAAAGTGGCGTACCTTGCATGCAGAATATTCCGATGACGTGCAGGAAGTCGCTGTAGACTCGCCCCCCGTCCAGAGGGTTTCTGCCAGTCTCCGTATATCTTCGGTGCACCCTGAGGACGGCCCAGACGACCAACATTAGGGCAAAGGTGCAGACGCAGAGGCGGCCATCGAAGGGGCGCCGGAAACCATCCCACTCGAACTGCTCCTCCTCAGGCTCTCGGATATACAGATGCTCCCTGCAGTTAGACACATCCACTTTCAATGGAACTTCGTAAACGCTTCTTCGTAGAAAATGTCAGTTTTGGAACAACGCGAGTTCCAGCGCAGCCAGCGTAGTTGCCAGATCCACCCCCCCTCCGCCTCCCTACTGGGCCCGGGTAACAATCAGTAACATGCGTCAGACATACAATACGTGCGATTTCTGAGAAAGCCAAGCCTCATTCCGCGCGCGGCTTCGCCAGAATCTTGTAATGTAGTTTAAAGATACGATCTTTCCATATAAATCGTGTAATGCATATGTGCATTCCCTTCACGTATTTAAGCCAAATATTATGCATAATTATGCGATTGGGAATGCTCAGTAGCAGCTAGGTTACATGTACATTTGACAATTAAGCGTCAGCATGGAGCATTAGTGATGAAATCATAGGAGGTAATGTTGTGCAATCTTAGTAGGAACAAGATCCGACTATTCGGAAGTAGGATCTTACAATCTCAGACAGTGTTCCAAGACAAACTTCCGTCACAATGTCCGCAAACATGACGTCAGATCCGCATAGCAACAGCGATCTGAACGCCCATTGGCTGAAAGTCTGGATATATATATATGAAACGCGAGAAGTGTCCTTATTGACTGAGGGAGAAAGTTGGGGTGGTCTTTCTTGTCCTTCAGGAAGACAGGGCGAGTCAGTCGCGAGCAGCCACTCAAAACGCACGGTCGAGTAACCGGGCGGCTCTAAAACAACGGCCGCGAGTGCATATTTCAGATGTTAAACAAGATATAAAGTGAAGTTATTAGTTACGAGAACGCCAACTGCGGTGGGCGGTGTCTATCATTATGTACAGTCAGAAAACGGTGTTAATGTGTGGAAAGGGTCGAATATAAGGGTGTAGTCCAGAGCCGCCATATTGCAAATGCTGATTCTGTGATGTGTGTGACAAAGCAATTTCTGTATTAAAAAAAGTATGGTACAAACGTTGTTGACAATTAACAACTAGCATCCCTAAACACTCCACTTCAGCAGAATGAAACACACAAAATATCCGTACTTTCTGCAAAATGGTAAGTGAGCGTCGTTCATATTCCAGTACGGCACCCTTGATATATATATTGATATATATATATATATATATATATATATATATATATATATATATATATTGATATTTCCATTTCTAAACCACCTTATTCAGCGGGAAACTATCAACGACAAATTCCAAACATGTATGCCGATTCACAAAATGTGCCCAAGAAAGCACAGCGTACTCAGTGCCGAGCAGGATGACGAATTTTCGCTTGTCCTCATTTAAACGGTCATCTGAAATTCGAATTACTACTCTGTACTTATTTGCTGAAGTTATTAATTATTTTTAACAAGGAGACTTCCTCTCTTCGACGAAGGAAGACCACCACGTCGTCGGTTTACGCCCTAACGGTGAGGTTCCCGCCAGAAGAGTTTTGAAACATGACAGCCGATCAGATACTTGCCACAACAACGGTTCAAAAGACAAACAAAGACGTAAAGAGTGGACTGCCCTGTGGCACTTCCCGACAGATAACAACCGACAACGTCAGCCGTCCGTTGACTACCACTGACCCTGCAGCGTTCTTGTAAGAACGACACATGCAGGAGCGGTAAGGCCAACAATCTCCAATAGGCGTGACTAACGCCATCAAATGTCTTAGAAAAGTCTAAAAAGGCAATAACGTAACGAATAGATGTAACAGCCGCCACCGAAACCACATCCCTAAATTGTGCCACTCGAGTCAAAATTGTACGGCCAGGGAGGCAACAATGTTGTTTTTTACCAGTTACGCGACCAAGCAATAAGAACAATATGCTGCTCACAGCCCATGCAAAAGTTCTGCAGTCAAAACTGAGTGACGTGAGGGGTCGAAAATCAGCCGCTGTTACACGGCCATGACGCTTCGGAGTGAGAACAATTTATGACGCTTCGGAATGAGGGCATGCTACGAGGAATCAACGAAACTGACAGCAACGTTTTGCGTCAGGACAGTAAGGTAATCATATTGAACATCTTTGTAATAATGTTAATAAATGCAACATGTAAATGACATATCATACATGAAATTTCATTGCAACATAATATGCTGATTCTGCAGCGGTTATGGATCCGGATTTTTTGTTGCTCCAGGAGCGATGTTCTTATCACTGGGCTGAGTGTGTAGGTAAGATTTAACTAACGGGTTGCATTATCGGCTGTGCGCTTCATTGTTGTGAGAACTGTCGCAGAACGTTTCAGCAGTATGTTTCCGTAGTTTCGTAATCGGCAGACTCACCTTGTGAAGAAGAACGGCACTGAGAAGTCGATCACTTCATGGCGCGACGGGGTGACCATCATGGTGGATAGGCCGACATCCAACTCACCGCTCGCCACACGACCCACAATGCCATTCCATGTGCCGTTGGCGGAGCGAGACCCATATAACGTCGTCTTCTGCAGACGGTACCTGCACACAATAAATCTGCTTCTGGTCATGGAAAATCAGTAAGGGTTTTAAAATATATGTCAAAGATTTCATTTCTATCTTTATAAATAAAAGAAGGATCAGATTTCACAGGTTTTGGGAGGCAGCTAGACAAGTGCTTTGTCCTTCTTCATCTTCTGCATCTGATCAGTCGTGTGTAAGCAACTCTTTCTTGTACTGCTGTTACTTCGTGATTTACTGTACTCATTATGTTAGTGATCCAGTCATTTTCCCCCCAAAATTTTGCTCTACTAACGTGTCAATTTTACAATACTTTTCAGATCAATTGTGGACGATACGTAAGGGACTGATGTGGCTTCCGATCCACCATTGGTGATATTTTTATTGACTTATTTCGAATTCATTCTAGAGATGATTCTTCATCTTTAGTGAGGAAGTTCGAACACGTATCACGATTATCACAGCAATTAACGATTATCATATCGGGATTTGTTATTCCCATTAACCACATTCTAAATGATGACGGAGCACATCAGGAACTTGCGTGTTTCCGAACAGCGACATGGAACAATCACTAGAGGAAATGTAGAAGTTTTATATGGAGATCGATCAGAAAAAGATAATATTTTATTTTATTGTAACGTAACGTACGCTGGTGACCGCACCTCTACATTTATTCTCAAACTTGTATTGTATTAACTCATGATTGTTTATCTTTGTTGCCTGATCGAGCGACTATATGGAATAAATAACACAAATGTAGAGGACACAATAACATTAAAACGAAGTTATTAAAGAAGGGGTAAATTAAATAGCAAGAAAAAAATCACAAAAGAAAATTTTAAATTGGTGAAATCTGAAGAGCCGGCCGCTGTGCCCGAGCGGTTCTAGGCGCTTCAGTCCGGAACCGCGCTACTGCTACGGTCGCAGATTCGAATCCTGCCTCGGGTATGGATGTGTATGATGTCCTTAGGTTAGTTAGGTTTAAGTAGTTCTAAGTCTTAGGGGACTGATGATCTCAGATGTTAGGTCCCATAGTGCTTGGAGCCATTTGAACCATTTTTGGAAGTCTGAAGACAGCAAAAGGTATGATAAATTGACTGATTGCGATTTTCTGCTTGATTGCAATGCGTGCTAGGTTGATTTCCTTCGCTTATTTATTTATTTATTTAGATAGTTGCATATCTTCTCTACAAAAATGGTTCAAATGGCTCTGAGCACTATGAGACTTAACTTCTGAGGTCATCAGACGCCTAGAACTTAGAACTACTTAAACCTAACTAACCTAAGGACATCACACACGTCCATGCCCGAGGCAGGATTCGAACCTGCGACCGTAGCGGTCGCTCGGCTCCAGACTGTAGCGCCTAGAACCGCACGGTCACTCTGGCCGGCTCTTCTCTACACTACAGTACGATTCATAATAGCGAATACAGCAATACGTAGAGTAGTTAGCCTAAGATCGTTTTGTGTTAGCAGAAGAGCCAACACCGCGTTACGAGTGGAGGCCGAAATGCACGCGTTTTAGCTCATGCAGGCTGGCGTGAGGAGGGAAGAACTATACTGACGTGAGGTCTGGAACATGATAAGGAATGAGAATTCAGAAAACGGACGTAATTAGTTTGATACTTAACTTTAATCCATTAATGATGAACGTCGCTCTTGACGGTACATGATTCCCAATATTATCTGTTCAGAATACATTCTTGAAGTAATTATAGTAACTAAATATGGCGCCTTGCTGGGTCGTAGCAAATGACGTAGCTGAAGGCTATGCTAAACTGTCGTCTCTGCAAATGAGAGCGTATGTAGACAGTGAACCATCGCTAGCAAAGCCGGCTGTACAACTGGGGCGAGTGCTAGGGAGTCTCTCTAGACTAGACCTGACGTGTGGCTGCGCTCGGTCTGCAATCACTGATAGTGGCGACACGCGGGTCCGACGTATACTAACAGACCGCGGCCGATTTAAAGGCTACCACCTAGCAAGTGTTGTGTCTGGCGGTGACACCACAGATCGTAATGGCGCACCGTAATTATTAACACGGAAAATATTTGTGTTGTAATTAGCGAACGTCAGCATTAACGTCTACTGTACTTGCTTACCAGCATTTATTTGCAAATTATTCAGTTCATAATATTATGGTAAATATTGGTAAAAAGGCAAACGTGGTTAGTGGAAATCATAACAATATAGTTCCGAGTGAAGAAGGTTATGAACGTGCAACAGATACCGAGATGGAAGATGTTAATGCTGCCATACCAGAAAACATTACACAACAGGAAAACATTTCAATGTCATGCGATATTCATATGGAGCCACAACCAAATACTAGTGACAATCAAACAGTGAGAGCAAGCGTACGATCCTCAGTCGACCTTGTGAAGTTAGCCTTGTAAGTTAACAACACAACTCTCTGACTTAACAGCTTCTGTATGTAACCCACGGATACAGTACGATGGAATTTCGAAAAAAAAGTAAATCACTTAGCACAGGAGAATGACAATCTACAGAAACAACAGCACGCATTGACTAGTAATGTGTACACTTTATGTGATGTTTGTGAGACTTTTTCAAGTAACGTAGATAAGCTTACTACAGAAAAAACCACTATTAGTCGTACAGTTCAAGCTTTACAGTCAAAAGTTGAACATTTTGCTACCGACCACGTTACAATTTGACAAGGTGGTGAATACATTTAATAGCAACTTTCAAAATGGGCATATGAGAAAGACAAACTTATTGGTCGATGCATCAGTGAAAAACCACCCCGCGCAGTTGAGCGGTCGATGAATGAGTGTCGTAGTAGTAATGAAATCGTAAAGCAAGAACAGTCAACTTAAACAACGCTAGCAAACTGTAGACAAAGTCTTGCCGGAATGGCAATAGTACGTGCCTATGTAACTGTAGTGTCTGCAGTATGAATTAAAGCAAGCGAGAGTGACCACAGTACATTCATCACTTACGGCTGCGCCGACGCCAGAAAATGCTAATCATATAGTAGCTCCACGTAGTTACGGGAATGAGAGTAATTATATTACTCAGAGCCCTTCACATTATCTGATGTACAACACGGGGACAAAACAAATCTATCTACAGCATTACTAGATGAAAGTCTCCTTAAGAACTGCCAGTTCCAAGTATTCATCTAGGGGCAGAAAATAGTACGCCCCATCGTTTTTCTCAAGTCTGCTTTACCTAGAACTTGGACCGACAGACAAAAGATCAACTACATAGAAGGTCAATTAAAGGTGAAACTTCCGTATGGGCATCTGAGACAGCAAAGACCTGCATTAATTATGAGCAATTATTAAACAAGTTTCGCTCTCGGACGGTCCAAGTGAGACTTATAAAACAAGTTTTCGACCCATAAATTTTTAACACTCTCCAAGGAAGGATGCGGGGCTATTTTGAGAAATACCTTGACATTACCCGTTAATAGGACAACCTAATTTCGGAGTGAGACGTTTTGCACATCATAAAGCTGAAGTTGCCGTACTAGATGCGCGAAAAGCTAGTGCAAGTACCAGAGACGGACACTGAGTGCGTCTTGTCTGTTCCCGATTCGTTAGATTTGATACAGAACGATACTCGCGGTTCACGGAACAGTAGAAGAGGTCATTCAGCTCACTCGATGCCGCCGCGCCAGTACGACCAACACAACTCGCACGGCGAGATTTCTGTCAGTTACGTCGGTCTCGCGAATCAGCCGACGCAAGAGAATTCGGCACCGCGAAAGTACAGTCCGAATTCACCTAACAGCAAAAGAAAAAAGAATGCATATAGATTTTATCCTGGTTATAGTGGCAGTAATAACAGACGAAATAGTTGACACAGAAACGACCATGACAACCGAAACTTTAATGACAGTAATCGACAGACTGAATAATCGGCGGGCTGATGGTGCAAATAGAAATGACAACGAACGAAACGGACAGTGGCGATGGTATCCGTCGAATAATGATTCAACTAATACAGGAACCCCCCTACATTCAATAAAAACAACAGCGGGACTTAAACAACAAGACAATATCCACAAGTACACATAGCTGAAGTGGCAAACGAACCAGAATTGCCGAACCTAATATGGTCACATCTCACCCCAGACGTTGAGCTGTGGTTGTATGGGGGGGGGGGGGGGGGGGGGGGAGAGGTGGGGTGACAACAACAACAACAATAATAACAACAACAATAACAATGGTAACAACCTGTCTTGTAACAGTGCAAGCAAAGTAGTAAACAGACAGAATGATTATTGCTGTTAAAATACAGTGAAGTTAACACTTGAAAATACTGGGTGTCAGGAACTGCAAACAGAAGTAATACGGGTCGCGACCCAAGCAATTGTTTGTGGTGTGCTCACTTCAATTACATTCTGTTAGGAGCAGGCATACGTACTCTGTCATATGATCTGTACGAAAAGATGATGGAACTAGGCCCCGTTCTGGACTTCCCTGTTCAGAAATGCTAGACTATAACCACTATTGCTGCTAAGTCTGATACAGTTAGGATACTAATTTTTCTGACAGTGCAGCTTGGAAATGGAGTAATGGTATTCACACTTCTTGTAATAAATCACTGAATCACTGATAGTTTAATAGGGGTAGACTTTCTGGGTGACAAACACGTAATTATTGATTTCTCATCAGGAAAATGTTATTTAATGCATGGCCGAGAGACAACTGAAGTAGTTCTGAACAGACAAAAACTAAACCATACTAAATACTACCAGGGTCGTAAAACGCAACTGTTAGGCAATAATGACAGTTATACACATTGCCCATCCGTAACTAGTGAATGAGTAAAAGATTTGAAAGTACTCGTCAGCGATAAGGTTAAATAATTCACTGGAATTGATAACGAGCAACAAGATAATTTGTATACTGCGTTACTACAATATACTGGGTGAGTCACCTAACGTTACCGCTGAATATATTTCGTAAACCACATCAAATACTGACGAATCGATTCCACAGACCGAACGTGAGAAGATGGGCTAGTGTAACTGGTTAATACAAACCACAAAAAAATGCACGGAAATATGTTTTTAACACAAACCTACGTTTTTTTAAATGGAACTCTGTTAGTTTTGTTAGGACATCTGAACATATAAACAAATACGTAATCAGTGTCGTTTGTTGCATTGTAAAATGTTAATTACATCCAGAGATATTGTAACCTAAAGTTGACGCTTGAGTACCACTCCTCCGCTGTTCGATCGTGTGTATCGGAGAGCACCGACTTACGTAGGGATCCAAAGGGAACGGAGATGGACCATAGGTACAGAAGAGACTGGAACAGCACATTACGCCCACATCCTAACACCTTTTTATTGGTCTTTTTCACTGACGCACATGTACATTACCATGAGGGGTGAGGTACTCGTACACACGTGGTTTCCGTTTTCAATTGCGGAGTGGAATAGAGTGTGTCCCGACATGTCAGGCCAATAGATGTTCAATGTGGTGGCCATCATTTGCTGCACACAACTGCAATCTCTGGCGTAATGAGTGTCGTACACGCCGCAGTACATCTGGTGTAATGTCGCCGCAGGCTGCCACAATACGTTGTTTCATATCGTCAGGGGCTGTAGGCACATCACGGTACACATTCTCCTTTAACGTACCCCACAGAAACAAGTCCAGAGGTGTAAGATCAGGAGAACGGGCTGGCCAATTCATGCGTCCTCCACGTCCTATGAAACGTCCGTCGAACGTGTACCTCACCCCTCATGGTAATGTACATGTGCGTCAGTGACAAAGACCAATAAAAAGATGTTAGCGTGTGGACGTAATGTGCTATTCCAGGCTCTTCTGTACCTAAGGTCCTTCACCGTTCCCTTTGGATCCCTACGTAATTCGGTGCTCTCCGATACACACGATCGAATAGCGGAGGAGTGGTACTCAAGCGTCAACTTTAGGTTACAATATCTCCGGATGTAATTAACATTTTACAATGCAACAAACGGCACTGATTACGTATTTGTTTATATGTTCAGATGTGCTAACAAAACTCACGGGGTTCCATTTAAAAAAACGTAGGTTTGTGTTAAAAAACATACTTCCGTGCATTTTTTTTTTTTTTGTTTGTATTAACCAATTACACTAGCCCCTCTCCTCACGTTCGGTCTGTGGAATCGATTCGTCAGTATTTGATGTGGTTTACGATATATATCCAGCGGTAATGTTATGTGACTCACCCTGTATACAAGTTTTTACACGGAAACCAGTTATAATCAATACTCATAAGTATAACATGGAAGTTCACCCCCATGGCGTTTTCGGTTGCAACACGTATACAATCCCCTGGACTAAACGAAATGCAGTGCGGGATGAGATTAAGCATATGTTTGCCTGGAAAATAATTGAACTGTCAATGTCACCGTACTGCAGTCAAATTCTTTCTGTGAATAAAACTAACGGAAGCTTTCGGGTAGTGCTAGACTTGGGTGTGATAGTCAGAATCAATCTACTTCTACATACTAGGCCAGAGAACTTGGAAGAACAATTTCAGAAATTTCTAGGATGCAAATGCCTCACCAGCATCGATTCAAAAAGTTTTTATTGGCAACTGAAAGTAACACCTGAATCCAGGAAGTACACTGCTTTTATCTTTGCAGGTAGAAGCTACCAATTTTTTGTTTCATCATTTTGATGAAATGTTAGTTCTGGAGTATTTAACACCGCCCTTCACACTGTGTTGGGCCCAGGGCTACTTGGAAATGTCACATTGTATGTTGATGGCAGTTTAATAGCTACACGTACCCGTGTAGAACATTTGCACATTTTGGGAAAGACATTAGAAACATTTGCGCAAGCAGAAGTTACGGCAAAGTCGCATAAATATAAATGCGCTAGAGAAGAAATATAGCACTTGCTACATATTATCACATCACGAGGAATACCTCCAGATCCAGGTAAGACCAGTGCAATTAAAAATTTTCCTTTTCCACAAGTAAAGAAATAATTGAAAGCTTTCTTCGGGTTGCGTTCATTCTTTCGTCGATTCGTTATTGATCTGTTGTTAAATAGTCCAACTTTACTGCTTAAGGAAAACGCTTTATGGTGATGAACCCCTAAAAGTACGAACGATTTCAATGCAATTAAAGAAGTACTAATAAACTCCGACATCTTATGCCATCCAGGTATGGATAAAGACTTTTGTACAGCCAGTGAAGCCTCATGCACAGGTTTGGATTCGTGGCTATTCCAGAATATTAAAAAATTGGAAAAACAAGATGTAAGCCAGCAGATTCTTAACTGAATGTGAACATACATATTCAACCACAGAACTGGAAGCACTTGAATCGTGTGGTCGCTTAAGAAATGTAGTGTTACATCCATGGTAAAAACTAAAGTCTACACTCACCACCAGGCTCTAAGTTGCCTGTCATGGAAACTTATACGCCGACGTTTAGCACGATGGTCGTTATTTTTACAACAATAGTCTTTTAAGTAATCCGTATCTCAGATAAACTTAATATTATAGCTGACTCACTATCCCGAGTACTGCAAGGACTAACCGAGAACACTGAAACAAGTACCGAATCCTACTTATGCAAGATAAATATTACATGTTATAGTTGTAGTAGTATGTGCAGGAATATGAAGAACTTACAAGAAAATATCCCAAGTCGCACAAGGTAAGGGTACAGCTACAACACAATGACTGTACCCCCCTAATAGAGTACTACCCTTTGTATAACGATGTATTATTCTAAAGGAGACACCATAACACTGATCAGTACTACACACTGTATAACGATGTACTATTGTAAAGGAGACACCATGACACTGATCAGTACTACACATTCTATAACTATGTATTATTCTAAAGGAGGCACCGAACACTGATGTATGGTGCTTGGGCATACCTGCAAACAGTAATGACACGCTCATTTGGATCGCGTGTCATATTTGGGGGCAGTTTGGAACAACGAAATGTTCTAACCTAACTATGTTCTGTTATTTCCCGAACATGTCACATAAGCTTCATCGACTCCCGCGAACGTGTGTAATCTAGGAGAAAATCGACGCAGTCGCTGTGACTAGCAAAAATTATTTACACTTTAGCAACCAAACCACAAGAAACAGTTTCCATCGACGTCGCCGGACCATATCCAAAGACACGTGGAGGTGTGAGTTATGTTTTTGCACTGTACGATGTATTTTCAAAATTTGTAACGTTTTACACATATAATTAAGCACATCAATCGTCAAGAAAATCTCTGATCATTACACAAGTATAATAAAAAAACAAAAAGGCTAACTCTCTGACAATGAATCTTATTCCACAGGGTATAAATCAAGAGAATTCTAGGACAGGACGACATAAAAATAATTTTGATATCACGATTCAGCCCACAAGCCAACCCTTCCAGGAGAGTATTTCGCTAACTTAACCACTTCATGCGACCCTTGGTAGACAACAAACACACTCATTAGGAACAATATTTACAACTGTTTGACAAAGTAGTAAATCATCTTCCAATATATTACACACAACATGCTACTGCAGAGCTAATGTTAAATGCAAAAGAAGACAACAAGTGGGTAAATACTCTTCCAAAGTTCCATCTGATATCGGAAACATGCGAAGAAAAAAAAAGATCTTTTTTAATCACCCTCACACGGGAGGCACATCTCCGAAAACTACAATATGATAAAAATCTAAAAAATGTACAAAGTATAATATAGGAAATTATGTTCTGCTGACTGGAAATCATCACAGCTTAAACAACAAAACACCAAATGGGCATTACTATACGAAGGACCATATGTTATTGTTCGAATACCTCATCCAGGTTGCTACTTATTGTCAAACCCTAGAAAGAACAAAATTCAAGGCATCTATCCACATAAGAATCTCGAGAAATTTCGCTGTATACAGAATCAGCGAACAGCAATATACGAAGGTAAGTACAGCTGCAGAAACATGGTTCATGGCGATCTTCGAACGAAACAAATGTACTGAATACTCTGAGTATTAATGTCATAACACACAAGTAATTTTAATGTCATAACAAAAAAGTAATTATTTCACATCGGACATGTATTCGCAATACTGAAGCTTATCCAGGATAATTTTTTTTTATTCTCCTAGCCATGCATATGTATTTTCACTTAAGAAATATGTGCTGTTGCACAGTCACAGTTTATTTACGTTTTCTTTCTTAAGTCTATTGAATTAATTGATTTTTTAAACTGTAAAGGTTTAAAGCTTATCTCCATGAATGCAGAGTTGGATTTCACAACGAAACAAGGATACAGCGTGTGCTATATATATATACCACGTATTTTAGCATTGAACACTGATAAAAAACTCAGAAAATAGTCTGTCAGGTTGGAGAAGCAAACAAAATAACAAAACTGAGCAGTGGAACTTACTGCTGTTTAATGAGTGGAACTACGGTACCGACATGTCACACTATTAAATGAGCATCACACTAGTACGAGAATAAAAACACGTGTGCACACCGTGCATGATTCAGGCTACATTACCAGTACCAGAAGTACGCTCACACTAATATAATATTAAGCAATAAGACGGCAGTGTACTGCTGATACGCGATTTTTTCCTTTACTCTTTTAGTTGAGCTGTTTTATTATTCAGTTCTTTTTCGCTTTGATATAGAATGATGAATGTTCAAGCACTTATGGACCTTAAGTAGGTTTGTGTCTCAGTGATCTGTAAAAATGGTGAGCGCATGACAGGAAATTTCATTGTACAAAATATGAATACAATTTCCAGGCAATTCAATTTGTAAAAACTGACCTAAATTTTATCAATGTAAATGTAAAGCACAAGACTGGGAAGAGTAGTTAACAGTATGGTAAAATGACTTGGACCAGAAAATTATGAAGGTAAAAGCCCGTAACCGATATAGGACAATAAATAAATGTATATTGAATAAATGTATTCAGTGAAAGGAAACAGTGACCTGTAAACAGGTTAACAGTAGCTCACCATGTAGCGTCAGAAAGCAAGCGCAGGATTGTAGCCTCTCCTCCTGGTGAAATTTTATAAAGACTTTCTCCAAGCAAACATTTTCACCAAGTGCGATAGGTGTTTACTGTCCTCTAAAGACTGAAAACTTTTTGAATAATAGATCATGACGCTGAAGGACTCATCCGCACGAATATTTCAAAGAAGACACCAAAAGAAACTATCTGAAAGAGAAACTTCATGTGGACAATATACTTAGTTTCCAACCGTCATGCTCCGGCCAAATTACCGATACACCAAGAACAAATATAGCGTTTCGATCCCAAGTGAAGCGATAGACGTTATTGTACGTTTAAATTACTATGCTGACATGCGACTGGAAGAGAACTTATGACTCCAAGACAGTAATGTGCCTCACAGCCCTTTAGTTATTCTTGATAATGGAGAAACTATCACATAACACTAGCTAGAATCTTTAATTTCACCGAAGTCAAGTTATTCTTGTACAATGGATGAGGTCCAAGTTTTGAAAATTAACTGCATACGATAAAAGAAACATTTTTATTGTAAATGATATAAAACTTGTAGTGACAGAATAGTAAAGAAGACTTTGTATGATTTGCCTATATTTATGTAAATAACATAATGTATTTCAGTTTATTATGTGCACTGAATCGTACAGCCCGTTCAAAGAGACTTATGTAGTCGCACAATTGTTTCATGTACTATAGGAATCTGGAGCCACTGCATGAGGGCGCGTGAACACCTTGTAAACAAATCTACGAGACCAACTAAAAGGTCAAAGCAGTACGTTGAAAGGCTCCTCATCATTATATGGGTTTTTTCGTAGTCATTCAAGGTGGCATCATAAGATCACCATTAAAAAACTATTCTTTTACGATATAATTTAAAACGTTTGTAAAATGACTGTCAGAGTTTTAACTTGTATCTTAATAAATAAAAGAAGGCTCAACCTTCACATGTTATCTGAGGCAGCAATACAAGTGCTTGCCGTCCTTTCTCCTCTTCTGGATCTGATCAATCACAGCTCTGAAAAAAATGATTCAAATGGCTCTGAGCACTATGGGACTTAACTTCTGAGGTCACCAGTCCCCTAGAACTTAGAACTACTTAAACCTAGCTAACCTAAGGACATCACACACGTCCATGCCCGAGGCAGGATTCGAACCTGCGACCGTAGCGGTCGCGCGGTTCCAGACTGTAGCGTTTAGAACCGCTCGGCCACCCCGGCCGGTTCACAGCTGTGACTTCGTGACTAATAATGACATTTGAAGTAACTTTTAATATACTTGTTACGTAACTATCCAGTCGTTATCTCCTAAATTTTGGTGTATTAACATGTCAGTTTCAGAATATTTTTCAGACCGATTGTGGACAATACGGAAAGGACTGATGTGGCTTCTGATCCGCCATTGGCGGGATTTGTTAACTTGTTTAAAATTAATTGTACAATTGAATCTTGATCTTTACTGAGGAACTTTGAACGCGTGTCACGAGTATTACAACAATGAATTCGGGTTTTGTTATTCCAATTAAGCAGACTCTGCAACGGATAAACGATGTACAGGCAAATTTGAAACCTTGGTTCTTGGAGTAATTCAGGAAAGATAACACAGACAGACTGAACACTAGTGCCACCAAAGATGACCAAAGTAATGGGTATGGATAGAAAAACACTACGAACTGGCAAGTGAGGTAACATTGACCCTGTCCCTCTGTTTTTTGACAAGGGAGAGAACAGGATTCCAAGCAGAGTTTAAGCAAAAACCTACACCCTGTTTACAAGGTTGCTCGCTAACTTAATCTCAACAGCCTTCTTAATAACAATGTTCCAATAGCTGGACGTGCATGCCAATATATCGGTATTGTTATAGAACATAGGGTGACCAGTATCCAAACAATGTTCGGCAATAGCAGATCTACTTGGGTGCTGTAATCGTGTGTGCCTTTTATGCTCAGTACATCGTTCCTCCATGGTCCTGATAGTCTGACCAATATAGGCCATGTCACAGCTACAAGGAATGCAATATACATCCGCCTAACGCAAGCTAGATCATCCTTAACAAAACCAAAAAGCACTCTAATTTTAGATGGAGGTCGGAAAACACATTCACATTGTTGGAAGTGCTTCCTAAGTAAGGCAAAAAGACCGTAGACTTAGGTGTCGACTCAGTATTATCATCAATCATCCTTTGCACAGTTGGTCGATTGCGCAACGCACGTTCAATCTTTCTAAGTCTTAGTGTCGGAGATGACATGTGCCCTGTGTACTAAGGTACAAAGTACCCCTTCACCCTGAGCCGGATGGTGAGAACTATGAGCCCGTAAATACAAGTCAGTGTGAGTGCGTTTCCGGTAAACTGCATGTCCCAATGGTCCATCAACCTTCCTCCTAACCAAAACATCAAGAAAGGGAAGGCAACCATCCTCTTCCACCTCCATCGTAAAACGAATGTTCTGGTGTATCGAGTTCAGATGTTCTAAAAAGGTATTCAAATTCTTCCTACCATGAGGCCAAACGACAAATGTATTATCAACATGTCTGAAGAAACAGGCGGGTTTCAAAGTGGTTCAAGTGGTTCAAGTGGCTCTGAGCATTATGGGACTTAACTGCTGAGGTCATCAGTCCCCTAGAACTTAGAACTACTAAAAGCTAACCAACCTAAGGACATCGAACATATCCATGGCCGAGGCAGGATTCGAACCTGTGACCGTAGCGGTCGCGCGATTCCAGACTGAAGCGCCTAGAACCGCTCGGCCCCTTCGGCCGGCGGGTTTCAAAGCGCCGACTCCAATGCACGTTCCTCGAACATTGGATCAGCTTCTCCGTTTACGATATTCTCGTTTATAGGCTCTGCGTAATAATAATCTCCCCTTTGGTTCAAATGGTTCAAATGGCTCTGAGCACTATGGGACTTAACATTTGTGGTCATCAGTCCCTAGAACTTAGAACTACTTAAACCTAACTGACCTAAGGACATCACACACATCCATGTCCGAGGCGGGATTCGAACCTGCGACCGTAGCGGTCACGCAGTTCCAAACTGAAGCGCCTAGAACCGCACGGCCACACCGGCCGGCTCTCCCCTTTGTCAGAGTCGCTTACTTCAATGGGTTTCCCTATTTACAGCCCATATCTTCACCAGGGTGATCCCCCGTCGGTGTCTCCTCGGCTTACATACTTTTGTTACCGCGTCACGTGCCTGAAACGCCAGTAGGCGGCATCCAACGCCGCGATGGGAAGTTGTCATAACTTCTTGGTTTATCAGCGTCAATTTTGACATTCAAGTAGCGTGGATTCGTAAACGTGCATTTCAGAGACGGTCATTTTCAAATGTGGTTGTTTGTTTTGTTTTGTTTTAGGGCGCAAAAACATCTACGGTTATACGCGCCCTTGTCAAATGCATAAAACACCAAGACAAAGAGAGGAGTTAAAAACGACTACACGTCAGTCCCAATCGACGGAAAAGAATACAGCTAAAAACAGGAACGTGGAGAAAGGTATATAACATACGCCATAGACAAACGGAGGTCCAGAATTAAAAATTAAATGGCCTTTGCCATATCGCTAAGACGGATAACAAGTAGAACGCGATCGACACCGCGCGCGCCGCTCGGTGAAACGGCCGATAAGTCAGACAGCAAACACAAACGCGATTAGTAAGCGGTTAAGAGAAGGGCATTCAGTCAGGAAATGACGGACAGTCAAAAGTTGGGAGCAATGTGCACAAAGCGGTAAGGGAGTACCACGTAAGAAATGGCGATGGCTAAAAAGACAATACTTATCCGTAGCAGGGTACATTAAATTAATGAATGCTGTTGTAATTCAGCGCATTGAGTGGAAGAAGAATGACATTCAAAACATTTAGTAAAGATTGGTGATCGGGTATCATATTGCATATCGCATTTAAATAAAGGGAAATTTACTGTTATTAATCAATGAAACATACACTAACACAGACTACACAAAGCAAACCAACATTTCGTGAGGGAATTTTAGTTTCACAACTCTAGGGGCTCTCAAGGTGGCAGCAATCTGAAACAGAGAACAGTAGAAACGAAGTGTTCCGCATGGGCCCGACTTTTAACGATCAGTACCTCGAGGCCGGCGTCCAACTTATCGTGCCTTTACTACTGCTGGTCTACTGGAGGCTCGTAAATGCTAATTTATGAAGATTACGCACCAATAATAAGATGGGTACGCATGTGGACCGAGGTGCCTACCCAAAATGTCAGTATTGACTCTTCAGTGAAAAAAAAAAAAATGATGGCCGCTGGTCTAGAGCACCGAGCGCTCAATGAGGCGTTTCACTTGTGTGTTGTGGGTGTCGTCACACTCACTCAGCCTACTGTGAACATGAACCAAGTTGCTTAACATCCTCAGAGAACAAGTGTTGCTGTTGCTCTCACATCTTCCTGATGTGTGTGCTTCGCACGCACACAGGATGAGGACAGTCGTGTCCAGAGAATTGCATTCATACGGACCTGGTTTGACGAACATTAAGGCACTTCGATTTGCTAGTTGCCTATCCTATCTCGCTTCTGAAGGAAATATCTGGGATTATTTGTAGCAGCAGGTGAGATGGAATGGCGCAAAAAACATCCCTACAATGTTCTAGCTCTACAGGAGTTAATTATCGATCAGTGGCTTCAGACGGGTATAGAATATCTACAAAAACTTGTAGACTCGCTTCCTCGCAGAACTGAGGAAACATACCTGTTTTCTGTTTCCGTGCGTTTAGTTAGAATCCTTTCCCCAACTACAGTAGAAACGCGTCATCAGTCCCAAGAGGTGTGGTATACAACAGCATGTAGAGCGAAAGCCTTGATGTTGAACTGCTTCATTGCCATTGTCTGATGGCAATGGGTGAAAATCAGAATCCACGGTACCTACCTGGTCTTTTAATCTGTAGAATCTGTGAACTGAAAACTATTTCCGTGATCATTAAACTCAGGTTGTAACGCAAGAAATATTCTCTCGCCGGAATTCGTCTGAATTTCTATTTAGTTATCTTACTTGGTTGTACGTAATACTATGTTTCATGTAAACGTACCGTCTACTGAGAACGTAGGCCTTTTCAGATGAATTAATTGTTTCAGTGTCTACAAATAATTGCTCTCATATTCGTCATATTGAAAGATCAGTCCTTTTTATTCGCATGTGTCTTCCATAATTCAAGACACAGCATGGATTCGTTACTGGAAAGAAATTTTATGACATTGAATTGGTCACCTACGGCAGTTGTCTTGACAAACAATACTGATAAGCCGATACATATATTATTAACTACAAATTTCTGTTTTTCCGTAACACTGATGGGAAAAACAGGATGCGGCTGACATTCTAAAGCGGTCACATTTTTCGCACCTACTTCACTATGTGGTGTACATGTCCAATCCAGTCGACAGTTATTAATGTGGCTTGTCTGGCGCTTTCAACCGGTCCAGAGACTGCAAATACTCGCAGGGCACAGCACCACTAGGAACTATCCACTGGAGTGGACTGCGTGAATTTACAGCCTCAGGGCTGATTGAAAACGTAAAGAAGAAACTTTAACAGCTGTCCATTGCAGTGGACATATGCACCACAGGCTTGAGGTGATGTACAAGCTTTTGGAGGTGCTCTGCTAATTCACGACAGGGGAAATCTTTATAGAGTAACATTTACTGAAATGAGTTAGAGCCCGAGAGCTAATAAATAATTGGTTTGAGAAGACTGAATATCAAAGAACTAATTCCAAATTCCTAATTTCCTTCAAACATCAAACCATAACATAAAAGAGTGGTGAAATCTTAATTTGTTTCGAAAATCATCTTCATATGGTCTTATTTGAAAATACTGTTTTATCTCACTCAGTGCTACAGTTCAAGTTAATTACTACATCGAAAAACAGAATAATCGTGTACCACTACATCAGCCGAGTTGTACTATCTTATTCAAAACCCGCTTCTATATCACTCGTGTTCGTCACATGGTGAGGGAAAAATTGTCGAATCGTTACTTCAAGACGAAGTTGTCACTTTACTGTATCCTGAAAAGACTTCTTCAGTAGCAGGCAGTTATTTTTAGGTAGCTTTCCAGGAAATTGATGAGAAAAAAATTCCGATATGATTGTGTAATTACAATGGTTATTTACTGAAATGTAGTAGCAGTTCCTGTAAGCTGGGTTTGCTCTGTTTCAGTGACAAGTTCTTGCCCAAACAATGTGACATATTTCATATGTGCTCATGGAATAAAGAAAACAACAACATGGAATCACTCTCTTTTCTTTGTCATAATATGTGTTATGTGGATAGATCATGGGTGTTTATATATTTTGTTATTGTTTTCAGGAAATACAGTTCATATTTACTTGTGCTCTCGAAGTAATTAAAGACAGAATATAAGCTCAGACTGTGAAGGACGGTGTAAGGAGCTGACTGTTAAACGGAAGCATTCTACCATAGGCATGCAGCGAAACAGATTTTGTGCGTGCTTTCGACTCTCTAACTACAGTGGATTGCACCCACGGTAGAGCAGGGAGTTTCCAGCCAAATACACACATAAAAAAGTTTTGCATCACGTCGGTCCCTAGAGTTCCGGAACCTGTACAGAAAATTGGAACAGACATCATCATGAACAAAATTTCCACCCTTTTTATTGCCCATGAAAACCACAAGTCGCATGTTGTACCACCATAAAGTGAGACCTTCAGAGGTGGTGGTCCAGACTGCTGTACACACCAGTACCTCTAACACCCAGTAGCACGTCCTCTTGCATTGATGCATGTTTGTATTTGTGGTGGCATACTATCCAGAAGTTCATCAAGGCACTGTTGGCCCAGATTATACCACTCGTCAATGGCGATTCGGCGTCGATCCCTCAGAGTGGTTGGTGGGTGACGTCGTCCATCAACAGCCCTTTTCAGTCTATCCCATGCATGTTCGATAGGCTTCATGTCTGGAGAACACGCTGGCCACTCTAGTCGAGAGATGTTGTTATCCTAAAGGACGTCATTCACAAGACGTGCACGATGAGGGCATGATGACGAATGTCTCGCCAATATGCTGCCGATATGGTTTCACTATCGGTCGGAGTATGGCATTCACGTACCGTACAGCCATTATGGAGCCTTCCATGACCACCAGCGGCATACGTCGGCCCCACATAATGCTACCCCAAAACAGTAGGGAACGTCCACCTTGCTGAATTCGATGGACAGTGTGTCTAAGGCGTTCAACCTGACAGCATTGCTTCCAAACACGTCTACGACGATTGTCTGGTTGAAGGCATATGCTCACTCATCGGTAAAGAGAACGTGATGCCAATCCTGAGCGGTCCATTTGGCATGTTGTTGGGCCCATCTGTACCGCGCTGCATGGTGTCGTGGTTGCAAAGCTGGACCTTGGCATGGACGTCGAGCGTAAAGTTGCGCATCATGCAGCCTACTGCGCATAGTTTGAGTCGTAACAGGACGTCCTGTGGCTGCACGAAAAGTATTATTCAATATGGTGGGGTTGCTGTCAGGGTCTCTCCGAGCCATTATCCGTAGGTAGCGGCATCCACTGCATCAGTAGCCGTTGAGCGGCCTGAGCGAGGCATGTCATCGACAGTTCCTGTCTCTCTGTATGTCCCCCACGTCTGAACAACATCGCTTTGGTTCACTCCGAGACGCCTGGACATTTCCCTTGTTGATAACCCTTCCTGGCACAAAACAACAATACGGACGTGATCCACCGTTTAGGTATGGTTGAACTATAGACAACACGAGCCATGTACCTCCTTCCTGGTGGAATGACTGGAACTCATCGGCTGTCGGACCCCCTCTGTCTAATAGACGCTGCTCATGCATGGTTGTCTACATCTTTGGGCGGGTTTAGTGACATCTCTGAACAGTCACAGGGACTCTGTCTGTAATACAATATCAACAGTCAACGTCTATCCTCAGGAGTTCTGGGAACTGTGGTGATGCAAAACTTTTTTGATGTGAGTAGGTGAGCTGGTGGTGAGGCAGATGGAGCCCCAACGTAGGAATATTAGGAGGACATTCCCATTCCCTAAATTTGCCTTGCTGCCAAGGGAAACCCCTCGAAAACCTTAGCCATCTCTTTTAGGTGAAAGGCTTTTTGTACTGCGTGTATAGAGAGTAAAAGGGATTACTTGTTCGGCATCAGCGATAATTTGTCTGAGTGAGTGGGAATGAGGCAAACGATACTTAACTTTAATCCACATCCATGCTCCTCCCCACTACGACAGCATAGCATTCACAGCGGGCTCTTTTGGATTATTCTGGGACTGGAAAAAGGACCGAAATTCGCTGTCAGTAATTAGCCCACTGCTCTCGGGCAAGTAGACACACTGGATGCGTAGTACGTCAAGCAAGGTTCTGTCCTTCACAAGAATTTCTTTAAAAATTTAGATTGCGCTTCAGTGCTGGGATAGTTCGTTTAACAGGACAAGTTCTGATTCCCTCTTTTACTTTTGTCCCATTAAGCTACTGTCCCGTCTCTGTTGTCCTCGCCATCGATTGGTACTGAAGCGCCAACTTTGACAGTCTCATTTCTCTCGAATAGCACCCACAACAGCTGACTGCGTATTGTAAACAACCGAGTAAATGTAGTTATTGGTTTAAATGGCTCTGAACACTATGGGGCTTAACATCTGAAGTCATCAGTCCCCTAGAACTTAGAAATACTTAAACCTAACTAACCTAAGGACATCACACACATCCATGCCCGAGGCAGGATTCGAACCTACGACCGTAGCAGTCGCGCAGTTCCGGACTTAACCGCCTAGAACCGCTCGGCCACCGCGGCCGGCTAAATGTAGTTATCCAACCGCAGAGTCTAGTTTCGATGTATATTTATGAAGACTAAAGGAAGTCACTGATTTTTACTTTAGTCTAAGATACTTCCGGTTATAAGAAGACAACAGTAATTTGCCAAGTTTCTGAATCTACTTCTACGAACAGGTTCTCCAGATATTGTTCATTTACTTCATAAAGAGCTTCAACTTTCCAACCAAGAATCGATCAAAATCCTTTACTTACAATGTGTGTTAATGCTAACAGCATTAAATATCATTCCATGTAGGCTTTCACGGCCGGCGTCTTTATCAGTAAACTCTTCCGGGCTAAGTTGCCGTGGTCGATCCGTAGAACTTCTTCTCCCTGACGTTTCGTTCTCAACTACGGAGAACATCTTCCGAGTCGACTCACCTCGGAAGATGTTCTCCGTAGTTGAGAACGAAACGTCAGGGAGAAGAAGTTCTACAGATCTACCACGGCAAATTAGCCCGGAAGAGCATTAAATAATTCTCTGATATAACTATGTGAAGTGGCGGATATAGCAGGGAAAAATACTCACGTGAAATTTATTTTCCTTGACAGGATGTCCCAAATATCACACAGATACCCGCTGCAAGTTGTGTTGTCCAGGTCGTACACGTCCGGCCACTCCTAAGGAAAAGCCCACACTGTAGCCAAAAAGCTGCTTAGTGCTAACATAGTGCATCGTCTTTCATGCAAACTCAGAAACTTCCAGTATTCAACTGCTTCTGAATGGTTTACTTACCAGATAACAACACCGGCTACACTAACAATATTCGCAATATCCCGCAATGAGTGAAAGCCGAACTGAAAAGTAATTAAATTTTTACTTATATCGCAATTAGCACCCAAAAATATTATAGTTGCTGGAAGAATATGGTCATTTATAAAGTTTTCGTCAATATGTTGGTATAATGTAGTTTGTATAGGGAAACACTCTGAAGGTACCATGCTGTGAATCGACTGTGAAATATACTTCCCAAAAACGTGACGTGTTTTAACAGCGCTTTAACTGCACCTGTATTGAGCTTCATCTCTCTTTTGCACTCTCATCCTAACTTAGCTGCACAGACTATGTTCATTTCACCATACTCGAGCTCCCTCAATCAAAATTACGAAATCGTTAAGGTGTAGCTGTATTTGAAATATGTAGACAAGATACGAGAAAATAGGGCTCGTACGGGGAGGCATATCAACAGTCGTTTTTCCCTCGCTCTGTCTGCGAGTGGAACAGAGTAGAGGAAAGGAAACGACTGATAGTGGTACAGGGTACCCTTCGCCACGCACCCTGCAGTAGCTTGTGGAGTATGTGTTTAAATGCATATGTAAAAGTAGAAGATCCACGGGGGATGGGGGTGTGCCAACTGTAAAAATTGTTAGTTCGCCTAAACAGGTCATTCCAAAGCATTAAAGGATTTCAATATGCTAAATTTCATGCTAGTAAATTGTCGAAGTGTCCGTAGCAAGATCCTCGAGTTACTCTCCGAAAAAAAAGTAGTAGTGCCAATACTGTATTAGGTACTGAAAACTGGTTGAGACCAGACACAAACAGCAGTGAAATTTTTAACTCAGATTGGACTCATGCTATGGGAGGTAGTGTGTTCATTGCAGTTAAAAGCTTTCTAAACGCAGTTAAGATTGATACTGGGTCGGACTGTGAAATAGTCTGGATAAAGCTGTCAATCACACAAGGAGTGACCAATGTATTACGATATTTTATACAGCACCAGCATCCGCAACATACGTCGCAGAACGTTTCAGGGAAAGCCTTGAGTACATAGGAAATAAACATCCAAATTATCCATTAGTTATAGGTGGAGACTTTAATCTGGCGTCCATTGACTGGGAAAATTACACGTTTATCACAGGGGGCAGAAGCAAAGACTCGTATGAAGTTATTGTAGGAGCGCTCTCAACATACAACTTTGAGCAATTGGTTAGGAAACCAACTCGAGATGGGAACAGATTAGATATCTTGGCGACAAACAGACCTGATCTTTTTGAGGAAGTTACTCTAGAAGAAGGTATTAGCGACCATAATGTCGTTGTGGCTTCTATGTCAGTGGAAGATGCCAAAAAAACCAAAGGAATAGCGTATAGTTTTCTTGTTTGGGAAAGCAAATAAAAGTGTCGTTAATGAATATCTTCATAGTCAGTACCAAGCATTCACCGCGGCACAAAAAGATATTGAGCATCTTTGGTCGGAATTTAAAGGTATTGTCCACCACGTGCTAGAGAAATATGTACGTAGCAAAAATATACGGGAGGGAAAGGATCCACCTTGATTCAAGAAACATATTAGGAAGTTGTTAAGAAAGCAGAGAATTTTGCACAGAAGACGGGCTAGAAGTGTGTGTGCCCGTAGTCTACATCTAAATGGACACCCTTCAAATCACATTTAAGTGCCTGGCACAGGGTTCATCGAACCACCTTCACAATTCTCTATTATTCCAATCTCGTATAGCGCGCGGAAAGAACGAACACCTATATCTTTCCGTATGAGCTCTGATCTCCCTTATTTTATCGTGGTGATCGTTTCTCCCTATGTAGGTCGGTGTCAACAAAATGTCTTCGCATTCGAAGGAGAAAGTTGGTGATTGGAATTTCGTGAGAAGATTCCGTCGCAACGAAAAAACGCCTTTCTTTTAATGATGTCCACCTCAAAATCCTGTATCATTTCTGTGACACTCTCTCCCATATTTCCCGATAATACAAAACGTGCTGCTCTTCTTTGAACTTTGTCGATGTACTGCGCCAGTCCTATCTGTTAAGGATCCCACATCGCGCAGCAGTATGCTAAAAGCGGACGAACAAGCGTAGTGTAGGCAGTCTCCTTAGCAGATCCGTTACATTTTCTTAGTGTCCTGCCAATAAAACACAGTCTTTGGTTAGCCTTCCCCGCAACGTTTGGTATGTGCTCCTTCCAATTTAAGCTGTTCGTAATTTTAATACCTAGGTATTTAGTTGAATTTAAGGCTTTTTGATTTGACTGATTTATCGTGTAACAGAGGTTCAACGGATCCCTTTCAGCACTCATGTGGATGACCTCACACTTTTTGTTATTTAGGTTCCACTGCCAATTTTCGCACCACTCAGATATCTTTTCTAAATCGTTTTGCAATTTGTTTTGATCTTCTGATGACTTTATTAGCCGATAAACGACAGCGTCATCTGCAAACGATCTAAGACGGCTGCTCAGATTGTCTCCCAAATCGATTATATAAATAAGGAACAGCAAAGGGCCTATAACACTGCCTTGGGGAATGCCAGAAATCACTTATATTTTACTCGATTACTTTCCGACAATTACTACTAACTGTGACCTCTCTGACAGGAAATCACAAATCTAGTCACGTAACTGAGACGATATTCCATAAGCAAGGAATTCACTACAAGCCGCTTGTGAGGTACAGTGTCAAAAGCCTTCCGGAAATTAAAAAGTACGGAATCGATCTGAAATCCCTTGTGAACAGCACTGAGCACTTCAGGTGAATAAAGAGCTAGTTGTGTTTCACAGGAACGATGTTTTCTGAACCCATGTTCACTGTGTGTCAATAGACCGTTCTCTTCCAGGTAATTCATAATGTTCGAACACAATATATGTTCCAAAATCGTGCTGCATATCGACGTTAGCGATATGGGTCTGTAATTTAGTGGATTGCTCCTACTACCTTTCTTGAATATTGGTGTGACCTGTGCTACTTTCGAGTCTTTAGGTATGGTTCTTTCGTCGAGCGATCGGTTGTATATGATTGTTAAGTATGCCTGTTATTCCAAACTTCACCACAATGAGCCTTCTGGCTGTGAGAATTCCATACTAATGAGTAGACACAAATGGACCACTTATAGCTATGCCACTATGCTATCTGTTGGCGGGCGACGTTGAAACCAGTATCAGTACATCTTCTATCGTCGAGGTGCCACGTGTCGTCATCGCATCAGGATCGACGTCGCCTTTGCAGGTGTATTAATTTCTTTCCGGGTGTGTATACTGATGGTACATGAAGTGCAGAACTGAAATACCAATCTTCCGAAGCGACTCTCATAAATTCTCGAGAATATCGACTCTGAAGTTTTTCAAGTGTCTATAACTTCATAACGTCTTTTTCTCTACAGGCAGCGAGGCTGTGTGGTAGAATGCTGGTATGCGAAATAGTCCGCCTGGGTTCATTTGCCGGCCATTGTTAATTTTCAAATAAAGACGCATGTTCCACGAGCATTTCCATGAAGTGTGAAAATACATAAAGATGAAAACAAGTTTTAATTGTAATATTTTTTAATGTAAGCAAATTAAGAATTAGTTTATACAATGAAATCTATATGTCTCTGTGCTACAAGCAACTAGCAATTGGAAACGTATTTCTGATAAAAGTTACAGCTAAATATATGTTACTTAGCATGTATTTGATGTATTTTATATTTAAATGACGCTGGTATTCGAACTGGACGAATAAAACGAAAAAATTTCCATGTAAAAGAGACTCGAACCAACGATTATCTGTCTCAGACACTACTGATTTTGTTTCCATCTTTTTTCTATTTTCCAACGGCCTTACCGCATTTGTAACACCGGTTCCCGTCAGACTACGGATGTTAAGTGCTGTCGGGCTTGGCTAGCACTTGGACGGGTAACCATCAGGGTTTGCCGAGCGCTGCTGACAGGTGGGGCGTACATAGCCCTCGTCAGGCCAATTGAGGAGCTACTTGATTGAGAAGTAGCGTCTCTGGCCACTATAACTGACAACGGCCGGGACAGCGGTGTGCTGCCACATGCGACTCCATAACCACATATACTGATGCCTGCTTGCTGAGAATGACACGGCGAGCGCTCGGTACCGTTGGGCCTTCTGAGGCATATTAGGACGGAGAGTTTTATTTACTTTACGCTTCACGAAAATGCTTATGGAGCATGCAACTCTATTCAAAAAGTAACGGAAAAACCCAGCGGTTCCTAGGTATTTATTTATTGCTGTGTTTCCATGCCAGTACGACGCAGCGTCTGGCCTTGTGCTTAATGTTCGTGACGCCATATCTCCTGAACTATGAGTCGTACAATGATACAATGTTGTAAGTTCATTCGGCGGCATATGTGGATACTGTCTACAAAATTTATTGCGAACACATTTAGTAGGAAAGAGGTAATAGATTTAAACGTCAAGCTTCATGCAGTGCGTTTACTGCATGGCCAGCGGAAAAGTAGTAGGTGATAAACATTTTTCCTTTCATCATATTGTAGTGGCTATCAGAAAGAAAAAAATCATGAAGATTTCAAATTGTGACTAAATTTTGATGCAAGTTGCTCAGTGCTCTTATTGTCAAATACTGGATGAATAAAATCTGGGAATCCACGCGTCGTGGCCTACGGACCTCTTTCTCCCCCACCCTCACGTCCCTGATAGGTAAGTGGTTCAACACCTACATTATACTGCGCGCAAGCCACCTAATGGTGTGTGGCGGAGGGTACTTTCTGTACCACAGTATGATCGCTCCAGTCCTGTTCCACTAGCGACGGTTGCGTGGGAAGAATAATTGGTATTAGCTCTAATTTCTCGAATTTCCCCCTCGTGGTCAATACGCAAGATGTATGTGGGGAGAAGTAATATGTTGTCGGATTCCTCCTGAAAAGTGCTGTCCCGAAATTTGAATAGTAAATCTCTCCGTGATGCACAACGCCTTTCTTGTAACGTCTGCTAGTGGAGTTTGTTTAGCATCTCTGTAACGCCCTCTCGCCAGCTATACGATCCCGTGACGAAGCGCGGCGCTTTTCCTATGATCTTCTCTATCTCCTCTATCAGTCCTACCTGACAGACATGATACCCGCACAGCGACAGTCGACTAACACTACGATACACGTCTTATAACGTCTGTCAGTGGAGTTTGTGTAGCATCTCCGTAACGCTCTCTCGCCAGCTAAACGATCCCATTATGAAGCTCGTCAATCTTTCTTTGATCTTCTGTATCTCCTCTATCAGTCCTTCCTGATAGACAAGATATCCGCACAGCGACTGTCGACTGACACTAAGATACATCCGTCCAAGATTGGTTAAAGTCGATCAAGTGGTTTAGGAGATGTGGAACACACACACACATACACACATCCATTTTTATAATATGTATGGATTTCCCATGCCCGGAATCGAATCTAGGGTGCTCCAGTCTCTACCACAAAGTCAAGCTGCCTGTAGAAGAATGGACCTTTCCTTAGGATATTAGAGACGCTCGGATAAATCAATTCAGATTCTCTAGAGAATTTTCAGGAGTTGCATTAAGCTGCTTCGGCCGATTGATACACTATGTGATCAAAAGTATCCGTTCATCCGGCTGAAAATGACTTACAAGTTCGTAGCGCCCACCATCGCTAATGCTGGAATTCAGTGTGGTGTTGGCCCACCCTTAGCCTTGATAACAGCTTCCACTCTCGCAGGCATACGTTCATTGGACATTCGCCACACCCACACCCTAACATCGGATCGCCACATTGTGTACCGTGGTTCGTCACTCCACACGACGTTTTCCTACTGCTCAATCGTCCAATGTTTACGCTCATTACAGCAAGTGAGGCGTCGTTTATCATTGACCAGCGCGAGGTGTGACTTTGAGCAGCCGCTCTACCATGAAATCCAAGTGTTCTCACGTCCTGCCTAACTGTCGTAGCATTTGCAGTGGACTCTGATACAGTCTGGAATTCCTGTGTGATGGTCTGGATAGATGTCTGCCTATTACACTTTACAACCCTCTTCAACTGTCAGCGGTCTCTGCCAGTCAACAGACGAGGTCGGCCTGTACATTTTGTGCTGTACATGTCCCTCCACGCTTCCACTTCACTATCACATCGGAAACAGTAGACCTAGTGATGTTTAGGAGTGTGGAAATCTCGCGTACAGGCTTATGACACAAGTGACACCCAATCACCTGACCACGTTTCAAGTCCGTGAGTTCCGTGGAGCGCCTCATTCTACTCTCTCTACTGAGGTTGCTGATATCGAGTACCTGGCAGTAGGTGTGAGCACAGTGCACCTAATATGAAAAACTTATGTTTATGGAGGTGTCCGGATACTTTTGATCACGTAGTGTATTTGAAGTATGAACTTCATGTACCATAAATATAAGAAATTATAAAAATCTGATTCACATGTGGTCTCGTTGTAAGCGCACGTACCTTCCCAGATTTGCGGGTAGTACAAAACTTTTTCGATCAGTTTAAGTCATTAGTTTCTGCAGGAAAAGCCGACTTACCTCGACCACTCCTGTCTTCATTTCGTAACCCATCAGGTCGTTCCGTCTGCTCCTGACGCTCTCTGTTGTGCAAGCGAGGCCTGTGCTGTGGTCCCACGTGCAGAACTTCTTAATCACCAACGGATAACCATTCGCCACTCTGTATGCCTCCAGGATGTCGACAGTGGCATTTGTCGACGGGAAAATGACGAAAAATTGGGAGTCGAACTCGATGTGGACATCGGAAAGCGCGTCGTCTGTCTTGCCATCGTCCAGTAACAGCAGCCACGTGAATTCTGACTGCCGCTTTTCCAACAATTCCTGTGCGAACGTAAACAAAACGTCGACGCAGTGATCTAACAAATATTCCAGGTTTTCGTAATTCTCATTGCATGGTACACAGTGAAATTTCTTATCCATACTAATCCGTATCCATAGCATCTATACACACATTATGAGTCATTCATATTCGTAATATTTAAAATTAATGCTTGCATTAAATGTCTCACTATCTATATAATAAAATGTTAAATAAATACTTGCTCATTTACACTAAAAACTCACTTATTGAATACAATGAATTTACTATAAGGTACTCTTTCAATTCACTTGTGAATTTTGATGTTTCGAGACAAACAATTTTGATGTTTCTATGTACAGCATTGTAAACTTTGAGGCCCGAATAGTTTACTTCTTTCTATACAAGGGTAAAGTTTGACAGTTCTCTGAGTAAGCCCTCTTTTGACCTTGCACTGTGGCTATGATATTCGCTATTGATGTTGAAGAGAGAGTGATTTTTATTAATGAAAAATGCAAGAGAGAAAATATACTGAGATGTCATTGTAAAAGCCTGGGGGTTCTGGAACAGATTTCTTCACGATTGTTTTGTATGCTCATCACTTATGAAGCGTATAGCTCTCTTCTGGTCGATGAAAAATTTTTGAAGATGGTGCCGTAGGATAACACTGTATGGAAGATTCCAAAGTTAACAGCCCTAACGGTATCCTTATGTTTAGATCATACAATTATACGTAAATCAAAAGCTAAAGAATGAAGTCTTTTTTTTTCAGATCTATGATGTGGTTGGACTAGTTTAGTTAGCTATCGACGTACACACCCAAGAACTTAGTAAAGCTCACTTGCCGTATATGTTGTTCATTACATTTTATATTTATATCCTCTTCTTCTTTCTGCGTCACATGAGATTGTACACAATGAATTTTATTGACATTCAAAGAGAAAAAAATAGTTCAAATGGCTCTGAGGTCATCAGTCCCCTAGAACTACTTAAACCTAACTAACCTAAGGACATCACACACATCCATGCCCGAGGCAGGATTCGAGCCTGCGACCGTAGCGGTCGCGCGGTTCCAGACTGTAGCGCCTAGAACCGGTCGGCCACCCGGCCGGCCATTCAAAGAGTCGATTGCAGTTAAACCACTAGAGAATGTCATTAAAAGACCTGTTATCAGAGGTTTCGGGGTTTTTCCCTGTTGTTTTATCTGTTAAGAAAGTCGTATCATCAGCAAAGAGAGTGAAATTCCCCACTGAAGTGGTACAGTGTGGGAGGTAAATTATAAAGATTAGGAATAGCAAGGCCCCAGCACCGAGGCTTGTGTAACTTTAGTGTTGACAGGGCCCCATTTTCCTGAAGCTGGAATTCCATTACTCTCAGTAATTGTTACCCTCTGCTTCCTATCTGCAAGATAAGGTTTGATGCACGTCACCATTATTCCCTTAACCCACAGAAGTCTGTTTTATTTAATAATATTTCGTAGTTTACACAGTCTAAAGCCATGAATAGGATACCGATTGGTGCCAATTTCCAGTTAACAGAATGCAGAATTTGATCAGTGAAGAATAAAACAGCATTATGAATTGATATTCCTTGCCGGAAACCAAACTGATATGAAGAGACAATATTATGGTTGTTCAGGTGATCCACAATTCTCCAAAATCAGTTACTCTAGGACTTTGAAGAAACTTGTTGGCAAGGATACTGGGTGGTAATTCGATCTACATCTATATCTACATCTACATGATTACTCTGCAATTCACAATTATGTGCGTCTCAGAGGGTTCATCGAATCACTTTAAAACTATTTCTCTACTGTCCCAATCTCGAACGGCACGGGGGAAAAAAGAGCTCTTAAATCTTCTTGTGCGAGCTCTGATTTCTCCTATTCTATTGTGATGATCATTTCTCCCTGTGTAGGTGGGCGCCAATAGGACATTTTCGCAATCGGAGGTGAAAGTTGGTGATTGAAATTTCACGAGAAGATCCTCCGAAGCGAAGACCGCCTTTGTTTTAATGATTGCACGCCAGGTCATGTATTAAGTCCGTGGCACTCTCTCCCCTATTTCATGATAATACAAAACGAGCTGCCCTTCTTTGAACTTTTTCGATGTTCTCCGTTATTCCCATCTGATGCGGATCGCACACCACACCTCGTACTCCAGACGAGGGCAGACAAGAGTGGTGTAAACAGGGTCATTAGTAGATCTGTTGCGCTTTCTAAGTGTTCTTCCAATAAATCGCAGTCTATCGTTTGCTTTACCCACGACATTATCTATGTGATCGTTCCAGTTTAAGTTACTCGTAGTTGTAATCACGAAGTATTATGTAGAATATATAGCATTTACTTTTGTGTCATTGATAGTGTAACCGAAATTTATCTGATTTCTTTTAGTAATCATGTAGATGTCTTTATACTTTGCATTATTTACAACCAATTGCCACTTTTTGCACCATGCAGGTATGTTGAATATTGCAGTTGGATTTGATCATTTGATGACTCTGTAAGGGTAAATGACTGCGTCATATGCAAACAATGTAAGAGGCCTGCTCAGATTCTTTGCTGAATCTTTTCTGTACACAAGGAGGGGCGGAGGACGTATAAGGTTTTCTTGAGGAATGCCGTATATAGTTTCAGTTTCACTCGAAGATACATCTTTTCTCACCTTTTTTGAAAAGTGGTTTCACACAGGTGTATTTTAATATAAGTAGGACAATACCCTGAATTAGGAATTAATCAAATATGCGACACAAGACCGTACTTATAGAACCATAAAAGTGTCTAAAGATCCTTGTTGAACCCCAGAAGAAAGTTTTGCTATCATTTTTTTTTGACTGTCTGCTTGATTTCACTAATTGTGATGGGAACTACATGCATCTGACCAACTCTGGCACTATCAGCTTCATACAGAAATGCTAATGCATCACTCACTGAGCGGTTACAGCCAAATTTCGCAGCAGCTCTTAAAAATGTCTATTGAATGTATTAGCAATTGTCTCAATGTTTCTTACTATATTTCCACTCTGACTTATTTCTATCCACTCTGACTTACTTCTGTATCAGACATATATTCTAATTTTTTTGCACTCCACATTTTTATAGCTTGGCAAACGGTTTTGCTCTGCGTTGTTTTTGCTTTGTTGTCAATTCCGGATGCGATGTACATAGTTCTGGAATTTTTGCAATTGTTTTTAAAATATTACAGTACACTCTGTAATTCCCCTTTTTAAGTGGATCATCAGAAAACCTCAGGGATTCGTATAAATTTCTTTTTGTTCTGCAGAAAATTCCTTTTAGCAACATGCAGATTGTTTGTTAAGTTTTTTTTAATACTGCTTCAAACAGTGATACAAATTCGTTAGATAACTGGTTAAATTTGTGTTTAATATTTCTTTCCATGTAATGTAGGGCTACAGTCGATCTGCTGCAAGGAAAGTGTGAAGATTCCTAGCCTGTCATTATTGATTGGCCTGTAACATTTAAAGGACTGATTAGTTTTATGACACAGGTTAATATCATTTACTGTAAGCAGTTGACCATCAAGATCTGACAGTCCATTGATGATTTGCATTGCAGTGGTACAGTTGCTCCTGCCTCTGTCCAGAAGAATATTGTGAATTATGTTGTTACAGGTACATGTTACTGTAGTGGGAAAGCTAACTACCATCAGGTTAAATGATTTCATAAGCTGATCAAGTTCTCCCTTTTGTTGTTTTTTGTTAAGCAGTTGATATTAAAATTCCTCAAGAATATTAAATCGTTGTTTTTTGAATATATAGTTTAGAAAAATACATATTTGCTTTGCAGGAGCCCTGTACAGTGCAATACTGTAACTGATATATGATTATAAGTAATTTCCGTTTCACAGGCTTCAAAGTATAAATCTACGTAATAATAACTTATGTCTGGCAGTTAAATTTTACATCATTTTTTACGTAAATTATAGTTCTTCCTTTCTCCTTAATAGATCCACAATGTCTGGCTGCCAGTGTGTATCCACACAGTTTGAAGCATTTCAGATCCATTGGTAACATGGTGTTCTGTGAAACATAATACCTGTGCACGGCTTATAGATCAAGCATCATCAATGTTAAGATGCAGTGGTCTCAGTTTGCTTCTGAGACCTCTGATATTTTGGTAGAACACACACAGTTTATTGTTACTGATAGTGAGTCGTTGTTATACTTTGATGGTATAGCATCACGCAATGGACTTGGAATGTTTTTAACACTACTGGTAAAAACACGGTTTCTGGAGTTGTTCGACAGACTATTACTTCTCAGATTGTCTCTATTCTTACTGTTTGGCGTAAAGAAGTCTTGGAAATAGACTACTGATGCTTATTTGAGAATAATGCCGTTGTTGTTTACGTTCACTCCTGGCGCGGGACAGTCCAATTCCGCGCACTATTGGCCGATGTTTCCTCACTACCTTCTCTGGTGTTGTGTTCCGCATCATCATTCCAGCGCTTGTGGTTAGCCAAAAAACAGGGCTTACCTGAACAGTCCAAAAGCAGCGTTCCACAACCAAGGACTCTGTCTAGCCACCCATCACTTCATTGAAAGTAAATGTTTAGAGAATGACTAAAAGCATAGGGAAGACACTGTTGATATTTTAAGTGTCTTAATTATAACTTAATTACTAGTCTTTTTTTTTTAGTCATCTTTCTTTTAACTGATCTCATGCGACCCACCACGAATTCGTCTCCTGCGTCAGCCTTTTCATCTCAGAGTAGCACTTGCAACCTACGTCCTCAATTATTTGGTGGATACATTCCAAACTCTGTCTTCCTCTACAGTTTAACACGCTACAGTTCCCTCCAGCCCATGGAAGTTATTCCCCGATGTCTTAACAGATGTCTAACTACGCAGTCTCTTCATCTTGTCAGTGTTTTCCATGTACTTCTTTCCTCACCGATTCTGCGGAGAGCCTTATCAGTCCACCTAACTTTCAACATTCTTTTGTAGCACCACTTGTTAAATGCTTCGATTCTCTTCTGTTCCGGTTTCTTCACAGTCCATGTTTCACTAGCATACAATGCTATGCTCCAAAAGTATATTTTTCGAAATTTCTTCCTCAGATTCAGGCCTATGTTTGACATCAGTAGATTTCTCTTCACCAGGAATGCTCTCTTTACCAGTGCTGGTCTGCTTTTTATGTCCTCCTTGCTCCATCCATTATGGGTTATTTTGCTGGCTAGCTAGCAGAATTCCTTAACTTCACCTACTTCGTGAGGCCCAGGTCTGAAATTAAGTTCCTTTCTGTTGCGAAACTTCCTGGCAGATTACAACTGTGTGCCGGACTGAGACTCGAACTCGGGACCTTTGCCTTTCGCGGGCAAGTGCTCTACCATCTGGGCTACCTAAGCACGACTCACTCCTCGTCCTCACAGCTTTAATTCCGCCAGTACCTCGTCTCCTGCCTTCCAGACTTCACAGAAGCTCTCCTGCGAACCTTGGAGAACTAGCACTCCTGGAAGAAAGGATATTGCGGAGACATGGCTTAGCCACAGCCTGGGGGATGTTTCTAGAATGAAATTTTCACTCTACAGTGCAGTGTGCGCCGATATGAAACTTCCTGGCAGATTAAAACTGTGTGCCGGACCGAGACTCGAACTGTTGTTATTTCTCCGTATTTCATTACTTTCGTCTTCCTTCCATTTATTGTAAATCCATGTTCTGTACTCATCAGACTGTTCATTCCATTCAACACACCCTTCGATTGTTCTTCACTTTCGCTGAGGATAGGAATGTCATCACCGAATACTATCATTCAAAGCTTTCAACTTGCAATTTTAATCCTACTCCTGAACATTCCTTTTATTTCCGTTTTTGGTTCTTCGATATACAGACTGAACATGAGCGATGAAACACTACATCCCATTCTTACACCATTTTGAATCAGAGCACCTCCTTTTTGGTCTTCCATTTTTACTGTTCCCTCTTCCTTCTTGTACAGATTTTCTATCACCCATCTTTACTAATAGGTTACTCCTATTTTTCGTTGTCGAACGCTTTTCCAGGTAAACAAATCCTGTAAAAGTGTGTTGATTGCTCTTCAGTCTTGCTTCCATTATCAACCGCAATGTCGGAACTGGCTCTCTGGTGCCTTTATCTTATCTAACGCCAAACTGATAGTGATCCTACAGATTCTCAATTTTCCATTTTTCTGTATATAATTCTTGTCAGGAACATGGGTGTATGAGCTGTTAAGCCGATTGTCCGATAATTCGCGCACTTGTGGGGTCTTGGAGTTTCTTGAATTGTGTGGATGATGTTTTCTTCCGAAAGTCTGATGTTACGTCTCCAGTCTCACAGAATCTCTTTCTTATAATGGATTCCCTATCTTTTCCCTATAGACTACTGCTTCTTCCTCCATCACGCCACTAGACAAGTCTTCGCCCTGATGGAGGTCCTCTTGTACTCTTCCCACCTATCCGCTCTCTCCTTCGCATTTAACAGAGGACTTCCCGTTGCATTCTTAATGTTACCGCCCTTGCTTTTAATTTCACCGAAAGTTGTTTGGACTTTTCTACGTGATGAGTCAGTCCTTCCTACAATCATTACTTTTTCGATTTTTTCACATTTCTCACGCAGTCACTTCGACTTAGCTTCACTGTGTTTCCTATTTATTTCATTTCTAAGTATTTCTGTATTCTTAATCTCCCTGAATATTTTTGTACTTCTTTCTCTCATCGAACAATTGAAGCAATTCTCTGTTAACAATGGTTTCTTCGCAGTTACCTTTCTTGTACCTACGTTTTTCTTCCCAACGTCTGTGATTGCCCTTTGCAGAGTTGTCCGTTCCTCTTCAACTGTACTGCCTAGTGACCTATTCATTGTAATAGTATCTATAGCCTCAAAGAACTTCAAGCGTATCTTTCCATCACTTAGTATTTACGTATACCACTTCTTTGCCCACTGATTCTTCCTCACTAGTCTGTTAAACTTCAGTCTCGGCTTCATCGCTACAAAATTGTGATTTGAGTGTATATCTGCTCCTAGGTACAACTTACAATCCAGTATCTAATTTCGAAATCTGTGCCTGAGTATGATGTAATCTGGTTGAAATTTTCCCGTATCTCCAAGTATACGTCCTCCTGTTGTGACTGTTGAACAGTGTAGAGCCTATTCGCTAATACTAACGTTAGTTTATTGCAGAACTTAATTAGTCTTTCTCCTCTATTATTCCTACTACCTCTCTTGTTCTACAATAATCCTCTCTTCCGTTCCTTCCCATACAACCGCATACGAATCCGCCATGACTATTAGGTTTTTGTGTCGCTTTGGATTCAATATCCTCAGATACTTTGTCTATCTCCTCTTCTTCTGCTTACGACGTCGTAAAGTATACTTGAGCTATTGTTGTCGGTGTTGGTTTGCTGTCGATTGTGGTGAGAACAATTATACTACTGAACTGTTCACAGTCAGTCACTCTCTGCCCTACCTTCCAATTCATAACGGATCCTACTCCCAGTAACCATTTTCTGCTGCTGTTTTTATTACCCTACACCCATATGACCGTAAAACTATGTTTGCATTTCACTTCCCTGACCTCCACTACACATAGATTGGGCCCCAGATTCTAAAACGTTCAACCTCCTGACATTCCACGCCCCGACGCGTGGAGCGTTATCTTTTCGTTGGTTATTCAATATTTTTCTCATCGCCATCCGAATGGGGATCAAGTCCGGAATCTTTTGCCAAAGGGGAGATCATCATGACACTTTTCAATTACAGGCCACATGACCTGTGGACGCACATCTTGTGTATTTAATGCAATGGTTTCCTTCCTTCTGCATCCTCATGCGGTTGATCATTGTCGATTCTTCCGCCTTTTAGGGGCAGTCTCCCACCCCAAGGACAATAGGGTGTTCTGAACCTCTGTCTGCACCTCGACGATTTTTATTAAAATTTTATGCAGAGGTGGTGTTCGACCCCGGGACTGAGGACGTTTTGATTACTAGTCAAAGACGATGCCTTTTTGTTGTCGTTCCATTTTGTTCGGTATTGTTCTCAACATTTGGTATGGGTTGGTTTGTTTGGGGGAAGAGACCAAACAGCGAGGTCATTGGTCTCATTGGATTAGGGAAGAACAGGGAACCTTTCAAAGGAACCATCCCAGCATTTGCCTTGAGAGATTTAGGGAAAGCATGGAAAACCTAAATCTGGATGACCGGACACGAGATTGAACCATCGTCCTCCCGACTGCGAGCGCAGTGTGCTAAGCACTGCGTCACCTCACTCGGTTGATTTTTGGTATGGATGGACGTCACAGGACACCACTTCAAGTTCTTCGCTGAATATATATATATATATATATATATATATATATATATATATATATATATATATATATATATATACACTACTGGAAATTGAAATAAGAACACCGTGAATTCATTGTCCCAGGAAGGGGAAACTTTATTGACACATTCCTGGGGTCAGATACATCACATGATCACACTGACAGAACCACAGGCACAGAGACACAGGCAACAGAGCATGCACAATGTCGGCACTAGTACAGTGTATATCCACCTTTCGCAGCAATGCAGGCTGCTATTCTCCCATGGAGACGATCGTAGAGATGCTGGATGTAGTCCTGTGGAACGGCTTGCCATGCCATTTCCACCTGGCGCCTCAGTTGGACCAGCGTTCGTGCTGGGCGTGCAGACCGCGTGAGACGACGCTTCATCCAGTCCCAAACATGCTCAATGGGGGACAGATCCGGAGATCTTGCTGGCCAGGGTAGTTGACGTACACCTTCTAGAGCACGTTGGGTGGCACGGGATACATGCGGACGTGCATTGTCCTGTTGGAACAGCAAGTTCCCTTGCCGGTCTAGGAATGGTAGAACGATGGGTTCGATAACGGTTTGGATGTACCGTGCACTATTCAGTGTCCCCTCGACGATCACCAGTGGTGTACAGCCAGTGTAGGAGATCGCTCCCCACACCATGATGCCGGGCGTTGGCCCTGTGTGCCTCGGTCGTATGCAGTCCTGATTGTGGCGCTCACCTGCACGGCGCCAAACACGCATACGACCATCATTGGCACCAAGGCAGAAGCGACTCTCATCGCTGAAGACGACACGTCTTCATTCGTCCCTCCATTCACGCCTGTGGCGACACCACTGGAGGCGGGCTGCACGATGTTGGGGCGTGAGCGGAAGACGGCCTAACGGTGTGCGGGACCGTAGCCCAGCTTCATGGAGACGGTTGCGAATGGTCCTCGCCGATACCCCAGGAGCAACAGTGTCCCTAATTTGCTGGGAAGTGGCGGTGCGGTCCCCTACGGCACTGCGTAGGATCCTACGGTCTTGGCGTGCATCCGTGCGTCGCTGCGGTCCGGTCCCAGGTCGACGGGCACGTGCACCTTCCGCCGACCACTGGCGACAACATCGATGTACTGTGGAGACCTCACGCCCCACGTGTTGAGCAATTCGGCGGTACGTCCACCCGGCCTCCCGCATGCGCACTATACGCCCTCGCTCAAAGTCCGTCAACTGCACATATGGTTCACATCCACGCTGTCGCGGCATGCTACCAGTGTTAAAGACTGCGATGGAGCTCCGTATGCCACGGCAAACTGGCTGACACTGACGGCGGCGGTGTACAAATGCTGCGCAGCTAGCGCCATCCGACGGCCAACACCGCGGTTCCTGGTGTGTCCGCTGTGCCGTGCGTGTGATCATTGCTTGTACAGCCCTCTCACAGTGTCCGGAGCAAGTATGGTGGGTCTGACACACCGGTGTCAATGTGTTCTTTTTTCCATTTCCAGGAGTGTATATATATATATATATAGTACAAAGGACAGCCAGTCTTCCGACAGAACGTGCTGAGTTACCTTTCCGGCATCCATAGATCACTAGCCTACACCTGATACATCTGTGAACTGGACAAAGTTGCGGCACGCTTCCTGCCATTATACTCTACAATGGGCAATGTTGTAGAGGAGGTTGTCGTTGTGGACACACTCTGTCACTGTTGAACAGATGAAAGCCGTACGACTACGCTGAGCTTTCATAGCTGGTTGTGTTAATTTTCACGTAGGAAGTAATCTGTCCAACTAGTTTACATTTTGGAAAAAATTGGTCACATTGCATGTGGTTGAGCAGAATACGGCGGCTGCGTCCTTACCTTGAGGTGGGACTCCTGGAGCAGCAGCTGAGTGTCTGGTACGACCAGCAGCGGTGAACTCGGACACTTGTGTAGGAATTCTGTTTGGTGGGTGTCAGGCAGAAATCCCAACTGGAGATTACTTCGTAGTCCTTTACGGAATTCCACAAGGAATCTTGATTTTTGTAGCCATTCTGAATTTAAAAAAAAAAGCCGCAGATAATTATGTCTGTATTCAAACAGAAAAGTGTCAAGTTAAATTGGTAAAGCTAATACGTGAAATGCTTTTGAACTTAATCTCAAAAGTAAAAACTCCTGAATGGAGTTTCCACGCACTTTAATATAGTTACAGGTGTATGGCAAGGTGTTAACTTATCTCCAGCACCTTTCCACTGTAGACTAGAAAAGAGTAGTAAGAATTTCGAATGAAAAATCTAAAAAATGTGAAGTATCATCATTAAAACTCGAAATATGGAAAGTGTGTATTGAAGTAAATTGCCTGGCATTTGCAGTGGATATTTCTATATTATTTGAAAATCTAGCAGATACAGAAATATGTGTCAATATCTAAGAACAGATAGCCAGTAGTTCATTATTAAGAATATCTGCAGAGAAAACTAACTTTAACAGCCTGTAGTGCATGAAAACCAGTAGCGCATGATTAAGAATATCTGCAGAGAAAAATAATTATATCACTAACGTTTTATATGCAGTTTTTTGCAGACAGCTACTGGTTAAACAGGAAAGCCCAGAAGATTCAAGTATCTAGAACAAATAATTCAAGAAACTGACATAAAGTACCTGCCATAAAGGAAAATGCTCAACAAATGGAAAGAGCATACAGAAAAACAAAAAATACTTGCCATAAAAAGTGCATATCAAGAAACGCAGAAACAGTGCGGTCGTAAGACTAGAAAACCTCTATGCAAGAAAATGCGTAGCACTGAATTATAAATGAGACAAACTAGAAATACTAGAGAGGAGAATCGTAAAGAAAAATTTTGATTCAATAAGAAGAGCAGAAACTTTGAAATCAAGAAACAATGATGAAATATATCA
The DNA here is from genome assembly GCF_023864345.2 of Schistocerca serialis cubense. NCBI lineage: Eukaryota > Metazoa > Arthropoda > Insecta > Orthoptera > Acrididae > Schistocerca > Schistocerca serialis. The sequence goes on from NC_064639.1 coordinate 308,883,590, forward strand.
ACGTATAGAAACAGTTACAGAAACAATAAGGAAAAGAAAGCAGCAATTTTTCGAACACTTATACGGGGAGAAAGACAATACATTGATAAAACGTATCTCCAAGCACTCGGGTCTCTTGCAAATGAAATTCGAAACAAACTGGGTCCGAGAATTTAAAAGAGATTTAGAAATACACAATGAAGAGTAGTTTTAGTACCACGGAAAGATATATTTTCAGAAGGAAGGTATTAAATTTAGAAGTGTTCTAAGGGAATCGCAGTATGGGAACAGGTGTCAAATGATCTGAACAAAGTAAATACTGTAGAGACATGGTGATCAAAGATTAGCAGTGATAAAGAGGAAATGGAAAGGAACTGAAGTTGTCCCTTGTTCCCTCGTTGACCAAAACGGAAGGGAAATAGCAGAGGTATTAACGTCTCTTACAATAAATAGAAGTCTTAGCCTCCCAAAGAAGAAATTGCATGGCAGTAATGTCTCTGCATACATCATTCCGCAAATACGATAATTACTTTTCAGCCACTAACACGCGTAGAAGGTGCTCTGAAGCTTTAGCGCACTAGTGGTCAGAAACGAATATTTCCGTTAGTACGAAGTCTTGAATAATTAATTCGTGGTAGTTACGTATGTAAACTACCTAAGTTTCCTAATAAGCCTCCTGCTGCATTAATGTTTGGTTCACGACACTAGTAAACAGTAATCACCCTTGTGACATTCATAATAAACTCCCTGCCACGTTGATGTTTGAGGCACGACGTTAATAAACACTACTCAGTCGTGTGACGTGCCCACGATGGAAGATACGGTTAACGACGGGTTGTCAAAGCTGGACCATTACTCATACTTGTTCCTGGAACCAGCAGAAATACATTTAATGAATCTTGCAGCAGAATGAAATGCTCAGGAAGCCAAACGAATACACGGAGAACGTATTTCCAAAGAGTCTTTACCTTAACTGGAAGCAATTCTTCGTAACGGATAGAAAGTTAGGGACCGTTCAAGCTACATGGCTGATCAGGTTCTCGACGAAGAAACATTCGCGCAGTACAACTTGAGGAAATGATGTTGTATCGTATGCGAGAAGATTCATCCATAGACACCCAATAACTAGTGTCTGAAATGCGCAGTTCTGAATATACAGTGCGGAAGCTATGAGTTCAGTTCTGTAATCGTGACGCACCTTTACTTTGACACACCTTTTTTGCCACAGGATTGCTTGATAAGTTACAACTGATAAGAATGTGGTGAAAACTACGAACATCATTTGTTGGACGAAAACTACGAAAACATGTGCTCCAGACCGGCATTTCACGTAAGTCACATCCCAATGCAAATCTGTAATGCAACCATCTCTGTGGCGTCCTTATAATTATGTATTATTTATATTTTAGTAAAGCTAATCAATAAAAAAGGCACCACATGTTCTGATGAAAGCACTAAAGCCGTCTGTCGATGAATTGTAATGATTCAAAACCGGTAATGGTACCTTTTGAATAAAGGAACTTAAAATAAATTTGTGGCTGGTTGCTGTTTCAACACATCAACATTTCTTTTCAAATAACAGCCATGGTCTCCAACCATGTTATCATATGACAAAATTGCAACAACTGTTATTGACTATTAAATCATCACTTGATGCACAGATAAACAAGCAGTTCTCTTGCAGTACATTGTTCCACATATAAATAAACATGTCCATCAGAATCTTTATCTAACATATTTGTTCCATAGAGTGATGTTAGCGCGTTCAGATGAGGTCAAGAACTGGGGCAGAGCTCTTGCTGGCTCGACACTGTGTGGACCTCAGCATGAGGGCGCTGTTATGCTGCGAAGGGAGGCGTGGTGTTCAGTAGCACTTTCCATACGTCGTTGCAGACTTCAGCGAACCCTCCCTAACGTCTGTCGTATCGATCCGTGTTGCCAACTCTTGTGTGGTAATGCAAGCTCTGTACGATACCACAACTTGCGTTACACTCCTCTGCAAACATATTCGTTTCTTCGTACTTTCCAATGTATCACATAGCACGCACTGAGTGGAGAATGGCACTGCACCATCGCCTGTGCTGTGTTTACAGTGGCGAGCCACCGTGGAAGGCAGACTGTTCATTCGAGGTGAGGTGCCCAGAGTGGCTGTACTGTTTATCAGCAACCGGACTGCTGTATCTCTTTTTTGAGTCATCAGTCTTCTGGCTACTTTTATGCAGCCTGCCACGAATTCCTCTCCCGTACGAACCTTTTCATCTCAGAATGGCAATTACGATTTATTTCCTCAATTATTTGCTGTATGTATTCCAATATCTGTCTTCCGCTACAGATTTTACCCTCTAAAGCTCCTTCTAGAACCATGGAAAAAATGCCCTGAAGCCTTAACAGATTCCCTATCGTTGTGTTTCTTCTTATTGTCAGTGTTTTCCATATGCATGTTTATTTCCTCCCCGATTCTACGGAGAACCTCCTCATTCCTTACCTTATCAGTCCACCTAATTTTCCACATTATTCTGCAGCACCACACCTCAAATGCTTCGATCCTTTTCTTTTCAGGTTTTTGCACAGTCCATGTTTCACTACCAATCAACGATGTGCTCCAAACGTCCATTCACAGCAACTTCTTCCGAAAATTGAGGCTAATGTTTGATACTAGCAGACTTCTCTTGGTCAGGAATGCCCTTTTTGCAGTGCTAGTCTGCTTTTTATGTCCTCCTCGCTGCATCCATCATACGTAATTTTGCTTCCAAGGTAGCAGAATTCCTTAACATAGTCTTCTTCAGTCTTCCTAATTCTGACATTAAGTTCCTTGCTGTTCTCGTTTCTACTACTTCTCATTACTTCTCGTCTTTCTTCTGTTTGCTCTCAATCCATATTCTATTTATTAGACTGTTCACTCCATTCATCATATGTTGTAATTTCTTATTCACTTTCATTGAGGATGGCAATGTCATTTTCTTTGTAGACAGCTTAGACGCTAACTGGTCCTGAGGCAATGGCATATAAAACACATATGCACTATCACATTTAAGCAGTCAATGCAGTGGTGACGTGTTCACACTAGTAGGGGGAATTTACTAGCATAGGGGACCTGTTATGGCATCCATGTATATCTGCATCTGTTGTTTGTTGAGGATCGAGACACATCCGCTGGCGTGAGGAGATCTTGCGGTTGTATTGCAACCTGAAACAACGGTAATCTGAATAATAATGTGCATGTGCACTGCCAATGCCTCCACAGTGGTGGAAAAATGCTGACAGTGTGTGATCACACTTCTGCCACAACAAAGTGGTCTGAATAACAACAACGTGTGCACCATATATATATATATAATTACAGTTAATTTATCACCTGCGGCGGAGCAAAGTGTAAATATAGCCAGTTGTTTTGTTAAGAAGAACTTATCACACAGCGATCGTTTAGGACACATGTGTGAATATAACAGGTCCAGACACTGTGTTTATTGAGAGCTCTGGTAGAACACTTGTTACCTCATCCAAACCATGCTCTGCATGCATCAATACCCACTCTCTGAAGCAGCATTAAATGTGAACTTGCAGCAGCAGCAGCCTACTCTACTCTGATTTTTTTTGTCTCATTTTGTTCGCTTTTGTTCGTTGCGTCTGCTCGGGGCGGACGTCGTAAGACATCCGTTGAAGTTCGTTGTTGATCGATTAGCTCAGTTTTTTATTACAGAGGGCTGCTAACCCTCTGACCGAACACGCTGAGCTACCGTGCCGGCTATATGCTGCCACATTGACACCAGTATTCACTGCAAACTACACATCTGTGTACTTGTTCATTCGTATACAGCCACAGTCTGATGGTTTCTTTTTTGTTTTGTTGCACGTGGTAGTAGTATATGTTGGCATACACGGAGCCATACACTCGATTCTCTAATCTCTGGTTCTCAGGAGAAGGAGGAGTGAGCCAGGTGATTTAGACCCTTAAGGGGACTATTGAGACTGAAATTATATGTATATCTTTATGTGCGTCTGCGCACACTAAAGTTATCTGACGTAGTTCTTCTCCATTGTAGAATGTTTCAATGATATTGGATATATGTGTATGAACCTAGTTGAGCCCAGCTCTCCTCTGGGTATATGCTCCCAGGATGTGGCCACTCCAGAAGTTAATACCCAGTGTGTATGCAGTCTGTTGGCTGTGCGTGAAGGTAAGTTATAATATGATCCTTCTTCTACATTTATGTACACCCTTATACTGGATAATTATACAATACCGTCTACTTCTTACAGAATTCCTCAGGGGTTGGTAGGGTCCCTGACGTGATATCTACCCCTAGTCAGTGAAAACAGGTTACAATTATTGCTACCATTTACATCTACATGCATGTTTATGAGACGTTCTTGTTTCTAAATACTGTTGACGTGGAGAATGAGCCACCCCACGTCAAAACACCTTTTTCATCCACAGCTCACAGGGATGCGCCCCCAACTACAGGCGAGTGGTAGTAATTCATTCTTCTTCTCTAATTCACATTTCCATGTATTGCTTATGAGATGTTATTGTTTCTAGGTAATATCGACAACAATGAAGTCATGGGTGAATGGGTCAATGCTACAGCAGGGTGATCGAGCAAAATTACTTGTCTCAAGCCAAGATGCCATTCTCCTCCATGAGCTCACAGGAATGGGACTGACTCATTATAGACAGACAGATAAAAAAGTAATTCTTTTTTTCTACAATAATTTTTACACTTACATACAATGCTTATGGGACATTTCTGTTTTCTAGGTGTACACAATAACAATATCGAGATGAGAGATGATGATGATAATACTGAAATGATACCAAGAGGCAGTACATAAATTGATGATGATGTGTGTCCCATATTTGTTGATGCAGATGAATGTACGTGCAAGCATCAGAAATTATTATTATATGCATCTGCATATGATTCTTGGTCTAGAAATCGTTATGCACACGTAAGACACTTATAAATGCCATTTGTTGCAAGAATTTTTGGTGACGTCTAGAAGAGAGCTTGTGCGCCAAGAGCAACACCACAGGCTAATCCATTGCTGATGTGCCCAGCAGCATCACGTCATCTGGGGCTGCCAATGGCGTCTTCACCTTGCCTGATGCCTTCATCACATCCTGGATCGTCAACAGTGCCTTCCCCATGCCTGGCGCCTTCACCTTGCCTGGCATCTTCAGCATGTCTGAGGCTGGCAACTGTGGCTTCACCCCATCCAAGGTTGTCTACAGATGGCTATAGTCACTGGCAGCCGAGCAGCAGCTCTCTAATCTATCCTATTTGGTTTTGAACTGCACCTGGTCAGTCACAAGCCAACTTTGGACTACTCTGTGGTTGCAGGTGCATTTAGGGATCGAATCTTCTATACACACATAGATATCTCTTCTACGGGGCATTGAAGGCCATTGCTTTTCCTCTACACATGTATACCTGTTCTGGAAAAGGTGCTCGCTAAAATCATCCACAATCCGCGGTATCCCACCATTAAGTGCGGTGCAGTACTAAGCTATAAACTAACGTACCCTCCCAAAGAACGTGATTTGGTGCATAAATTGATCATCTGTATTTGGGGTTGGAGGAAATTGGTCTAATGTCTGAGGTGTCACAACCGCTGAGTGTCAACGAGGCCGTTTTTTCAAAATGCAGGAAAGGGGTCTGGTAAAGGCACTCAGCTGAATACTCCATTTGGATGTCCACTCACACGTCTAGACCTATTAAATGGGAGGATCAGTTATATCAAACTTCCAATGGATGTAACTAAAAATAGGTCTGTGTAAATGCCCACAATCTCGAAGACGAATTCTACTTTACTTCGTCAACACTGGCTTGTAAGAGAAATTAAGGAACAAATCCATATCATCTAAACACATACCAAATGGATGATATTTATGAACTTCATAATTCTGATAGCGTCGATTTCCCCACTGAACATCAGGATGTAACGAAATTTGAGAGGCAGTGTCTTCGTTTTTCAGCTCAGGCTTAGGCCTGAAGAGAGATGAAAGGAATCCAGAAGAAGAAGAGCCATGATGAACAGAAAAGAGGTGTGAAGCTTAAACCCGTAGGTCTTCTCTGTTTTTCCAAAGTACTCGGTGAGCACGAGAAACATGTAGATTTGTTGTTGTTTTCCAAGCGGGAGAAATGCCACTGCATGTTGATCAAGAACATTTCTTGCCTTGCGAGCGAAACAGAAAACATTATGGTCCATGGCATTATTGTTCTAGATGCATCGACTCGTTTACTACAAGTGAACTTTTAGCAAGTCATCTGACTGATTGCTCTGACCAGGAACTGGAGACATGTCGAAATACTCACTCAAGAAAACAAGTTCTTAATGTTTAAGAACCAGCACTGTTTCCATACATAGTATATGGTGATTTTGAGTGCCTCTTCACTCCAGTGATATGGTGCCTCTCATATAACCTTCACAAAGTGGCGTGTACCCTACGTGGTGGTATGTCAAATTGTATGCCCATATGGCTAAACACTGAATCTTTTTTTGAAGCATACACAGGGAAAATCCTGTGACATGGTTGCTCCCTGAGCTAAAACAACTTGTTGGTCATATTTATTGCACCAACATACCCATGACCCAAGAGGAATAGACTGATGCATTCTACAAGAAAGCCTTTAGTTGTCACATTTTGGGCTGCCATTAGATAGAGAAGTGGGAATACCATGTACAGACATGAGACATGAGAAAGTTCTGCAGCACTGAACACATTGCAAGCAACTTGAATTACTAAATACGAAGACACAAACCTGTTTTCTTCCACAAGTTGACCAGGTATAATGCTCATTTTCATCACTGAAAACAATGGTGAGTTTAGCTCGCCCTAAGATCAGAATATTGTCCTAACTGAGAGTATTGAAGAATGCATTCCACTCTGCGTATGGATGACAAAAAACGTTAAATTGCGGTTCCTGTACTTGTTAGGATTTATGCATTTGCTGCTTCAGAAACTTGCTGAGACAATTCAACAAGAGAACATGCGCCTCAGTAGAGCTGCGTATCCCAAGGATGCAAAGTTTCAGCTTGTGACAAAGAAGGGTGTCGTCCCATATGAATATCTGGGTTTGATGGAAAGACACAATGAAATCACGTGACATAGTCGAATTTACAAGTAACCTTACAGAAAATACCATAAAGGATGGGGAGTTTGTGAATTCGGTGAATTTTTGAAACGAATTCATCTTCTCTGATTTAGGGAAGTATGTAGGACTATATATGGACATGGATGTACAATTACTTCAGGATATTTTCGAGAAATTCCGGAGCATATACATGGACACATACTTGTGGATCCTGCATCCTATTACACTGCACCAGAGGTTTGATCTAACGTCATGGCGAAAAAGACATGTTGTAAGTAGGGTGTTTAGGTTCCTTTATTGGTAACGCCACGTAGCGCTCTGTATGAAAGTCACTGGCTGCGCTGTGTGCAGTCAGTGGCTGGTTTGCATTGTTGTTTGCTATTGTAGTGTTGGGCAGCTGGATGTTAACAGCACGTAGCGTTGCGCAGTTGGAGGTGAGCCGCCAGCCGTGGTGGATGTGGGGAGAGAGATGGCGGAGTTTTGAGAGCGGATGACCTGGACATGTGTCCATCAGAGACAGTAAATTTGTAAGACTGGACGTCATGAACTGCTATATATATTATGAGTTTTGAACACTATTAAGGTAATTACATTGTTTGTTCTCTATCAAAATATTTCATTTGCTAACTATGCCTATCAGTAGTTAGTGCCTTCAGTAGTTTCAATCTTTTATTTAGCTGGCAGTAGTGGCGCTCACTGTATTGCAGTAGTTCGAGTAACGAAGATTTTTGTGAGGTAAGTGATTTGTGAAAGGTATAGGTTAATGTTAGTCAGGGCCATTCTTTTGAAGGGATTATTGAAAGTCAGATTGCGTTGCGCTAAAAATATTGTGTGTCAGTTTAATGTTAATCAGAATAGGTAAAGAGCGAAATGCCTGAGTACGTTCAGTTCTGCTCAGCTGTTTGAAAATCAAATAATGTAAGAGGCTTACCAGCACAGTAATTCATTAATTTTTCTAAGGGGACGTTTCATATGTCGACCTTTAGCCAAGGATAGCTCACTGGAATCTTCTGATTTTTTCTTGTAGTTTCTGTAATTAGTGTAGCTATTGTTTATTGCTAGCGCGTATTTATAGAGAGAATATCCTTTGTAGCTGTAGTTTTTCATTGTTGTACAGTAAAACAGTTGTGGCATGCATGTAGATTTGCACCAAGTATTTCGCAGCTGCGCTTGCAATTAGCTAGATATTATTTTCTGTGCTATGTTAATGTGTTTTCTTATTTTTGCTCTTCAAATTGTGCTTTTCTTGTTATCGTGTGAAATACGTGATAATTATGGCGTGTGAAAAACGTAACACTAGGCTCCAAAGTAAACTGAGAAATGATAGTGAAGACGAAAGCAGTGTGTTAGCGCCACCGAGTAATGAATTAACTAATGTTCAAAGTAGTAATTTGGTAATTGTGCATAGGGAAATGGAGCGGGCTGCAAATAATGGTGTAGACAGTGAAACAATTAGTGAACAGGGAAGCATTATCGATCGATCAGTCGGCAACAGCTCGCCTCAGGGATCCGAAATGACAGGACGCAATCTTGCAAATACTGTAGATTGAGGTTTTGCGTCCTCACCGTTTTCTCAAATAAGTCAAGACACATTTTCTGCTTTTCAAAATGCGAATATTGCCGGTTCAAATGCACTGCCGAATAGCTCAGAGGAACATGTTTCAGACACCGGTGCATTGTTATTACAGTTAATGCAAGAAATGGGACAAAGGCTACAAAAGTTAGACACAACGCTTGAACAAAATCAGAAACAAATGGGACAAAATCTTCAAAAGTTAGACGGAATGGAACAACATAAAAAACAGTCACAGCAACAGCTTCAAAAGTTACACACCACGCTTGAACAAACACGTGAAGGTTTAACTGCTGGGTTACTTAAAATCGAATCGAAATGTCAAAAAAATTGTAATGACGTAAAAATACAAATTTGTGAGCATTTCCAACCTATTTTTTCGCGTCGTGAAAATGCATTACAGAATCACAAAGCAGCCGTAAAGGAACTGCAAACTATTGTTCATGAAAATCACGACACCTTGCAAAGCTAAAATTGACTTAGTTGCATCTACAGATTCGGTTAAGCAACTTGCAAAAACTCAGGAAAACTTAAAGGACACAGTAGATACGATTTCAACACAAATGAACACTCTGAAACTTGGTTCAAAAAAACACACTAAGGAAGTAAGTTCACTATCGGAGAAAGTAGCCGAACTTTCGGATCAGTTCACTAACTTATCTACAAAGGTGGATGATGATCTGAATGACACAAGACCTGTAGCAATCACTGACACAGAAGAGTATGAACAAATTAAGAAATTCAAACAAAATCAGAATCAAATTAATACACAACACAAAAGAGAAATCCGGGAAGCACAGGATCAGTTGGGAAAAGTAATACAAGAATTATATATTTCAGAGGACACTCGCGCTCCAACACGGGAAGAAGGACTTAAAAATACGGAAGAACCACAAAATAATAACACAGGGCATTTCGGAAATTATGAAAGAAATTAGCAAGATGCACTGAATTTTGAGCTGGAACCGCCAACACGACGTAACAATGACCGAAATGCGACTCGCCAACACGATGATTTTGACTATAAGCTGTTCATTCCTACACGTAAATTCAAAACATTTAAGAATTCTGGCAACGACATTCATCCACAAGCATGGCTCCATCAATTCTGTCAGTGTTTTCCTTCCAACTGGTCATTGGAGCACAGGTTGGAATTTATGTGTGGCTACTTAGAGAATGAACCAGCTGTAAGAATGCGATCAGTCATTCACGATTGTCACAGTGAAGGAGAATTTTATCATGCCTTCCTCTCAGCATATTGGTCTCAAGCTACACAAGACCGAGCAAAACATAACATCATAATGATGAAACATTTCGAACAATCTGAATTTTCCAGTCTTGTCAAATATTTCGAAGACATGTTACATAAGAATCAGTATCTTTCAAACCCATACAGCCCCTCAGAACTCAACCGCATTTGCTTAATCAAATTGCCTGAACATTTACGACATATTATTTTCGCAGGACGTTGCAAGGACGACATTGAAGCTTTTCAGGGACTGTTACAAGAATTGGAAATTGACACTGACAATCGCGGAACTCGAAAACGGGAGCACAACAATTACAGGTCACATCCGTCACAATTCCGTGATGACACAAATAATAACTGGACACAAGAAGGCTATTCTTACAATGTAAATCGTGACTAACACAGGCATCACCCATATGACAACCGTTGGTTGTTGGTTGGTTGTTTGGGGGAAGGAGACCACACATCGAGAACATCGGTCTCATCGGATTAGGGAAGGACGGGGAAGGAAGTCGGCGGTGCTCTTTGAAAGGAACTATCCCGGCATGCGCCTGGAGCGATTTAGGGAAATCATGGAAAACTTAATCAGGATGGCCGGACACGGGATGACAGCCGTTGGTAGAGTATTAATAATTACAGAGAAAGATCACCTCTCTGCAGTAATTACTATCACAGACACAATCAGAGAAACAAACAATTTGGGAACGAAAATAATTATTATCAAGGGAGACAGAATAACTTCAGACGCAACAGTTCAGCGCGCAGTTACGATTCAGGGAGAAATTCTCCACCACGTGATCGGCAAGAAAGGAGTTATGGAATCTACCGACATGACGACAGACGATATGATCGTAACGACAGACCCTGAATTGCATCAGAACTGGCGGGATTCAAACAGGGCAGGGCCCTCTCGACAAGGTGAATTTGTAGAAGTTAGATCTCCAAATCCCAATAACGACGCGCGTCAACAAGAGACAATAGGCAATGACTCACACCGCTGGCAGCCACAAAACGTACTTATGAAGCTGGCGACCTAGCTGCCGTGGCTAGTAATTACGTAAAAATGGAAGACATTAGGGACATCTTACTCCAGGAACACGACGTAAAACATAACAACATTGCATATCCTGTAATTCACATTACAGTAAATGACGTAAAATTTACGGCAGTACTTGACTATGGCAGTCCCATTTCAGTAATTAGTGCAACAGTCTCCAGCAAATGCAACAAATCTAACGATTGCCCCACACTTCCGTTACGTAAGATTAAATTACAAGGTGCAATCGTTGGAAAAAGTATAGATGTACACCAACAAACCAACTTAGAATTCTTTTGTCAAAGCCACAGCTTCTTTATGAACTTCCTTATTGTTCCATTATTGTCGACGGAAATTATATTGGAAGTTGACTTTTTGAATGAATACAAAGCAATCTTAAACTTTCACGATGCTGAAATAAGTTTAGAGAAAGAAGGTAAGTCAATAGCTTTGAAATTTGAAGATTGGCTCTCAAACCATGACGAGGAAATTAATCGGCTTTACCTTCTGCTAGACAACACTTCGGAATTTTCGACGGAACTAGACACTAACAATCACTCTGCAAGTACTGACAGGGATGATATCGACTGCATATTTGATACTAATGAGTTAATTCAGAATAAAATTCGAACAATTGGGAATTGTAATGACACTGATAGGTAGGACCTTTTTGAGATATTACAAGCACATTCCACAGTTTTTACTCACAAAACAGGAACAATCAAGGGATTTCAATACCTATTTCGTGTTCGTGAGCATACTAAATTTTGTGTTAGACCATACGTAATTCCGGCACATTATAGGGACCGTGTTAGAACAGAAACACAATCTATGCTTGACTAGGGCATTATTGAGCCTGCAGTAAGCTCATACAACAATCCATTACATGTAGTTGAGAAGAAAAATGGATCGATCAGGCTTGTCTTAGATTCGAGACAAATCAATACTATCATCATTCCTGAAACAGACAGGTCGCAAACGATGGAAGAACTTCTTCAAAACTGATCTCAGATCCAGCTTTTATCAGATCGAACTTCATCCATGCAGAAAATACACAGCTTTTCTTTGTTTCGGCGTTTGTTATCAATTTCGGAAACTTCCTTTTGGTTTGAACATTTCTTCGGCAGCATTCATTCGTGGGCTGAATTCCATATTACCTGAGTTCTTAAAACGTCACATCACCTTATATGTGGACGATATTCTGATAGCAGAAGCCTCATGGGAACAACATAATCGCAACCACAACAGCGTCTAACATATTTTTGCAGAATCTGGAATTACAGTTAACTTGGAAAAGTCTGAATTCGGTAGGTCAAAGGTGAGGTTTTTGGGACATATTATTTCTTCCGAAGGCATTCAGCCGGATCCTGAAAAGTTAGAAGCAATCAGAGCCATTCCAGTTCCATCCACAAAAAAACAAGTCCGCAATTTTCTAGGTCTCGTAAATTTTTACCGTCGTTTTCTGAATATGCAAATTCTAGTTACACCAAAACTTTGTTCTCTCACTAGAAAAAATACTACCGGGAACTGGGACGAACGGGCACAACTGGAATTCAATTCTTTGAAAGAAGCGCTACTTAACGCGCCAATACTAGCTCATCCAGATCTGTCACAAGAATTCTGCCTTAGCACGGATTCTTCTAAAGTTGGTCTTGGTGCCCATTTATTTCAAGAAGCCGTATAAAATGACACTACTGTTCGGAAAACCATTGCTTTTGCTAGCCGAGTGCTAACAAAATCTGAAAAAAATTATTCCGTTACTGAATTAGAAGCTTTAGCTATCGTTTGGGCATTTAACAAATTCCGTTTCTTTCTTTCTGGTAAGCACGTAAAAGTATACAATGATCATCGTGCATTACAATTTCTTATGTCTTCAAAATTAAATTATGACAGGTGAAAACGATGGGCATTGTTTCTGCAAGAATACCACTTCACAATAGTCTACATTCCCGGCAAGGAGGACATTGTTGCGGACGCACTGGCACGCGCACTGGCTGGCCTTGAGAAAAGTAACACAGAAGGCAACCTCGAGAAAAATTTCAGTATTCTTTACATTCAGAAAGTCGCCTTTGATAACTTCATCACCACATCTTTAAAGGACATTGCTCATGAACACGATAAAGATCCGATTTGGAAAGACATCAAAAGTAAATGGCATGAAAAGACACACTCTCAGATTCGGCATTATTATCTGGTTAGAAACAACATACTCTTCAAACGCTGCACTGTTGATGACAAGCTATGGGTACTTTGCATTCCAGACGATTTTGTTAATAAGCTCATTTGTTACATTCATTTCAGCTAGGCACATTTTGGTCCAAGAAAGTTTTATCATATTCTACGGATGACTTGTTATTTTAACAATATGGAAAAGAGAATTCGAAGAGTCTTGTCTATTTGTAAACTTTGTCAAAAAGCTAAACCATCTACCATCTCCATCGTGCTCCGTTGTTTCCTATCATTCCTTCTAAATTAAAAGAATTTGCTGCTGTTGATCTCTTGGGACCCCTTGTCAGAACATCGAATGGATTTTCGTACATTCTAGTCGCTGTTGAACTTACTTCAACATTTGTTTCTTTCACTCTGTTACGTAAAGCCACTGGACGGTCTGTATCCAACGCCTTTGTTAAAAATTTCTTACGTGAAGTTGGACATGTTAGTAAAGTGATTTCAGATAATGGACCACAATTCAGGTCTGCTGTTTGGTCACGCATGCTTCGGAATCATAAAATCAAACCTATTTTTATTTAATTGTACTCACCACACTGTAACCCGTCTGAACGGATTATGAAAGAAGTCAATAAGCTTTACAGACTTTATTGCCACAGAAAGCATCAGCATTGGGACAGATATTTACACTTATTTCAAAACGTGCTGAATGAAATGCCTCATGACGCCACTGCTTTACCACCAATTCTTGTACTGAAGAATGAAGAACCACCGAACAGAATCAGAGAGCTTGTACCTTTCCCGAATACACGTAAACTTCGACACAAAGACATAATTGATTTGGCTATTAAAAATATAAAATCTGCAGCAGACAAAAGGAGAAAACTACATGGTAAAGCAAATGCAAAGAAATTATATATTGGTCAGAAAGTTCTCATTAAAGCTCATTCATTGTCACATAAGAAGAAACACTCGAGTCACAAATTCCTTCTAGTTTACAATGGACCTTACAGAATCCGACGTATACCACATGATAATTGCGTTGAAGTTGAAACTCTGTGTACTAGGAAGAGTAAAGGTCTACACCACATTTCACATGTAAAACCGTTTATTGAAAGATAATCTGCTTTTTAACTTTGTCTTTGCCATAAAACTTTTCACTTCACGTTACTAGTATGCTTTGTCAGACTTAGAAACTGTTAACATGCAACAGTGTTTGCAGTTAAATATCCAGTCAAGAACCAAGAGAACTTATTTAAACAGAAATTACGAATGCATTGTTATGGTGAACAGGCGAAACAGGGTTGTTATTTGTACATTCTTGCTTGTTAGTTGCACGATCACGTAACGACTATATGGATCACATACTTAGAACATAGACCGCCACTGCTAATGATATTTTCATGCAACATTTTGATTTACTTTAAAAGACATTCTTTATTTCAAGTACTTTCTGTGGGATTAAAGATGACTTAGCACTTGGTTTCTTTGACAGCTACACGATTATATCACGACGCTACTAATGTGTGACACAATTTACATTGTTGCTTTTGCGGTGTATCTGTTTTATATCTGCACAGTTTTTCCGTATTATTCTGGAAAGTAAAACATGTTTTAGTAGTAACTTTTGCGGTATAGCTACAATGAGACCGCCTCTTCCGTAGCACAAAAATACATTACAGTACTTTCTTGATCACTGTACTATACGTAATAACTACGATATCTATACGCGTAGCGTTTCGCTTTTGTTTATTACGAGGTAAGTACATTGACTTCCACAGAACGTTGCTTACAGACGACGATAATTACGACACTTGGTACATTTTTAGCCTCAAGTAATGACAGAGATTATGTTACAACAAAATGCACAATTTAGCGCGGCAGTACATGTATTTGAGTGATTAATTTTGTACTTAAAACATTTATTTTTAAAGATTTTTGAATTTCAAAGAAAGTTTTCCGTGATACATTTCATTCCATTGCTGTAATCTGTAACACCTGAGGGTATAATTACATTAATCCTCAGGGGGGTACACGCTTACTTTGTGTACCATGTGTTTGGCAAGCACAAGGAGCCCTAGCTAATATGGTATTTGCTTATACAACTTTACACATCGGTACCATATTTCTCTAACACAGAATTACACAGCTATCTGATCATTATTTAACAGAGAAACAAACATTTTTTTTACTACGTCAGTAACACATGTTTACGTAATTACACAGTTGGATAACTTCACACTTACGAAATTGTATTAATTGTATTTTGTCTGCACTTTGCGAACTGTTCATATTTTTTTGGAACCACTGTGATACTATGAGAGCTTTGAATGTCGTATTTGGTAAGGGAGCATGATTTATGAAGTACGTTTGAGGTAGATGACTTTATGGAAGGTCTTGAAATTATTGAAAGAAGCTGCGACGATTTTGAGATGTGATTGATCTGTCATAATGTTATTATTACAATGACGATGTGTATTATGCTGTTGAGGTATGTTTATGATCAATAAGATGATGCTACCGTATATGAGGAATGTGATTATGTGTTTACATGTATATGAATAATGAGTAGTGGTTAGGGACTCTGATTTGTGGTAAAGTGTGTTGGAAACCAAGAATCGTACTTTAAGAATTATGAAATGTGTGTACATGCATTAATGTATCACAATGCCTCCGAAAATTTTTTGGACACTGTTATATTTATAGGATTTTGTTTCTACACATTTGTAACGGAAATCGTCAACCTGTGAAATTTTTTTATGAGACTGTCTCTGTAGCGCAAACTGCTGTCGTAAATATTTCGGTAAGAAAGCTAAGTAACCTTGACGTAATGCGTTGTGGACGCCCAGCTGTGCCAATCGCCTGAAAAAAGAAAGCCATTAGGTGGAGAAAAAAAAGAGGCCATTATCCTCGCTATTGACATTTCTTTGTAGAAAGCATTGCAAATACGACACGCTCAAACTTGAAAACATATGATTACACTGTGGAGTTCTTAATTTATGATATTTACTAAAATGCCTACTGAAATGATGAGAAACATTTTTATATCTATTGTCTTTCTAGCTGAGAGATTTTTTTACTGCCTTTGGAGACGCCATTTGCCTAGAGAAAGATGTTTCCCACATTGCTTTGTATAAATTTACTCATTTTGTTTGACATCTAGTTTGTAGCTGCACTGCAGCATTGGTTAAAATAAAATTTAATAGATGTTCTAATACAGATATTTTATGCCTACAGATCCAGTAAATAATAATTTTATGATCTTCGTCCAAAAAAAAAAAAAAAACAAAGAAAAAGCGAGGGAGCACAAAAAAACATTTCCCTTCACAGGAATTGCATACATAATTTTTGTCAATGACAGGGTAAATTGTTTCATAGAGTAAGTCAAGGTGATGCATCACTCTAGTGTTACGATATGACATAGGTATTAGACATTCCCTATCTTTACTGTAATATTTTTTTCTGCTTGAGCTTTGTCATGTTTACATATAAGTTACTGCATTTGCTGCTGCTGTTTGCCAGGCCTAGTGTTACTGAATTTGACTTTGTATTTCTCTGTTAAGCCAGTTCTACTACTGATTTATTTTTCTTGTTGCTGCACATTGGCTCATATTTGTTGTAATGTTCCATTTGCTTTGCTAATTTAGATATACTGCTGCTTGCTTTGCCAATTTCCATTTTTTTGTCATTGCTGTTTGTGTTAATATGTTATGTGCTGCTGCATTGCCTTGTCCCTTAGTTTAGCATCTGAGCTCAGTAGATTTAAGTTAGCTTAAGAGGGGGTAGGCTATATAAGGGAATGAGTTGTGATGAATTGGAAGAAATGCATTGGCAAGGTATAAAAAAAAAAGGTGAAATAAGAGGAAACATCTATGAAATGAACTTTTGGGTTGGACTGCGGTCCCAAACGTCACACTGAAAACAAACCCTATCCTGTCCTTTTGTGTTATTCTTCTATGTGCCTGTGTACCTTGTGTATTTGTGTTCTTCCTGTCTTTATGTGTTTATCTGATAAGACATATGTTGTAGAATTTTTCTAATACTCAGCTACATTCACTATGATGAAGAATACTGTTATCCTCAAATATAATTTGCATTTATAATATGTTATTTACTTTGTAAAGATGTTTAGACATTATTTATTCTGTTTTGTTTTAATGCTCACGTGTGAAGTTGATGTTTCGAAAGTTATTCTGACCTTTTATATATTTACTTATGTCATAATTCCTGTAACACTGATGTATGTGCTTATTTCTATTCTTTTGTAAAGCCTGTATTACTACAAATGATAGATGTATTGTTATGTTTTTTAATGATGTTTTCTGTACCTTTGTGATTGTATTCTCATGTTATAAAACTGTAATTGACACCAGTTCATCAAATTAAGTAACTTGTAAGCATTCATTTTACTGCACACATTTCTGTTGGTCATAGTATATGCACAATAGATGAGAAGTTGGGACTGTTAGTGTTTGCACGTGTGTTGATAATTCAGCAAGGCACTGGTTAACAGCATTGCTGGTTCTAAGGTCAAACCCAAAAACTTTGTGAGTGCACAAGTGGTGGTTTATGGACTTGCTATATTGTCCACAAGACTCTTCGATGGTGATTGTGCACCTGCAAGGTCGCAACAGAATACTGCTAGCCGTGTCTACAAGGACTGCAGTGGGTCTGCACCTTTGAAGACCCACCAGTACGATTATTTCTACAAGGACTGCAGTGGGTCTGCACCTCTGGTGGCCCACCAATACCATAATCTCTACCAGGACTACAGTGGGTCTGCTCTGTGATGCCTACCTACCAATATTCTTCAAAACTTTGACTGACTCTGCTGTGGGTTTGCTCTGTTGTGGCCCATTACGTGTCTTCATGTCAAGAGTCAGCACTGCCTTTCCGTTGGAAGGACAACACTACTTCTACAAGACTGCATTGAAATCCACTACTTCCGTATGCATTTTCTTTTACTGCTCAGACTTTGTGAAAAACACTCCAGTTTTACTGTGATGAACGATCAGGACTGTCTTTATGGACTGTGAGAAAATTTTAGCTTTTGACCAACATTGTATCAATAAGCGTGCGCATTTGATTTCTTTGTTGTTGTAATTGTGAAAAAATTTTAACAAATATGTATTGGGCAGTGCCCAAAACACTTGTAAATCTTTTTTTTGGGAGGGGGGGGGGCATGGGGGCTATGTAAGTAGGCTGTTTAGGTTTTTTTATTGGTAATGTCACGTAGCGCTCTGTATGAAAATCACAGGCTGTGCTGTGTACAGTCTGTGGCTGGTTTGCATTGTTGTTTCCTATTGTAGTGTTGGGCAGCTGGATGTTAACAGCGCGTAGCGTTGCGCAGTTGGAGGTGAGCCGCCAGCCGTGGTGGGTGTGGGGAGAGAGATGGCGGAATTTGGAGAGCGTATGATCTGGACATGGGTCCATCAGAGACTGGTAGTCATGAACTGCTATATATATTATGACTTTTGAACACTATTAAGCTAAATACATTGTTTGTTCTCTATCAAAATATTTCATTTGCTAACTATGCCTATCAGTAGTTAGTGCCTTCAGTAGTTTGAATCTTTTATTTAGTTGGCAGTAGTGGCACTCTCTGTATTGCAGTAGTTCGAGTAACGAAGATTTTTGTGAGGTAAGTGATTTGTGAAAGGTATAGGTTAATGTTAGTCAGGGCCATTCTTTTGTAGCGATTATTGAAAGTCAGATTGCGTTGCGCTAAAAAATATTGTGTGTCAGTTCAATGTTGTTCAGAATAGGTAAAGAGCGAAATGTCTGAGTACGTTCAGTTCTGCTCAGCTGTTTGAAAATCAAATAATGTAAGAGGCTTATCAGCTCAGTAATTCATTAATTTTTCTAAGGGGACATTTCATTAAATACCATAACAGATGTGGAGTATGTGAATTCGTTGAATTTTTGAAACGAATTCATCTTCTCTGATTTAGGTTAGTCTGTAGGACTACATATGGACATGGATGTACAATTACTTCAGGATATTTTCGAGAAATTCCGGAGCATATACATGGACACATACTTGTGGATCCTGCATTCTATTACATTGCACCAGAACTTTCATCTAACGTCATGGTGAAAAAGACATGTGTCAATGTCAAATTATTGACTGATGGTCAACATGTCACTCTTTATCGAACGTGCGATTCATGGGTGACTTTGCTAATATGTTCACAGACATACCAAGACAAATAACCCAGGAGTAGGTGTACAGTTCATACTATGTGACGATCTGTGTTACATCATGCACCTTGATATTAACTACTTCTAAAGACACACCATGAAACAACATCCACTTGCTGGAAGTTTTTGATGGCTGTTAAGTGAGAAAGTAAATTCACGATTGTGGCAGCAAAGTCAACCAAATGATGCCTCATAGAGGCAACTGTGACAGATACTAATACTTTGCATGTTGCGCACAATGATTAATTGCTACGTCCAGAGCGACTATTTCCGTATGATATTTCCGTCTTCAAGCCATGACAACGCTGGGGTGTAAACAGGGATACATATTCTTATAGAAACCTATCTCAGTTTGGGAATGAGACTGAGACTGATTACAGTTACCCACTTTATGTCCTTTGAGCAGTCATGCTGGTTGAAGAAGTGTCTTGATGTAAATTCTGAACAGAGGGCTCTTGTGAAAAGTGACTTTTAAAAAGATTTTTTTAAAGTAATGAATAATGCTATTTTCAGAAAACAATGTAGAGGCGTTATGGTAGCCTCCATTATATCGGTAGGTCAAATTTGAAGTGGGCCACAATCTTCAATCAATATTCAGTTCCTCTGGAGATAGATAAGTATAGCTGTATAAGTACAGATGTATGAGTGTTCAAGAAACCTGTTTATATTGGTAAGTGTATACTGGACCGTTCAAACTACTCATGTAGCAACATCATGACAGCTTCGACAAAAACTCTTTTGGCAGACCCAAATTGCTTTATATGGATACACACAGTATCACCAACTGTGTGAAGCACCGCGATTCACATGAAATAATAAGGTGCCACTTCAACACATTCGACACATATGATATTCAGCCAGTAATCCTTACTGAATTACACCCCAAAACAAGAAGGTTGTCGATCTGATGAAAGTCTAGGCAATTGTGTTTCAGACTGTAGAGCTTGCAGTCTTGGATCCAAAATATAACCATACCTTACAGAAACAGGTGCCCCAAAGACGAGCTAAGAGTGTGCATCATGCGATCTCTGTGGCTCTCACGACTGATGATTACTTGGAATGCCTGCATGGTGGCGCAGATGTTTCTCTGTATATGGTACACCAAGGTATACGCTCTATCACAAATGAAAATCAGCCTGTCATGTCATGATGACAAATAGATCACTTGTGAGGATTGGATGGAGACCCTTTCGTACTTACACTACTAATCTGAGTGACAGAGAGTGGCTGTATTTATAGCGTATGTGTGTTCAAGTGCATGTGGAGTAGTTTTTTAATCGTCTGTGATAGGTGTGCACACACGGGTGTGTGTAAGGAGTTGACTGCATACAATGTGTGCACGTAAATTGTGTATACATTATCTGTAACGTGTACACATCTGAGGATATGTGTATGTATGAGTGTGTATATTGTACACAGTTTTCTTCAGCTGCTGCTAGCAATCCCAGAATTATTACTGTTCTATGAACTGATGGAAAAAAATCGCAACACACGAAGGGGTTTTGCGACCTAAACGAAAGTTAGAAGATGTGTTTCTAAATTTGAATGATTATGTCTATTCCAACTTCGTGTCAGTCCCATAAGAGAGGCGTTAGTAGCGCCACTACGAGGACTGAAATGCGGTTTGCTTTAAATACACACTGTAACAGTTTTGAGCATCAGTTACCTTTAAAATTTGACGTTTGTGATGATTTTAGTCAAGAATGCCTTTAAGGCGACAAAGACGCTATTATCAACAACACTGAGTTTGAACGAGGTCGTGTAATAGCGCTACGAGAAGCTGGATGTTCCTTCTGTGATACTGCAGAAAGACCTGACAGGAATTTAGCTGCTGTTCATGATCGCTGGCGGCGGTGGAAGCGATAATGTACGGTTGTAAGAAGACCAGCCTTCGGAAAGCCACATGGCACTATCGAGAGGAAAGATCAGCGTGTTCAACGTATGTCTCTGGCGCATTATCCTACATCTGAAGCAGCAAAATGAACAGCAGCTGGCACACAGTGACTCAACAAACCGCTACAAATCGGTTACTTCAAGCACAAATCCGAGTGAGAAATCTTGTAGCGTGCATTCCACTGACCCGAAACTAACGCCATTTGCGACTTCAGTTATTTTAAGCGCGAGCTCATTGGTGGGCAGGGTGGAGGTCCATTATGTTTTCTGATGAAAGCTGGTCTGTCAGGTGGTGCCAGTGATGCCCGCGTGTTGGGCAGAAGGAGTCTATTTGAGGGCGCGCTACCAATCTGTCTGTGTGCTAGACACACTGGACCTACATCTGGAGTTATCGTCTGAGGTACGATTTTGTATGACAAGAGGCGCTTTCTCCTGGTTATCCCAAAATCCTGACTGCAAATCTGTACATCAGTCCGGTGATTCGAGTTGATGTGCTGCCATTCATGGGTTGGGATGTTTTGGGGGAAGAGACCAAACAGAGAGGTCATCGGTCTCATGGGATCAGGGAAAGATGGGGAAGGAAGTCGGCCGTGCCCTGTCAAAGCAACCATCCCAGCACTTGTCTGAAGCGATTTGAGAAAACCACGGAAAACCTAAATCAGGATGGCCGGACGCGGGATTGAACCGTCGTCCTCCCGAATGCGACTCCAGTGTGCTAACCACTGCGCCACCTCGCTTGGTGCCATTCATGAAAATCATTCAAGAAGGAGTTTTCCAACAGGATAAAGCTCACCTACATACCTTTGTTGCCATACAGCATGGTCTACAGAGTGTCGGCATGTTGTATTGGTCTTGGCAATCTCCAGTCTGTCTCCAGCCGAGCACATATCGGACATCATCGTACAACAACTCCAGCGTCATCTACGAACAGCATTAACGTTCCCTATACTGATCGACCAAGTGCAACAGGCATGGAACTCCATCCCACAAACTGATATTCGGCTCCTGTACAAAACAATGTATTTGCGTTTGGACGCTTACATTCAGCATTCTGGCGGTTACATCGGTTTTAATGTACCAGAATTTCACATTTGCAATGGCTTATCTCACACTTATATTAATGTGTGATCTCGTGGGTGTTACGATTTTTTTTTCGTCAGAGTATTTTTTATTTGTCTTCCGTGTAAATAACACTTGCATTGTCAATGGAGAAGGATGATAAGTGTATCTCTAACATTGTATCAGCTCCCTTAGAAACAGATCTGTGAAAGAATGGTAACATTTTAAGACTGCTACACGAAACGTATTAGTATTAGCGTAGAAATATTTCTAACCGTTATTATTAGATGGTATCTAGTCATTATTATTAAAATACTTACTAAAGAAATCAGTATTTATGTATTTTCTAGTCAGTGTTACCTATCATTCTGTAAAAGAGAAAAACATTGTATGTGTTTATATCTAGTGAATAAACCAGAAATTGTCCTGTTATCAAATGTATAGGTCTTTTGATGTTTTTATTTTAGAAAAACCCGATCACATACATCTGGTAGTTCCACTAAATGTAAAACTGCGCAGCTGCTATAGTTTAGCCAGTTGGTAACGGTGGCACTATCTCTCTCTTTTTTAATGCAGGTACGCTGCTGACCAAGCTAGAATAGCGGTGCATCTTCACCTAATTGAAATAAACATGCAATTTTTTATAAGTAAGAAATCATTTATTTTCGTTTTAACTTCAAGATAACATCGTAGGATACATGAGCTTGTGATGTCAGGTAATGAGTGTGCATCATACATACTGAATCACAACATACACACATCAAAAAAACGTTTTGCATCACCCCAGTTCCCAGAACTCCTGAAGATAGACGTTGACTGTGCGTATTGTATCACAAACACAGTCCCTTTGACTGTTCAGAGATGTCACTAAACCAGCCCAAAGATGTAAACAACCATGCTTGAGCAGCGTCTATTAGACGGAGGGGGTCCAGCCGACCACTTCCAGTCATTCCACCAGGAAGGAGGGACACGGCTCGTGTTGTCTGTCGTTCAACCATGCCTAGACGGTCAATACCGAGGTTCAATCGCGTCCGCATTGTTACTTTGTGTCAGGAAGGGCACTCAACAAGGGAAGTGTCCAGGCGTCTCGAAGTGAACCAAAGCGATGTTCTTCGGACATGGAAAAGATAGAGAGAGGAGAGACTAGAACTGTCGAAGACAAGCTTCACTCAGGCCGCCCAAGGGCTACTGCTCGAGTGGATGACCACTACCTACGGATTATGGCTCAGAGGAACCCTGACAGCAACGCCACCTTGTTGAATAATGCTTTTCGTGCAGCCACAGGACGTCTTGTTATGACTCAAACTGCGCAATAGGCTGCGCGACACCCTTCGCTCCCAATGTCCATGGGTAGGTCAATATTTGCAACCACAACACCATGCAGAGCGGTACAGATGGCCCAGCAACATGCCCCGCTCACGATTGGCATCACGATCTCTTCACCGATTAGTGTCGCATATGCCTTCAACCATACAATCGTCGGAGACGCGTTTGGAGGCAATCCGGTCTGCTGAACGCCTTAGACACACCGTCCAAATGCCATCCTCCGACCGATAGTGCAACCATATGGGTAACTTATTAGCGCGGGATTCGTCTTAATGGACGACAATTCGGGCTCCCATCGAGCACATCTTGTGAATGACTTCCTTCAGAATAACGACATCGCTCGACCAGAGTGGCCAGCATGTTCTCTAGACATCAACCCTATCGAACACGCCTGGTTCAAATGGCACTAAGCACTATGGGACTTAACATCTGAGGTCATCAGTCCTCTAGACTTAGAACTAATTAAACCTAACTAACCTAAGGACATAACACACATCCATGCCCGAGGCAAGATTCGAACCTGCGACCGTAGCAGCAGCGCATCCATTTGTTGCCCCCATGACATCGAGCAATAGTGCAAGTACAACATCAGCTTTGTTTTCAATTGTCTCTTTTGAAGGTATTCCTGAGGTCATTTGCCTTTGACAATGGACCGCAATTCACGTCATCCGATTTCCAAAAATTCTATGCCGTCAATGGTACACATCATGTGACCACTGCAACGCTTCACCCATAGTCTAGTGGTGAAGCTGAACGATTAGGTCGAATATTCAGAAGTTACATGGAGAAACTGTCTTCCTCTCACACACTGAACCAGGCATTTAAAATTTTTTGGCGTCCTATCGCTCCTTGCCACGTGTTGGGAAGTCGCTAACAAAATTGTTACGTGGCCGAAGGCACCGTACCCTGTTAGATACTCTGCAGCTCTGCGAAACAGTTCATTCCATCATATCAGACAGATATTCAGCTGCAGGAAGAAGTCTTTCACAAAGTCTTTGACCACATGTCACGGTCGGTACCGTCCGCTATGGTGCCCTTGAAGATGGACAGCCCGCCACC
Organism: Schistocerca serialis cubense; assembly: GCF_023864345.2. Taxonomy (NCBI): domain Eukaryota; kingdom Metazoa; phylum Arthropoda; class Insecta; order Orthoptera; family Acrididae; genus Schistocerca; species Schistocerca serialis. The sequence continues at coordinate 308,908,231 of NC_064639.1, forward strand.
GACGCCGCCGTAGCCGCCGCTGTTGACATCATGGGCGCCGCCTCCGCCCAGGTGCTCAAACCGACGTCCGTGGACGAGATGACCTCGGAAAGCCATCATGCCGCTCCAGAAGATCCCCTTACCGTCCAGTTGTCCACAGCATCTACGCCTCTGGATGTGGGGATGCACCCTACATCTGGTTTTTTCGGTTGGTGTTCCCAGACGCCCTCCGGTGGATACCAGGGTGAGGGCAGAGTGGCCACATCAGCCACAGTTCCTCTCCCTGCCTCATCATATGCATCTACATCTGCAACCAGCAGTCCTTCCCCCGCGCCGTCACATGTGTCTGCCGTACACGACGAAGGTGTGAAGGTTTTGGGGGAGGGGGGGGGGAGACGAATCTGGTATTGCACAGAGATCTCGTTGCTCCACCAAAGTTGGAAAAGCAAATAGATATCACAGACATTACTGAGGGCTCGCCGCAATTTGCAACGACAACGACATATGGGAGGTGCTCATGTAGACTTTACCTCTCCTCTCAGCATAGCAGTGCCCTCACACTGAGCTCAATATAGTGTCCAACTAGCAAGAACTCTGTCCCATTTCGAGACCTTATCTGAAGTGATCAACATCATAGTACAGAACCAATGTGATAGTTAAACCTTCTGATGGACTTATTCATTTAAATGGGGAACAATGTACTGCAAGAGAACAACTTGTTTGTCTGTGCATCAAGTGATGCTTTAATAGTCAATAACAGGTGTAACTGATGAAGCAGTCCTGTGGCAACGAAGCGTGTCAAAGTAAATCTTTTATTCATTAATGCAAGAAAGTGAACTTACAAGTAGTTTCACATTATCTGAAGGACACATAAAACCATTTCCTTCTTCTTCTCCTCCTCCTCTGTTCATCTGGTAGGTAGCTATATGACACCAGATTACCAATAAAGGGTTCTTGTAAATTTCTCACATCCAGGATGCTCTCCCTCTGCCTCTGCTGTAAAAGATACTGTGTGTATAACTGAAAACCCAAAGTGACGTCATCATATCGTCGTAAGTCATTCCAGGATCATCCCGCCGTATTGTTCGGAAATTATGCGTGAACCATAATACAGTTATCTGGGTCGAGGCACATTTAACGTTTCTGAACGGCTTGGGCACCACCACACTTGTGGAGAATGTTGTTATTTTATGTCCGCCGTTTGTGAAAGGGAGGAATGCGACAAATATAAACTGTGTGCATTTGTCGTAGAAGCCTTGTGCAACTGTGACGGTGTTTGATCTCTGAGATGCCACAGTCAAACGTTCCAGATGTGGCATATCGCTTACCTACTTACAACACTTGTTGCAAAATACCAGTGAGTGACCCATAATCGATTACTGAGTCAAGCAGTAACAATGTGTACACAGCAGTTTCTTTAGGGAAGTTGACTGAGGATTCAAATTCTATATGTACATTCACTAGCCCAGATTTTATTCTTTCGTTCTGTTTTGAGCAGTCTATCACAACATTTTCGTTGCTTGAGTGTGCCTACAGATCAGTAATTTCCCTCATACCAGGAAGGACGAAACCTAGCCCAAACAAGTTAAAATGGAAATTATTACATACACTATCAATTACATAATTTGTTAACAACGCCCGATGCTATCCGCTGTTGTTGCTATGCGACAGGATCCAAAATTTCAACGGAAATAACCACACCAAGTGTGTAATTCAACACGTTGATTGTGTTGTTCTTTAGTGTAGAGGTGCTCTTGACATCTCTAACGATTTACTATTGTTGTCTTGAAAATAGCACATAAACGGACGTAATTTTTTTATCCTTCGTAGATTTATTAATGTCGACGTGTGGGGAGTTAAACATAATACCGCAACCATCTCACACTAACTGGCTGCTTCGACGGCACTGTCTCATAAAGAGGAGGTCGTGAGTCTTAAATGCGCAAGTATAGTGTCTGTCTACTAGTGTGACACGGTTAGATGACAAAAATTACTACATATTAGTGTAGATTCCGTACTAATGAAACCTAAGAAACTGAGAAGCTTAAAATATTAGTGAGTTTTATGCTGAAGTTGGCAAACGTCAATTAAAATAGAAATAATAGTAACAAAGCCGTAAAGAATTATCTATCCTGCATTAATACATTCTCAGAATTTACTCAAATCTGAAATCTAAATTGAGGGAAAAGATAACCTTAAGCACCATCAATACATTTACAGGAAGCAAACAGAAGTTGAGCAACTGAGTGCAAACTAACTTTAAAATATTTTCACAAAAGAAACTCCACAAAGCAACAGTTCCCACAGAAATTAATTACGAGAATCACATTCGGTTCAGCCCCAATAAATAATTAACACTTGCTTGGAAAAGAGCTGCACGAGAAATATGCGACAATCTTGTGCATGGTATTACTTATTACATCAATAAAACTGAAAAAATTGTAGTAATATTGAGAAAATGGAAATAGCGTTCTACATTTAACTGGAAAAAGGTTTTTACAGCGAAGATGGCATTAATTAGTATTTATTATTGACGACGGGCAGTTGCGACAGTTGAAATTCTCGTCTTCAGATTTTCAAAAAATTCTGGTTATAAATCGGGTTCCATTATGAGTTTATCACTCATGTCGTGTCGTAATTATGCCGGAGTATATGCAGCACATTATACATGGGCATGTTCGCACACGTAGAACTCACTTAAGACTTGTTAGTTCGTGTAATGCACGATATTAGTGGAAATGTACGTTTTACAAATCTTTACGTCTACATGACATGTTGTGTAGATCATAGATACATCTCAGTCAAGATCGCACCGTATACTTCGACTAAGATGTATACAACGTGTCGTATAGGCGTAAAGATTTGTACAAATGTCCATTTTTACTGTACATCGTGCGCTTTAAGAACTAAAAAGCCTCAGTGAAGTGCCACATGAGTTAACATGTCCATTTGCAGAAGGTACTTTTTTACCTGTATATGGTTTCACTTTTGACAAACATGTGTGTAACATTCTTCATCAAATTAAGACATGGCAAGAGTGATAAACTCATAATGGAACACGACCCATAACCAAAAAATTTTGAGGATCAGAAAATAACAGTTTCAACACTCAAAGCCGGTCGTCGTCAATAAAAAATACTAGTTAATGCGATATAAGGTATAAAAAGTCTTTTTACCATAAATTAAACAGATAAGCATACTAAATAAATAATAATAAATATGATTAATCATAAAGTAATAAATAAATATAAATAAAATAAATAAAAAATTAATAAAAATAAGTAAATAAAAAACAATAAACATAATTAAACTCCAGCCCCACGCCGAAGTTGCCGACTGCTGCCTACAGGACAGTACGAGGAAAGATCTTTGATAGTGGGACATGCGATCAGCACGTAGCCAATCTTTCCAGCTTTTGATGCCAGTGAATGAATACCGGAGTTCCACAGTTTCTTTACTCAACATATTGCCTCTAGATATATGATATTTCCACCCATGCAATATGTAGAAAGGCGTAACGACTTCGCCAAAATAATGAATCATACATTGTACCATTTAATGAAAGACTTTCCTGCATACTAGTAGATGTGATACACTTACTTTTGTAGAAAAGTTAAAATTTACTACAGTCGTCTGTTCAGGGTCGCTCCAGGTATTCTCGATTTGGTTAAACGAAATTCAGGGAGTTTGGTGGTCAGGAGAGTTCGGTAAACTCTTCCTAGAGCTCTTCAAACGACGCACGTACACTGCGAGCCGTGTGAACGTTTCATTGCCATGCTGGTTGATGCCATCGTACCGAGGAAAAACAAACTGCGTGGAGGGTAGACATGATCCCCACGGACAGCGTACTTGTGTTGATCCATTGCGCCTTTTCGAACGAAGAGAACACCCAGAAAACGCCATGAAAACATTCCCCAGGCCATGATGCTGCCAGTGACATAGGGAGAGGGGCGGTGGGGGCTATGTGGTCTGTCATACCACAGATGCCACTTGCAGAGGGCAAGAGAAACCAGATTTCCCGAAAAATATATTATTATTGGAGTAAATTCTATATACTGCCCGCCCGGTTAGCCGCTCAGTCTAACGCACGGCTTTCCAGGAGGGAAGGCGCGCCTGATCCCCGGCACGAATCTGCCCGGCGGACTTGTGTCGAGGTCCGGTGAACCAGCCAGTCTGTGGATGGTTCTTAGGCGGTTTTCCATCTGCCTCAGCGAATGCGGGCTGGTTCCCCTTATTTCGCCTCAACTGCACTGTGTCGGCGATTGCTGCACAAACAGGTTTTCCACGTACGCGTTCACCACCATTACTCTACCACGCAAACATAGGGGTTACACTTGTCTGGTTTAAGACGTGCCCTGGGAGGGTCCACTGGGGGCCGAACGGCACAATAACCCTGACAGAGTGGTCCGGTGTGGGGTGGCGGAGGGGTGAAGTGGACTGCGGTAGTCGTCGTGGGGTTGTGGACCATTGCAGCTGCGGCGGGGACAGAGCCTCTCCGTCGTTTCTAGGCCCCCAGCTAACATACCATACAATACATACAATACAAATTCTACATATTACATTACTGTATGTGTTTCTGGAAGTGGAGGGGGGGCAATAAAGTGTAGTGACTTACCCCAGGGGAGAGGGGGGGGGGGCAGTGAAGTGCTGTGAACCGGGTGCCAATCGGGGCGGGGGGGGGGGGGGGGGGGGGAAGCCAATTGAGTGACGTGATCCAGGCGCTAGTCATATTCGATACGCCACTGGTTGCAGGTGTTTGTTTTCAGGCTGCGGAGGCTAGAGCTGAACTGTTTCAGACGTTCAAATCCTTCTAAGTAGTGTGTACCATTGACTCGGAAAAAAGGAGCCTTGGCTCGTCTGATACGAAATATCTCTTCAGAGACATTCGAGAGAAGAAAGAAGAAGCTGTGGCGGGCTGCTGCAACAGTGTCCCACATCTCATGTCGAAGGAAACGTTTCTGAAGCTGCAAAAAATGCGCTGTAGGCCATGTGCATGAATGGATTTGCATGTCTTACTTATGTGTGCAGTTTTTCTCAGCCGTGAAAAGAACATGAAGAAAAATTTGTTGTTCAGACCGCTGCATTAAACACTTTGCCCCTTCCACTGGGTCTAAATATCAACCGTTTACAATGTACCACGGTGGTGCAGAGGAAGTCAAGAAGAAATAATTTGATATAATACTCTTGTGGACTATCAAGTCAGGAAACGACTTCAAATTGTAACACAAACATAAGGACAGCAGGTGCATATCATGCAGTATTTTCAGTATTCTCTTGCTCTGTTTACACAAACTATTAGCCCTATAGAAAAAATTATAGGACCTTTTTGTAGGAGATTTAATGTTGTTTAATTTTATACTGGGATACTTTTTCGCAAGAGGTCGCATTTTTCATGCTATGCAAGAGAAACGTGTAAAAGCTTCTTTCAAATGCACCCCCATCCAAAAACACTCATCCCTCACCAGTAAGTATTTCTAGTATATTGTTGATGGCACTCCATCCTACAAAAATGTGCAACTAGACGAATAATTTCGTCTTTTTTCGTCTTCATTGACTAGGCTATTACACTACCAACTTATCCGTACACTTTCAAGTCGTAAAATGGAAATTTGTATAAATTTTGCCTCTCCATTTTGTGAATTTTGGCAGTATGAAATTAACAATTAAACCAGTTTCGTTTCTTTGGGCTTCTTACTATGAAAATTATGTGCTTGAAAGGATATAATCAGTTTCCACGTAACGTCTACAAAGTCCAATTTTTTCTTTCCTTACTCCCATGACAAAATTTAAATGTTAATCAAATAGCCACCTAAGCCTGTAGCGTAATAACAGCCCAGCCAATGAAGACGAAAAATGTTGAAGTGTGGAAGATAACTCGTGTACTAACACATTTTTGTGCAGTGGTAAGTGGTAATTCCACGCGAACTACATACTAGAAACCCAGACTAGTGGGTGATGAGGAAAGGGGGGGTGGGGGGGGGGGCAGTTGAAAGTAGCTTTTGTACGTTTTACTTGAATAACTCGTATACACAACATCTTGTGGAAACATATCCCAGTACAAAATTAAGCTACATTAAATTTCCTACAAAAATGTCCCAACCATTTTTTTCTCTGGTACTAATGCTTCGCGTAAAAACAAGAGAATACTGAAAATCTCGCTATAGGCACGTACCACTTAGCCGAGGTAGTTCTTTTAGTGAATTTGAGGTAGTTTCCCAACTTGATAGACCACAATTGTCCTAATCAAGTTATTCGTCTCGACATACTCTATACTACCGTGGTATATAGTAAACAGGTATCATTTAATCAAAATATCCACGGGTATGCTGCCGGTCTATAGTGTCCAACGGGCACAATATTTCGGCGATCAAACATGTCGCCATCATCAGGTGAACTGACGGACTGAGCTCCTGTGAACGTGCCGGCACGGAGATCCGTACGCTATGGCTGCTCAGAGGGAACTGGGTTCGGTCGCGGCGGCGACCGATTTAAATACCCTCCGCCCGCGGCGCGCTCCCTCCGCCGTCCGCGCCCAGCGCCACGGTCGTGCGGTGGAACAGATTGCGACGGCGTCTGAGATGACGTCGGTGTGATGGCTCTGTCCGCCGTGGTCGTCACAACTATACGTCTGCTCGATTTACTCTTGATTAACCCGATCGCTGGTTCCCAAGCCTTGCTAAGATTATAGCCACAGTCACGGTTTATGAGGTCGTCATTGGTGCGAATTTCGATGGCCTCTCTAACAACGCTGTCCCAGTATCTCGACGTCTGTACCAGAATCCTGGTGCGGTCATACTCCATGGCGTGATTTTCCGACAAACAATGTTCAGCGACCGCCGACTTGCTCGGATACATCAGACGAGTGTGCCTCTGGTGTTCACGGCATCGATCCTCGACGGTACGCATCGTCTGACCAATATACGACTTGCCACATTGACACGGAATCTGGTACACGCCGGCCTTCCTCAAACCGAGGTCATCTTTGGCGCTCCCCACCAGTGCACGAGTTTTATTTGGAGGACAAAACACAGTTCCGACCCGGTGTTTCTTCAGAATGCGGGCGATTTTTCCCGAGAGTGCGCCTGTGTATGGAATAAATGCAGTGCCTACCTCCTCCCTCGTGACTTCATCCATCTCAACAGGTTGGGCAGTGGTTGGGCGGAGAGCACGTTGAATCTGCCACTCTGAGTACCCATTTTTTCGAAAAACAGTTCTCAGATGTTCCAATTCCTGGGGTAGACTCTCTGCGTCAGAGATAGTGCGCGCCCTATGTACTAGAGTTTTAAGTACCCCATTCCTCTGTGAAGGGTGGTGGCAGCTGTCTGCATGCAAATACAGATCAGTGTGCGTAGCCTTCCGATACACCCCATGACCTAGGGTGCCGTCAGCCCTTCTCTTGACCAAGACGTCAAGGAAAGGTAATTTACCCTCCGTTTCAGTCTCCATAGTGAATTTGACGTATAGTTGTGACGACCACGGCGGACAGAGCCATCACACCGACGTCATCTCAGACGCCGTCGCAATCTGTTCCACCGCACGACCGTGGCGCTGGGCGCGGACGGCGGAGGGAGCGCGCCGCGGGCGGAGGGTATTTAAATCGGCCGCCGCCGCGACCGAACCCAGTTCCCTCTGAGCAGCCATAGCGTACGGATCTCCGTGCCGGCACGTTCACAGGAGCTCAGTCCGTCAGTTCACCTGATGATGGCGACATGTTTGATCGCCGAAATATTGTGCCCGTTGGACATTATAGACCGGCAGCATACCCGTGGATATTTTGATTATCAAATACGCCGGGAGAAACTCAAGAATCACAGGTATCATTTACACCCTGTATTTAGCTTTTGATTTGAAGAGAAAATCTTACATTTCAGAAGCCCACTGAATTTTTACATACTACTGAATGAGTTGCTGCTTCTTACCCTTTCACTTATTACTGCACTCAGAATATGATGTTGGTGATCATGTCAGTCACACGAGCAGCTGTCAGCAGCCACCGTTTGCCCAGAGCGGATCGCAAAGTGACAGCGGGCTATGGCTCGGCGGCCAAACCCGATCGCCAGTCGATACCGCGTGCCGAACGATCCCGATCGCTGGCCGACCGCATAGAGTGGATTAGTGGATTACAAAGCAACACTGGAATCACTCTACTCTGTGTGCACTTTGCTCGCCCACTGATTTAGCTAGCTGCTCGCTTCCTTGATTCAGTGCTTCTTCAGCTGAGTTTAGTTTCACTGGATTTTGTTCTTTATCATAACAGTATGTATTCCCATAATTATTTTGATGTACATGATAGTGCGTGTACATATAGTTTTCAGTTTTTATTTATTTAACCTGATCAGATTAATGTTTCAAGAACATATCTCAGGTCAGATCAGGTATTTTAAGTGTAGTTTCAAAATTTATTACATCACAGTTACCAAAAAATCATAATAATTTTAATATGAGATATCTGCTTCTTTTATCTGCTGGTATTAGACATTTGCCTACTACAGCCGCTTTGCTGAAATTATTGATCTTCCCATGTTCTTCTCCATATTCCTAAAGACCTTACGACCACTCGGTAATAATTCAGCAATGGTACGTGTATACTGTCATTTTCCACTCTTGTAGCATAGTCAATTCAGTTGTTAATGTATTCCTTAACCTGCTCATTTAACTTTGTCACTCTCTGTTCTTATCATATGTCGGTATTCATCCTCCTGTCAGAAAATGTGTACCCAGTTATTCTTCTTAGGAGTCACGTCTCCTGTGTTTTTATACTTCATTAATTTTCTATCAGTCCACAGTTCATTTCCAAATGTCATAATCTGATCTGGAATCGTTTTGTAAAGCTTGGGTTGAGATTGCTTTCTTGCTTTAGTTCTGAAAGTTCTATTTTTTTCTGTTAAGTAATGAAATCTTACTTTCTTTTGTATGTCCATTTCTGTCACAAGTGAGATAATATTTCCTGAGAGATTGAAAGGGTTTACACTTCCTATTTTCTGATCATTTATTGTTATTATGTTTGGAACTGGCTTCTGGTCCCTGAAATCATAACTTCTGTTTTCCTTGAAGATCACAATTATGTCCCTTTGCAGTTGTGAATAAAATATTAACAGCTGTCTGGAGTGTGTTCTCAGCTGCAAGAAAGTTATGTAAAGCGATTTTGAACTAGACAGATATTTGTCTGAGGCGTATTTGCCTCGAAACAGCAGTTTTCGTAAACTGGTGGGAAACCAGAAAATTGCTGTACCCGTTAACATGAGAATTGGTACTGAAAATATTATATATGCTCTGTGAGGATTTCTTTTTAAAAACAGGACAAATAAGCATCGAGGAAAGAAACTGACTCACTTCCAGTAAAATAGACAACATTTTCTTTATAAATCATAATACTGATTAATTTTTTCCTTTTTGGGTACATATATCATCAACCTCGTTGTAAATTGAGACCATAGGCACTTAAATTAATTACAATCATACATTTCTTATATGATATTTTGTCTCCAGTAAACGTATAAAAACATAAAAGGAACTAGTCTTGCCTTTGAAATTTTCACATTTAATAGGATTTTGTTGTAATGTTTTTATTTTGTACAGCACATGAAATGAAGATGACTGAAACCTCAAACGTGTTACGAACATAACATAAACGTACAACTTCTCTTTCAGTGATCTTTCAAAACAGGACTAAATCAGATAAAAATGCAGGTACAACGGCCTCAATTGAAAGTGCAAGGTGACTTTCGTTTATTTATTTTTGTGAGAGAATGATGAGTGGTGAGTCATGAAAAAGAGGTACTTCATTCTGGTAAGTGAGCAGTTCTAATCCTATGTCAGAAAAGAACAGTTATACCCATCTCTTTTGGAAACCCATTGAAGCAAGTCTTATACGGCTATAATCCACGATTTTAAATAATTTCGTTAATATTTTTGTATAACTGAATTAAGAATAACCATTTCAAATGAATAGGTGTTGTACTAAGAACTTCTAGCCCTAAGAAGTTAGAATTACATCAACTTGTGTTTTGTACAAGTCTATAAATAATCGAGACAATAGCGTCTGATTCTCATTTTGTCTTAGCTTATATTGTCTCATGTTGTCTGTTTTGTGTTGGCACTACTTTTAATTGTGAAAATGTATAGTGTGAAGGTATTCAAAACATTATTTGCAGAAGAACCTTCTGTCTTATCTGAAAGTACTTATCTTTGTGAGAAGGAAAAGCTTTATCATTAAAATATACTGACAATTAATTTTTTAAGTGAATTCAGGGAAGTGAGATGGAGAGTTTTAGTGGACGTGATTAATTCAAAGTATAAACTGTGAGAACTTTAATTGCGCTCGATAAATCTAAAGAGAGTTAACATAGATGCAGGATCTTTATCAGCATTAATGAAAATTCATTTCATAATAACTAGCAAAAATAACTGTTTTCGTGAATTTAATTTACTTGCAAGAGCGTAAAATTTATTCGGGCAGAATTTGCATAAATATCATCTTTATTCATTGATTAATCCATCAAAGTTAAAGATGGAAAGATACTACGAAATATTCAGTTCCACTACCAATCCCGTTTTACGACAAATTTTAAAGACCGTAAATAGTGGCGTCTTCTCGTAAAGAAAATTTTCAATTATCACGCTAACAAATCAGAAAGAAACCAATATTAACAACGACTAACCACTACCAACTATTTAAGAAATATAAAGATTACTAGAGCCGCCACATCATATGCAGCAACGTTCACCGAAGTGAGTTGAGGAGACATTGTTGGCACCCCCTGACTTCGTTTGGGCGGTCAGTTGCTCAACAGTTGCATATCTGTTCGCCTGCACAAACCTCCACAGCCGTTATTCACGCCTATCATCTATGATCCGTGATGCACCATACTGGCCTCGACGCCGGGTTTGGATAGAACCATTTTGCTATGCATGGTATACTTTAACCAGTGCGGCACGCTAACGATTTACAAACTTAGCTGCCTCGGAAATGCTTCCACCCTTTGCTCGGAAGCCAAAGATCACGCTCTTTTGGACGTCGGACAAATCGCTCCTTTTCCATATTACTACAACGACTGCACTGTTTTGCCCGCTTACTACCGACATCTTTTTGTACCATCCACTGCTAGTGCTGCAACCTGCAGTATCTGAGTGTTGATTGCACTTTGACGTCGAACATAGGCGTTAGTCACATTAATGTGACTGCATATCAGACACCTGTGTTGACCCGAAAAGTACTGTACAGAACCTACAGCACCTCAAATGGATCTTTCGCTCAGTCACCAACAGCAGGAGGCAGTCGTATCGAGACACGCAGAACAATTTTACAGATTTTTTGGAGAATATAGTTAACAAACTGGTAGCGTATTATTTGAACCATTATCATTATATCGACACTATGTAAAAATGAATGCGCCAATGAGTAGTAATAAGAGTAGAGCTGTAAGGGGGAGAGCAAAAGGCCGCGTCATATTTACAATATCGCATAAGGAATGCAAATTATCTGCTGCAACTTATGCACGAGCATAATTTACATTAGGTTCATTTGTTCCGTATGATTCGCGCTCGGTGGTCGTACCTGCTTCATTGCCGGAGTATGTGACGTAGGCACAGCCAAAGTGAATTCTTTCTTGTAGCGACGTCACCACGGCAGCTACAGTCTTAACAGGAAGCATGCAGCCGACGTGTGACTCGTAAACAACAGACACCGCCCACACGAAGAAAACGACCTTCAGCGCCACCATACTTCCTCGCCCTGTCCTCTGAAATGAGCAACATGTTTAAGGCTGCGTTTGACACAACACTTTCATTTCAAGTGTAGCAATTATTCTAATGCGACCGTTTTAAATTGACGAATTGCATAGCCAGCCGTCTGACACACCGCTCCAGTTGTAAATCAATAAAACAATCTAACTGGCAGTCTAAAAGCTGTTTCCACTGACAGTAACACACTAGTCGCTTTGTACACACAACATTAATTTTCAATGATCTTTTCCGAAATAGTGACTAAATTGCCTGCGAACGTACATAATACGTCCTTTCAGAGTATGCAAATATAAGCAGAATTTGCGTACTTGCTTTCGCGAAGAACTTTGTCGGTAATGAAACGAAATAACTAAAAGTATTTTTATTTATTTGTACGTTTATTCTACCTGACGGGGCTAATCAATTCGTGCCTGTACTAAATCTTTATAGAAATTACGGTGTACACAGAAAATTATCTGTAGTGTTATAAATGGAGACGTTCAAAATAATAATTATTGCTAGTAATTGGCCTACCTATCACAAGAATTTCAGTCCTATTAATACCCTCATAAATATATTTATCACTGCTTACTCTTTCTGTGAAGAAGCAGAAACGTCGTGCCGCGCGGGATTAGCCGAGCGGTCTTAGCGCTGCAGTCATGGACTGTGCGGCTGGTCGCGTCGGAGGTTCGAGTTCTCCCACCGGCATGGGTCTGTATGTTTGTCCTTAGGATGATTTAGGTTAAGTAGTGTGTAAGCTTAGGGACTGATGACCTTAGCAGTTAAGTCCCTTAAGCTTTCACACACCTTTTTCTTTTTTTAGGAACATCGGCTTCCTTAATCCACCATTGTCGTCATTGTAGTTGCTAGGTACTGACGACGCGGTCCCGGTTTCGTTTGCGCTGGCCTCTCCTATTTTTTCTGGGAGTGAAATACGAGGAACACTTTCCGTTCAGCAGTTAATAAAAATAAAAAGTAGTCTTGACAGCATACGCACGTATATTTAAAAGCGCTGGTCGGTTTCCTCCTGCTTTGCATCGACCTTAGACCGTACTATGCAATAAGAGTAAAATTAGAGAGATGCCTGAACAAGAAATTCATCTTAAATCTAACATAACAACTGTAATTAACTAAAAACATATCCAAAGGCAGTAGGCGGAGATGGTGACACGGTGAGCAAACCGTATGTGTAAGGTGTCGATCTCGACTGCCGGTTAGCGTAAGGAAGCTATGAATTAAATAGAGAAGGCTCCGACCTACGTCTTCGGCCTGACGTCAGTAACAGTCAATGAAATACAAAGTGCAGAGAACCGTGACAAAAGTACTATATCCACGTGATTACAATACTCGTATAATGTTGCTGTTGTGGTCTTCAGTCCTAAGACTGGTCTGATTCAGCTCTCCATGCTACTCTGTCCTGTGTAAGCCTCTTCATCTCCGAGTAACTACTGCAATCTACATCCTTGTGAATCCGCTAACTGTATTCCTCTCTTGGCCTCTCTAAATGATTTTAACCCCCTACGCTTCCCTCCAGTACTAAATTGGTGATCCCTTGATGTCTCAGAACGTGTCCTACCAAACAATCCCTTCTTCTGGTTAGGTTGTGTAACAATTTTTTTTCTGCTCAATTCTATTCCGTACCTCCTCATTAGGTGCGTGATCTACCCTCCTAGCCGGCCGAAGTGGCCGTGCGGTTAAAGGCGCTGCAGTCTGGAACCGCAAGACCGCTACGGTCGCAGGCTCGAATCCTGCCTCGGGCATGGATGTTTGTGATGTCCTTAGGTTAGTTAGGTTTAACTAGTTCTAAGTTCTAGGGGACTAATGACCTCAGCAGTTGAGTCCCATAGTGCTCAGAGCCATTTGAACCATCTACCCTCCTAATCCTCGTCATTCCTTTGTAGCACCATATTTCGAAAGCTTATTGTCTCTTCTTCTCTAAACTTTCATCGTCCTTGCTTCACTTCCATGCATGGCTACACTCCATACAAATACTTTCAGATAAGGCTTTCTGATACTTTAATCTACAGGGTGAAACGTATTTAAACCGACTCTGTGAGGTTGTAGGGGACATCAAAACAAATATTTTCCCTAACGTCATTTTTTCCTGTGGGGATTATTTAAACCGGTGGAGGCCGTATTACGATCTTCAGTTGTAGGCAACTGCTGTCCACCAGTGTAGTAGTGCATTGTCTCTGTTTACTAATGGAGTGATACACCTGGAATGAGTACACTGATACGGTTGGTGCGTACTTCGTAGCGCACCACAACGGACGAGCTGCACAGCGGGTTTATCAACAACAATATCCTAATCGCCGTATCCCGCACCATACGACCTTTGCTGCTGTGTACCAACGCCTGCGTGAGACCGGTTCATTTAGCAGATTACCTGGACAGGGACGCCGTCGCACGGTAAGAACGCTGCAATTTGAGGAAGCTGTCTTGCAGCATGTGGAGCGGGATCCTTCAATCAGCACTCGTGCAACTGCACGTAACACGGGTACGAATCAGACGAATGTAAGAACAGTCCTTCGAGAGCAATTGTTACGTCCATTTCACTTACAGCGTGTCGACAATCTGGAACCAGTTGATTATCCGCCCAGAGCACAGTTTTCGCAGTGGTACCTGGAACAGTGTGAAATGCATCCTACATTTCCATCCTCTGTGTTGTTTACCGATGAAGCAACGTTAGGGCGTGATGGAGTCTTCAACACGCACAATTCGCATGTTTAGAGTGAGGATAACCCACATGCCACAGATACTAGCGCTCATCGAGTGCGGTTCTTCGTTAGTGTGTGGGCCGGTGTTGTTGGGGACTGTTTAATTGGGCTACCTAGGCCATTAAATGGCAGGCACTATTACAATTTCTCGTCAGAGCATTGCCAGAATTGCTGAAAGACGTCCCGCTCCCTACAAGACAACGCATGTGGTTTCAACATGACGGGGCGCCGGCCCATTTCAGTCGTCGTGTGCGTCGTGTGGACCGACGGTTCCCAGAAACGTGGATTGGTAGAGGTTGTCCTGTACCATGGCCTGCTCGATTCCCGGATATGTCTCCTCTGAAATTTTTTGTGTGGGAAGAGATGCGCAACCTAGTTTACGCAACTCCTGTTGCATCAGAAGAGGATCTGGTTGCCCGGATAGTAGCAGAAGCAGGAACAATTCAGGATACTCCTGGGGGTTTTGCCCTTTATTTACGCGTCAATGGAGGCATTTTTGAAAATCTACTGTTACTGAAATTGGGTTGTGTTGATGTGTTGTCTCTTGGTCATAAAAAATGGAAAAGTGTTTGTTGGTTTAATTAATTTGCCCCCAGAGAAAACTTCCTCTACCGGTTTAAATACTCAACATAGGAAAAAAAGACGGAAAAATATTTCAAACTTCCTGGCAGATTAAAACTATGTGCCCGACCGAGACTCGAATTCGGGACCTTTGCCTTTCACGGGCAAGTGCTCTACCAACTGAGCTACCGAAGCACGACTCACGCCCGGTCCTCACAGCTTTACTTCTGCCAGTACCTCGTCTCCTACCTTCCAATCTTTACAGAAGCTCTCCTGCGAACCTTGCAGAACTAGTACTCCTGAAAGAAAGGATATAGCGGAGACATGGCTTAGCCACAGCCTGGGGGATGTTTCCAGAATGAGATTTTCACTCTGCAGCGGAGAGTGCGCTGATATGAAACTTCCTGGCAGATTAAAACTGTGTGCCCGACCGAGATTCGAACTCGGGACCTTTGCCTTTCGCAGGCAAGTGCTCTACCAACTGAGCTACCGAAGAACGACTCACGCCCGGTACTCACAGCTTTACTTCTGCCAGTACCTCGTCTCCTACCTTCCAAACTTTACAGAAGCTCTCCTGCGAACCTTGCAGAACTAGCACTCCTGAAAGAAAGGATATAGCGGAGACATGGCTTAGCCACAGCCTGGGGGATGTTTCCAGAATGAGATTTTCACTCTGCAGCGGAGAGCGTGCGGATATGAAACTTCCTGGCAGATTAAAACTGTGTGCCCGACCGCGACTCGAACTCGGGACCTTTGCCTTTCGCGGGCAAGTGCTCTACCAACTGAGCTACCGAAGCACGACTCATGCACGATACTCACAGCTTTACTTCTGCCAGTACCCGAGTTCGAGTCTCGGTCGGGCACACAGTTTTAATCTGCCAGGAAGTTTCATATCAGCGCACTCCCCGCTGCAGAGTGAAAATCTCATTCTGGAAACATCCCCCAGGCTGTGGCTAAGCCATGTCTCGGCTATATCCTTTCTTTCAGGAGTGCTAGTTCTGCAAGGTTCGCAGGAGAGCTTCTGTAAAGTTTGGAAGGTAGGAGACGAGGTACTGGCAGAAGTAAAGCTGTGAGTACCGGGCGTGAGTCGTGCTTCGGTAGCTCAGTTGGTAGAGCACTTGCCCGCGAAAGGCAAAGTTCCCGAGTTCGAGTCTCGTTCGGGCACACAGTTTTAATCTGCCAGGAAGTTTCATATCAGCGCACTCTCCGCTGCAGAGCGAAAATCTCATTCTGGAAACATCCCCCAGGCTGTGGTTAAGCAATGTCTCCGCTATATCCTTTCTTTCAGGAGTGCTAGTTCTGCAAGGTTCGCAGGAGAGCTTCTGTAATGTTTGGAGGGTAGGAGACGAGGTACTGGCAGAAGTAAAGCTGTGAGTACCGGCCGTGAGTCGTGCTTCGGTAGCTCAGTTGGTAGAGCACGTGCCCGCGAAAGGCAAAGTTCCCGAGTTCGAGTCTCGGTCGGGCACACAGTTTTAATCTGCCAGGAAGTTTCATATCAGCGCACTCCCCGCTGCAGAGTGAAAATCTCATTCTGGAAACATCCCCCAGGCTGTGGCTAAGCCATGTCTCGGCTATATCCTTTCTTTCAGGAGTGCTAGTTCTGCAAGGTTCGCAGGAGAGCTTCTGTAAAGTTTGGAAGGTAGGAGACGAGGTACTGGCAGAAGTAAAGCTGTGAGTACCGGGCGTGAGTCGTGCTTCGGTAGCTCAGTTGGTAGAGCACTTGCCCGCGAAAGGCAAAGTTCCCGAGTTCGAGTCTCGTTCGGGCACACAGTTTTAATCTGCCAGGAAGTTTCATATCAGCGCACTCTCCGCTGCAGAGTGAAAATCTCATTCTGGAAACATCCCCCAGGCTGTGGTTAAGCAATGTCTCCGCTATATCCTTTCTTTCAGGAGTGCTAGTTCTGCAAGGTTCGCAGGAGAGCTTCTGTAATGTTTGGAGGGTAGGAGACGAGGTACTGGCAGAAGTAAAGCTGTGAGTACCGGCCGTGAGTCGTGCTTCGGTAGCTCAGTTGGTAGAGCACGTGCCCGCGAAAGGCAAAGTTCCCGAGTTCGAGTCTCGGTCGGGCACACAGTTTTAATCTGCCAGGAAGTTTCATATCAGCGCACTCTCCGCCGCAGAGTGAAAATCTCATTCTGGAAAAATATTTGTTTTGATGTCCCCTACAACCTCCCAGAGTTTGTCGGTTTAAATACTTTTCACCCTGTATACTCGATGTTAGCAAAATTCTGTCCGTCAGAAACGCTTTTCTTACCGTTGCCAGTCTACATTATATGGCTTCTCTATGTCGACCATCATGAGTTATTTTTCTGTCCAAATAGAAAAACTCATCTGCTACTTTAAGTGTCTCATTTCCTTATGAAATTCCTTTACATCACCTGATTTAATTCTACTACGTTCCATTATCCTCGCTTTGCCTTTGTTGACGGTCATCATGGTTTGAAGACACTGTCCATTCCGTTCAACTGCTCTTCCATGTCCTTTGCTGTCTCTGACAGAATTACAATCTCATCGGCAGACTTCAAAGCTTTCATTTCTTCTCCCTGGACTTTAATTGCTACTCCAAACTTTTTTGTTTCCATTACTGCTTGCTCAGTATACATATGGAATAATGTCGGGGGTAGGCTACAGCCCTGTCTCGCTCCTTTCCAGACACTGCTTCCCTTTCATGCCCATTGGCTCTTATAATTGCCATCTGGTTCCTGTACCAATTGTAAATAACCTTTCCCTCCTCGTATTTTACACCTGCCACCTTCAGAATTTGAAGAGAACATTCCAGTCAACATTGTTAAAAGCTTTCTCTAAGTCTTCAAATGCTGTAAACGTAGGCTTGATTTCCTTAACCTACACTCCTGGTAATGGAAAAAAGAACACATTGACACTGGTGTGTCAGACCCACCATACTTGCTCCGGACACTGCGAGAGGGCTGTACAAGCAATGATCACACGCACGGCACAGCGGACACACCAGGAACCGCGGTGTTGGCCGTCGAATGGCGCTAGCTGCGCAGCATTTGTGCACCGCCGCCGTCAGTGTCAGCCAGTTTGCCGTGGCATACGGAGCTCCATCGCAGTCTTTAACACTGGTAGCATGCCGCGACAGCGTGGACTTGTACCGTATGTGCAGTTGACGGACGTTGAGCGAGGGCGTATAATGGGCATGCGGGAGGCCGGGTGGACGTACCGCCGAATTGCTCAACACGTGGGGCGTGAGGTCTCCACAGTACATCGATGTTGTCGCCAGTGGTCGGCGGAAGGTGCACGTGCCCGTCGACCTGGGACCGGACCGCAGCGACGCACGGATGCACGCCAAGACCGTAGGATCCTACGCAGTGCCGTAGGGGACCGCACCGCCACTTCCCAGCAAATTAGGGACACTGTTGCTCCTGAGGCATCGGCGAGGACCATTCGCAACCGTCTCCATGAAGCTGGGCTACGGTCCCGCACACCGTTAGGCCGTCTTCCGCTCACGCCCCAACATCGTGCAGCCCGCCTCCAGTGGTGTCGCGACAGGCGTGAATGGAGGGACGAATGGAGACGTGTCGTCTTCAGCGATTAGAGTCGCATCTGCCTTGGTGCCAATGATGGTCGTAGGCGTGTTTGGCGCCGTGCAGGTGAGCGCCACAATCAGGACTGCATACGACCGAGGCACACAGGGCCAACACCCGGCATCATGGTGTGGGGAGCGATCTCCCACACTGGCCGTACACCACTGGTGATCGTCGAGGGGACACTGAATAGTGCACGGTACATCCAAACCGTCATCGAACCCATCGTTCTACCATTCCTAGACCGGCAAGGGAACTTGCTGTTCCAACAGGACAATGCACGTCCGCATGTATCCCGTGCCACCCAACGTGCTCTAGAAGGTGTAAGTCAACTACCCTGGCCAGCAAGATCTCCGGATCTGTCCCCCATTGAGCATGTTTGGGACTGGATGAAGCGTCGTCTCACGCGGTCTGCACGTCCAGCACGAACGCTGGTCCAACTGAGGCGCCAGGTGGAAATGGCATGGCAAGCCGTTCCACAGGACTACATCCAGCATCTCTACGATCGTCTCCATGGGAGAATAGCAGCCTGCATTGCTGCGAAAGGTGGATATACACTTTACTAGTGCCGACATTGTGCATGCTCTGTTGCCTGTGTCTATGTGCCTGTGGTTCTGTCAGTGTGATCATGTGATGTATCTGACCCCAGGAATGTGTCAATAAAGTTTCCCCTTCCTGGGACAATGAATTCACGGTGTTCTTTTTTCCATTTCTAGGAGTGTATCTTCTGTGAGAAGCCGTAGGATCACTATTGCTTCTCGTGTTTCTACATTACTCCGGAATCCAAACTGATCTTCCTCGAGGTCGGCTTCTACCAGTTTTTCCATTCGTTTGTAAAAAATTCGTGTTAGTGTTTCGCAACGATGACTTATTAAATTGATAGGCCTAGTTTGATAATTTTCACACCTGTCAGCATATGCTTCCTTTGGAATTGGGATTATTATATTCTTCTTGAGTTCTGAGAATATTTCGCCTGTTGCATACATCTTGCTCACCAGATGGAAGAGTTTTGTCATGTCTGGCTCTCCCAGGGCTATCAGTAGTTCTAAAGGAATATTGTCTACGCTCGGGGCCTTGTTTCGACTCAGGCCTCCAGTGCTCTGTCAAATTCTTCACACAGTATCATATCTCCCATCTCGTGATCATCTACGTCCTCTTCCATTTTCATAACACTGCCCTCATGTACATTTCCCTTGTGTAGACGCTCTATATATTCCTTCCATCTTTCTGCTTTCCATTCTTTGCTTAGGGCTGGTTTTCCATCTGAGGCCTTGATATTCATAGAGGTGTTTCTCTTTTCTCCGGAGGTCTCTCTAATTTCCTGTAGACGGCATCTATCTTTCCCCTAGCGATGTATACTTCTAAATTCTTTCATTTGACTTCTAGCCAGTCGGGCTTAGCCATTTTTCACTTCCTGTCAATCACATTTTAAGACGTTTGTATTTCCTTTCACCTGTTTCATTTAATGCATTTTTATATTTTTTCCTTTCATTAATGAAATTCAGTACGTCCTGTGTTACCCAAAAATTTCTACTAGCCCTCGTCTTTTTACATACTTGATCCTCTGCTGCCTTCACTATTTCGTCTCTGAAAGCTAGCCATTCTTCTTCTACTGTATTCCTTTGCCCTGCTCTAGTCAGTCGTTCCCTAATGCTCCCTCCGAAACTCTCTACAACTTCTGGTTCTTTCAGTTTATCCATGTCTCATCTCTTTAAATTCCTACCTATTTGCAACTTCTTCAGTTTTAGTATATAGTTCCTAGAGTCCATATCTGCCCTGGAAATGTCTTACAATTTAAAATCTGGTTCCAAAATCTCTGTCTTACCATTATACCGGGTGATCAAAAAGCCAGTATAAATTTAAAAACTTAATAAACCACAGAATACTGTAGATAGAGAGGTAAAAATTGACATACATGCTTGGAATGATATGGGGGTTTTATTAGAACAAAAAAAAAAACACCCCATATTGCTATACGCGTGAAAGATCTCTTGCGCGCGTCGTTTGGTGATGATCGTGTGCTCAGCCGCCACTTTCGTCATGCTAGGCCTCCCAGGTCCCCAGACCTCAGTCCGTGCGATTTTGGCTTTGGGGTTACCTGAAGTCGCAAATGTATCGTGATCGACCGACATCTCTAGGGATGCTGAGAGACAACATCCGACGCCAATGCCTCACCATAACTCCGGACATGCTTTACAGTGCTGTTCACAACATTATTCCTCGACTACAGCTATTGTCGCGGGGTGATGGTGGACATATTGATCATTTCCTGTAAAGAACATCATCTTTGCTTTGTCTTACTTTGTTATGCTAATTATTGCTATTCTGATCAGATAAAGCGCCATGTGTCGGAAATTTTTTGAACGTTTGTATTTTTTTGTTTCTAATAAAATCTCATGTCATTCCAAGCTTGTGTGTCAATTTGTACCTCTCTATCTACGTTATTCCGTGATTTTATCATTTTCCAAATTTATACTGACTTTTTCATCACCCTGTATAATCATTCTGAAACTTTCCGGAGTCTCTTTATTTCTTCCACGTATTACAGCCTTCTTTCATGATTCTTAAACAAAGTGTTTGCTATGATTAAAATATTCTCTGTGTGAAACTCTATCAGGTTGCTTCCTCTTTCGTTCTCATCCACCAGCCCTTATATAACTACTATTTTTCCTTTCCTCCCTTTTCCTACTATTGAATTCTAGTCCCCCATGACTATTAAATTTTCACTCATCTTAACTATCTGAATCATTTCTTTTACCTCATCACACAGTTCTTTAAACTCACCATCATCTGCGGAGCTAGATAGCATATAAACTTATACTACTGTGGTGAGTGTGGGCTTTTTGGAAATTGAAAATTTGTGGTAAGCTCCTATGGGACCAAACTGCTGAGGTCATTGGTCCCTAGGCTTACACGCTAACTTAAACTAACTTACGATAAGGATAACACACAGTCCCATGCCCGAGCGAGGTCTTGAACCTCCGACATGTGGAGACGCGCGAACCGTGGCAAGGCGCCCTTGGCCGTGCTGCTACCCTGCACGGCTGGAATTCTTGTCTATCTTGCAACAATAATAGTTCACTATGGTCTTCATAGTGGCTTATCCGCGTTCCTATTTTTTAATTCGTTATCAAACCCACTCCTGCATTCCCCTTATTTTATTTTACATTTATAGCCGTGTATTCACCTGATCACAAGTCAGTTTCCCCTTGCTTTCAGCCGTTCGCAGTACCAGAACAACAAGGCCGTTTGGATTGATGTTACAAGGCCAGATCAATTAATCATCCAGACTGTTGCCCGTGGAATTACTGAGAAGGCTGCTGCCCCTCTTCAGGAACCACACGTTTGCCTGGCCTCTCAACAGACACCCATCATGCTTCACATTATTTAGAGTCAATTGCCACTTTTCGCACCAAACACAGATTCTCTAAAACATATTGCCATTGGTTTTGATCAGTTGATGATTTTGCAAAACCCTAAATGACAGGATCTTCTGCAAACAGTCTAAGAGGGCTGCAGAATGCTATTCAGATTGTCTTCTAAATTGTTTATGTAGATCAGGAACAGCAGAGGGCCTACAACAATTCCTTGGGGAACGCCAGATACTATTTTTGTTTTATTCGACGATTTTCCGCCAGTTACTACTAGCTGTGACCTTTCTGACAGCAAACCACGAATACAGTCGCACAAAAGAGACGATAGTCCACAGACAACCAACTTAATTTTAGACACTGGACTCGCATTCCGGAGGACGACGGTTCAATCCCGCGTCCGGCCATCCTGATTTAGGTTTTCCGTGATTTCCCTAAATCGCTCCAGGCAAATGCCGGGATGGTTCCTTTGAAAGGGCACGGCCGACTTCCTTCCCCATCCTTCCGTAATCCGATGATACCGATGACCTCGCTGTCTGGTCTCCTTCCCCAAACAACGCCCCCAAACAACTTAATTAGAAGTCACTTGTGAGTAAAGGTACAAAAAGCCTTCTGGAAATCTAAAAATATGGAATCAGTTTGACATACCCTATCGATAGTACTCATTACTTAGTGAGAATAAAGAGCTAGTTGTTTTTCACAAGAACGATATTCTCTGAACTTGTGTTGGCTGCTTGTCGATAAATCGTTTTCTTCGAGGTAATTCTTAATGTTCGAACACAGTATATGAACCATAATCCTACTTGAAATCGACATTAGTGACATGGATCTTTAATTCTCTGGAGTACTCCTACTTTCTTTCTTTGGTATTGGTATGACTTGTACAACTTTCCGGTCTTTAGGTACGGATTTTTCGACCAGCGAGTGGTTTAACATGATTGCTAGGTACTGGACAACTGTATCACTATACTCTGAGAGGAACCTGACTGTTATACGGTGTGAACTGGAGGCCTTGCTTTCATTAAGTGACTTAAGTTGCTTCGCTGCACTGACGATATTTAAGCCCAAATTGCTCATATTGACAGTTGTTCTTGATTTGAAATCTGCAATATTTACTTCGCCTTCTTTGGGGATGGAATTCTGGAAGATCGTATTTAGTAACCCCACTTTAGTGGCACTGTCATTAGTAACATCACCATTGTTATCATCTAGTGAAGGTACTAATTGTGTCTTTCCGCTGTTGTAGGGCCTACTTTATATACAACAAGGATCTCTTTGGTTTTTTTGCTAGATTTCGAGAGAGGATTTCGTTGTGGAAACTATTAAAAGCATCTCACATTGAAGATCACGCTAAATTTCGAGTTCCGTAAAACTTCGACACTGTTCGTGGATTTGCGTTCTTTTAAATTTGGCATGGTTTCTTTGTTGCCTCTGTAACAGTGTTCTGACCTCATGGTATACCATGGTGGATCAGTACCATTCCTTATTAATCAATCATTCCGTCGTGCAGGTGCATACAGTCACGTCACACACAAAGCTGATAGAGAAAGTAACCATCGTTTGGGTACTAAAAAGATTAGGGACTTGTTTTCGTTTGTATTTTATTACAGAAAAATATACATACCTTAAACCACTTTTCAACATATTCACCTAGCGAATTAAGGCACTTGTTATACATTGGCACTAAGTACAACGTAACGGCTTTGTCGAGTTCGGCCAGCGCGAACTGAAGCAGCTTTGGACGTTTACCTTGATTTCATAATCCCTTGCAAACTGCTGACCGGCTAGAAATTTCTTGAAATGAGAAAACAAATGGAAGTTTGATGGAGCTAAGTGAGGACTGTAAGGAGGTTGACAGAATTGTTCCCAGCGAAATGACGTCGTAGTTACGCGAGCACTATGCGATCGCGCGTTGTTATGCACAAATACAATACCACAAGGTAGCAGTCCAAACCTTTTGTTTTGTATCGCGTGGTTATCTTCTTCAGTGTCTGATAGTAAGTTTTAGCGCTCATTGGTGTGTCTCGTTCCATGCAGTACACCAACAAAATTCCTTGACAGTCCCAAAAGACGGTGTACACGATGTAGTTGAAGAAAGAAGCGGCTTTGCTTTCTTTGGTTTCCGGGAAACAGAATGCCGCCATTCGAGTGACTGTCGTTTCGTTTCAGTTATTCGTAAAACAACCATGTCTCATCGCCTGTGACATTCCTTTTCAAAAAAGCATATCGTTCTGTCGCGTAATGCTGCAGAAACTGTAGGCTGATCCCGCCTTTTTCTGCTTTTGATCGTCAGTTAGTGTTTTTGGTACCTAACGAGCAAGTCAAAGCCGGTCGGAGTGGCCGAGTGGTTCTAGGCGCTACAGTCTGGAACCGCGCGACCGCTACGGTCGCAGGATCGAATCTTGCCTCGGGCATGGATGTGTGTGATGTCCTTAGGTTAGTTAGGTTTAAGTAATTCTAAGTTCTAGGGGACTGATGACCTCAGAAGTTAAGTCCCATAGTGCTCAGAGCTATTTGAACCATTTTCTGAGCAAGTCAATTACGCGTTGCTCCACCTCCGGTCCTTTTGCAAGCAGTCGTTCGGCTTGGCATTGATTGGTAGAGGTGTTGACTGTTGTCCAGAAGGATATCGTGCCAAATTCTGTCTAACTGGGGAGTCAGATCGTCAAAATCCGGGGCTATTTGGAGGGCGGGGCATAATGCTCCAACTTTCCTCAATTCGGGAGAGATCTAGCCGTTCCAGACTGTCGTGGGTGCAGATTTAGAAATTTGTGGTAAGTCCTATGGGACAAAACTGCTTAGGTCATCGGTCCCTAAGCTTACACACTGCTTGCGACTACTCCGCGCGCCTGCAGATGATCGTCAAACCAGTAACATTTGTAACCAGACACGTAAACATGGTACGCAATTAAGAAATGTTACCCCTCATGTGAAAATTAAATCGTTTCTTTCAATGGTTTACTCGTTATTTCTCTTCCGTAGGACCTTCAAAATGATTTCAAAATAATGGTTCAAATGGCTCTGAGCACAATGTGACTTAACTTCTGAGGTCATCAGTCGCCTAGAACTTAGAACTAATTAAACCTAACTAACTATAAAGACGTCACACACATCCATGCCCGAGGCAGGATTCGAACCTGCGACCATAGTGGTCGCTCGGCTCCAGACTGTAGCGCCTAGAATCGCACGGCCACTCCTGCCGGCTAAAATGATTTCATAAAGTTTCAATGACCTATGAGCACTGGTTTTTCATGGGATCTTCTCAATAGGCTCTCGCATTGGCATCCGACAGAATGAAGTGTGGGCGAATGCACCCCTTAAAAAACACGCATGATGAAGAAGTGTAAATTGTCACAATAACGTTGCCCGCTGAGTTTACCGTGTTCAAAGATTTGGATATGCAATACGGGGGTCACTCAAAAAGAAATGCACACTATTTTCGTAAAAATGCAGTTTCCATTCTGCATGTGTGAAAGTTTTACAGTGTGAAGATACATCCTTCCCGCTTGTTTTCAAACTTAGTTCAACCTGTTGCCGTGAGTGGCGCCGCCACAGCATGTCTTCACTCCAGACAATGTGCAGAGAGTTAGCGAATTGGTGACTGCTGACAGACACATCACAGTGAACAAATTGTCGCGCTACATTGGTATAGGGGAAAGAAGAGTTAACAGAATACTGAAAGTGTTGGCGTTAAAAAAGGTTTGTGCTAGGTGGGTTCCCAGGATGTTGACAGTGGCTCACAAAGAAACAAGAAAGACGGTATGCAGCGAACTTTTGGAACAGTACGAGAATGGTGGAGATGAATGTCTTGGAAGAATTGTGACAGGTGATGAAACATGGCTCCAGAGACGAAGAGGCAATCAGTGGAGTGGCATCTTGCAAATTCATACAAGAAAAAAAATTCAAAACCACACCTTCTGCTGGAAAAGTTATGGCTACAGTGTTTTTCGATTACGGATGACTCTTGTTTGTGGACATCATGCCAAGTGGAACCACCATAAATTCTGATCATATGTGACGACACTGAAGAAACTTCAAGCTCGACACATCGGCAAAAGCAGGATGTTTTGCTGTTGCACGACAATGCACGGCCACATGTCAGTCATAAAACCATGGAAGCGATCACAAAACTCGGATGGATAACACTGAAACATCCGCCTTACAGTCCTGACCTGGCTCCATGTGACTATCATCTCTTTGGGAAACTGAAAGACTTTCTTCGTGGAACAAGGTTTGGAGATGATGACGCCCTTGTGCACGCTGCCAAACAGTGGCTCCAACAGGTTGGTCCAAAATTTTACTGTGCTGGTATACAGGCGCTGGTTCTAAGATGGCGTAAAGCAGTTGAGAGGGATGAAAATAATGTGGAGAACTGAAAATATTGTTCCTAAAGGATGTATCTACACACTGTAAAACTTTCAAACATGTAGAATAAGAGATGGATTTAAAAAAAAGTATTGTGTATTTCTTTTGGAGTGACCCTCATATTATGCACGCCACAAACCCTGGATCACAAAATTAGCGCGTTCGACAATGTTGGATGCACAATTATATGGCGATGGGTGTGAACACATTTTGCACGCAGGAACTGTGTCGGACATGATGGTTTTGGTGGTCCTCGTGTTGTGGAGTGTCTGAGAGTGCTGACCTCCAAGCCTTTGAAAACGGCACACCTCGCCGGTCAACGTTATTGTGACTCCTCCCAATGTGCGACTTTTCAGAGATGCATTCTGTACTCGGGCCTGACTTTCGTTTTATGGATGACAAACCTCGACCGTATCGAAGAGCACAGGTGGAGGAGCTCTTGCAACTAGAGGATATTCGGCGAATGGACTGGTCTGCCCGTTCTCCCGACTTCAATCCCATGGAGCACATGCGATACGCATTGAGTGTGCTGTGGGGACGAGTGTAACAGGCGCCAAATGCATCCCGCAGCACATGCATCACTGCGACGGTACTCCAGTCCTCGCGAGGAGGAAATTCAAACCAGCCAGCTCACCAGCAGATCAACCGGTGGCCGGGCCAGCAGCAGTTCCACGTTTGAGCCAGTCAAACTGAAGTGTTATTGCGCGAGACGACTATTAAGGCCCGCGCCGCTACGGTAGCCAGCAGTTCCAGCGCAGCCACCGCATTGGGGAGACCTCGCCTGGGCGACGCGATATCATGATCGACCGTCAGTGTGAAGTGAGCTCGCCAAACGAGTCGGTGCCGTGTGGAGAGGGCTCTTATTTTTTTTTTTCCTATATCTTCTGCACTTGAGAAGTGTCAGACTTACAACGAAACCCAGGAGTGCGAAGTCACAAGTTTTGACCATTGTATGTATTGTATTGTATGTTAAGCAGGGAGCTAGAAACGACGGAGAGGCTCCGTCCCCGCCGCAGCCGCAGTGGTCTACAACCTCACGACGATACCGCAGTCCACTTCACCCCTCCGCTGCCCCGCACCGAATCCAGCGTTATTGTGCGGTTCGGCTCCCGGTGGACACCCCATGGAACGTCTCACACCAGACGAGTGTAACCCCTATGTTTGAGTGGTAGAGTAATGGTGGTATACGCGTACGTCGAGAACTGGTTTGCGCATCAATCGCTGACATAGTGTAACTGAGGCGGAATAAGGGGAACCAGCCCGCATTCGCCGAAGCAGATGGAAAACCGCCTAAAAACCATCCACAGACTGGCTGGCTCACCGGACCTCGACACAAATCCGCCGGGCGGATTCGTGCCCCGGGACCGGCCCTCCTTCCCTCCCGGAAAGCCGTGCGTTAGACCGCGCGGCCAACCGGGCAAGCTAGTTCAGACCACAGTAAGGCTCATTTGAAGGTGTTGTGCTAACAGTTATGACAGAAAAAATATTAGCTGCTAATAATTCACCATGCGCATCACGAGGCCGACAGGAAATGAGTGTCTGGGAAGTGCAGAGATCAACTTTCTTTCATATCTATGAATTAAATTTCACAAAATCGACTTGTGTTTTCCGTCTTCTTTCATGGGGGTCTTCTTTTACGGCGGTCAGGACGCTCAGCAGTGAGCACAATGGCTTGTGCTGATTATAAAAACCTAAATGTGCACTCATCATTGCCAGTATTTCAACTTTAGCGCTACAGTCACGAGCACTGGTCTAGAAACTATTCCCATGCAAGCGTGTAAGTTTGGAGAACACCACACAGCGCGTGGAAACCAATCTCGACGCTAAATCGAAGGCCAGAAACGCGATAGAGAGAGAATATTTCTAATGCAAGTGGCGTGGATTGAAAACGGTACCGTTGAGCCTAGCCACAATCACCAAAAATTATTTTTTTTTGAAGAAGGTAGTTAATAAATACCCTTTAAGTAATAGATTCTGTACACTGAAGAGTTACTTAGATGTAACACAGTAGGGTATTGGTAAAAAATAACACTAAAACATCTATCATTTCACTTAATACTGTCAAACATGGCATTCTGTGTTTTTTTTTCATCCTCTCTGGACAACCATTCTCCCACAACTCTTCAATGTATATCACTAACACCTTGTCCTCTTTCTGAGCTCAACGTCTCACTTATTATACAGGAAAGATGATTTAATTTTCCAGGCTAGCGAATGGGAAGCTGCAGTACACAAATGGAAATATTGTTGCTACGGTCTATAAGGTCTGCTGATTGTAGTGTTACATTATGAAATAAGGTGTATTTAGTGTGTGCTGTGTGTGCAAAAAATGACGGTGAGAAATGAACTAAAAGTATAAGACTAGCTATTTACATTATTAAATAATTTTATTTCAAAACACTCTTCTACACTAGGTTAAATCAAACGATGTAATGCTGTGTTAAAGAACTAGACTTGTATTCGGAAGGGTAGAGGATCCAGTCTCCATCCGGTCATCTTTATTTAGGTTCCCGTGATTTCCATATGCTACTTCAGGCAAATGCCGGAACGATTCCTATTACAACCTACTCTCCACGGCCGATTATCTGCTCCCTCTTGTCAAATAAGACCGAAATTAAATAAACGCCTGAATATGTGAACTATGGTTTTCCCATTGTTCTTATAATATAATATCATGTCACGTCACATATCTTTGTAAAAATGATGCATGAATGAATAATACTACTGCTGCTACTAATACTACTACTACTTCTGCAACTACTAGTAATAACACGCCCTAAAACAAAATCATGCAGCGTTCCAAGTTAAAATCCAGCTCTAGCAGGGGAGATAGAATAGCTATGCTCCACAATCGCCATACGGAGCTTCAGGAACATGATACGAACAGCGCTTACTCCCGCCGAGTCGAGCATTTATCTCCTAAATGTAACTATACAGGGTGGTCCATTGATAGTGACCAGGCCAAATATCTCACGAAATAAGCATCAAACGAAGAAACTACAAAGAACGAAACTCGTCTAGCTTGAAGGGGGAAACCAGATGGCGCTATGGTTGGCACGCTAGATGGCGCTGCCATAGGTCAAACGGATATCAACTGCGTTTATTTAAATAGGAACCCCCATTATTTATTACATATTCGTGTAGTACGTAAAGAAAAAAGAATGTTTTAGTTGGACCACTTTTTTCGCTTTGTGATAGATGGCACTGTAATAGTCACAAACGTATAATTACGTGATATCACGTAACATTCTGCCAGTACGGACGGTATTTGCTTCGTGATACATTACCCGTGATAAAACGTACCATTTACCAATTGCGGAAAAGGTCGATATCTTGTTGATGTACGGCTATTGTGATCAAAATGCTCAACGACCGTGTGCTATGTATACTGCTCGGTATCCTGGACGACATCATTTAAGCGTCCGGACCGTTCGCCGGATAGTTAAGTTATTTAAGGAAACAGAAAGTGTTCAGCCACATGTGAAACGTCAACCAAGACCTCCAACAAATGATGATGCTCAAGTGTTTTAGCTGCTGTCGCGGCTAATCCGAACATCAGTAGCAGACAAATTGCGCGAGAATCGGGAAACTCAAAATCGTCGGTGTTGAGAATGCTACATCAACATCGATTGCACCCGTACCATGTTTCTATGCACCAGGAATTACGTGGCGTCGTGTACAGTTCCGCCACTGGGCACTACAGAAATTACGGGACGATGACAGATTTTTTCCACGCGTTCTATTTAGCGACGAAGCGTCATTCATCAACAGCGGTAACGTAAACCGGCATAATATGCGCTATTGGGCAACAGAAAATCCACGATGGCTGCGACAAGTGGAACATCAGCGACCTTGGCGGGTTAATGTATGGTGCGGCATTATGGGAGACAGGATAATTGGCCCCCATTTTATCGAAGGCAATCTAAATGGTGCAATGTATGCTGATTTCCTACGTAATGTTCTACCTATGTTACTACAAGATGTTTCACTGCTTGATATAATGGCGGTGTACTTCCGACATGATGGATGTCCGGCACATAGCTCGCGTACGGTTGAAGCGATATTGAATAGCATATTTCATGACAGGTGGATTGGTCGTCGAAGCACCATACCATGGTCAACAGGTTCACCGGATCTGACGTCCCCGGATTTCTTTCTGTGGGGAAAGTTGAAGGATATTTGCTATCGTGATCCACCGACAACGCCTGACAAAATGCGTCAACGCATTGTCAATGCATGTGCTAACATTACGGAAGGCGAACTACTCGCTATTGAGAGGAATGTCGTTACACGTATTTCCAAATGCATTGAGGTTGACGGACATCATATTGAGCATTTATTGCATTAATGTGGTATTTACAGGTAATGAAAAGTTTACAAAGGTACATGTATCACATTGGAACAACCGTACCTACGCTCTGTGTTTTAATTTAAAAAAACCTACCTGTTACCAACTGTTCGTCTAAAAATGTGAGCCATATGTTTGTGACTATTACAGCGCCATCCATCACAAAGCAAGAAAAGTGGACCAACTAAAACATTAATTTTTCTACACGAATATGTAATAAAAATGAGTGTTCATATTTAAACAAAACGCAGTTGATATCCGTTTGACCTATGGTAGCGCCATCTAGCGGGCCAACCGTAGCGCCATCTGGTTTCCCCCTTCGAGCTAGACGAGTTTCGTTCTTTGTAGTTTTTTCGTTCGATACTTATTTCGTCAGATATTTGGTCCGGTCACTATCAATGGACCACCCCGTACAGTGCAGTGATATGTTAGTGTTACAAGACGATATTGAGAGAAGGGAGAGGTTGAAACCCGCTGCTGGCTATGGCCGGCTATGGCTGCTCCTCTCGAATAACAACAAGGGGACCACCGGGATTAACGTCCCCATCCGGCGGACAGATCACCAACAATAATTTCACCTGCCCTCACATCTTGAGACACTGCGCAGAGGTTTGAAATTTTAATCCAGGACATTAGCGCAGAGACTGGTGATCCTGGGTTCACGCCATCATCTCTCCTTCCATTGCCGGTCAAATACTGGCTCTGACTCGAGTCGGCTTACCTCCAAGTCGAGCGCCACCGCACAGGCGTTATCAAACTAGGCTGCAGAGGTGGGTTACTAATTTCCATTCAGGGCTAACGCCCACCCCTACGCGACGTATTTTCCACCAGAGTCGTGGTTACTGAAGGCGCAGCTACACGCCGTGCAAATGCTCCTATTATCAACGCAACTTTCCAAATCTGTTCCCAAACCGCTGGAGTGAAGGGGTGCCAAGTAATACGTGGGACGCTCGTTTCTGTAAAATACTCTTGTTCACAAAGAATAACTTCCTGCCGCACCGACATTGGTGGCTCTACCTTCAAAACCAATACACGATCGTCTTCTGATGACCCACATTGGAGCTACACGCAGTCGTTGTAAGAAACCCTAACAGGACCTCGCTGATAGAGCTCCAGCAGGTTATCTCATTGTACAACAGATATTCCAGAGAGTGTGGCAAAATGTTCTGTGCCGATGACATTGTCACTTTGGACACCTGCTGTGTGTTCAAATTGTTGCTGTAACGTATACGTTTTTTAAGTCAATAAGGAACTAAATATTCATGTCTCACAACACCCATTTTAGAATTTTCTGCCATCTATGCAATTTTCGGCCCTAAATACTTTGGGCATCCTGTACACTGACGTAAGGTTCTTTTGAAAAAAACCTTCGTGTGAACTTTAGTTGTGAGAGGGACCTGCTATAAAGTGCGTAATTTGTATTTCCAATGATGAGACATGTTTTGATATTTCTGAAAAGTTAAATACATCATGGCGTGTTTCTACTCTCGGTTAAAAAACAGCAGAGGCTTTATTAGAGATAGTTTCTCTGTTGACTTCGACGATGCCAACGCCAGAAAGACAGCAAACACTTGCAGGAACCTTCAGCTCTCCTCGAAGATAATCCAAATTAAGGACGATGAAAAGTTGTTTGGTATAAACGAGTTACGCTCCGAATCGCAATGCGGGCAGCGTGAAGAGTAAATATTTGCAACTTCTTTTACCAGACAGTCGATGCCTTCTCATGTTATCGGCTGACGGTAACAGGTCGATCGTTTACGGGTTCCTAGAAGTTACGCTCACCAAACAGTTGTCTAGTCCCCACACTGAGGAGCAGCGCAATGTTTCTTGCAAAGCATTGTTCGACATTCTGTGATGTTGATACTTTCAAATGAGTAGAAACGTAGTCGCAGTAGTCGACTGGAAGAACACAGCCACCGGTGTGCCATCCTAATCCTACTATCTCATACACGCACCAAAACCTTGAAAACTTCAAAGAACTGGGGATAAGCTGTTAGAACGGTTTCAGCCATTTCGATGCAATACACGATAAACGAAAATAAAAATAATTTTTTGAAAAAATAGCTCTGCACTATACTATAAGTAATTTCCCTGACTGATATCCTATATCGGATATTATTGTCAAAAATGTCAAATGTGTGAGAAATCTTATGGGACGTAACTGCTAAGGCCATCAGGCCCTAAGCTTACACACTACTTAACCTAAATTATCCTAAGGACAAACACACACACCCATACCCGAGGGAGGACTCGAACCTCCTCTGGGAGAACAGCTCAGATATTATTATTCCTACATAAATATTACTTTCACAAGTTCTAGAGCGATCCAAATTTAGGGAAGGTAGGTAACAAGCGGCTCCTTTCAGTTTGTGTGGTTTAATGAAATTACATTAAAGAATAATCAGTTACCTTTTTTAAATTTGTTTTTAGTTAATTTGCCTTTCTTTCCTTCTGTACGTACGAACTTTGTTGTAGAACCTCATATTTACGTGTGGTAATAAAAATTCATTTACACAGAAGTAAGTACATTTAAAATTACGTGAATTCATATTAACTGATTAAGAATATTTAGTTGAGAATTAAATCCTTTACATAATTCGGCCTTGGCACACATTTTCTAAATGCAGTGGTTTTTTTAAAATATTTACAGAATTCTTTCCCGGCGTTAGCTATGGAACACAAGACTGTCTCTATTAGCAGAAAATGGTTAAATATTGCCAAGCCGACGTTTAATTATCGTTGATAAAACACACTTCGCTATACATTTAAGTTATTTGAAAGAACCAAAATTGTTAAATTTCAACGTTAACTATCCGCCTATGAATGCACAAATGTGAAACCAGTAATAAATTCCGTCAGTCTCAGGATCGCTGTAAAAGAAAAACATTTTCTCAATTCACTGCTAATTTTTATCTGCTCTCGATTCACGGGTTGGGTTAATTTTTCTTAGTGGAACAATTTTTTAAATGTGCCGCCACTGCAAATCGTTCGGTCGCGGCACAGCCCAGCAACACCGCTAAAAATGCTGAAAATTCTTTAAAGAAATATTATAGATGAAATGGGCAAGCTAATTTACATTAGTAATACACACTTTTGTTAAATTATAATGTATTTAGACCACAACAATAATTCAACTTACATTAGTTTGTAATTTCTCCTCTAATGGCGACTAAATCTAGATACAGACAAAAGAAGTCTACCCATTCATAAAATGCTACGTCACAGGTTCCTCTCACTTTCAGCTCTCCAGGAAGACGACCAAGAATACACACTACGTGGTGCTTTTTATACTACTACTGACCATTAACATCTCTTTGTAATCTTACAACATTATTTTCCTCTGTGGCTGAATTTCACATTTTTGTTATCGCAGATATTGACACATTTCGCAGTTACATTATGAGTATAGAAATATTACAATCATAAATACATCGAGAATATTACTACAGAAAATATTACAATAATAACGAATGTCCTTTACACAAAATTAAATAATATTTTTTGTTAAATAATTACAGTATATACAAATTGCTTCATAGCGACGTATATAGTACAATCAAATTTTAGTTTATTAATAGTGTGAGTGTTGCCAGGGAACGTTACGTTGGTCACCCTTACTAGAATAAAAACATTTTTTATTGTTACCATCACTTACGGATTTCGCTGGCGCGTTGCTTTTCTTTAATACACCGCTGGAAAAAATTAGTACACCGTTTTCTTCTCACAAGCAGTAGACCGTAAAGAAGTATTATACATTAAATAATGTATGTAAACTATGTACTAAGAATGAGTTTTCACTCTGCAGTGAAGTGTGGGCTAATATGAAACTTCCTGGCAGCTTAACACTGTGTACCAGATCAAGACTCGTACCAGGGACCATCGCCTTACATCTACATCCATATCTACATACGTACTCCGCAAGCCACCCTTCGCTGCGTGGCAGAGGGTACCTTGTACCACTACTAGTCATTTTCTTTCCTGTTTCATTTGAAAACAGCGAGGGAAAAGCGACTATCTATATGTCTCCACTTGAGCCCTAACTTCTCGTATCTTATCATCGTGGTCCTCCACTAAAATCGTTCTGCATTCATATTCAAACTCTGGTTCTCTACATTTTCTCAATAATTTTCCTCGGAAAGAACGTCGGCTTCCTTCAGGTATTTCCACTTGAGTTCACAAATCGTCTCCGCAATATTAGCGTGCTGTTACTGCTCAGTGCCCTGCCTTTAAATTTTTTCGATTTCTTCCTTCAATCCGACCAGCTACGGATCGGAAACACTCAAGCAGTACACAAGATTGAGACACTTCACCGTCCTATTTGCAGTCTCCTTTACAGATTAGCCACACATTCCTAAAATTCTCCCAGTAAACCGAATTCGACCATTCGCCTTTTCTACAATCTTTACATGATCTTACCATTTCATATCGCTTTGCAACGTTGCGTCTAGACTTTCATCGACGTGACTATGTCAGTCAGCACACCACTAATTTTGTATTCGAACATTGCGTTTCTGTTTTTTCTACTCATCTGCATTAACTTACATTTTTAAACATTTAGAACTAGCTGACACTAACCACACCAACTATAAATTTGGTCTAAGTCATCTTATCCTCCTACAGTCACTCAACGACAAACTCTTCCCCTCCACCAGAACATCATCCGCTAAGGTCCACAGATTACTACTGCCTGCCAGATCGTTTACGTATGCAGTAAATAACAGCGACCCTGTCACACATCCCTGGGGCACTCCTGATGATACTCTTGTCTCTGAAGAACACTCGCCCTCGTAGGTATTCGCTAAGAACACAATTAAATACGGTTTCAACGCAGTGCAGTACTCTTCGTAAAACCGAACTGCGATTCCATCCAGATCTGGCGGCTTATTAGCTTTCAACTGTGTGTGTTATTTCTGTATGATAGGATTCTTGTTACTGTGTCCTCCATACGGGAGGCTGTGTGATGCTTTACCTTTCACAGGCAAGTGCTTCAGCAACTGAGATACTCTAGCACGACTTCAGAGTCACAACTGAGTTAATGGTGGAAGTAAAGATGTGAGGACAGCGCTTGAGTGGCACTCGGATAGCTCAGTTGGTAGAGCACTTGCTCTTGAAAGGCCAAGGTCCCAAGTTCGAATCCCTGTCCTTCATACAACTTTAGTCTTCCAGGAAATTTCAATCTATACACTGTTGCTAAACGTCGCTTCTTTGTTTACAAGTGGAGCACTTCCAGATGAACTGAACAGTCGATTCCTTCTTCCTCAATATTGACTAACAATTTAAATAGATCTTACGGGGTATCTTCATGAATATACGATTGGATCGATGATATTTTACTGATCGACGCCGGCACGTTGTACTGAACAGCAAATGTTCGACAGAAACCATTGTAACATCTGTTGTGCTTAAAGTAAGTAAAATAGGAAAATTGATGTTCTAAAGATAGTTAAACGATTTATCAGGAATGGACACCAAACTATCAGAATTTACGCATCAAAAATATCATGGTTTGAATATAGTAAGGTTTTAAATTTACATTTGTGGCTTGAATACAGACTGTAAGCCTACAGCTCCACTTTTTTGTAGACCTATGTTTTTAACAAGAAAAAAATTCTGTCTTTCCTTTTTGTAATCTATTTCTGTTGTAAAATGAAATAGTAACTGTAATTTTCAAGAGAGGACAAAATTATGTTTGGCAGATGTTGACAATTTCTGAGACCAAAGATCATACTTAAGCCGCGAGGAGAAGTAGCAATACCGAAACTCGCTGGGAAAAAAAAGTGGGAATGGCTCAGGTGACGAAAGGCGGAGAGAGAGACGTCCATTGTGTAGGAAGCCCAGTGTAAATGATTGAGTTGCTGATGAGGACAAAAGATAAAGTGGGCAATTTCTGGAACTAATATGAAACCAGAGCTGGAAGAGGACGATGCGACAAAGCAATATGGAAGGTAAGTCGCGAATTGCTTTAATAATATTTTCGAATGTAACGGACTCATTAAGAATTTTCTTGTAACTGTACCCTACTACACCAATTTGTAGAAATGTGGTTTCAGTTATGAAATGTTATTCCTTTCCATATGCAACTGATATGCGCGATAGTAATTTTTATTTATCTTTTTCCGTTACGATGCTTTGCGGTATTGGGCCAACGATTTAAAAGGGAATAACATTATGTGTGGTAGCTAATTTGTTGTACCCATTGTCAGATTTTCGACTGCAAGCGTAATTTCATTTATGAGTAATTTTATAGTAAGAAATGCACGGTTGATCACTTGAAAATTGTGGGGTTGTATACGATCCTGAGTTCACTAGAATGCAGGATTCGTCATTATACATGTCTACTTGTTTTACATGATAGTTTTGAAACGTTATATAACTAAAACAATTATAATGGCCATCTGTTCTGTCTCCCTATAAGCGTGACATACAGTATTTTTCTGTTAAGGTAGTTATGAGAAAGTTCTTCAGAAATGAGATTCGGGAACTCCATTCTTGATCGCTGATGTAATGGTTATTAAATATCCGTATATATTAGGATGTCAACAAATGTTCTTAAACTATCAGTCTATTTATTCAAAAGTCCTTTTTGTATAGATTCTAGAAATATATAAAAAATATTTAACAGGCAGTGATCGTGTTATTATTATGAATTTCATATGATAACACTAGCTGTCTGCGCAAAATGATACATCTAGTTCAAGTTCACTTTAACAAAGATCTGACAATTTTACAAGTACATTGATTACCCATTGTTAGACTGTTTAAGCCAACATACTGGAGTCAACATACTGGAGTCAACATTCGCTGACAACAGTAGTATGTCGTAGCAGAATCTGTTAGCCATCTGCTGTGTGTATGTTGCTGTTTCAGTCCGTTCTCCACCATGAAAGCGATTGATCGAAGTTAACTTTGGATGAGACCATTTTGGGTTAGACTCAACAAGCTGAAATGAGTCACTTTATTAATATTTCCATGAAGCATTTCAGAGGATTATATCTTCGTCATCAGTTGGATTTGTTCAAATTAAAAAAAAGACAGATGATTTACACTAGCGATTTTCTTGGAAACCGATGGGTATGTCTAACTGCGAGTGACGGAAAAAATCTGTTTATGTTTAGTTGATTGCATTGATTGCCTTAGTAAATATCAATATGCGTAGCTTTCAGGTTTCATGTGCGAATAGTATTTACATAAGAAACTTCACTTTCTATAAACTGCCTTAAGCCTTTTTTGTGTACCGGGAAGTTACAAGAAATTGAAATTATTACATAAATTTTAGCGAATGACATATTTTTTATCATTTATTTTGTGTCTACGTGTGTGGTTGTGTGTGTGTGTGTGTGTGTGTGTGTGTGTGTGTGTGTGTGTGTGTGTGTCTGTGTGTGTGTGTGTGAGAGAGAGAGAGAGAGACAGAGAGAGAAGATATATATATATATATATATATATATATATATATATATATATTTGTGTATTAACTCAGATACAAATTTTAAGTATGGATAAGTGAGCAGAACAGTTGACTGTTGAGCATACGAGGGTCACTCCAAAAGAAATGCGCACTATTTTTATAAAAATACAGTTTTCATTCTGCATGTGTGAAAGATTTACAGTGTGTAGATACATCCTTCCCGCTTGTTTTCAAACTTAGCTCAACCTGTTCCCATGAGTGGCGCCGTCACAGCATGCCTTCAAGATGGCTGCTACACTTGACTTTCGTCAGAAGCAACGTGCTGTCATAGAAATCCTGTGTCTGAAAATGAGACAGTGGGAAGCATCCACAAGAGGTTGAAAATGGTGTATGGACATGCTGCTGTCGATCGCATTACAGTTAGTCGGTGAGCAAGCAGGTCACGTAATGAAAGCGGGCACGGCAATATTGAGGATTGTCCTCGCAGCGGCAGGCCTCGTAATGCACACACGTTAGACAACGTGCAGAGAGTTAACGAATTGGTGACGGCTGACAGACGCATCATAGTGAACGAATTGTCACGCTACGTTGGTATTGGGGAAGGAAGTGTTTGCAGAATACTGAAAGGGTTGGCGTTAAAAGAGGTTTGCACCAGGTGGGTTCCCAGGATGTTGACAGCGGCTCACAAAGAAACATGAAAAACGGTATGCAGCGATCTTTTGGAACAGTACGAGAATAGTGGAGATGAATTTCTTGGAAGAATTTTGACAGGTGATGAAACATGGCTCCATCATTTTTCACCAGAGACGAAGAGGCAGTCAATGGAGTGGCATCATGCAAATTCACCCAAGAAAAACAAATTCAAAATCACACCTTCTGCTGTAAAAGTTATGGCTACGGTGTTTTTCGATTCCGAAGGACTCTTGCTTGTGGACATCATGCCAAGTGGAACCACCATACTTTCTGATGCATATGTGACGACACTGAAGAAACTTCAAGCTCGACTGAGTCGTGTTCGACCACATCGGCAAAAGCAGGATGTTTTGCTGTTGCACGACAATGCACGGCCACATGTCAGTCAAAAACCATGGAAGCAATCACAAAACTCGGATGGACAACACTGAAACACCCTCCTGACAGTCCTGACCTGGTTCCATGCGACTATCATCTCTTTGGGAAACTGAAAGTCTCTTCGTGGAAGAATGTTTGAAGATGATGCCTGCCTTGTGCATGCTGCCAAACAGTGGCTCCAACAGGTTGGTCCAGAATTTTACTGTGCTGGTATACAGGCACTCGTTCCAAGATGGCGTAAGGCACTTGAGAGAGATGGAAATTATGTGGAGAAATGAAAATATTGTTCCTAAAGGATGTATCTACACACTGTAAATGTTTCAAACACGTAGAATAAAAGATGGATTAAAAAAAAATTGTGTGCATTTCTTTTGGAGTGACCCTCGTATGATTCCAAATGAGCAGCCCAGACGCAAAAGCCGCTAAATTCATTTTTTGTCGATTTTGAGTTGAGCACACTATCATATAGATTTTTTCACCACCGACACGATGGAATAGGTTTCAGGGTGCAAAACACTCTATAAATCGTTGAAATTGGCTGTAGAAAGTCGTGTGCGGTTGCTAAAGCCGATTAACTGCTTCCTGTCTTCGTGTGCAAAGCTAAATGTCCAACATTTGCAAAACCCACCAAGATCAATGGGCATGACGGTCGCTGTGACATGTCAGGATGCAAGGAACGCCAACTGTCATCAGACATACCAAGCTACACATTCAAACTACCTTTCGGTTTGTTACTATTGGCATATTTTTCTTATTTAGTGTTAGATTGGCGGCGCTGTCGCTAAAGCATACGTGCCAACGAAGCTCTATCGCTGCCGATTCGTTGTTGAAATATACGCCGGTAAGCACTGTTCAGCTGATCCGTAGGTTGTTTGTTGACGTATCTGCAGGTGTGTTTTGAAGAAAATAAGTGATTTTGTGGACGCTTTAAATGCAGAAGATGGTACAAACATAATGGGAATAATTGAAACAGTAGGAGTCCTGTTGAAAATTAGGTGGACTGATGAGGTAAGGAATGAGGAGGTTCTACGCAGAATCGGAGAGGAAAGGAATATGTGGAAAACACTGATAAGGAGAAGGGACAGCTTGATAGGACATCTGCTAAGGCATCAGGGAATGACTTCCATGGTACTAGAGGGACCTGTAGAGGGCAAAAACTGTAGAGGAAGACAGAGATTGGAATACGTCAAGCAAATAATTGAGAACGTCGGTTGCAAGTGCTACTCTGAGCTGGAAAGGTTAGCACAGGAAAGGAATT
Source organism: Schistocerca serialis cubense (assembly GCF_023864345.2). Classification (NCBI taxonomy): domain Eukaryota; kingdom Metazoa; phylum Arthropoda; class Insecta; order Orthoptera; family Acrididae; genus Schistocerca; species Schistocerca serialis. Next base: position 308,948,576 of record NC_064639.1, read on the forward strand.
CGTGGCGGTCTGCATCAAACCAGTCAGTAGACTGATGAAAAAAAGAAAAAAAAAAAAAAGAAAGGAGGTCTGCAAGAAGTCAAATCCATATTTTTAGTTGCAAATGACCAGAAATAGACCGAGGGCGACAGTCCCTTCCGGGATAGGAGAGGCGTCCTAATCAATGGAAAGAAATGTTTCCAAAACAGAAAGGCAACGACGTCAAATGTACTATAAAGCAATGTCATACAATGAATAGTGCGTTGACACTAATTGTTAAGGCCTATTTTGGAAGGACTAGTGAAAGTTACTTTTAATTGCCATTTCCAGATTCAGAAAGCCAAAAAAAAAAAAAAAATCGTATTCACGAAAAGCAAAAACAAGAAGATTTGTCTAATTTATGGAAACCCCTTCTACAACCTGAGCATCCTGAAGAGGGGAAAAAATTTCAGCAAAGGAAACGGCCCAAGCCCAACCACAGCTGGTGTAAAACCTTCAGAAGCCGAACTCGGAGATATCAAAAAACTTTTAGAGCTCCACTTTGGTGAAGACCGGGCGACTAATGACAGACTAAAATTCTTTGCCGAGGTGTTATACGAGCAGGAAGGTATTCCTAGAGTCGCTGCTATCACCTGGGTGAAGATACCGTAAGCAATTTTGAGTTAATTGAGAGTGTTGAGGTCGATGTCTCCTAAAAGCAGTTTTCAACTAAGTTCATTTTCTAGAATTTTTTGTCGCTGTTGTAAGTGTGTGTGTGTGTGTGTTGGGGTTTATGGGCGCTCAACATCGAGGTCATCAGCGCCCTGACACACAGTAAAAGGAACGAATGTGGAGAGACCTAAGAAAACTGAAAAACACACTCAAAGCAGGAAAAGAGGGAAAATACGACCTGAGAAGGTAAAACCTAAGGTAAGGGATAACATAGCGACAAGAATGACATAGGAAACCGTCAGTGTCTGGCCACTTACATAAAATATGGGCGAGCTTGTCACACAGGAAACAAGTTAAAATCCCCTCCCTAAAATCTTTGTAAAAACATTCGACATGGCACAGAACTTTAAAACTTTAACCACATTCGTCCGAGTGTTGCCTAAAAGAGTTGGCAGGTCCGCTGGCAAGGCAGCCGCGGCCCGCTGGTCAGAAAATAAAACGCAATCCAATAAAACGTGGCGCACAGTGACCTGGACGCCGCAAGCACCACACAGTGGAGGGTCCTCCCGCCGGAGCAGGAAGCCATGCGTCATAGGGCTGTGGCCTATTCGAAGCCGAGTGAGGAGAACCTCGTCCCGTCGATGGGGCTGAAAGGAAGTACACCACACACGCGTTGTAAGTGAGGTGCAACTTTCCGCCAATTTTACTATTTTCTAAAAGACTGTCGACGTTTTACAAAGATGCAATTTGGAACTTATTTTATTTTCTACAATATCTTGTGGTGTCAAAAAGGCGATGGTTTATTTAAAAAAATATAAAAAAATAATCTAATGTTGAGCGTTGATATCTGTTCTCTTTTTGGCATTACGTAAGTCAGTTTTTCCTGGTAAAATAATGTCACCTTCGTATTTTTATATGCCAGTTTCGTAAAATTTTCAGACTTCTCTTTGAAATAAAACGTATTCTGTTTATATTCGCAATAATTAAATTTCACCTTTCTGTCATTCCTAATAGCGGATTTAGCAATCAAATGCTTGTTTTGTAATTGGACTCACCAACCCGATAAGTGGATACATGGGACGCAAAAACCACTAAGTCAATATTTCACTTAAGATTTTATCGTATAAAACATAATCACAGATATCAGCCATTAATATCGTGTAATTATTTATTTTTTTACTAATTTTTAGAAAAGAAATGAAGTCTTTAACTTTAATAGTTTGTATTGGACGGGTTTTTCGCGATTATCTCAGTTTCACTTATCATGCAATTTGCGGCTTTTGCATCTGGTTTTATTACGACAAATTTTTACGTCAAATTGTCGACATACAACACTGTTCATCTTCAACATATGAAACGTTGCTTCTTTTCAACAATAAAATAAGAAGTCCAGTTCAAAATAAACACAGTGGTTTCATATAGTTCAATAATAGTCCCCGCGTGTCTACATTCGTGTAGAAATACAGACTTGTGAAATCGCTTTAATTTTCTATTCAATAATGGTAGAAATTCTTCCTTTCACGTTTTTTGATTTGTATCAGTCGCAATAGCACTAATAAAGAACTGTGTAAAATCAATAAAAATACGTGTCTTAGTACAAATTGTGAACAAACCGAAATCATGGGACGATCTCAGTTTGATGTTGAGAATGCACACAGTACTCCATGCTCACTCCTTGTATATACAGGGTGTTTCAAAAATGACCGGTATATTTGAAACGGCAATAAAAACTAAACGAGCAGCGATAGAAATACACCGTTTGTTGCAATATGCTTGGGACAACAGTACATTTTCAGGCAGACAAACTTTCGAAATTACAGTAGTTACAATTTTCAACAACAGATGGCGCTGCGGTCTGGGAAACTCTATAGTACGATATTTTTCACATATCCACCATGCGTAGCAATAATATGGCGTAGTCTCTGAATGAAATTACCCGAAACCTTTGACAACGTGTCTGGCGGAATGGCTTCACATGCAGATGAGATGTACTGCTTCAGCTGTTCAATTGTTTCTGGATTCTGGCGGTATACCTGGTCTTTCAAGTGTCCCCACAGAAAGAAGTCACAGGGGTCCATGTCTGGCGAATAGGGAGGCCAATCCACGCCGCCTCCTGTATGTTTCGGATAGCCCAAAGCAATCACACGATCATCGAAATATTCATTCAGGAAATTAAAGACGTCGGCCGTGCGATGTGGCCGGGCACCATCTTGCATAAACCACGAGGTGTTCGCAGTGTCGTCTAAGGCAGTTTGTACCGCCACAAATTCACGAAGAATGTCCAGATGGCGTGATGCAGTAATCGTTTCGGATCTGAAAAATGGGCCAATGATTCCTTTGGAAGAAATGGCGGCCCAGACCAGTACTTTTTGAGGATGCAGGGACGATGGGACTGCAACATGGGGCTTTTCGGTTCCCCATATGCGCCAGTTCTGTTTATTGACGAAGCCGTCCAGGTAAAAATAAGCTTCGTCAGTAAACCAAATGCTGCCCACATGCATATCGCCGTCATCAATCCTGTGCACTATATCGTTAGCGAATGTCTCTCGTGCAGCAATGGTAGCGGCGCTGAGGGGTTGCCGCGTTTGAATTTTGTATGGATAGAGGTGTAAACTCTGGCGCATGAGACGATACGTGGACGTTGGCGTCATTTGGACCGCAGCTGCAACACGGCGAACGGAAACCCGATGCCGTTGTTGGATCACCTGCTGCACTAGCTGCGCGTTGCCCTCTGTGGTTGCCGTACGTGGTCGCCCTACCTTTCCAGCACGTTCATCCGTCATGTTCCCAGTCCGTTGAAATTTTTCAAACAGATCCTTTATTGTATCGCTTTTCGGTCCTTTGGTTACATTAAACCTCCGTTGAAAACTTCGTCTTATTGCAACAACACTGTGTTCTAGGCAGTGGAATTCCAACACCAGAAAAATCCTCTGTTCTAAGGAATAAACCATGTTGTCTACAGCACACTTGCACGTTGTGAACAGCACACGCTTACAGCAGAAAGGCGACGTACAGAATGGCGCACCCACAGACTGCGTTGTCTTCTATATCTTTCACATCACTTGCAGCGCCATCTGTTGTTGAAAATTGTAACTACTGTAATTTCGAAAGTTTGTCCGCCTGAAAATGTACTGTTGTCCCAAGCATATTGCAACAATTGGTGTATTTTTATCGCTGCTCGTTTAGTTTTTATTGCCGTTTCAAATATACCGGTCATTTTTGAAACACCCTGTATCTACTCTGTTGATTGTACCAACTGCTCGCGGACGTGCATGTGGTATCCCACATTAATGACAGCAGGTGGAGCTATTATCAGCACTTTCCTCCAGTGTTGGCAATACATAGCATGACCCACAACGAACAATCCCTGTGTATTGCCTACACTTACGGAGCATTTTTCAGAGTGTTCCAAAATCCACGTTAAAGACTTACAGCACGTGATGTTGGAACTCAAATCTGTGGATGTACCATTTCCTTGCTACTGATACAAACATGTAAAAAAATGTCATCCACTCTTAAATGCATGGTGGGTAAAAGGATGATAATTATTATTGGAGCCACAAAAGGCTCATCCTCAGGTGGTGAGTGTTTACAGGTAATTTATCTTTTATATTTGCTGTAACCGATCACTAGAATCATGGTGTTGTCGAGAATATTTGAATAGTATGTAGATTCCGCCGTTTTATGCCCACAAATGAAGGACTTGTGCGCTACTTTTCAACTTATACATTATGTGTTCCCTGACATTGTAAGTATGGTACCATAAAACGATCCGTAAAAGTAACAGCACAATCCTCTATTTATTTGCTTGAAACGGCAGAACCTGCAGACATTGCACCTGTTTTCATCAACGTTGCGATCTCAGCCACCAGCTGCGCCTGGTATAAGATACGCAGCGCCACCATCTGATGATGAACCTACATGGTTTTGGTATCAATACAACCATCCCATATTTGAACCACAGGCGTAGAATCAACATCTGTTATGGATAAGGGAAGAAACTGATTTTAATTTACTGGTTACATTTGTGTGTAAGCTGAAAATGTGGTAATAGTGATGGATACTATAGGATAAAAGAAATGCACAACAATCACTTGTCACATCATGTATTCGACGTCTCCTCCTCCAGCGACAGTCCACATTCTCTCCCAATTCCACAAAATAAGACATTTTGTCGGGGGGAAGGGGGACTAGGTATCACATAGGTGGGAGGAGGAGTGTCTCAAGGCCAAAGGGAATCCCACAACCTCCGAAAGTGAGCCCAGGAGCTTTACCTCCGGTCCACTTCGCTGGGACTTCCATTCTTATACCTACTGCTAACGCTAGCCATTGTTGACGCTTTATTTAGTTGCTTGGGACGCTCATACTGTCGAGTTTTGAACTAATCGAAACATGTGAACAACATGTGAGTCATCAGTCCATTGATTGGGCGGATGCACCCGCCACGAACTTCTCTCTTTTGCCAACTTCTTCAATGAGAACTGGACTTACAACCTACATCCTCAATACGTGGGATGTTGTCCAGTCTTTGTGTTGCCCTACAGTTCTTACTCTCAAAAACTCCCTCTAGTCTCGTGGAAGTTATTCCCTGAGGTCTTAAGACATGTCCTATATCCTGTCCCGTCTTATTGTCAGTGTTTCCAGTACTTTCCTTTCTTTGCTGATTCTTTGGAGGGCTTACTCATTCCTTATCAGTTCACTTAGTTTTCAACAGTCTTTCCTATGATGCTAGCAGATTTGTCTTGGCCAGGAATGTCCTCTTTGCCTGCGCTTATCTGCTTTTTATATTCTCCTCGCTTCTCTCGTTAAGTTTTATTTTGCTTCCAATATAGCAGAAATCTTTATTTCGTTCTTCATGGTCCCAATTCTGATGTTAAGTTTCTCACTATTCCCATTTCTGCTACTACTCGTTACTTTCGTCTACCTCGTTTTACTCGAAACCCATATTATGCAGTCAGATCATTAATTTCACTTAGAAGGTCCTACAATAATTATTCTTGATATTCACTGAGGACTGAAATGTCTGCAGCAAATCTTACCATTGATATCTTTCCGCTCTAAATTTTAAGCCCACTCTTGAACCCTTCTTTTAATTCCTACATTGCTTCTTTGATGTGTCGGCTACATCGCTTCTTCGATGCGTCGAATAAGCAATAAGAGAGAAAGATTATGTCACGCTCTTACTATCCGAGCATTTCGTTCTTCGTCTTCCATTCTTATTGTTTCCTCTTGGCCCTTACATATGTTATGTATTACCTGTCATTCCTTAAAGTTTACTCTTGTTTTTCTCAGAATTGCAAACATCTTGAACCATTTTACATCGTCGAACGTTTTTTCCAGATCGACAAATTCTGTGAATGTGTCTTGAATTTTCACAAGTCTTACTTCCTTGCCTTGCTCAAAGCTTAACTGATCGTCATCTAACAAATGCTCAATTTTCTTTTCCGTTCTTCTGTACATTATTCTTGTTAGCAACTTAGATGTACGATCTTTAAAGCCAATCGTGCTGTAATTCTTGCACTTGTTGAGTCTTGCTACCTTCGGAATGTTGTGGATGATATTTTTCCATATTTCTGAAGGTACGTCTCAAACCTGATGTATTGCACACACCAGCTTGAATATTCGCTCCGTTGCCACTTTCCCCAATTATTTCATAAATTTGGAAGGAATGTTATCTATTCCTTCTTCCTTATTTTATCGCATGTCTTCCAAAACTCTGTTAAACTATGACTAATACCGGAGCACCTTCATCTTTCTTACAGACACCCATTTCTGTGTCCCCGTCGGAGAGTCACTTACAAACACCATAAGAACATGAAGAAAAAAAGTAGTTTTAGATGACGAATCAACAATCAGACGGATTCGTACAAGAACTGACATAATTTCTAAAACGGTGATCAAAAGCAAATAGAAATACGTATCTTTCAACAGCACTTGGAGTGGCTTATAATGAATCCGCATGTTACGACCTCGAATCTGTTAGTGTATGAACAGTGCTTTCTCTCATATGAAAAGGATTTCTCTTAACGAGTAAGATGAAATGGGTAAACAGTAAATAAGTCTCATGGAGCTAACGGATGGAAGAAAAACAAAACTGCTATCAGCGTCTTTTCGCCTTGAGTGGGGGCCAGTGAAACAGTGTGGTGCAAGGTATTAAGTGTAGGTACTAAAAGCACAGTGTAACACATATTTTCATCACACTCCAAAACATTGATGCCACACACTGCGGCAGCAGCACTCGAAAGGGACAGTAAGCTGCAATGTTCTACACGATATTCGATGAATATCGCCGATACGAAACTTCCTGGCAGATTACAACTGTGTGCCGGACCGAGACTCGAACTCGTGACCTTTGCCTTTCGCGGGCAAGCGTTCTACCGCTGTGAGGAGGGGGCGTGAGTTGTGCTTGGGTAGCCCAGTAGGTAGAGCACTTGCCCGCGAAAGGCAAAGGTCTCGAGTTCGAGTCTCCTTCCTGCACGCAGTTTTAATCTGCCAGGAAGTTTCAAAAATGGCATTGTTTATTTTGATTTGTAACAGGGCTTTTACAAGAGGAATTTATGCATCGCAATAAATTGTCGCAACAACAAAAAGCAGACAGCTTCCCTAGGACCCAGATGAATGGGATGGGCAAAAATATGGAAACACCATGAGAAACGGATGCATGTATACAAATCCAGATGCTAGCCAAACCTGAAGGTTGCGCTGTTGTATTTGACCACGAACGGCACCTGTGCAATCACCTAAGTACGCTGAATATGTCTGTCGTGGTCGTAACAGTGTTTTGTGAAGTTGCAGGTGCATTAAGATGGAGATAAGTGAATTCGAACATGGGCAAATTGTTGATGTTCGTATGGTGGGAGGTTGTTTCGAGAGGCACCATACCGAAAATTTGAACTGCATACAGGGTGAGGAAGAAAATGATCCACCAAGTCACAAAGTGGACGAAATAGTGTTTTGCGTGATCGTGACTGACGGTCATTGATGCGGATTATCGCGATAAATAAGAGGACGACACCTAAAAAAGTCACTGCAGAACTGAATGTCTCACTCCCGAACCCCGTCTGCACCAAATCAACATTAAGTAAACTCAATAAACAGGGAACCACAGTGCGAGCTGCAATTCCAAACCGCTCATCAGTGATGCAAATATCCGTAAGGGGAAAACGAAGCCGTAAAATCTGGATTGTGAAGCAATGGAAGTAACTCGTTTGGGTTTGGTCGGATGAGTATTGCTTTACACTGTTTCCAGTTTTTAGCTGAGTTTACGTCCCAAGAGGGAAACCCAGCGGGGATTCGGTGATGATTTGGGCAACCACACCATGGTCTTCCATGGACTGCATGGAAATTTCATTACTGTCAAGCGTTATGTGACCACTTTGGCTGATGAAGTCCACCCAGTATTTGTTCCCCAGTGCTGATGCTATATTCCAAGACGACAGGGCACCCGTTCACACAAGTCGCATCGACCAGGACTGGTTTTACGATCACGAGGATGAACTGTCGCATCTATCCTGGCCACCGCAGTCACCAGATCTCAGTGTTATTGAGTTAGGTGGTCTACTTTAGATTGCGTGATCACTATCCAGGTAATTTCCAAGAATGATTGTCTATCGAAGTCGCGCGGTCCAAACGATACATATCGAACATGCGATCGTATGTCGATCATGCGACTCCGGTGGCGAGCGTTGTGATCAATTATTTGTGACCGTCATTCTTATCTGTTTTCCGTCATTCCCTTAGTTGCTCTAAATTACATACCTCCGCGAATTATTTGTGAGTTGCTAGGTTAACTCAGACGACTTATGTCGTTAGTGAGTGGGATTTCGGGTGTTCTTGATGTTTCTTCAGCGGATTCTCTCACGTGGAAAAATATAATTCCATATTTATCCAGCGTAGGAAATTGTTCGACTTTTTGTCGCAAATATGGAGTACTACCGGGCGAACAAAGAAGGGACTGTGTAGACTGTGGTGGTGCGAAGTGTGTAAAACTTCGTAAGAACAGTTTCGATGCTGAAATACCGTTACAGTTTCCTTGCGGACAGTGCGGAAAACGAACGAGTATCAGGAAAAATATGTGGTTCGACTCTTCCGAATTATACATCCAGACCATCGTAATGGACTTTCACATGACGACAACACCGACGACGCGTAAGGAAAGTCGTCTCCTTTGCAATTACAAGTATTTTTATAACGCTCTTCTTTTGTCGTTGCTGTAGTGACCAACGTAAACATACTCATAACACCCGCCACCAGAATTACATGATCGATTTACGATCGCACGTTCGATGTGAATCGTTAGGACCCCGCGACTTCGATAGGCAATCATTCTTGGAAATAACCACTATCCATCTCCATCATCGTTACCTTAACTTATCACTGTTTTTTCAGGAGTATGTTGTACTGTTCCCTTGAAAATCCTACTGGGCCTTCATGTAATCATTCCGAGACGAGTGGAAGCTGCTTTGAATGCCATCGGTATTCCTGCACCGTATTATGCATGGTAATGTGTCATGTTTTTGGCGTTTCCATACTTTTCTCCACCTCTGTGGGCGTGAGACAGCACTTTACAGAACAGTTTAATAATGACTTCTTTGTATTCTACAGAGATCTATTGAAGAATGTTTCTTTTAAGACAACGAATGGGTAGTAAATAGCTGAAGACATGACATTTTGCAGGAAGACGTCCTATACGCAAGTAATAACGTGACGTTTTTGAAACGTTATCGTGCATTCACCCGCTTGCCGTCGTCCAATTGCTACGTTTCTGCCAACCGACTTGTTGCCGTCTTCAGGCGATTATACTAACTGATTTGTCTTCCGTTTCTTTTAACCTTTCGTCCTTCACACTGAGGGCGTAAAACGGGCAGCTTGAGCGCTTGCAGTGTGCTCTTTCCAGCCGATTGGAGCACATGGCAATTTATTTATTTCATATTTTGTTGTATAAGTGCAGTTAGCCGTGCTTTACAAAAATTGGCAATTTCACGTTTTACAACATAAAGAAAATAGTTTAAAATTAAATTTGTGATTTGGTGTTTTATAAAAAGGACATAAATTGAAGGTACATATGTTACTTATTACTAATATTACTCGTATTAATAACACCCGTAATTCACAAATTACGAAGTTATATCAGTCTATGGGCGCCGTCTTACATGCTCCCTCCATTCCTCTGTCCAACTCGCCTCCACGGTACGCAGACGTAGCGGCTCCACCGGCGAGGTGAAGGGGTGGTGTGAAGGGGAACGCAAACTGCGGCCCCCAGTCCGCGCACCTGCACGGCTGGGCCGTGGAGCGATCTAACACCCAAACATCCACATACCAGACACTCAGAGCTGTACCAAACGTTGTTAGAGTATCAACCAAAACTCCTATTCAGTCCGTGATATGCGCTATTGTCCAGCGGAACCGGCACGAACGCTAATTAAAAGTAACACCAGAACTATCAGACCACAACAAAAGCGTATCTGGGGGGAAAAAACGCAAACATCTGTTGGGTTGGTAGAGCATGAAATCGACGTACCAAGGGAAAGTGTTTAGGCAGTCTGCTTTCGCTTCTGTTTCTGTGAACGTAGCAAACCTATTGAGCACATTTGTAGTTTCACAGAGTACACACTCAGAACAGCAGTTAAAGTAACAAGTGCACCACTCGTGCGGAACTAATAGTAATAGTAGTGCTAATAATACACTATTGGTAATTAAAATTGCTACACCACGAAGATGACGTGCTACAGACGCGAAATTTAACCGACAGGAAGACGATGCTGTGATATGCAAATGATTAGCTTTTAAGAGCATTTACACAAGGTTGGCGCCGGTGGCGACACCTACAACGTGCTGACACGAGGAAAGTTTCCAACCGATTTCTCATACAGAAACAGCAGTTGACCGGCGTTCCCTGATGGAACGTTATTGTGTTGTCTCGTGTAAGGAGGAGAAATGCGTACCATCACGTTTCCGTCTTTGACAAAGTTCTAATTGTAGCCTATCGCGATTGTGGTTATCATATCGCGACATTGCTGCTCGCGTTGGTTGAGATCCAATGAGTATTAGTAGACTATGGAACCGGTGGGTTCAGGAGGGCAATACGGAACGCCTTGCTGGATCCCAAAGGCCTCGTACCACTAGAAGTCGAGATGACAGGCATCTTATCCGCATAGCTATAACGGATCGTGCAGCCACGTCTCGATCCCTGAGTCAACAGATGGGGACGTTTACAACACAACAACCATCTGCACGAACAGTTCAACGACATTTGCAGCAGCATGGACTATCAGCTCGGAGACCATGGCTGCGGTTACCCTTGGCGCTGCATCATAGACAGGAGCGCCTGCGATGGTGTACTAAACGACCAACCTGGGTGCATGAATGGCAAAACATCATTTTTTCAGATGAATCCAGGTTCTGTTTACAGCATCATGATGGTCGCATCTGTGTTTGGCGACATCGCGGTGAACGCACATTGTAAGCGTGTCTTCGTTATCGCCATACTGGCGTATCACCCGGCGTGATGGTATGGGGTGCCATTGGTTACACGTCTCGGTCACCTCTTGTTCGCATTGACGGCACTTTGAACAGTGGACGTTGCATTTCAGATGTGTTACGACCCGTGGCTCTACCCTTCATTCGATCCCTGTGAAACCCTACATTTTTAGCAGGATAATGCACGACCGCATGGTGCAGGTCCTGTACGGGCCTTTCTGGATAAAGGAAACGTTCGACTGCTGACCTGGCCAGCACATTCTCCAGATCTCTCATCAATTAAAAACGTCTGGTCAATGGTGGCCGAGCAACTGGCTCGTCACAATACGCCAGTCACTACTCTTGATGAACTGTGGTATTCAAGCTGCATGGGTAGATGTACCTCTACACGCCATCCAAGCTCTGTTTGACTCAATGCCCAAGCGTATCAAGGCCGTTATTACGGCGAAAGGTGGTTGTTCGGGGTATTGATTTCTCAGGATCTACACACGCAGATTGCGTGAAAATGTAATCACATGTCAGTTCTAGTATAATATATTTGTCCAATGAATACCCGTTCATCATCTGCATTTCTTCTTGGTGTAGCAATTTTAATGGCCAGTAGTGTAATAAGAATAATCATAATACACATAATAAAACTAATAGTAGTAATTTAAACAAAATAATAACACTAATAATAAGTACATAACGTACAAAAGTAAATAAAGTACAAAAATCAATATGTTAGGCTACACTGTATGCCTATTCCATGGAATTGAGATACTGTGTTTGAACTCTGACCTCTTTTGTCATTACTATTCTTCCTCTTGTCGTATGATCTGCACGTGAATCGTAAGGAGCGTTTAACGAAGGTTCATATTTCTGTATCAGCTAATGTAAGTTATTAACAAAACTGGAGTTGTTTGTGACTTAAAAATTGTGTCCGTGTTGAAATCATGTGCAATCCTAAGCCTTGCTTGTCTAGAGTAGACATGGGCCTAAACAGAAGTTCGTCATTGTTAGGCGCCATCTTAAAAAATCATTAAGAACTTTCTTTTAGCTCATCGTCGAGACGTACCGCCGATTAGAAAACTAGACCTTTCTTTCAGATTCTACGAGCCTGGCGGCCGCTAAAAGTAATTTAATAAGATTCGCTTTCAGATTTTCTCAGTTGCGAGATAACATCCCAGGCAGAAAGGCCTGGTCACATGATCCTAGTTCTGGTATTAGATTTTGTTTGCAAAAGCTACGCTTGTTATCTTAAATTGGGAATCAAGACGGAACCATGATTTTGAGTTACGGAATTTACTGTTGTACAGTGAACGGACTGGTGAAATATTCTCTAGTGCTATAAGCACACGACTTTTAAATTGACGTCGACTTTTAACTTGACGTCGACGAGGCATATATTGAGCAATATCTGTGGTGTTTTAATAGTTAAACAAATGAGTATTTACAATTCCGTAACCCCTGAGAACTGAGCTAGTTGACTGAGTGTTTATACGCGTCGGGCTAAATTAAACAACATATTACATTCTATTACATTACACTCATAGTAAAGAAAAAGAGTCTCAACTATTTTTGTTTTATTACATTACATTGTTCATTCCAGGACCAAATTGTATTTTTGCTTGTTACTTGGTATAACAAGGGAATGCCTAGAGCTTCGTAATGCATGAACTTACTAAAATAGTTAATTAGGTCTAGAAACTCCGAAGTTCCTTTTTGTTTCCAGAATGAGATTTTCACTCTGGAGCGGAGTGTGCACTGATATGAAACTTCCTGGCAGATTAAAACTGTGTGCCGGACCGAGACTCGAACTCGGGACCTTTGCCTTTCGCGGGCAAGTGCTCTACCAACTGAGCTTGGAAGGTAGGAGGCGAGGTACTGGCAGAAGTAAAGCTGTGAGGACGGGGACTGAGTCGTGCTTGGGTAGCTCAGTTGGTAGAGCACTTGCCCGCGCAAGGCAAAGGTCCCGAGTTCGAGTCTCGGCCCGGGACACAGTTTTAATCTGCCAGGAAGTTCCTTTTTGTTTGTTGGGACAGTGATGCCATGTAACGCTTGCAATTTATCGGGACTTGTTTCAATGCCTTTTTCTGAAATCATGTGACCCAGAAATTTTGTTGCAGCTTTTCCAAACTCTGATTTACTGAGGTTTACTGCTACACCTTCTTGCTGGAATATTCTCAGCAACTGTTCAAGAGTATGGTTATGCTGTTCCCAATTAGCTTCTGCAATGATAATATCATCTATGTATGTTGTGATTTTGTTTTTGAGTTCTTGTGGGAGTATTGTTTTCACGCCTCTTATAAATGCGGCTGAAGAAATCGTTAATCCAAATGGAAGTTTACAAAACTGATAACATTCCCCACAGGAATGCCGTATATTTTCTACAGTTTGGGTGTAGCTGGATTAGCCAAAACCCGGATTTTAAATCTAGGGTTGTGTAAATGGAAGTGCCATGGAATTTCCGTAGTAACTCCTCAAGTGTCTGTAACTATTATGTTGCTCACTTGACGTGAATCAAGAACTAAACGAAGCGACCCATCCTTCTTTTTTACAATATGCGAATGATTTATATACTGGTTGGCTGCTGGTTCAATTATTCATTGTTTAAGCATTGCTTGTAATTCCTTCTTTACCTCATCTCTATGTATATATGGAATGGGATAACGTTTTGCTTTAAAATTTTCATGTGGTTTTACCTGGAATTCTTACATGAATTCTGTCATAGTTCCGGAAATGTTATTGAAGACTGTTTTAAGGCGCACAAGAATGTTCTCTAATTCTGTACGCTCTGTTTTGGTATTCGCCATAATTTCCCCTACTCTGCGTGCAATTGTTTCCATTACATTATATTCATGGTCCTCTGGGACATCGCCATCATTTACATCTGTGTATAATGTTAAATGACAATCATTGTCAGAAGAATCTGGTATAATTTCAATCCTATTAATGTCTGTTCTTCCGTTAATGTATTTTGGAATAAGGGTACAATTTCATTGTCTCCATTGCGTAGTGTTAGATATGACAGTTTAAAATCGACATTTGCATCGTACTGCACGAGGAAATTCACTCCTAATATGACATCTGTTGTCAATAGTGGAACTATCCAACAATTAGTGTGAAGTGTTCTACCTGCGAGAATAAGTGATAACTGTGTCTGTCTCTTTACTTCTGTTCCTTTCCCTGGAAATGCACCTTTCGTTTTACTTAATGTGAATATGGGATAGTTATTCTTCATATTGCATCTATTAAATATTTCTTCATTAATTACTGACATTGGTGATCCTGAATCAATTATTGCTGGGATAACCTGTGATTGTATCCTTATGTGGACTGTAGGGTGGCATACGGTTTCCTCTACTACTGGCTTCTCATGTAGTAGTGTATCACGTACATCATCGAATGTAATGGCATGTTCAGTCATGATACATTCTGTTTCTTCTTATTTGTGTCGTCGTTAAAAAACGTGTCAAGGCCTGTTAGTAGTCAAACGTGTTCTGGTGTGTCATTTTCTGTTGAGGAATGTTGTGAGTTACCCATTACCCTTACAGTTGTAACACTTCGATTGTTGGCGTTTTGTGATGGATGAAATCTAGTATCAGGTTCGTTCATACGATAATCATTCTGTTGTAAATTGTTGTGATACTGATTAAAATTACTTTTGTGGAATGTGCGTGATCCCTGTTCGTTTCCTCTATGCGTGTCATTATAACTGCTGTTATATGGCGTGTGACGCGCATTATTCTGGAACTGCGGTTTTTGTATGTATTGGTTTCTTTGTTGTGGCGCCGTAGAATGAGCCACCGCTGGCGTGTTTGTTGGAGTCATGTCAAAATTAATCCTATATGGAAGGTTGTGTGTGCGGTGCTACGCTGCAGGCTTCGTTGCTACTGTGTATTCAAACTCGCATTGTTGCTATACTTCGTTTCTTTATAGCCCTGTGTGTAAGCTAAAACAAAATTCTTACGATTGTTATTCACAAACCGCGACTGTTCAAAATTACCTATGTTTGGCTGATTTGCGTTATGTCTTGAAAATTTTTTCTTGACAAACGCATGATCAGACTGGCGTACTACTAGTAGTTGTAATAGTTCCCTAAATGCGGAAATGTTGTCTTTCTGTTGGCCTGTTAGAAATGAAACCTTCAATGATCTTGGAAGTTTTGAAATGCACAATTGTATTAGTGCGGATTGGCAGTACGGTTCATTTAAATACTGGTTTTGCTCTACCATGTATTCAAAGAATTCTGTTATGGTGTGAAAGTTGGAATTTTCAAAGATTGACAGACTAGTTAACAGGTCTTTAATACCGCTTTGGGTTGTGTCTGACCAATATGCTGACAAAAATGTTTCTTGAAATGCTTCTAGTGAATGACATTGCCTTGCAATTGGTCTCACTCTCCCCTGCCGGTTAACCTTCAATAAAGCTGCTAATGAATTCCAATTTGTACTGTACTGGCCATGACGGTGGGAATGCAACGTTAAATTGTTGTATCCATTCTAAGGGACGTGCTCTGTCATTCTTGAACATTTTGGATTTCCTAGCTGATAGAAAATGTTTGTGATCGAAACCATCGTTTCTGTATGTGTAAGTGTTATCACAATGGTGTGAGCATGGGTTTATGCGTCTTTGTTCGTGATCAAGATCCCTTACTCTCTGTAGTCTACCTACGTTGTATGGATTGCACCTGTAACATATAATAATGTGCGTTTTGTTGGTACAGATTGTTTGGAACCGTTTCATGTGTTTCAGCTACTACTTGCTGTAATGAATCAATTTTTTGGTGTAACAAGATGTTAAGTGATTCTAAATCTGAAACTGTCTGTTGCACATTCTGACTTTGCATGCTCTGACTTTCAGAAATCTGTTGAAGTGGGTCTGGTGGAGTATCATTTGGTGTAGTGTCATCTGATTTGGTATCGTTGTTAGTGTCTAACATATCCATTCTCGTAGTGAGCTCATCGATTTTCTCTGTGAGTTCTTTTTGTAAATTACGATTTCTTTTAGTCACTTTCTCTAAGTCTGTTTTAAAAGTTTCTAGATCTTGTACAGTTTCTATCTGCTCTATTCTGTCAGTAAGTGTTTGAATGCCGTCTGAAAGTTTGTCCTTGATATTCTGTATTTCAGTGTCTGTGTTTGTTTTCGCCTCTTTTGTGTTCATCTGTATCTCAGTGAGATTTCTTCCGAAATTGATGCAATGTTATTATCTACATACGTTTTTCCATGGGCAAACAGTTTTCTTTTGTCTTCCTGTCACTGTTTAGTGATAGTGTCTAATAATTCTTCCCTTTCTTTGTCTTGTGATCGCACCAATTTGCGGTTACGTATCAAGCAATCTTGTATGTGATTGTTGAAACGTTCGTCATTCTGAGCGTTTTGGTTGACAAAGTTTCCTACCATTGTCTCATGTAGGACTACGTGCGAGTTCATCCTGTTTTTTTTGATAGTTCCTTAAACTTGTCATGTAATTCCACTTTTGTCTGTGAGCATTTTTAGCGACTGCTTTAATTTCTGATTTAATTTCTTTTCTTGTGTCTTTTGATTCTTGTGACAGTTCGTCCAGTTTTTGATTCGTGTCTTGTGACTGCTTGTCTAGTTTTTGTGCCTGTTTTCCCTGTTTGTCCATTTGTAGTTTGAGCTGCAGCAAAACTACCATCATTGGATCCGTTTTGGATTGATCCGTGTTTGTTCCTATGTTGGTTGTCGAAAGTTGAGCATCTCTGTTCGTTTGAACACTTTAAGATGAATGTAACTGTGTATTTGTTGCTGAGATACCGTCTGTTGCTAAATTGGTATCCAATTCATTCATCACGTCTTCCGCGATTTCAGAATTTTCTTCATAGTAACTATCGTGTCTGCTAAGCGGATTCAGTAGCTGAGTATCATCTCTTGTATTTGTACATGTTGCATCGTGCAATTTTGTCAGATTGTTACATTTTGTTTTGCTGCATTGTGGCGTCTTCGTTATTGCGACTGTCATGTCTGCTACACTGATTTTGTAGTTGTGTACCTTCTGTTGTATGTGGAAGTATATCGTTTTACATTGTTGTCGCATTGTCTGATGGCATGGCTAAATTCATATGTTCGTCACTGGATTGCAAATTATTTACACTCCCAGACATATGATTCTCTGACACTTCATCACTGGGGTCATTACGTGTAGTATTATTAACTACTGCTGACAAAAAATTTGTGTCTGTATTTTCTACGCTCCTTTCGCGCAAGCTACGAGTAATGGTTCTGCGTGGCATGGTCGGTAATTAACACCGAGCACCACAATAAATCACTTTACAAAGCGGAGTCAACAAAAGTCAAACAGAATTGCTGATGCGCTATAAATAAATGTATACACATTAGTAAATGCGTTGCGCCGCTTACTATTAGCTTAACAAGAAAATATATCAGTCAGTGTATCCACACTTTCACAGTAGATTCTCTAAGTATTCGTACCATTCGGATATCGCGAAGTGAACCTTCCCATCGAATAAATAAAAGAAATAATGATTGAACTTAATGTGTTTAGACTATAACATTCCCATCTAGAATAAAGTAATTTAACTTACTTTCCGTCTAATGAAAGAAAGGAAGAGAACTGAACTTTTTGTGCCTTGCAGCTTTCCTGTCTGGACTTGCTTTTGACAACGCGTCTGATCTCATAGTCTGTAGCGTACACAATGTTGTACGCCTTGTGCCTTTATTGGTAACAATATTAGTGTGACTGATCAAAAGAAGATTATTTCGACGTGAACACATAATCTTACGCCATGGCCCTAGTATTGGTTTTCTATGCAGTGAACCTGAAAACATACATATATATTTTCCTTACCTTTTATTTTACTGGGTCGCCTCTGGATAACGTCATCTGACAGCATGTATGAATATACTCGCTCTGATGTATTGTTGATAATTATTTGGGTTGGCATTCATTTACTAGCATTGCAAATATGTGAAGTAAAATTGTACTTATTATTCATTTGCTTTTTTCATTGAAGTTACTGGTGCAAAATTCAATGTCATTATTAAATAAAAAATATTGATAAAACTCAACAAAAGTTAAATCTTGTGGTTATTGGGTTCAATGAAAAATAATACGATACTGACTGAGATAAACTAATCTATTCTGAAATTGATTGAATATAAATTTTTAACTCTTTATAGTGACTCAATTTATAAAAGTTTAGTTTGGTGATCGTTTACATAACACAGATTAAAAATGTAACAACGAACTTACAATATGCAGTTAGCACTTAAATACCTTTGATGTCTTCATGGCGTCGATTTTTAGTAATTCATAAATAATTACCAATTATATAATTAAAGTATTCTTCATGTAATATATAGCTCGTGGCGAACAGGCACACCGCTCTGTCTCTACACACAATTTCACTGCACAAATGTTGACTCAAGAGTGTTCTATCAACAATTCTGCACACTACTCGCCGCGCTCCCTATGTATCAACGCGTGGGCTCTTTCGCCAACAAAGAGCTTGGTGCGGATACTTCACTGTCACCATTGGTAAGTAAAGAAATTAAATTAATTTTACAAAACATTTTTCTTAACAGTTTTCTTACACACTATAATTGTTATTTAGATATTTCTTAGCTTTTAAATATTTTTCATCAGATTATTACTTTGATTTATTTATGTTTTGGCCTGGTTGATTTTCTATTGACATTTCACAGTTTAAAAAAAAAAAGTTATCATCAGCGAGATTCCAATCCGAAACTCTTCTACGATGATAACATGCACTACCAATTCAACCATGGAACTCAAACACATTTATAGATCATAGATACGCTTTGGTTGTGCTCTGGTAGTTTTTGTGTTACTTTTAATTAACGTTTACGCCCGTTCTGCTCGACGACAGCACATACTACGAACTGAGTAGCAGTTTTGATTGATACACTATAGACGTGCAACTTTTGGTACAGATCTGGGTGTCTGACATCTGGGTTTGGGTGTAAGCTCTTCAGTCGGCGTCGTGTGAATGGATCTTCCCACAGCCTGTCTTCGTGCTTTGAATAGGATCAAAGCTGTCCCAAGATTTACATAGCTGGAAACCTCTGTATTTATTTATCAGCTCCTCATGTAGTCTTTGAAAACACAGCTCCAAATTTCTGTTGGAATGTTTAATAACTTGGTGCCATTATAATTCGTGCTATGTGCTCCACCGCAACTGGACTTAGCTGGTTGATCCTTACATTTGAACGCCTCACATCTCTCCTGCATTGACATGGGATGTGGTACACTCTTGGTTTTCAGAGTGCTAGGTCATCCTTAACATATCCTAACAAGGTTTCGTCTTGAGCGGCAAATTATGCATTGGACATAATGTTTCTGTAGAACACTGGAGTGGGGGGTGAGGGTTGGGGCTGCAATTACCAAACATACAAGTTCCGAAAGTATTTCTTTACGAAGACGTCGTAGTTCATGTTATTTCATTCTTGAGTTTTCGCTCCATTTACATTTGTTTCACAATCGTTCGTGTCTCTTATTAGTTCAATAGCACTTGCGATCCATAAATATAACTGTTTCGTAGGAATGATGTTAACGCTTTCATAGTTAGAATTTATTTTACATGTACCTAAATCGTCATTTGCACTTTTTTTATTTTAAGAAAAAAAAAGATGTTCCGCCTATGTAAATTTCTAGGGGTGTTTAATTTAGACTTCCTAAAACGTTATATTAACGATTTCCTGGGCATTTTAAAAGTTTGGATACAACATTTGTTTTACATCTCTTCAACTGCAGCAGAAATTCTATTGTACCACATCTCAAAATTTTCTGTTCTGATATTTTCTCATCAGAGATACTGGTATGGCGCATTGGTGTGCACTGTAAAATATCAATCACTGCATGTATCTATTTGGAAAATATAAGGTCATTTGTCATGTTCAATAATACCATCATAAAAGTTCAAGCTGACCAATTTGGAAAATCGGTGGGGGTGTGCCCCATGACCTATGGACTTGATTAGGTCTATGTTTTCGTACAAATCTAGGATTTTCAAAGTTAATTTTTTTATTTCTAGAGTATTTTCATCAGAATGACAATTACAGAAAATGTAACATCAAATATTGCACAGAAATTGTCAGTTTCAAAGTACCTTTAACATATCATTCACTAATATTTTCCATATACCATGAAATTATCTGGAGCATGTGCGTCCCACTCAACAGAAATTATTTACAAGCAAGCAGAATTACTTAGAAGTCTACTGATGTTACAGAACAATGTCTATCGTATAAAGGAAAACACAATTAGTTACTTCAGAGATTGTTGAAACAGACAGGGCAGTGATGAGATGAGATTTTCGTGAAACGGACATACAGTGCTAACTAGAAGCAGACGCCACCGCATTTGGTCGCTCACACCCTTTTATATATCGCACCACTACCCACCCCCCCCCCCCCCACCCCCGCCCCACCATGGTCTGCAGTGCTTTTCTCCGAATACCGAATGCATCTAGGCGGTAGCTCTAGACAGATACGGAATACTGACGTCCCAGTTGTCAAAATTGTGTATTACTCCTTCAGAAACTTGTGTCTCACTAACCACGAAAGGTTTAAGAGACTTCTGGTTTTCTCTTGGGGCACTAGTCTCTGCAACTGTCATACAGTAACAGTTTTCATAGCAGTAGGTATCACGATTGTGTGTGTTGTCAGATTGTGGCAATAGCTTCGCTGGGCAGTGGAACACGTGCACGCTTCTAGTCTGTGCTTGTGGCTGCGTCCCTTAGAACCAGCCTCTTGTAGGATTTCCTCTCGAGCAGCAGCAAGCACAGTGACAGCAGCGCCGTGGCTACCAAGGTGGCGAGTGCAGGAATCACGCTCTGGATGGTCACCGGCTTGAGAGACTCCCGCATCTCCTGACCATCGCGCAGCAACCAGTGCTTCCAGTAGATGCGGTGAATCAGCCCTTCACTCCGCATCTGCAGCAGGCTACAAACCATCACACAGCATTACTTCACATGAACAAAAGAACAGCAGCCGCCTCTGGAGGATACAATTCGGTACTCTTAAACACTTGAAACGAAACGGCCCAGTCTGTATGAAAAAAAACTGTCAATAAGATCAAAGTATTTCATGTACCTTAGCGATAGTTACAATTGCATTTTCATTGGAGTCCAAATACGGTTTTCCGTAAATATACTCACCAGTAAGCTTCTAACTGATCATCAAAACGTTCCAAATATGAATATTAGAAACGAGGATTTTGGTGCCAGAATTCCCTTCTGCAGCTGATATTCTCCCCATGTAGGTGCTATAATGCTTCTGAATTATGATTGTGTTGCCTGGTAAGCTACTTCCTTTTCAGTGTGGTATTGTGCAGAGTAAAGGAAAAGAAGAAATATAGGCTTGGAAGTTATTGATATGCTTAAAGGACAAGAATAATATTTTATGTTTATTAAATTGAAAAGATGCCTTTATAGTTAATTAAAGTGCAAAATCGAAATAACTGCCAACGGTTTTGTGTCCTCCACAGTTTCCAAATTTGTAACTGCAGTAGCCAACTTGAAAGGCAAAGTTCTCATTCAAACCAAAGGCTGGTGAGAAACTGAATTGACAAAAGCCAGGAGATTGCAATATGCACATATACAGATGGCGGTAGTAGCGCTTACACAAGGTATAAAAGTGCAGTGGACTGATGGAGCTGTCTCTGGCTGAACATGGGGTCTGGACACCTCTGCAATCCTCAACACTTATAAGTCCCTCATCCACCCCATCCTTCGTTATGCACACCCTGCATGGATATCAGCCCCTCCGATCTACTATAAGTCCCTTCAAACCCTTGAACATCATGTGCTCCGCCTCGCCTATCGCATACATCTCCTGTCCCCTACACAGATCCTTTATGACCTGATTCCTTTCCTGCACCTCCTCCTTTTCCTCGAATGGATACGGCTGCTTTACACCTCCTGCAAGCTTGATCCTCCCCACCCACTTGTCTCTCCCATCCTCTCCCATCCCAACCTGCTGCCGCACCTGTACTCTTGCGTCCCACCTGCTCTCTATCTTCACACTCTCCACACCCTTGCCCAAGGTGGCTTCTGCCAATTCCCCCTCCCGAATGATGCCCTCATCCCCTCCATCTACCCCTCCGACCAGATTTGATCCTCCACTTCTTCCTCCTGAGTTTTTCCTCCTAGGGCTCCCTCTTTCCCTTCATTCCCTCCTCCCTTCCCCCTCCTCAATTCATTTCCAAAAAATACATCCTGGTGGAGCATACATTATTTTCTCTGGTCATAGCTCTAATGCTAGATTGTTACAAAGAGTTATAGAAAATCTGTAATCATATTTTCGTATAATAAACGCACAGCATTGTAATTATCACTGTTAACTTAATTCATCTACGTTTTTTTCTATGTCAGTTCATTGCACAACGCCAGGATAAGTAGTCTTTCATACTTTCTAATTTCATTCATTTGCCATAATAAGGAAAACTGAAGACTCTCTAATCGTAATTTACGAGAGATTTTGTTCATTTTCAAATTATGTGGATGAGTTCGAGTGTGGAATGGAAGTGCTGATGTGTACGTGGGTGTATGTTATTCAATGATGGTATTTCTGTTTCCTGTCGTCAGAGACAGTAGTATAATCCATACTTTATGATATTTCTTAATATTTTCTCTCTATTTCTTTTGGAGTAATAAGTATTTCCTATCAACTGATCGAAATACTTTATTTTAGTTTTATTGTACCCGTATGAACATATTCCCACAAGCTATGTTGCATGCTGTCTGGAGTATCGCTTAGCGTCACTGGCTGGCATGGCGGGAGTCGCCACTTCAAATCATATCACCAAAAATATTTCTTACTTAATATTTATCATTTCTAGAAGATTCTAGAATTTTCATATGTTTGTAATGTCAGCGTGTTGTGGAATACTCGATGTTTGTGTAAAAAGTAGCACTCTCCAACCAGGAGACAGTTCTGTTCTGTCCGCATGTTGGTGTCGCTAATAAAAGGGCTTTTAGTGCTAAATGTAGTTCTTCCCTGACGATCCTCGCTTCGTATTTGGACTTGATTGTGCTTACCAAAAGTTATTGTCTTGTGGAGACGCCAGGTACTTCAAAACATCTATATCACCCTGGACGTCATATAAAAGTCGTCGCCTAAACGCACAGAAACCGGAATACAAGAGCAGTATATTCAGAAAACCAGACGATTCCAGCGCAACACTTAGTCAGGTACACACCAGGCAGACATCAATATCTTTCTGAGACGCTATTAAGGAGCCCATGAAAAGATTGAAAGGATGCAACGGAGTCGCCAAATACAGCAAGTGGTATGATATGATGTGTTTGGAAAATCTGTACTTTCTTTGGAAAATACAGCCCAGCAGTGATCCCAGAACAGCAAAGAAGACTCAGTTGTACATAATGAATATATCCAAAAGAACAGACACTATAATTAAGGAGAGACGGCAAACGATCTCTTCATCGCAAATGCGTTCTAGGTTCGAACTCTTATGGGAATAGGCGCAATGTAGCAAGTAATGAGGATAATGGGCAAGGGACACCGCGTTGGTAGTGTGTAGATATTTGAGAATTTACGTCTGATGGGAGGCATGCGAGAATAATATATACTGTTGCAATGTCTACTTTGTCTGGATGGACATGGTCCCCAAGGATAGATGCATACTTGTGTGGATTTATTGTGACTTCCAGAATGACGGAATCATCCAGCGAATACCACGAAAACATTCCACAGAACATAACGCTTCCTCCTCCGGCTTGGAGACTAACGACGATTGTTGCAGGATGTTTGCTCTGAGATGATGGAGCATACAACATGATTCATCTGAAAAGGTCAACTGTCGCCGCTCATCGGACGTCCATTTGTGGTTCTGACGAGCTAATTTCAGCCTTCGTCACCGATGAGTAACAATCACCAATGTACAGCAGCTTGCATGGGTGCATGAAGTAGGCGCCAGCTGTCGGGGACCATACACAACAACGTTCGGTGAATGGTCGTTGAGATGACCCTGTCCGTAGGGCCTTGATTCATCTGTCAGTTGCTCAACATTTGCACGTCTATTCGCCAGTACACATCTCCGCAGCCATCGTTCACCCTGTCATCAATGGCCCATGGTGCACCAAAGTTGCCATGACAACAGTTTTCGACAGCGCCATTTTGCCGTATACTGTATACTTTAACTACGCCGGCACACGAATAGCTTACAAACTTAGGGGCTTCGGAAATGCTTCCACCCGTGGCCCGAAAGCCAATGATCATACCCAATTCGACGTCAGATGAATCACAGCGTTTCCGCATTACGACAACGACTGCATTGTTTTCTGCGTCCCTCAGATACACTTTATACACTCTCCAAAGCCTTCCAGACCGGTGAGCTTTAATACTAACGTATCTCTCTGTCTGTCTGTCTCTCTCTCTCTCTCTCTCTCTCTCTCTCTCTCTCTCTCTCTCTCTCTCTTTCACACACACACACACGCGTAAGAAATATTTCAAATGTCAACAACACTTTGAAACGAAACAAATGAACACATAGCTATAATAACACGTAAACTAGCGGCACAAAGCTTGTGCCTTGCTGATAAAATGTGTAAATGCGTGTCTAACAGAAGGAAATGGCAACAACAAGCGAAAAACTGCAGCAAAAGAAATAACTGCCTTAACTCGTCATAAATAAGGAGGAAACACCAAATATGAGATAAACAGCAAATAACGTGCTAAATAACGCGATATTATATTGGTTCACAGACTGAAATGTGACGAAAAATAGAAAAATTGAAAACCTTTCCTTGTTTGGAGCTGGCAAGTTCCAGATTATATGGCAGATATAAAACTACCAACATACACATGTAATAGCCTCATGTGAGGTATGCCACCAAATATATAAACGTTTTATTTCCAAAATTTAGTCTCCTAGACTTAAATCCTTAAGCATGAATCATTTTTAATACCTCAACTCAGTGATACACGTTTTAAGGTATACTGTATGTAAACTAATGCAAAATATTTTACTCCCAATAATCGCTCGTTTGTAAAGATAAATATCTAAAAGCTGAACATTCGTATAATCTACACAAGAGGTTAACGTGTAATAAAAGTTTTTCAAAAAGAAAATAAGGAAAAATCCGACTGAAGATAGCACATAAATTGCTGAAAAATGTTGATACCAAATGAACTATGGAACGGTATCTTACATAAGGCAGAATTCTTCTCTAACTTTTCTTAGCAAGCACGGAAAATAAGAAGAGCTACAGTATCCGAAAGACGAGAATGTTTACTCTTCGTTTAGAATTATTCGTGGAACGTGTATTTTTAACAAACAGATGAACTGAATGCAAGAACTTTCTGGCAGATTATAACTGTGAGTCGGACTAGAACGGGGAACTTTTTCTTTCATGGGTAAGTGGTCTACCAACTGAGCTACACAAGCACGTTTCACCATCCGTCTTGACAGAGTTCAGGGTTCAAAACCCGATCCGGCACACAGTTTTAATATGCCATGGAATTTCACATCAGTGTACACTCTGCTGCAGTGTGAAAAATTCATTCTGGAACTGAAAACTTGTTTTGAACAGGTTTTCGGCAACGGTAACTCATCTAAATTTGCTTAAGGTCTATAAAGATGTTATTATTTTTCTCTCTTTTAATTTCTGCTGTGCCACATTTATGCCCCAAGTGGGAGATTCGTGAACTCATTGAACAATTTACCACAAAAAACGTACCTCTTTCCCCTGGCCTGAGGTATGTGTGCAGGCCTTTCAAACATAAAAATATATGCTGCATTCTGGATTTGGCTTGGCAATATACATTCCAGGTAAAGGACTGTTGGCGGCTACAGACCCATTACAATACTGTTTGTCCGCAGTACTGATCCATATTACCTCAGGTACCTCAGAACAACCAATTGCCAACGCATAAAACATTGTCTCAAACTGAGAGAGAAGCACCGACTCTCAAATTACCTTGCACGTTTATTTGTATTATGCTAAGTTCCATCTGATAACAGATCACAGGCCGTTCTTAGCTTCGTTTGGTGAACGTCACAGAAATTGCACAAGAGTTGCGACAGTGGGCCTTCGATTCTATATAAGTATGATATTTCTTACAAGTTTACTAGCAAGCAACCTAACTCTGATTCTCTGCCCCATCTACCTTTGAAATTGGACCCAGTGTTCGACAAAGAGAAAGCTGTTTATTTTGAACCAGGATATAGGGCCAGATTTTCCTCTCCCTGCGTTATTGTGGCTCACATCACTCACAAGGATGATATCTGGATGCAGATGGTCAGTGGTTGCAGTCAGGGTTGCCTGAAAGTGGCCAGTGACTTACACCAGTGTACATTTCGCCAGCTATAAAATCAGTTATCATTAGTGGATGGCATGCCTGTATTATCAACAACGAGCAGCACCAACAAATCATTCTCTTAAACCTCACACAACAGCTTTTGGCACTATTTCAACAGTCATCTGAAAATGATATGGATGGTGAAGGTAGCCCAGCAGGATGTTTATTGGACTGGTTTCACCAAAGACACAGAGGCAATTGTCCACATTTCTGTCAGGTGAGCTGAGCAGCCATGGGCTCCATGATCCACTGGGAGAGTGACCATATTTAATTTGTTGGCCACTTTCTTCGATCTACGTCATTATTAGTGCTGGATGCCCTATCAAATTTTCTTTCTACCTGGTCTCCAGAAATACAAATATATCTCGGCTGTCTCCAAGATCCAAGCCATCGAAATCATCGTCCACTGACATCAGAGCACAAAAAAATTTCTATAAATCTGCTGGTACAACAACCTTCAACATGTCACATCAGTGCTCTTAGAGCAACAAGGAAGCTGAACATATTGTTCATAACTTAAAGCAGCAAATGGCCAAGATTTTGTGGCAGGCATCATCGGAAACAACTCTGGCTTTATCGTCAGCACGTACTGTACTATCCCACTAAATGTGAAGAGCCTGTTTGTTGTACTGCCAAAGTGGCAGCTTGCGACTCTTCTTTATCTTCTGCGCTCTGACCCAACACGGGATCACACTACTGCACTCCATCACCTGTTTACCACCAGACCCCCATGTATGGGCATGAACTTTCCCATACACTCTCACCAAGGTAATGTATGTGCGTACCCAACAGGTCGCAAAAACCAGAGAAACGCTCACCATCCTCGGTTCTATTCACCTTCCAGTCTGGATGCCACCAGTCGTTGATCCACGGGCCACATCACCCCTCGCTCCATGCCGGTGCTAGGCAACACTGGGAAACAAGTACAGGTGCAGGGGCGCTCCCAGGCAACCATCCATGTGAGACAAGCGAAGACCCTCACCACCCAAGTCCAACCCGATGGACATCGGTATACAGAACACATCCAATGCCACCGACACCAGACAAATCAAACCAACAACAGTCCGTCACTAACTCAGAAGACACTGGAGGAGTCGTTTTTGGCCCTACATGCGGGATCCAATGTAGCAGGATGTGGCAGCAATATATCGTTAGCAAGTTTTCATAGACGAAACTAGGAACGGCATCCTGTCACAGAACGTGACGAAAAGTGGACCCAAATCGCTGCGCTCATAGGCACACTTCGTACACTGGATATGTTCTCTAGCAGTTAAGCTAGGGTAATAATAGGTAACAGAACGAGAGGTTTAGTTTTTATGGTTCATGAACCGGTTGACTTCGACAGTTTGATGGACATATAATCTTTCGACAACAGCGCTGCCTGTTTTTTGTGACTGTACTCTGAATTATTCGTGTACGTGTTGTTAGCCTACCTTGTCTGTGGAATGCATTTCGAATGCTGCTTGTATATACAGACGATTATCAGAGCATGTACCGAGCGAGGTGGCGCAGTGGTTAGCACACTGGACTCGCATTCGGGAGGACGACGGTTCAATCCCGCGTCCGGCCATCCTGATTTAGGTTTTCCGTGATTTCCCTAAATCGCTCCAGGCAAATGCCGGGATGGTTCCTCTGAAAGGGCACGGCCGACTTCCTTCCCAGTCCTTCCCTAATCCGATGAGACCGATGACCTCGCTGTTTGGTCTCTTTCCCAAAAACCAACCAACCAACCAACCAGAGCATGTACTATCTTCTTGTAGTGACACATGTGTAACTACTATCAGTTCAATAAAGAGCAGCATAGCTCCGCTACAATACTACTATCCTGCATATAGCAGAGAGGAAAAGCTGACGCCAGAATCATACAGGAAACTTGTCGGTATATTTTATATAACGAGAGAGCTTTATACAAGCTTGGTGTCACAAGTGTGAGATGCTCAGCCAAAACTATGGTTCGATAGTTTTGGGACACTACCTGTATGATGTAGTAAGCTGTAAGATAACTAGTATTACTGATAAATTTGGCAGAGAAAGAAACATAAATGAATACGTGACAGAGGAACTGTTTTTTGTTTGTTTCTTTGTTTGTTTTGCACATAATGAGAACCGTACGCCATTCAGTGTTGATCCATTGTGTGTCTTATATCCTCACAAAATATAAACTGCATTTTATAAGTAAACTGCTCGTGTAACTCCTACGTTTTTATGTAACCAAAACAATAACTTCTGATATAAGTATAGTTTAAATGCACGAACACAAAAAATCTATATAAGCATCTTTGTTAGTTTGTATTCAGTAGAACAGTATCAATCGCAAGAGTTTCCTATTATAACTGATAAGTGTGAAACTTATTTATCAATAACAGAAACAGGTTTTACAAAAGCTCGACGAGGTATTGAAGCTATTTTTGATGTGGTTTTCTTTTTTTTCTTTTTGCTTAATGTATTTTTTTTAATTTTACCCTTTTATTCGAGGAAATTGCGTTTTCTAACACTGTATCACAACTCTGTACACATCATCCCTCTGTTTCACGTTACAAATCAGCAATTTTCGAATTAAGCTTGAACTAAAGGACAGTTTCAACTTAGCTAGAAATACTGTTTATTTTAAGTAACAGGCAGGACGATAACTATGTACAACGAAAACTATCCGTAGGTTATGGTGCCCTTTATATATGCACATTCAGTTTCCAGACGGTTCACCGTTCCAGTTTCTGGAGGACTCTAGTAAGACACTGGTAGCATATGCAAACAAAGCGATCGAAATCAGGTAACACCTAACAGATCCGCAACGCTCCTAATGTGCAGGTGACACGGTTACGATATTAGCTGACCCAAGCTATTAGGAAACCTACTGTAGTTTACAATTTCTTACGATAGTCCACGGTAGTTTCACAACTCTAATAAGAAATAATATGTGCAGGAATTTCCTGACTATATCTGAACTGTTTTAAGAAAATTTCGATAGACTACGTTACTGATTTGTTATTGTCGATGGGAATTGAGTCACAATTTCATTTCAGAAAGGAAATTGATATCAGATCACCGGGTGAGAACCAGTGGCGCTGTAGAGGCCTGGATTAAAAAATTTCATCCTTGTTCAGGGCAGTGCACCAGTTTACAAAGGAGTTTTTACAATAGGAAAATTGCAGAGAGGATATGAAGTAATTATTTGTTCGAAAAATGATAATTTTCATTTATATAGAGTGAGAATTTTTTACCTTTTCTTCGTAAAGCAGAAATTTCGACCTTCACATTGCTTCAGGGGCATCTCCTTATCTTTTTTCTCCATCACGTGTGCTTTCCAGATTTAAAATAAGATTACATGAACAAAAGTAATTAATAATGGAATTTGACATAAAACGAAAGTGACTTGGTTGCAAATTTAAAAAAAATACTTACTGGTAGTTAATAAGTTCACGATAAGGGCTTCCTTTCCTGAAGGCTACAGCCGTCTGAATACTCATGTACTCCTGAGCGCTTATTACAGGACATTTTGTTGACCTCTTGTACGCTCTGTACACAACGTCAGTTATCACTGCTGCATTTTTATGTGAGTTGCATATTCTCTCAAATATATCCTTGTTGCGTATTGGAATCTTCTCTTTCTCGACGTGCTTCTCGTAAACAGACTTGAGAACTGCGTCGCTAGTATTCTGTATTGAAATAAATTAATGAATGTTAACAACGGAAGAGGATCTCATAAATTTATCTGTAGTTTAAGAAGATATCAAAGTTATTACTGATTCATACTCTAAGAAATTTGTCAGTGGTACACCTAACAAAGATTATATTAGCAAGAATATTTTATCACAAGCAGCACAATTAGTTGTATAAATATTCCTGACCGTAACAAGGGAAACACACATATCACTGTAAACTTAATTTCGGCTCCTATTATTTGACTGGTATAGCACTGTCTACTACGTCTTTTTCTCTTGTCCTAATCCCTTCATATCTGTTCATCCTCTACAGAAAGTACCTTAGATTACACACTTTGTATATTTTAATTTTTGAATGCCTCTTCATTCCTGTAAAGAAGGAAAAACCAGACGGATTTTATAAACTGGTTTAGGCATATAAAGCACACAATTAAGAAGTCTATAGAGTACTGGGACTACTAGAAACGGGGGGGGGGGGGGGGGTATAAGAGCTATCGGCTGTGGAGACTGTGAGAGGGAAGCGCAATTAAAATATGGCAACTCGTTACCCGGAGAAGTAGCGGGCTGCTTGAACTGACACATTGCAACGTATTTTGTAAAATCATTGTTAATATTTCTTTCCGTTTTGTATTATTCAAATTTAAAGTCTTATTAAAATTGTGTATTTAGTTTTCGGTATTAATTCATTGTGATTAGCACAAAATATGTCTGGCCTTGTAACACTAACCAAAACGGCCTTGCTGTGCTGGTAATGCGAACGGCTGAAAGCAAGGGGAAACTACAGCCGTAATTTTTCCCGAGGGCATGCAGCTTTACTGTATGGTTAAATTATGATGGCGTCCTCTTGGGTAAAATATTCCGGAGGTAAAATTGTCCCCCATTCGGATCTCCGGGTGGGGACTACTCAAGAGGACGTCGTTATCAGAGGAAAGAAAACTGGCGTTCTGTGGATTGGAGCGTGGAATGTCAGATCCCTTAATCGGGCAAGTAGGTTAGAAAATTTAAAAAGGGAGATGGATAGGTAAAAGTTAGATATAGTGGGAATTAATGAAGTTCGGTGGCAGGAGGAACAAGACTTTTGGTCAGGTGAATACAGGGTTATAAATACAAAATCAAATAGGGGTAATGCAGGAGTAGGTTTAATAATGAATAGGAAAATAGGAATGCGGGAAAGCTACTACAAACAGCACAGTGAACGAATTATTGTGGCCAAGATAGACACGAAGCCCACATCTACTACAATAAAACAATTTTATATGGCAACTAGCTCTGCAGATGATGAAGAAATTGATGAAATGTATGATGAGATTAAAGAAATTATTCAGGTAGTGAAGGGAGACGAAAATTTAATAGTCATGGGTTACTGGAATTCGAGAGTAGGAAAAGGGGGAGAAGGAAACATAGTAGCTGAATATGGATTGGGGGAAAGAAATGAAAGAGGAAACCGTCTGGTAGAATTTTGCACAGAGCATAACTTAATCATAGCTAACACTTGTTTCAAGAATCATTGAAGAAGGTTGTACACATAGAAGAATCATGGAAATACTAGAAGGTATCAGATAGATTGTATAATGGTAAGACAGAGATATAGGAACCATATATTAAATTGTAAGACATTTCCAGGGGCAGATGTGGACTCTGACCACAATTTATTGGTTATGAACTGTAGATTAAAACTGAAGAAACTGCAAAAAGATGGGAATTTAAGGAGATAGGACCTGGACAAACTGATTACACCAGAGGTTGTACAGAGTTTCAGGGAGAGCATAAGGGAACAATTGTCACAAATGGGGGAAAGAAATACAGTAGAAGGAGAATGGGTAGCTCTGAGGGATGAAGTAATGAAGGCAGCAGAGGATGAAGTAGGTAAAAAGACGAGGGCTCGTAGAAATCCCTGGGTAACAGAAGAAATATTGAATTTAACTGATAAAAGGAGAAAATATAAAAATGCAGTAAATGAAGCAGGCAAAAAGGAATACAAACGTCTCAAGAATGAGATCGACAGGAAGTGCAAAATGGCTAAGCAGGGATGGCTAGAGGACAAATGTAAGGATGTACAGGCTTATCTCACTTGGGGTAAGATAGATACTGCCTACAGGAAAATTAAAGAGACCTTTGGAGAAAAGAGAACCACTTGTATGAATATCAAGAGCCCAGATGGAAACCCAGTTCTAAAAAAAGAAGAGAAAGCAGAGAGGTGGAAGAGGTATATAGAAGGTCTATACAAGGGCGATGTACTTTGGGACAATATTCTGGAAATGGAAGAGAAAGTAGATGAAGACGAAATGGGAGATACAATACTGCGTGAAGAGTTTGACAGAACACTGAAAGACCTGAGTCGAAACAAGGCCCTGGGAGTAGACAACATTCCATTAGAACTACTGACAGCCTTGGGGGAGCCAGTCCCGACAAAACTCTACCATCTGGTGCGCAGGATGTATGAGACAGGCGAAATACCCTCAGACTTCAAGAAGAATATAATAATTCCAATCCCAAAGAAAGCAGGTGATGACAAATGTGAAAATTACCGAACTATCAGTATAATAAGCCATAGCTGCAAAATGCTAACGCAAATTCTTTACAGACGAATGGAAAAACTAGTAGAAGCCAACCTTGGGGAAGATCAGTTTGGATTCCGTAGAAATATTGGAACACGTGAGGCAATACTGACTTTACGACTTATCTTAGAAGAAAGATTAAGGAAAGGCAAACCTACGTTTCTAGCATTTGTAGACTTAGAGAAAGCTTTTGACAATGTTGACTGGAAAACTCTCTTTCAAATTCTAAAGGTGGCAGGGGTAAAATACAGGGAGCGAAAGGCTATTTACAATTCGTACAGGAAGGAGTTGGCAGTTATAGGAGTCGATGGACATGAAGGGGAAGCAGCGGTTGGGAAGGGAGTGAGATAGGGTTGTAGCCTCTCCCCGATGTTATTCAATCTGTATATTGAGCAAGCAATAAAGGAAACAAAAGAAAAATTCGGAGTAGGTATTAAAATCCATGGAGAAGAAATAAAAACTTTAAGGTTCGCCGATGACATCGTAATTCTGTCTGAGAGAGACAGCAAAGGACTTGGAAGAGAAGTTGAATGGAATGGTCAGTGTCTTGAAAGGAGGATATAAGATGAACATCAACAAAAGCAAAACGAGGATAATGGAATGTAGTCGAATTAAGTCGGGTGATGCTGAGGGAATTAGGTTAGGAAATGAGACACTTAAAGTAGTAAAGGAGTTTTGCTATATGGGGAGCAAAATAACTGATGATGGTCGAACTAGAGAGGATATAAAATGTAGACTGGCAATGGCAAGAAAAGTGTTTCTGAAGAAGAGAAATTTGTTAACATCGAGTATAGATTTAAGTGTCAGGAAGTCGTTTCTGAAAGTATTTGTATGGTGTGTAGCCATGTATGGAAGTGAAAGATGGACGATACGTAATTTGGACAAGAAGAGAATAGAAGCTTTCGAAATGTGGTGTTACAGAAGAATGCTGAAAATTAGATGGGATCACATAACTAATGAGGAGGTATTGAATAGGACTGGGGAAAAGAGGAGTTTTTGGCACAACTTGACAAGAAGAAGGGACTGGTTGGTAGGACATGTTCTGAGGGATCACAAATTAACATTGGAGGGCAGTGTGGAGGGTAAAAATCATAGAGGGAGACCAAGAGATGAATACACTAAGCAGATTCAGAAGGACATAGGTTGCAGTAAGTACTGGGAGATGAAGAACCTTGCACAGGATAGAATAGCATGGAGAGCAGGATCAAACCAGTCTCAGGACTGAAGACTACAACAAACAACATGAGTCATTAGCTTTTAACGGATGTGCGAGACAGTAAAAATATAAACAAATATATTGGGTAAAGGGAGAGAAAATTAATTTAGATCCTGCTACAGAAGACAACTCTATCCTGAGGGAGTGTTTTATAAATACTGCCTTTTAGTTATTGAAAAGTACAATCGTATAGTTTTGACAGTGTTCAAAATTAAAGTCAAGTATTCCAATTTGCTTAAGTAACTACAAATATGAATGAAACCTTATGAAAATTACTTGAGGTAAAAAATTAGTATTACAGGCTGAAAACAAAGTGAAGAGATGAGACATGTTGAAAGAACAGTATATTGATCGTTGAGTGAAATTATGTCCTTTAATAAACTGATATTATGTTTGAAAACGAGTGGCGTTCGTGGTTGCTAAAATCGCAGAATCCTGCTAACTGTAAAATTTTCTAATATCATCGAAGATCGAGGCCTCTTTTAGTGTTAAAGCATTTTTACATCTTAGATTAATAGCCATCAAGCAATTCAAACGGAAAAGTAAATTTTGAAGGTTATTGAGGCAACCGTGAATTCTGGGATTCAGCATCTGCAGGCCTTAGCTCGTAGAAACTTCGCTGCAGCCAATTACGTAAATTTGGAGTTATGAAATGCAACAAATTTTCGATTTATAGGAAACCTCTTTTGGAGGGGGGAGGGGAGAAATTCCTCTGACTTTCCATTTTTGGGGACATGTGTTTAGTCTTCATTATTCGTGAACTACATTAATAGTAGTTTTATTCATTGTAGGTCACTTTTAGTAAGAAATTAGACATTAAGAATCATTCTTCATGAGAAAGGTACTAGTGCTACAATTTCCTATTGTGACTACTTTAAAATCAACACAGTGGTTTGAGAATCTTTATAAGCTGGATGTAATGACTCACTTAGTCATATACAAAACTTATCTATCTGCTCTGTACAGTGGACTCGCATTCGGGAGGACGACGGTTCAATCCCGCGTCCGGCCATCCTGATTTAGGTTCCCCATGATTTCCCTAGATCACTTCAGGCAAATGCCGGGATGGTTCATTTAAAAGGGCACGGCCGATTTCCTTCCCCATCCTTCCCTAATTCGAGCTTGTGCACCGTCTCTAATGACCTCGTTGTCGACGGGACGTTAAACACTACTTTCCTACCCCTCCATCTGCTCTGTATGTGTATACATTCAATGAACTGCTGTCAGCACACCCCCACATTAGAAGATTTATCTAGTATGTGTATGTAAATACATGCGTTACATATTTTCCACACCAAAGATGGCTCTGGATTTAGATCTTTATGGTACTTATCCATGAAAAGTAACTTTTCCTAGTCTGACGTACGTAGATTTGGATATGTAGTAGGACCAATTACTCACAGTTACTATTACTTACAATGAATCCCTTGAGTGCGATGTCACAAAAGGCCAATGAAGTTTCCAGATTTCGACGCCCCACATATTGCTTCAGGCTACGAAGCTTAGTTGAACTGCTTAGTCGACGAGTAACATTCAATAGTGCTTAACTCCTACTGATGTTAATACAAAACAGATCAATGGCAACGATAAACAAAGCAAACATTTCATCATATCTACAACAACGTTGCCGAAGTTAACAATTCGTCAAAAATGAATTCGAAAGAGTCGGTAGCAATATGACCACGTAGTGGGTAAGAAAAACTACAGATATTCAAGGGAGAACAAGGCGCACTTGTTACAAAACCTGGCGTCTGTGCTTTTGAATGATGCTCTACGCAATTTACAGAATGTGCGTGATAGTGATCTTCTACGTTATGCACATCAAATTGCACGCGACTTAGATTACAGTGATTTCACAGGAGCAATGGGTGGCCTCATAAAATTCTTTTTCGTGTGCATGGTCAGGCAAGAATATAGGGAATATTTACGTCACAGCAAGATAAAGTGGGAAATGGGCGTAAGAAAGCCATAACTATGGTTTGAGCACTGCTTTCGGCCAATATCTGGTCAAAATAACTTGCTTTTGCTTGATTCCTGGTCTGTGTATAAATGTCGTACCCCTTTAGAGCACTCTATCCCTCCTGAAAAGTGTGTGACATTGCAATTCATACCACTGTAGCCAATGGACAAATTCTGTCTCTGGATGTTTGTTTTTTCCGTGCCTATAAAACATATTATCGGTTTACTGCAGCTTTGCCTTAAAGAATAGCCATTTTTATGGTAAGCTCCACGATGGACTGTTTCGCTTTCGGTTGCGTACCATCACATTCCATCAGTTCTCATCACCTTGTTACACCAGCATGATGCTGTATGCATCCTTTCAATGTGGATACCTATCTGAACGTCTTGCACGATTTGTTACTCCAAAGGAGTTCATCTTCGATCTTGATAATGCGAAACTTTGTGATCACTGTGGAGAGTCATTTTTCATTCAGTGTTCCTGGCACAAGTTAATGTTTGTTTTGCACATTTCTTGAAGTTGACCATGTCCATTTTGTGAAGTGTAATATATACGTCCCATATAAGGTTGATCTCTGCACCACCGGGATATTCATTTTCTGTCGCCCTCCTGATGTACATTGTGAGTCATTATCAAGTAATATTTTACCTGTCGTAACTGACAAAATAATGCTTTCAAATGAGCGATCGACCTTGCGACCTGAAACTCAAGGTGTTCCTTGCAAGTAGCAAGTACACACATAACTAACACATAACTAAATTGTAAGTTCATAGCATTAGAGTCACATGTTTTTTGATAAATAATACAGGTATTTCAGATGTGGAAATATTTAATTTTAGCGTCCGTAGTACCTTTCACTTGTTGAAAAGTAGGATGTACCGGGAACAAGATGGGGACTGGCTGTTTCGTTTTATTGCCTGGCAAAAATAATGTCGTTTGACTGGGAGAACAAAATGTGTAGATGTTTCCTTAGAAGCTCCCTGACTGGTCAGATTCGAGGAAAGGGACGTGATTTAGGAAAGGGGAGGAGGCACAGTGACATCATAGAAAGGAGGCAGGGTACTGTACTAACATGTGAGTATGATGACACAAGCGTAAACGGTTTGGGCCAGAATACCTATAGCCACGCTATTCTCCACACTTCATAAGCTTCTATTGTATTTTGTCTGAGCAAGTTATTGTCCACATATCAGGTACATACAATATTGCTCCCCAGATAAATATCATAAAAATAACAAAGTTTTTTACTTGATATTACAAAATTTCGCTTTGTCAGAGAGGTTTCCTTCCTATTGACGATCTGTATTTCATTTTCTCTCTACATCAGTTATTGTGAGTTATTTTATTGTCTAATTAGAAAACGTACCTACAACTTATAGCGATGTAATTCCTTACCGTCACCAGATTTAATTTGAATATTTTCAAATTACTCTAGTTTACGATCGTCGATGTTCATCTTACAAACTCTTTTTAGAACACAATCCATAAGCTTCAACTTATCTTCACAGTGCTTTGCCATCCATGGAAGATTTAGAACGTCACTGACAAATGTAAAAGTTATCGTTTCTTATCCCTGAACGTTAACTCCTTTCCCATTTTCTCACAGATTTCCTTTACTGCTTTCCCAATGTATTTATTGAATGACATGGGGAATTGCCTACGTACTTCTCTGATTTCCTTCCCAACTACGTCTTCCCTTTCACGTCCTTAGTCTCTAAAACTGCAGTCTCGTACCTACAAAAGTTATATGTGTTCTTTCGTTCCGGCTCTCTTCAGAATTCCAAAGATAGCATTCTATCCATTTTTATTTATGTAGTCTTCGTTGTTTCTGTTGTACAGTGCATAATTATTACTAAGTATTGTAACAGCCTAGGTACTTCTAATTCTTCAACTGACACTAGTGCACGGAAGCAAACGCTCACGTGCCGTATAGTCAGTGATGACGATGCGACGTCACAGCCCATGGTGTGGTGTTTCCGAAGTTACCAATGAGCTTTCCCCAATCGCTTTGGGCGAGTTCTACCTATAGCAGGCCTGGAAAACTGCTCTTACTGCCTCGATACACGATTGACCGATTTTGAAGAGCCTGAAGTCAGTTTGGTTTCATGCCCCCCCCCCCCCCCCAAGTATGGTCTTTGTACCCGCTATTCCAATGAACCACTTTGGTGCCAATTATGGCTTCTTCTTATTACTCTTAAGATCAATGCCTATCCTGTCTCCCACATTCCTAGCTTGCCCATCCTCTACACTGGTCTGCAGAATGGCGATCCAGCCTGAAACTTTTCTTTCTGTTCGTGGCTACTGAAACTAATGTACATTAGTAATGGTTTGAGCTCTGAAATAAAATCCCACTCGTCATAAGAATAAACAGCTTTGCATGTTATGCAAAACTCCATTATGAATTGGGGCGCTGCACACAATGGGAAAACACATCTGATTGTGTTTATTAAAGAAGTCTCGCCTAATCAGGGGAGAGGTACTACGAAGAAAGGTTCGTAAATGGAGTCGATATCAGGATACCAAATATTTATTCAAATTGAAGTACAACGTGGAATATTGCTGCAGTGTGACTCTTCGAACAAGAAAAAATACAGAACACTAACAAGAAATGCTGAAATTAATTATGCAGGACTTCAATTGAAATCGTAAATAAGACCGAAAGAAGAAAAAAATCAGAATTCCTCATCTGCACATTTCACGTTTTCAAATAAACAACAAAAATAATCCATGAATCCCGCATCCAAGATGCAGAAACAACCAGATAAATGCGAGGTTCTCGGAGTGAGAGTAGCAAAACGCGACACTTAACAACTTCAAACTGCACTGTCAGCGTAGGACGACAGCCAGGAAGCGATTCATCAGAATGGCAGAAAGTGAACCAAAGAATACCAAGTTCTCTGTACTCAGCGCAGACTCTCTTTGGAGGGGCGATAGCAAGCTTGTAGCCAATGTGATGAACGAGAAAGTCCCTCGAAGCATGAGAACAGAGAGAAACACTGCTGAAGTTCTCTTGACATGGTATACAAAAGCGCAAAAACAATTTGCTTCAATGGTGCTGAGTCTGAACGGTTCAAATGTGTGTGAATTCTTAAGGGACCAAACTGCTGAGGTAATCGGTCCCTAGACTTACACACTACTTAAACTAACTTATGCTAAGAACAACACACACACGCATGCCCGAGGGAGGTCTCGAACCTCCGGCGGGAGGGGCCGCGCAATTCGTGACATGGCGCCTCAAACCATGCGGCCACTCCCCGCGGCGTTTGAACGGTCTTTTAGAACAGCGTGACATGGCATACACAGTGTCTAGTAAGGGAGGTGAAACATGGAATTATACAAGAAGAAATACTGTTGAAATAGTACGAAATTACTCACGTCTCGTGGGAACGGAAAGGCCGGATTCTTGGTGACGTTAATGCTGAATATATACATGTTGTATTTCAGGCAGGAACTTGGGGGATAAGGTGGCTGCGCATAAAGTATTAACACTCAGAAACCACAACTTCAGAACGAAAAGAACAGGCCCTTGGGACCTTCCCAGACCGACTACCACCCAACTTAAGACAAACTTTTTCTGCCGCTGCTCTCCTTGCATGAGAATCTTTCAGCCACCCCTAACCCCTAACAGACTGCGCTGTTCGCCATTATTACGAAATGATTCTAACTGAACCGATACATGTGCGTGAAGTGTTCTGGTTTTGTCACGTTACACGGCTAAAAGACTTCCAGGCAAAACATGAGTTAGTTTTTATCGGTAATTGCGATCTACATTGACGAAAAAAACGTGCAGAGGATTTTGAATCGTTTGCTGATAGAAGCGGAGCTGTTTTTTGTCGAACATGTTAAGATCATGATGATATCGTACTTTGCGAGCCCGAGGATCGCGATATAGATGCCTTTATTGAAGGAATTGATCCTAGAGTAGGGGGCGAGATCAAATTTTCGTCTATTAGTATCTTACAAGAAGCCAAACGACTCGGTCTGTTGAGGGAAGAGGCAAACCAATTTGATGTGTGCTACATCTTCGTAACCGGAGCCAAGTCTGGTCGTTGCCATCGCCTAGGACAGCACGTGCGCAATAGCTAAGCACCATATTGACCGCATGGTAGAGAATTCGGCTACGAGCAACATGCAACTTCAGAAACACTAGAGGCAGTAACGCTTTGGTAGTTGGAGTAGCCACCGCTCTGAGCTCACACTGATCGAGAACAATCCCGTGAGAAGTTAAAAATTGAAAAAGGTGAAATATATGACGATGGTTGGAGAATTAGGTAAGGAAGATACTTTTGATTCAGGATCATAGGTGGGTTTAACATTCACCCCCAATAGCGACAGACGTATAGCCTCGCTGTAATCTGAGTGTCTTAGGACTTGAGATAATACGTCCTGTAGGCGTGCGGGAGATTAATTTCAGGACTGGTGTAGAAGTATTTGCGCTTATAGTACATATATTATCATGCGATAATCCAAATTTTTATGTGCTCCCGTGGAATGATTACCTGTGCTGCGTCCATGATGTATTTGACTCTGGGCCACGTAGTGTCCAAATAGGTGACCAAGAATTCCTATTTGGCAGTGACAGGAACAGGACTGAAGGGCAGGAAAGAATCTGTCCTGCCATCCTCAGAAGATTAAGGCTATTGATTCCAAATCATAAGTGGTGAACTGGGAAAGATTCTCTGGGTGAAGATCAAATCGAAATTTCCTATGTACTCTTTTATCCTGGTTCCTCTGATACCCCAGAATGTATTGGTAGATGAACTGGAAGTGCATTGAAAAGAAGGATGTATCAACCGATTGTACTCAATGAAGAAATGCATTACTCTTAAAAATTTAAGATTTTGCAGTTCCCTAGAAAAACATGCACAGTGACTAAGAGCTGTACTTTCATACACACAAAACGCAAATTTCAACCTAAAATTACGGAAATATAAATTTGTACAGCTCCAAGTGAGCTATTTGGGCTGTACAATTTCAGCTGATGGAGGTCCATCCTATCCATGGTTAATCAATGCAGTAAAGGACTTTCCTGCTCCTTTTAATATGAAGGGATAACAGCCCTTTCTTGGTTTGGCAAATTATTATCATTGTTTTGTATTACAATACGCCACTATTACCAAACCGCCCACCAAACTGCTGAAGATGGGTTTATTGTGTTTCTTGTGTATTAACATTTGGGATGATCATATGCAGGCAAGCATGAATATTCTTCCAGTTTCATATCCACATTAATATTGGTTTAGCTAAAGACTTTTATATCAGCCTGCATGTGCTTTCCTAGAATGCTTCATTCCTGAAGAGATCGTTTCTAAGTATTTCTTATTTTCTCAGGTGACTGATTCTTGCGAGGATGAGTAACAAGAAGAGGATGTTGTGACTATCATGAAGATAAAATTCATAATTTTGCAATATTTAACCTATTTCTAGATATGTAAAAGAGATCAGCGTAGTGCTCACTTATTTTCTTAGTCCAAGAACGTAATAAGTCCCTGAGAATATACAGGGTGTTCATTTTAACTGAGGACATTGAAATATCTCGAAAACTACACATCGCAACTAAAACAGTTATAACTCCAATTTGTTTCTCTCGCACTGGGACATCCCATTGTCTGGGTGCGGGTGGGGGGCAACTTTGAACTCTTCAATGGGAACCCCTGTTTTTTATTGCAGATTATGATTCGACAGTAAAATATACATACATATTGTCTGAAGCATTTTCTTTGTTTTTCCACAGACGGGGCTGTAATCGCAGGAATAGAAATGGGCACACAATCGTAACTTACGACATGCTACTCAGTGGCCGTTGAATATTCAGTGGCAAGTGGATTCCGCCGCTATTCTGCGAGGGTAGGACAAGCCAATATTTCAGAACCTGTAATTGGAAACCCCATTCGCAACGTTGTATTCGCCAAACATATTGACTACTCGACGCACAACCGTGGCCGTGTAGCGAATTACGACATTTAGTAACAGGCATTACACTATGACTGGAGCTCACTTATCGCGCAGACGTAGAACAGATAGCGGCTCTAAATATTAAAATACCTAAGCAGTGTTTATTGCCTGCGCACCTACCTATCATTTGGAGAACAGACATACAAGTGGAGGGTGAATGTTGCAACAACAGAAGAAAAATTTTTTTGAAATGACCCTGACTTACGGAGAATGTAGAAGAAATGTTGGGGCTGCTGTTGCCTTGTATGCCGAGAGTTTTCCTGAGCATGTTTGCTCTCGTTCGTCTTTTACAAGGTTGTGAACGCTTTTATGACAGATGGCAGCGCACAGACCGGCAAAAGGAAAAAGAAGCTAACGTGTTACAGGAGAAACTAATGAAGTAGCTGTACTTGCGGCAGTGCACAACAACCCATGGGTAACCGCCCAGCAATCACACCGCGATTCCGGTATGTCCGTAGTCACAGTGCAGCATAGTCATAAGTGTCATCCATACCACGAGTCGCTATATCAAGAACTTCATGGCGCCAATTTCTATAACAGGGTAGTGTTTTGTGAATGGGTACATCAACAAATGCAAAGCCCCACATGTTCTTTGTCGAGATACTATTTTCCGATGAGTCTACATTCACTAATCAAGGCAGCGCTAAACGGCTGGAGTGTAGGCAATCCCCATTGGTTACGGCAAGCAGACCATCAATGTCCATGGTCGGTTAACGTATGTTGTGGCATCATAGGGAACAAACTGATTGGTCCGTGTTTAATCGATAGCACGGTGAACGGACGCAAACATCGAACGTTTTTGGACGAGGAACTACCTATACTATTATAGTAACTTGTTCTGGACGTTCGACAACGTGTGTGGTTTCAGAATGATGGTTGTCCAGCACATTATGCAATTGAAGGACGGGAGGTATTAGAGCGTGTTTACACTAGTCGGTGGATCGACAGAGGTGATGCAATTAATTAGCCCGCCATGTCGCCGGATTTTGACTTGCAGGATTTCTTTCTGTGGGGATATTTAAAAGGTAAGGTATACCAGCAACTGCCAACAGGCTGCAAAGACATCGTCAACGGCATCAGAAATGCCTGTGCTAGCATTCCCACAGATACGCTCCTGTCCTGTGTACGGTCATTTGAAAATCGAATCACTGTGTTGAAGCTGGCGATACTACTTTCGAACACTTACTGTAGTTGAAAAAGTAGAGTAACGTTCGCCTCGGCCATGGCCACAGTTGCACGTCGAGTAGTTCCTTGTTCGCTATGTCGGAGGAATGCAACGTTGCGAATAGAGATTCCAATTATAAGTTATGTAATGCTGGCCTGTCCTGTGCTCGCAGTATGATGTAGGTGGAGTCCCAAGTGCCTTGGCATATTCAAGGACCCTCGAGTCGATTGGGGGTCGAATGTGGTATCATTGAATGTCTCCTCCGAGACGAACAAATTGAATTACAACTTTTAATGATCCGATGTGTAGTTTTCGATCTATTTCAATGTCTTCAGTCAAAATAAACAACTTTAGGTCACGCGATGTGTCACATTATAATGAATTAAGTAGATTTAATTTATGCCATGTTTCATAATTCCCAGAAAGATACATGAATTATTTAACTTAAATTCTCTCACTGCTATTCTTAACCCATTAATATGTTATCCTATTCTCAAAGAAAGAAAATAAAAATCACAATAATAACTGTTAACTGCTACAGTCAATCATGAAAACATTATACCATTTTCATTTTTTTTTTGAAAAAACTCGACAGAAAATAAACTACACACCACAAGAGATATTGTAACATTTTATATCTACACTTACTGAGTTCCTGGAAAAGTGAAAATGTGTACTACCTATGCCCTAATAGATTAAAATTTCAATTTTAATGCTGGTACGAAGTTACAACGTCATTCAGGATAACATTAAACCAGTCTTCAGGAACTAAGAATTTTTCCTATATCTAACGCTCTGGGCAAATTCAGATAGTGCCAGAATAAAATCAGGTGTTAATAAGAGGTGAAAACAAACAATATCAGTTCAGTACTGCAGGCTTACTTTGAAATATCAAGATATTTGTATCGACCTGGCATTGCTCAACTTAAATCGCTGTCGCCAGAAAATCTTTTCACGCAATTAAAGGATAATTAGAAGCCTAAAATCTGTTATGAGGTTGGGAAAACAAACTAAAATACTAATTAGAAATCACACAGGTAATAAAACTGTTACATTTACTGAAAAATAATGCAAGTAGGTCAAGCAGCAGCCATTTGAAACAAAAGTGGTAAATGGCACAAAGATACCCCGACTGGTAAAAATATACACTGATTGACTGTAACTTCTTTGAATCAGCCAAAATCTCACATAAATTTTGAACTATAATCCCTCCCTGTAGGATGATAATGTAGTAAATCACCAATTACTATGCTAGTACGAGCAGTGCAACTTTCTGTTCACCTTCATGTACCGACTAGTACCAGCCTAGCGGCTACTCTGTCCTGTATACCGCATCTGTCATTTCACCACTCATCATAAGGCCAGTCACATAAATGCTGTTGTTATCTTTGTTTTCATGGCTTTTGCAAATTGCGTATTGTGAATGTAAATGTGAATGTGAATGTGAATGTAATGTCTTTCGAAAATGTTCAAATGAGTGTGAAATCTTATGGGACTTAACTGCTAAGGTTATCAGTCCCTAAGCTTACACACTACTTAATCCAAATGATCCTAAGGACATACACACACACCCATGCCCGAGGGAGGACTCGAACCT
Organism: Schistocerca serialis cubense; assembly: GCF_023864345.2. Lineage (NCBI taxonomy): Eukaryota > Metazoa > Arthropoda > Insecta > Orthoptera > Acrididae > Schistocerca > Schistocerca serialis. Next base: position 308,993,104 of record NC_064639.1, read on the forward strand.
CTGCCGAGACCAGCCGCACAGTCCATGACTGCAGCGCCCTGGACCGCTCGGCTAATCCCGCGCTGCTTTCTCTGTCTTTAATTATTATAAATCCTCAATCAGAGAAAAATCACCACATACCGTGGATCTTTGAGAAGGGAGAGGAGAATAAAATGCATAATTATTCCTAAGTATTGTTATATAATTATTCCTAAATGCTGTAACAGCTTCAATATTTTCGAACCTTCCACCGAGGCTACAATAGGGAAGCGAGAGTCTACGTGCCGTAAGGCCATTGCTGATGTAGTGTCAGCACTGATAGTGTAGCGCTTCCCATGAGACCAGTGAGCTTTTCCAAACAGTCTGGGCGGGTTTTACCTATAGCTGGCCTGGGAAGCTGCTTGCTCTCTCTGTTACTGGCCTTGAAACGCAAAAACGCAACAGACCGATATCGGAGAGGCTGAAGTTTTCCATCTTGCCTCCCCACATGTAGGGCCCATGTATCATAGGGCACCTGCATCCTTTTTTTTCAATAAAACACTTTGTTGTCAATTATCCCTTCATCTTATCCCTTAAATTCATTGCCAATCCTGTCACCCACCTACTAGCGTGGCCATTATGTGCAGTGCAATGTCATTTATGTTATTTGTGCTATGATGTCATTTCCAGCCAAATGGTTCCGTCTTGGCGCTTCAGTTTTGACGTACATCAGTGTAGCATTGGCCATACGTAGATGAATGACATTAAGATATATTAGGGCCGTACTGACATAAAAAAAATGTTTGTGATATCTTATGGGACTTAACTGCTTAGGTCATCAGTCCCTAAGCTTACACATTACTTAACCTAAATTTACTGACATCGAATATGGTCATCTCTCCAGAGGCGTAGAGCACCAGCAACTTGTAGGAGCCGTCCTGCAGCAGGCCCTTCAGGTCTGTGAAGGGCATCTTAAGGCGGTGCGTAGCCAATGAGGCGGTGAGAGCGCCACAGTACGCAGTGTACACCAAAAGCGCAGACATCGACGCCACCAGCAGAGACGCCCGCACGCTGTCGCACGACTCCGTGTCTCGACCCCCGCCGCAACCTGCCGATCCCGTAGATGTCCATAAGCAGTTTGGTTTGCAAATAGCAAATTTCTTAAGAAGATATCCTAGGATGATCTAATTCACTCTATGAGGCTTGCTGTCAGGTGTTACACTTTATTCAGTTATCCTATTACTGTGTAATTTTACTGACGAAGCACGACTGCTTACAGCAAAAGGGGATGGCAATTTTATGCTTGAGAAACATTTGGGGTTTCATGTGATATTTCTTCAAATATGCCCACCCTTTCATCTTTCTGCATTTAAGGAAGTAACACAACATTTACGAATATAAGAGTGTCGAAGTAAGGAGTTATCTGAATCATATTTTAATTTACGGGATTTTTTTAAAGTAAACTAAAGCTAGAGAGAGAGAGAGAGAGAGACAGACAGAAATTGAAGCAGTAACTGTGTATTTCTTTCGTAGCTGAGACGGCGGCAGGCATATCTGTACCTTGCCAGTGAGGGATTCATCGTGGGGCCGCTTCAGTGAAAAGCATTTTTCGTCAAAATACTCATAAATAACTAGTAGACTTTCCTATGCTAAGCAGATCTGCATTCTTGAAAAGCGTCCAACAGTTGCCGAGGCTTCACTACAGAATCTCTGTGCAGGCATAATAAACGTCAGATTTCCTTTAACGTCAGTGAAGTCTTTACTGAATGCTAGTATACAAATAAAATGAACAAAATGTTCTGCCAGTGGCAGCACCTAACGGAGAAATCCAACCAATGGCCGAATGTGATGACCTCAATGTCGACTGGAAGTTACATCCTTCCCTCCAATTACAAGAAACGACAATACACTACTGGCCATTCAAATTGTTACACCACGAAGGTGACGTGCTACAGACGCGAAATTTAGCCGACAGGAAGAAGATGCTGTGATATGCAAATGATTAGTTTTTCAGAGCATTCACACAAGGTTGGCGCCGGTGGCGACACCTACAATGTGCTGACATGAGGAAAGTTTCTAACCGACTTCTCATACACAAACAGCACTTGACCGGCGTTGCCTGGTGAAACGTTGTTCTGATGCCTCGTGTAAGGACGAGAAATGCGTACCATCACGTTTCCGATATTGATAAAGATCGGATTGTAGCCTATCGCGATTGCGGTTTATCGTATCACGACATTGCTGCTCGCGTTGCTCGAGATCCAATGACTGTTAGCAGAATATGGAATCGGTGGGTTCAGGAGGGTAATACGGAACGCCGTGCTGGATCCCAACGGCCTCGTATCACTTGCAGTCGAGATAACTGGCATCTTATCCGCATGGCTATAACGGATCGTACAGCCACGTCTCAATCCCTGAGTCAGCATATTGGGACGTTTGCAAGACAACAACCATCTGCACGAACAGTTCGACGACGTTTGCAACAGCATGGACTAGCAGCTCGGAGACAATGGATGCGGTTACCCTTGACGCTGCATCACCGACACGAGCGCCTGCGATGGTGTACCCAACGACGAACCTGGGTGCACCAATGGCAAACCTTATTTTTTTGGAAGGAATGAATCCAGGTTCTATTTACAGCATCATGATGGTCGCATCCGTGTTTGGCAACATCGCGGTGAACGCACATTGGAAGCGTGTATTCGTCATCGCCATACTGGCGTATCACCCAGCGTAATGGTATGGGGTGCCATTGGTTACACGTCTCGGTCACCTCTTGTTCGCATTGACGACACTTTGAACAGTGGACGTTCCATTTCAGATGTGTTACGACCCTTGGCTCTACCCTTCATTCGATCCCTGCGAAACCCTACATTTCAGTAGGATAATGCACGACCGCATGTTGCAGGCCCTGCACGGGCCTTTCTGGATACAGAAAATGTTCGTCTGTTGCCCTGGCCAGCATATTTTCCAGATTTCTCACCAATTGAAAACGTCTGGTCAATGGTGGCCGAGTAACTGGCTCGTCACAATGCGCCAGTCACTACTCTTGATGAACTGTGGTATCGTGTTGAAGTTGCATTGGCAGCTGTACCTGTACACGCCTTCCAAGCTCTGTCCGACTCAATGCCCAGGCGTGTCAAGGCCGTTCTTACGGCCAGAGGTGGTTGTTCTGCGTACTGATTTCTCAGGATCTATGCACCCAAATTGCGTGAAAATGTAATCACATGTCAGTTCTAGTATAATATATTTGTCCAATGAATACCCGTTTGTCATCTGCATTTCTTCTTGTTGTAGCAATTTTAATGGCCAGTAGTGTATATGTCAACGAGACAAACACCAGTCGACTGACAACCACTGCATTGATTTTCTTAACAGTCTAACGTTGTTAGTGTACTAGTGTCTAAGGATGATGGCTCACTACCATAAAACGAGGCAAGTTTCGGTTTCATGTGATGATTAATTTTAAGATCTTTCCTCATGTTTTTCTATGTTGCTTAGGAAGCTTTGCAAATGTTACAGGACCTTGACGGCAAACGCCCTGAGATTTATTTCTATAAAGTTTGGTTGCTCCAGCAATTGAATTTTATTATTTTCTTCAGAACTTTTACTTACTTTCCGTTTTTCAACAATTTATTTGGTATTCTGGTTTTGCAGTCCAGTAACTAGTGCTTAATATCCACCCAGTCGTAAACTATATGTGGCCAGAGTATATCATCAGCTCTGATTATATTTATCAATTCTTTCGTTACTTTGTCTGTGTATTTAATTTGTGTACAATACTTAAAGATGCGTTTGAAGATGGGGGCGAAAGTTTTTTCGGAATTTTCCACTTGATTTCACTGCCTGTGCGTTGTCGAAAGACGCATTTGAAGATAGAGGGCAAAAGTCTTTTAGGACCTTTCCACTTCATTCTGAAACGCTACTTGTTGTCCCGTTCCATAGTTTTCTCAATAAATTCCGGTACAGGAGAATTATGGAGAGAGTGTTTTTTACTCTGCGGAAGTAAGTCCGTGGATGACAAGCAGAAGAGAATGGACCAAGCGGTGTTTATTTATTTATTCATTGATTTCTTATTTCGTGTGTGCCACGTTTCCCCGCATCCTTTCCCTTATACTACCTTGGACTGTATGAATGAGATATTATGTGAAGCAGCAGAAAGCTTTAGTCAGAGGTCGTAACATTGCATGAGTGCAGTGATTCTGTCGTAGGGTAGTACCAACCCCTAAACGCGAACAAGTTTGTCAAAGATAGTGTACAAGTCAGGGCAGAGAGGTCGCGGAGGCAGGAGTATTGGCTCTGTCAGGTTGGCGAACCATCCCCTCCACCACCTTTTGAACGAACAACGCTTAGGCGAGGTGTCCGCAGGTCCACTTGTTCCTGGGTAGCCACGCTGGACAGACGTGGAGACTCAGCTCTCGATTTTGGTAATGTTAACAAAGGTATCAGAATGTCTCAAAACTGCTCGTTAGTATGGTCCAGATGTTGAAATCAGGTGTAATATTACCACGAAACCCCCACAAGGGAGCTTATTTTCATAATTTAGTCAAATTTCAGTAGAACTCTGCGTTTGTGCCTTGGTTAGGCCACGCACCATGGGTCTTAAGCTCACGGTCGCATTATTGATCTGCCTTTAACAGAAGTCCACTCATTTAATGTACTTTAATGTGGTCTTTCTTTTACAGTAATATTTTGGTGTTTTTTTATTTATTTTTCATATGTTACCTTTGTGCACTTGCTTTCCCGCCACGTGGTCTGTTGGAGCAACCGCAACATTGGTAAACTATAGTTTCGGTCTGAAGATGTGTACTAGACGAGTGAATAACCATACTATAGTGGGCGAGTGTAAGATAGGGAAGGAATGATCTTGTGTGTCCATACTTTTGCATTTCTGATGGCTACCGCTACTTGGCCACATGTGTGGAATAGTACTGATGTGATAGTTAATGTTGCTTGTGCCCCCATAACTACACTCCTGGAAATTGAAATAAGAACACCGTGAATTCATTGTCCCAGGAAGGGGAAACTTTATTGACACATTCCTGGGGTCAGATACATCACATGATCACACTGACAGAACCACAGGCACATAGACACAGGCAACAGAGCATGCACAATGTCGGCACTAGTACAGTGTATATCCACCTTTCGCAGCAATGCAGGCTGCTATTCTCCCATGGAGACGATCTTAGAGATGCTGGATGTAGTTCTGTGGAACGGCTTGCCATGCCATATCCACCTGGCGCCTCAGTTGGACCAGCGTTCGTGCTGGACGTGCAGACCGCGTGAGACGACGCTTCATCCAGTCCCAAACATGCTCAATGGGGGACAGATCCGGAGATCTTGCTTTCCAGGGTAGTTGACTTACACCTTCTAGAGCACGTTGGATGGCACGGGATACATGCGGACGTGCATTGTCCTGTTGGAACAGCAAGTTCCCTTGCCGGTCTAGGAATGGTAGAACGATGGGTTCGATGACGGTTTGGATGTACCGTGCACTATTCAGTGTCCCCTCGACGATCACCAGTGGTGTACGGCCAGTGTAGGAGATCGCTCCCCACACCATGATGCCGGGTGTTGGCCCTGTGTGCGTCGGTCGTATGCAGCCCTGATTGTGGCGCTCACCTGCACGGCGCCAAACACGCATACGACCATCATTGGCACCAAGGCAGAAGCGACTCTCATCGCTGAAGACGACACGTCTCCATTCGTCCCTCCATTCACACCTGTCGCGACACCACTGGAGGCGGGCTGCACGATGCTGGGGCGTGAGCGGAAGACGGCCTAACGGTGTGCGGGACCGTAGCCCAGCTTCATGGAGACGGTTGCGAATGGTCCTCGCCGATACCCCAGGAGCAACAGTGTCCCTAATTTGCTGGGAAGTGGCGGTGCGGTCCCCTACGGCACTGCGTAGGATCCTACGGTCTTGGCGTGCATCCGTGCGTCGCTGCGGTCCGGTCCCAGGTCGACGGGCACGTGCACCTTCCGCCGACCACTGGCGACAACATCGATGTACTGTGGAGACCTCACGCCCCACGTGTTGAGCAATTCGGCGGTACGTCCACCCGGCCTCTCGCATGCCCACTATACGCCCTCGCTCAAAGTCCGTCAACTGCACATACGGTTCACGTCCACGCTGTCGCGGCATGCTACCAGTGTTAAAGACTGCGATGGAGCTCCGTATGCCACGGCAAACTGGCTGACACTGACGGCGGCGGTGCACAAATGCTGCGCAGCTAGCGCCATTCGACGGCCAACACCGCGGTTCCTGGTGTGTCCGCTGTGCCGTGCATGTGATCATTGCTTGTACAGCCCTCTCGCAGTGTCCGGAGCAAGTATGGTGGGTCTGACACACCGGTGTCAAAGTGTTCTTTTTTCCATTTCCAGGAGTGTATCTGATTCGCCGACAATGAAGTGCGTTAGGTAAAATACACGGCTTAAACTCTTGTATCTTGAAAGTTCAGATTTTAATGCCCATTGATAGAACAAAGACTCGCAAAATTTTCCCGCCATATGATAGTAAATGTCCTTCCCCCCAGCTGAGTAACGTGGTGTTGTTTCAGAAAGAAAGATTGAAGCAAAATTGACAGTCATAGTTAAGTGCACCACTTGCTACCCTTTCTTCAGCATACGTTTCAGCGAAAATTGAAATATTTAGGCAAATACTCGTCCACCCTGACCGTTTTCGCTTGTAGTGTCTTTGCTGGACTTGTTATGCGTGACCTATAGTAACTGACTGTAATAAGCATGGGTTACGTATAATTGTGTGCCTTAATAAAATTACATTGAAGCCAGGTCTGCGCTCCCCTCTCCCTTTCCATAATTACGTGGCGAAAGTGAATCATGTTAACTAGAGACACCAGTTGTGACGATGTATATTCCAACAGACACACGGCTAGTTATTGAAATGCCATCGGTATTGAATAAATATCAATTAACCTGTACCCTCGACTGATTATATCCTCCCTTCATCATAAAGAACAGGTGAAAGTCAGTACCACAGCTGAATGCTGGATCATGAAAGTAAATAATGGCTCTATGCTCTCTATTAAGCCCTGCATAGGAGCCTTCTGTAGTGGTTCCAAAAATTTTGCGTTATCCGTTGCATTCAAATTTTTACCGGTTGGTTAAACCCACCCGCTAGAAACAGTTTATACCCCAGCAGTAACTGTAATTTCGTGGACCACATGAATTTGTTAAACCATTACTACAGAGAGTAACATGCAGCAGCTGTAGGATGGGACAAGCGGCGGTAATCTTCCTACCAGGTCGAGTTATAACATTAACTGTACCACCACGAGTATGAAGATTACGTTGCAATTTCAAGGTTAATTTACCACGTCCTGTTTCATGTGTTATGTATGACCTTCAGAAATTCCTGTGCTTCGTACTACAGCACTAGATTTGAGATGGGCATCGTAGTGTTAACGCAACATGAGGATACTTTGCCTTAAAATACATGAATAACCACGATTCTGAAGAAGGTGACTCTAGTAACATGACGTGTCACGAGAGCTGGCAACAAAGGTGAGTTGATACAGAAAGAATAGACACTTGTTCAAAACTTGTAGATAAAAGCAAAGTACAGCTAAAAAGTATAAAATGGAGGACTTACCCTAGAAGAAACATTTTGAACTCAAAAACTACTTCAAACAGGAAAACATTTTCTGAGAGAAACCTGCACTTGTAAAATTTCCATTGCGCAAAAAAGTTTAACTAACTAGAAAAAATTCCATTTCCTGTTTATATTTTTCATTTCCTTGATTGCATTGTATGTTAAAACGTTTTTATATAATTTTTAATGAACATTTCTACAATTTATCTTTTTGGGACCATTTAATATTGTACATACTATTAAGTTGGATTTCCTCCATGTCTACACATTTCATAAAAAACATAATCCTCAGCTTGGATTATTCATTTTTCATACTTTTAAATCTCATAGATGGAGACTTTCCACTTCACTTTTTCAAAATTTTCTTCCCCAAATATCTAAATATAACTATCAGGCTGTCTAATATTTTAATATCCACCTGAGAGACAATTTCAGATATTTCCATATTTTTCAATGATCTGACAGTTGAAGTTTCAATATTTTGTTATTAATTGCAAGCTGAATTACAGAGATTCGAAACTGATCCAGTTATGCATGGGAAATAATTCTTCAAAATGTTCCTCTTCAGCAGCACTCTGGCGAGACATAAATGTCTTACAAAAAAAGGAAGTTACTCACATAGACTATTTAAATCTGAATATACGATGAGTTTCACAAGACAGTGTACGCCATTATTTGTAAGTAATAAAAGACAATTATAAATATATGTTTACATGAAAACATATGTTATTACTAATTGCACAATTACCTAATAGTTAATCCAATCGCCTCCTTTGTCGAGTATTGCTTCGCGCCTTAGCCTTCTCTCCTGTAAATCATCATCGTTCCCAACCTCTAAATACCGTTGGGCCCACTTTGCAATGAGTGTCTTTGACCTTCAAAGAATTTTAGCAGCAGCTCCATATGAAAGCTTTGGTCCTTTTGGATGATCTACAAGAAGCATTACCTCGTGACGCTTCAAAAATTTGGCACTAATTTCAAACTGCAACTGACAAAATAAAACATTCCACTCCCACGGTGTTTATTCATACACAGCGCAAAAGCGCATTGATTACAGATTCAATACCACTATCAGAGATGTCACTGCGGACGTTACATTTAAAATTATCGTGTATACTTTCACATTTAAAATTATGGCGTACCCTTTCTTGTGGAAATGATTGTAAGATATACCTCTAACATTTACAGATTTAAAGTTTATTTAAACAATTAATGTTTCGTATTAATTTTAATTTTCTTTATTATACAGTTTTGCTCTAAATGCAACAGTTTTTGCATTTTATGAGTAATTCTAATTATTGATCTGACGGAACAACATTTTTCTCAAATTTATTTTCATTAATGAGAAAAGAAGAATATATGAGTGAAATCTGAGCCACAGTTGGGACAGCAGATCTCCTGCACATTAGGCAGATCTGTAAGCATTACAACACCGTGGAAGGCGTGTACTGACGTCTGTGTTATGGAGGGAACTGGACTAGGGTTGTCCGTGCATGTTTGTTATCCTTAGTGTTATGGTGTTGTAAGAGGTTACCACATATACATAGTAAGCAGGAAACGCAGGTTTAAGTCCCAGCTATGGCACAAATTTTAAGGCATTTCCTCAGCTTCTAGCATTGTTGAATTATAATTATTATAATTAATCACGAATTATTATTACATCATAGTAGAATTTATATCGTAACATATCATATCCAGTTCTAAATGCGACCACATACGACTGCTTATCACATATATTGTTTATTTGATTCAAATATTATGTTGTTTTCAGTCATACATAATTTAATATAAGTTATTCCTCACATCCTGACAAATTCTAGCCAGACCTTTCAAAAAATACATACCTTGCATGAAGAATACTCCTGTGACGTGTAATACATGACTGTATGTCTGGCTTTGGTCGTCGTGATACTCCACACGTGCTCTGTACCTCCTCTGAACTCTGAGGACAGCCCAGACGAGGGCAGTGATTGCGATAATGCACAGCCAGAGACGCACATCGAAGGGCCGCAGAAAGCTATTCCACGTCATCTCCTCCTCCTTTGGCTCCTGAATAATTACGACCACCCTGCAAGCAGGAACTAAAAACAGGTTACTGATTCTTGTTATCCAAATAGATCACCTGCTTTAATCTATAGAATTAAATATTCTCTGCTACAAAACATATACATCTGTGAAATCACAATACTCAAAGGTATGATCGAATTAATCCAAATTTGCAAAACACTGGTGCTGACATTTCAGAGCCCATTATGGCTCTGTGGAGTGAATGGTGATTATTTGTGTTGTGACCACATTCTGTGGTGTAGAACACCTTCTTTACTACATACAAGTGTATGCTATCTACTGGTCCCACACATGGATCATACAACCTGAGATGCACGCTCTGTACGATCAAAGACATAACGCTACAGCAAACCCGTTTCCTACAGATCGATCACTCTGATCTACACAAATGTAATATACTGTAGCTATTAAGATAAAGAAACTCACTTTTACTTGGTTTCATATTTCAGTTTAGTTTCATGTTTATCGTCCCCTGACACTGTGAATATCATTGAACTTCCTGGTGATACAAGAGAGGCCACCATTTAGTCATCAGTCTGCAGTATTACTTACATTACTGGCCATTAAAATTGCTACACCAAGAAGAAATGCAGATGATAAAAGGGTATTCATTGGACAAATATATTATACTAGAACTGACATGTGATTGCATTTTCACTCAATTTGGGTGCATAGATCCTGAGAAATCAGTACCGGAACCACCACCTCTGGGCGTAATAATGGCCTTGATACACCTGGGCACTGAGTCAAACAGAGCTTGGATGGCGTGTACAGGTACAGCTGCCAATGCAGCTTCGAAACGATACCACAGTTCATTAAGAGTAGTGACTGGCGTATTGTGACGAGCCAGTTGCTCGGCCACCATTGACCAGACGTTTTCAGTTGGTGAGACATCTGGAGTATGTGCTGGCCAGGGCAGCAGTCGAACATTTTCGGTATCCAGAAAGGCCCGAACTGGACTTGCAATATGCGGTCGTGCATTATCTTGCTGAAATGTAGGGATTCGCAGGATCGAATGAAGGGTAGAGCCACGGGTAGTAACACATCTGAAATGTAACGTTCACTGTTCAAAGTGCCGTCAATGCGAACAAGAGGTGACCGAGACGTGTAACCAATGGCAACCCATACCATCACGCCGGGTGATACGCCAGTATGGCGATGACGAATACACGCTTCCAATGTGCGTTCACCGCGATGACGCCAAACACGGATGCGACCATCATGATGCTGTAAACAGAACCGGGATTCATCCGAAAAAATAACGTTTTGTCATTCGTGCACCCAGGTTCGTAGTTGAGTACACCATCGCAGGCGCTCCTGTCGGTGATGCAGCGTCAAAGGTAACTGCCGCCATGGTCTCCGAGCTGATAGTTCATGCTGCTGCAAACGTCGTCGAACTGTTCGTGCAGATGGTTGTTGTCTTGCAAACGTCCCCATCTGTTGACTCATGGATCGAGACGTGGCTGTACGATCCGTTATAGCCATGCGGATAAGATGCCTGTCATCTCGACTGCTAGTGATACGAGACTGTTGGGATCCAGCACGGCGCTCCGTATTACCCTCCTGAACCCACCGATTCCATATTCTACTAACAGTCATTGGATCTCGACCAAACCGAGCAGCAATGTCGCGATACGATAAGCCGCAATCGCGATAGGCTACAATCCGACCTTTATGAAAGTCGGAAACGTGATGGTACGCATTTCTCCTCCTTACACGAGGCATCAGAACAACGTTTCACCAGGCAACGCCGGTCAAGTGCTGTTTGTGTATGAGAAATCGGTTGGAAACTTTCCTCATGTCAGCACATTGTAAGTGTCGCCACCGGCGCCAACCTTGTGTGAATGCTCTGAAAAGCTAATCATTTGCATATCACAGCATCTTTTTCCTGTCGGTTTAATTTCGCGTCTGTAGCACGTCATCTTCGTGGTGTAGCAATTTTAATGGCCAGCAGTGTATTTATTGCTCGAAGACCTTTGAACATCTCGAGTCTTTGCATTCGTTTGGAACTTTTTTGCTAAGTGTTAGAATTTTCACAGAAGTTTCAGTATAGCTGTTGGATGACAACGAAGGTCTCTTATTTTAAGCCATAGGTGACTTACCGCGAGAAGACGAGTGGCAGCGAGAAATCTACTGTTACCCCTTGACGCTGCATGTTGGACGAAACCAAATATAAGTCTATATTCGTGCTCGAAAGAAAATAGAATACTGCAACTTGGCGCAAAGAACACTTGTGTGTTGTATCTGTCAATATGAATTGAAGCCAAGTCTTTTTGACACGAGAAATAAAGATTATCACAATAACAAAACGTTATACAGTGTCAGACGGAATATGCTGTACATTAAAAGAGCGTAGGCTGGAGACAACACTGGAGGAAACCAAAAGGAAAATATAAACTCAGCCTTCACATTATTGTTGAGACAGATATCGCTGAGGCCTCGAAGAGAAGTGGTGCTATCACTGAGTATGTTAGTACCTAACGCATATTTTGAACATAATTTATCCACCAGTGGCATGGAATTATAGAGTAATTGATAACTTCTTGGAGAAAAGTAATTGATTTTGTCATCAGCATCCTGTCTCGTCAATTTATGTCGCACAAGCTCTCAGTCAAGTTCGAAACGAGTATTCGTCGTCTAAAAGAAATCGTTTTCGAAGAAATGTCAAGCTTTCCCACTCACATCGTCCCCTGCATCACTCCTTCATCTGTAACGCCATTTTCTTCCTTTTGTGGTGTTCACTGCCACGGCATATAATGCATCGGCTGTAGAGGGCCGGCCGGTGTGGCCGAGCTGTTCTAGGCGCTTCAGCCTGGAACCGCGCGACCGCTACGGTCGCAGGTTCGAATTCTGCCTCGGGCATGGATGTGTGTGTTGTCCTTAGGTTAGTTAGGTTTAAGTAGTTCTAAGTTCTAGGGGACTGATGACCTCAGATGTTAAGTCTCATACAGCTCAGAGCCATTTGAACCATCTGAAGCTGTAGAGGAAATCGAGGTATACTGATTACTGTCTGCTAATTGCGTGTGCAGTACTGCTGTGCGCTTTTTGCTACTTTAACCAAATGCGACCTGTCCCATTTCCTTTACCGTGCAGTTTGTTGCACACTTTAATGAACGGGTAAATGAGCATTAATGCATGTCCAAAGACGTGATGAAAAATCTAAACAAAAATACTAACTAGCTTAGTACTTCCTTTTCTTAGTCAACAATTTACAGTCATCGACAGGATTATATTGAACTCTAGCGAAATACAGGGTAATCCAGAAATCAACCAATAAAATTTCATGTAGTGTTTGTGGATATTTTTTGCACCTTTGTCTCCAGTCATTCGTTAAGAGTAGTTCTGTTTCGTTTCAATTCTTACCGTCACTTATATCTTTATATACATTGCACTGAAAATATCTGCACAATACGGCATGCACTGTGTGTTCCTCGTAAAATAACTTGTTCCACCCAGTAACAGCACAATGAGCTTTTCCTGTAGCTATGGCAACCACATCACTGGTGGTTGTGTTCTGTATTTTACATTTTAGTAATTGCATAACTGAGTTAGCAAATAGAATAAATTATAGTTACAACATTACTCTGTAATGAGTCACCAGAAACCACTGTTCCCTTATACCAAAATACTCAGAAGATATTACTAAACAAACTTTGACATTTTGTCATTGGAATTTGGGTTCAATCTGTATATTACACACCACCATTAGTCACAAATATTCTCATTTTCTTGCACTATTTGTACATTTCGATCTTGCGTGTCGATTTCCGTTCTTTTAATTTGTTATTTAGGTTAGTTACACTCCTTGAACGTCTATTACCTTCTACGAAAACTTCTGGAACATGCCTATCACAATAAACAAGAGAAAAGAAGAGTAGGAATGGCAAATAACATAATAAGATTACCAGAGTAGATGGAGATGGAAAGAACATCCTCTGAATTCATCTTTCGTAAATAGTTTGCAGCCCTGCATTTTACGATGGCATATTCCTTATATGTTAATCGGCAAACCACTGAGAAGTGCATGGTAGAGAATACGTTCCACTGAATCTGTTTTTAGGACGTTTTAGCATTCCTTTCGTGTGTAGAGCGCAGGAGAATAATTGCTGAAATGACCTCGTGTGTGAACTAACTAGTTTCAAATTGTCTTTGCTTTTTCTGTGGGACTGATATGTAGAGGAATTGTAATTTATTCTTAGACACATCATTTAAAGTGTGTTCCACAAACTTTCGAAGTAGGTTTTCACAGCTACTCTCTTCCTTCAGGTGTCTACCACTTCAGTTCCTTCGGTATCTTCGTGACTATTTTCTCCGTATCTTTTCAGTATCCTCGGTTCGTCCAATCGGGCCCTATATACGAAGCGAAACACTAGACAGACAGCCTACTAGAAATATTAACCAAATTTACAGTATCCTAATCAATGAAAATACTTGGTTATTCTAATTACGTAGCATTACATGCTACACTGCTGGGCATTAACATTGCTACACCAAGATGAAATGCAGATGATAAACGGGTATTCATTGGACAAATATTACTAGAACTGAAATGTGTTTACATTTTCACGCAATTTGGGTGCATAGATCCTGAGAAATCAGTACCCAGAACAACCACCTCTGGCCGTAATATCGGCCTTGATAGGCCTGGGCATTGAGCCAAACAGAGCTTGGATGGCGTGTACAGGTACAGCTGCCCATGCAGCTTCATCGCGATTCCACAGTTCATCAAGAGTAGTGACTGGCATATTGTGACGAGCCAGTTGCTCGGCCACCATTGACCAGACGTTTTCAGTTGGTGAGACATCTGGAGTATGTGCTGGCCAGGGCAGCAGTCGAACACTTTCGGTATCCAGAAAGGCCCGAACTGGACTTGCAATATGCGGTCGTGCATTATCATGCTGAAATGTAGGGTTTCGCAGGGATCCAATGAAGGGTAGGGCGACGGGTTGTAATACATCTGAAATGTAATGTCTAATGTTCAAAATGCCATCAATGCGAACAAGAGGTGACCGAGACGTGTAACCAATGGCACCCCATACCATCACGCCGGGTGATACGCCAGTATGGAGATGAATACACGCTTCCAATGTGCGTTCACCGAGATGTTGCCAAACATATATGCGACCATCATGATGCTGTAAACAGAACCAGGATACATCCGAAAAAATAACGTTTTGCCATTCGTGCACCCAGGTTCGGCGTTGAGTACACCATCGCAGGCGCTCGTGTCGGTGATGCAGCGTCAAGAGTAACCGCAGCCATGGTTTCCGAGCTGATAGTCCATGCTGCTGCAAACGTTGTCGAGCTGTTCGTGCAGATGGTTGTTGTCTTGCAAACGTCCCCATCTGTTGACTCATGGATCGAGACGTGGCTGCACGATCCGTTAAAGCCATGCGGATAAGATGCCTGCCATCTCGAGTGCTAGTGATGCGAGGCTGTTGGGATTCAGCACGGTGTTCCGTATTACCCTCCTGAACCTACCGATTCCATATTCTACTAACAGTCATTGGATCTCGACCAACCCGAGCAGCAATGTCGCGATACGATAAACCGCAATCGCGATAGGCTACAATCCGACCTTTATGAAAGTCGGAAACGTGATGGTACGCATTTCTCCTCCATGCACGAGGCATCAGAACAACGTTTCGCCAGGCAACGCCGGTCAATTGCTGTTTGTGTATGAGAAATCGGTTGGAAACTTTCGTCATGTCAGCACGTTGTAGGTGTCGCCACCGGCGCCAACCTTGTGTGAATGCTCTGAAAAGCTAATCATTTGCATATCACAGCATCTTCTTCTTGTCGGTTAAATTAAGCGTCTGTAGCACGGCATCTTCGTGGTGTAGCAATTTTAACGGCCAGTAGTGTATTTTTAAACGTTATGTCCGCTGAGTGCTCCGCGCAGCTGACTGCGATACTGGGGACCTGGTTTCGATTCCCAGCTGGGTCGGACATTTTACGAAGGGGGGACCCAAAAATAATCGGAATCGAACTTCCGCGCGCGCAAGCTTTGTAGTTATGCGTGGTGCCACGAGGTGGCCTTAGTAGGGGTCTCCCACGCCATTCTGTAAACTGGAGTCAATTGTAGGTAAGTGGTTTGTTTGCGGTGCTCCGTTGTTCGTGTTGCTGTTTGAACCCTTCGGCGTTTAATAACACGGTCGACAAGAAGGAGCAAAGAGTCTGTGTGAAATTTTGTTTTCTGTTGGGCACAACTGCGCCGAGAGTATTGGATGCTTTGGCAAACCTTTAATGACGAAGAATTTTGTAAATCACAGATCTACAAGAGGTTTTCTCGTTTAAAATCTGGCAACGTGCCTACTGAAACATGCAATGCCCCAATCGTCCTACGATAGGAAGAAGTGACGAAAATATTGCAGCAATAAAACGCTGAGTTGATCAAAATCGTCGAAGTACCATTGACCAAATTTCTGAAGAAATGAAAGTGTCAGGAGCACGATTCATCGAATTTTAACCGAAGAATTGCACATGAGATGGCTGTCTGCAAGATTTGTTCCTCACTTGCTCACGAATGACCAAAGAGAAAATCGGATGTATGTTTAGTAGTAAGTGGGAACATTGGGTGCACTAGGACATAATTCACTGAGTAAACCCAGCTCGTGTGAGATCAGTTGTCACGGTTTGACCAACAGGTTAGACGGACATCGTTCTACCCAATTCAAAAGCACTGTTTGCACAGCGCTCTTAGGTGATTTGTGCTAGAGCTTGCTTTCGCGTTTCCATTTCGTTTCATTGCTCTTTGAACCGCGCTTGGAATAACAGTGAGCTTTCCAGCCACACAAGATGGTGAACGATTTGTGACCCTGCATGTGCGAGTTCTTCTTGTACACTGATCGGCACTGTCTTCGAGTTTGGATTACTTCTGGCCACTCTATCTGGGTATTACAAATTTTACATCGGTTGCCATAGAATGTAACCAAATCGAGTAACAACTGTATTAGATCTAACGAAACAATCCCGTTCTAGGCAGTTAGAACGAGCAGGTACCTAAAGTCGACGGAGAACAGCCATTACCTGACTCCTCACGACCCTCCATGGAGCTTCAGATTTCCGGATTATGTTTCACGTTTCATCTTTTTTGTAGTGGAAAAGTATATCTTTTTGAATAGAGCTCGTGCTGGTAACGTCTCAGTTCCACCCTACAGTAACCTAAATACCGGGTGATCAAATAGTCAGTACAAATTTGAAAACTTAATAAACCACCGAATAACGTAGATAGAGAGGTAAACATTGACACACATGATTGGAATGACATGGGGTTTTATTAGAACCAAAAAAAAAAAAAAAAAAAAACAAAGTTCACAAAATGTCCGATATATGGCGCTGGACAGCAAAACGTCAGTGACTGCGCATGACAATCGTGTATTGAAAGGAGCTCTAATGAGAGAGAGAATCACTGATTTAGTGAAGCGGAGGGCATTTCCGCTGTGGGCGTTTCAAAAGATCGCGGAAGATGACGACTGGTTGAGTAACGTGTTGTGGACCGACGAAGCTCATTTCATGCTCCGAGGGTCTGTCAACGCCCACAACTGCAGAATTTGGGCTATCGAAAATCTTAGAACTGTTGTGGAAACTCCACTGCACGACAAGAAAGTCCCGGTATGCGTTGGATTTACCACATCTACCGTCATCGGGCCTTTTTTCTTCGAGGAAATGCGTGATTCTAGTTTTGTAACTGCTACCGTGACGGGTGAGAGGTACGCCGATATGTTACAGCATCGTATCATCCCCAGCCTGGCTGATAAACACCTGCTGGACGTACGATGTTTATGCAGTATGGCGCTCCACCCCATATTGCAAGACGCGTGAAAGATCTCTTGCCCGCGTCGTTTGGTAATGATCTTGTGCTCAGCCGCCACTTTCGTCATACTTGGTCTCCCAGGGCCCCAGACCTCAGTCCGTGCGATTATTGGCTTTGGGGTTACCTCAAGTTGCAAGTGTCTCGTGATCGACCGACATCTCTTGGGATGCTCAAAGACGACATCCGACGCCAATGCCTCACCATAACTCCGGACATGCTTTACAGTGCTGCTCACAACACTATTCCTCGACTACAGCTATTGTTGTGGAATTATGGGGGACTTACTGAGCATTTCCTGTAAAGAGCATCACCTTTGCTTTCTCTTACTTTGTTATGCTAATTATTGCTATTCTGATCAGATGAAGCGCCATCTGTGCGACAATTTTTGAACTTTTGTATTTTTTGGTTCTAATAAAACCCCATGTCATTCCAAGCATGTGTGTCAATTTGTACCTCTCTATCTACATTATTCCGTGATTTATTCAGTTTTCAAATTTATACTTACTTTTTGATCACCCGGTATATCTGCCTTATAAGTGTCACGGTCGCCCGATGGACCACGGACTTTGCCGTTGGTGGGGAGGCGTGCGTGCCTCACCAATACTGATGGCCGTGACGTAGGTGCAACCACAATGGAGGGGTGTCTGTTGTGATGCCAGACAATCGTGTGGTTCATGAAGAGGGGCAGCAGTCTTTTCAGTAGTTGCAGGGGCAACAGTCTGGACGATTGACTGATCTGGCCTTGTAACACTAACCGAAACGGCTCTTCTGTGCTGGTACTCCGAACGGCTGAAACCATAGAAGAAACCACAGCCGTAATTTTTCCCGAGGGCATGAAGCTTTGCTGTATGGTTACATGATGATGGCGTCCTCTTGGGCAAAATATTCCGTACGTAAAATAATCCTCCATTCGGATCTCCGCGCAGGGAATATTCAGGAGGACGTCGTTATCAGGAGGAACAAAACTGGCGTTCTACGGATCGTAGCGGGCAATGTCAGATCCCTTAATCGGGCAGGTAGGTTCGAAAATTTAAAAACGGAAATGGATAGGTTAAAGTTAGATATAGTGGGAATTAGTGAAGTTCGTTGGCAGGAGTAAGAAGACTTCTGGTCAGGTGAATACAGGGTTATAAATAGAAAATCAGATAGGGATAATGCAGGAGTAGGTTTAATAATGAATTAAAAAAATAGGATTGCGGGTCAGCTACTGCAAACAGCATCGTGAACGCATTATTGTAGCCACGAAGCCCACGCCTACCACAGTAGTACATGTCCGTATGCCAACTAGCTCCGCAGTTGAAGAAGAGATTGAAGAATTATATGATGAGATAAAACAAATTATTCAGATAGTGAAGGGAGATGAGAATTTAATAGTCATGGGGGACTCGAATTCCATACTAGGAAAAGGAAGAGAAGAAAAAGTAGTAGGTGAATATGGATTGGTGGTAAGGTATGAAAGAGGAAGCTGGCTGGTAGAATTTTGCAGAATCCTCAAAGAAGGTTGTATACGTGGAAGAGGCCTGGAGACACTGGAAGGTTTCAGGTAGATTATATATTGGTAACACAGAGATTAAGGAAACAGGTTTTTAATTGTAAGACATTTCCAGAGGCAGATGTGGAAACTGACCACAATCTATTGGTTATGAACTGTAGATTAAAACTGAAGAAACTGCAAAAAGGTGGGAGTATAAGGAGATGGGATCTGGATAAACTGACAAAAGCAGAGGTTGTACAGTGTTTCACGGAGAGCATAAGGGGCGATTGACACCTATGGGGGAAAGAAATACAGTAGTAAAAGAATGGGTAGCTTTGAGGGATGAAGTAGTGAAGGCAGCAGAGGATAAAGTAGGTAAAAAGAGGAGGGATGGTAGAAATCCTTGGTTAACAGAAGAGACACTGAATTTAATTGAGGAAAGAAGAAAATATAAAAATGCAGTAAATGAAGTAAGCAAAAAGGAATACAAACGTCTCAAAAATGAGATCGACAGGAAGTGCAAAAAGGCTAAGCAGGGATGGCTAGAGTACAGATTTAAGGGTGTAGAGGCATATATCACTATAGGCAAGATAGATACTGTCTAAAGGAGAATTAGAGAGACTTTTGGAGAAAAGAGAACATGTTGTATGAATATCAAGAGCTCAGATGGAAGCCCAGTTCTAAGCAATGAAGGGAAAGCAGAAAGGTGGAAGGGGTATGTGGTGTCACCGCCAGACACCACACTTGCTAGGTGGTAGCCTTTAAATCGACCGCGCCGGCCGCGGTGGTCTAGCGGTTCAGGCGCTCAGTCCGGAACCGCGGGACTGCTACGGTCGCAGGTTCGAATCCTGCCTCGGCCATGGATGTGTGTGATGTCCTTAGGTTAGTTAGGTTTAAGTAGTTCTAAGTTCTAGGGGACTGATGACCACAGATGTTAAGTCTCATAGTGCTCAGAGCCATTTTTGAAATCGACCGCGGTCCGCTAGTATACGTCGGACCCGCGTGTCGCCACTATCAGTGATTACAGACCGAGCGCCGCCACACGGCAGGTCTAGAGAGACTTCCTAGCACTCGCCCCAGTTGTACAGCCGACTTTGCTAGCGATGGTTCACAGACAAATTACACTCTCATTTGCCGAGACGATAGTTAGCATAACCTTCAGCTACGTCATTTTCTACGACCTAGCAAGGCGCCATTATCATTTGCTATTTATCTTGTGATGCATGTACCGTCAGACCGATGTTTACCATTTATGGATTAAAGTTACGTATTCCAACAGCTACGTACTTTACTTGCTAGACTCAAATCCTTTAACTGTTCCAGACCTCACGCCAGCCCGCGTGAGCTTAAACGCGTGCCTTTCGGCTTCACCTCCTAGTGGCTTGGCTGTCTTGCCAAGTCACAACAGGGTATATAGAGGGTCTATACAAGGGCTATGTACTTGAGGGCAATATTATGGAAATGAAAGAGGACGTAGGGGAAGATGAAATGGGAGATATGTTACTGCATGAAGATTTTGAAGCAACACTGAAAAACGTAAGTCGAAACAAGGCCCCGGGAGAAGACAACATTCAATTAGAACTACTGATAGCCTTGGGAGAGGCAGCCCTGACAAAATTGTACCACTTGGTGAGTAAGATGTATGAGACAGGCGAAATTCCCTCAGACTTCAAGAAGTATATAGTAATTCCAACCCCAAAGAAAGCAGGTGTTGACAGGTGTGAAAATTAGAGGACTATCACCTAAATAAGTCACGACTGCAAAATACTGACACTATTTCTTTATAGACGAATGGAAAAACTGATAGAAGTTGACCTTGGGTAAGATCAGTTCGGATTCCGTAGAAATGTTGGAACACGTGAGGCAAAACTGACCATACCACTTACCTTAGAAGATAGATTAAGGAAAAGCACACCTACGTTTCTGGCATCTGTAGACTTAGAGACAGCTTGTTGATTGGAGTACCCTCTTTCAAATTTTGAAAGTGGCACGGGTCAAATATAGGGAGCGAAAGACTATTTACTGTTTGTACTGATACCAGATGGAAGTTATAAGAGTCGAGGGGCATAAAAGGCAAGTAGTGGTTGGGAAGAGAGTGAGACAGGCTTGAAGCCTATCACCGATGTTATTCAATATGTATACTGAGCAAGCAGTAAAGGAAACACAAGAAAATATGGAGTAGGAATTAAAATCCATGGAGAAAAAATAAAAACTTGAATTTTGGTGACGACATTGTAATTCTGTCAGAAACAGCCAATAACCTGGAAGAGCATTTAAACGGAATGGACAGTGTCTTGAAAGGAGGATATAAGATAAACATCAACAAAAGCAAAACGAGGATAATGGAATGTAGTCAAATTAAATCACGTTATACTGAGGGAATTAGATTAGGAAATGAGACACTTAGAGTAATAGATGAATCTTACTATTTGGGGAGCAAGATAACTGATGATGGTCGAAGTAGAGAGGATATAAAACGTAGACTGGCAATGGCTAGGAAAGTGTTTCCGAAGAAGAGAAATTTGTTAACATCGAGTATAGATTTAAGTGTTATGACGTCTTTTCTGAAAGTACTTGTATGGAGTGTAGCCATGTATGGAAGTGAAACATAGACGATAAATAGTTTAGACGAGAAGAGAATAGAAGATTTCGAAATGTGGTGCTAAGGAATATTTCTTAAGATTGGATTGGTAGATCACGTAACTAATGAAGAGGTATTGAATGGAATTGGGGAGAATAGGAATTAGTGGCAAAACTTGAATAGAAGGGATCAGTTGATAGGACATGTTCTGAGGCATCAAGGGTTCACAAATTTAGCATTGGAGGGCAGCGTGGATGGTAAAAATCGTAGAGGGAGGCCAAGAGATGAATACACTAAACAGATTCAGAAGGATGTAGGGTGCAGTAGTTACTTGGAGATGAAGCAGCTTGCACAGGATGGAGTAGCATTGAGAGCTGCATCAAACCAGTCTCTGGACTGAAGACCACATCAACAAAAAACAACAAGTGCCACGGTCGAAACCACAATCAAGTCCAAATCCAAAGGCAGAATCTTTAATGAAGTACAACATTTAGAACTGAAAGTACTTTTATTACCGACACTAAAGCACAGGCAGAACAGAACTGACTCCCTAGACAGAGAGTGCAACTATTTGTACAAACATCGAATTTTCCAGCATGCTGGTATTTATACAGTTCCAGAATATACAAAGATTACACACACAAGACATTCAAGAACTTCCCAGAAATGATAAATATCACATAACACAAAATTGCAGGTTGTGCAGTAAGAAATAGCGACCCGCAGTACGACATCCGGTGACGCTAAGTACTACGTCACGCTCCTTACATCACGGCTCGCGTCATTACTCCCACTCCCAGAAAAACAGTTTCAGTTCTCAGTGGAGCCGATTACAGCATCCTGGATATAGACCTCTTCAATGTTCCTCCTTATGGCAGCGATGAAGAGGTCCTTACGTTCTGAACGTGGTATTACTATGATGAGCCGCTCCCCGTAAGCTTCGTAATCGACGACCAAAACTAGCGGTTTAGTAACTTTTCCGAAAGCCCCTCTTTCCCCACAAGCATAAAAATCAGTACCACATCCCCTGGACTGCATCTCACTAGTCGGTTTTTGGTGTTATAGCGCTTTTGACCACTCTCCTGAGGGTCCAGGGTCCGCATGCGAGACAGTTACCATTCTTTTTCGGTCCCGATACGATGTGCTTCACGTAGTCATTTTGCGTAACATCTGGCTGAAACAGGAACAGTGTATGCATTGCTGCTTCGTCCTCGTGACTGTGGAGCAGGAGACCGGCGTGAAGCCTGTCTGAAAATGTCACAGAAAGTACTGTTCTATCCCAAACACTCGCTCCGACACTGACGTACATCAAGAGAGTGTTTGCCAACTTCTTATTGAAGCATTCTGTGAGGGCATTCGACTGTGGATGTTAGGTGTTCATGATGTTAGTGATGTAGCAACATCAGATTATCTCTGATAACAGTCTCAACTGGAAAATATTTTTTCCTGATCTAAGATCATCACACAGGGTGCTCTGTGCTTCAAATTGCAAATTCCGGTTGTTCGGCAGCTGGAACAGCTTTGGTGACTGCATAGCGGGTGAAATAGTCAGTGCAGATTCCCATTTGTCCACTTCGCAACCTCCTCAAAAGGTCGACTACAGTTCGCTGGAATTATGCTACTACAGGCGGGATTGGTACCAAAACCGTAATTGTGGCACGTGCCACGATTGTTTACTTTTCTTACAGTGGCTCACATGGAGTCTAACGGCTCATTAGAGACCTGGCCAGTGATACTTGCATCTGATTCGGAGTCTGCACGAATCAAAAGTGACCAGATGTTGGTTGGAGCATCGAGGAAATGCTTCGATATAGGTGGCTGGCTGCTGACGACCTGATATTAAGGACGATTTCCGCTCCACTGGATCATAGTTTCTGATATACAATGCACCGTTTATTAGTTGGAATTATCCTAGTTCTTCAAGGTTTTTATGGTTTTCAGCAGTGCTGGTTAGTCTCTCGCTTCAGTAGCAAAGTCATTTAATGCAGCGATCATTGAGATTTCACTTACGGTGCTGTGCTGTGCTGTGATTCCTTGGAAGGCTGTCGGCATTTTTGTGTTTGCGTCCGCTTATGTATACCACTGTGGCATCATACTTCTAAAGACTCCGCGCCGGTCTTTCAACATGCGATTTCCATATTTTTGGAGCCCTGAAGAAAGACACCGCTGGCTGTCGATTTGCTTCAGATGAAGAGGTACACGACTGGGTATAATCATGATTCCATAGGCAACTCCAAACATTTTACCATGGAGGCATTAACCATTGACATCTTGGCTCACAGTGGGATAAGATTATTTATAGTTATGGTGATTACTTCTGAAATAGTGAACAGTTTACTTATTTTTTCCATTTGATTCGTTACCATTAGGCTGCCCTAATACTTGCATGAATATGTCTTAAACATGTGGCTTAAACACCAATAAATTCATAGAAACAATTGCATCTAATTAAATCATTCCATTTTTTCTTACTATAATTAGTAGTTTACTTATGGGCTTCCAATGACCCTGCATTTGTCTCTCACATAAACTCCATTTTCATTAAACGAACGGTAATTTCACCATGATGGGCACGGATGATGATGGTTCCTTCAGATGGAGATGATCAGTTTCTTGCATCCGTCCAACTACAGATGTTTCACTTTCATATGTGTGCACAGCCATCAGTGTTGTGCATCTATCACGAGCCGAATCAAGTAGTAAAAAACAACAGAATTCCTAATTAAGTGACTGCTCAGATAAGCAGGCCTATCACTCCCACTTCCCTGGATTATCACATGTCTGCTGTGCATTGCCATCAATTGAGGTTAATTAAGACAACAATAAACTCATATACACTGCAGCGCCAAAGAAACTGGTACAAGCATGCATATTCAAATACAGAGATACGTAAACAGGCAGAATACGGGGCTGCGGTCGGCAACATCTATATAAGACGTCAAGGGTACGGCGCAGTTGTTAGAGCGGTTACTGCTGCTATAATGGCAGGTTACCAAGATTTAAATGAGTTTGAACGTGGTGTTATAGTCGGCGAACGAGCGATGGGATATAGCATCTCCGAGGTAGCGATTAAGAGGGGATTTTCCCGTACGACCATTTCACGAGTGTACCGTGAATATCAGGAATCCGGTATAACTTCAAACCTCCGACATTGCTGCGACCGGAAAATGATCCTGCAAGAGCGGGACCAACGACCACTGACGACAATCGTTCAACGTAACAGAAGTGCAACCCTTCCGCAAATTGCTGCAGATTTCAAAGCTGGACCATCAACAAGTGTCAGCGTGCGAACCATTCAACGAAACATCATCGCTGTAGGCTTCCGGAGCAGAAGACCCACTCTTGTACCTTTGATGACTAAACGACACAAAGTTTTGTGCCTCACCTGGGCCCAACAACACCGACATTGGACTATTGATCACTGGAAACATGTTGTCTGGTTGGACGATTCTCGTTTCAGATTGTATCGAGCGGAGGGCTGCGTACGAGTATGGAGATAACCTCATGAATCCGTGGACCCTACATGTCAGCAGGAGACTGTTCAAGCTTATGGACGCTTTGTAATGGTGTGGTTCACGTGCCGTTGGAGTGATATAGGGTCCCTGATACGTCTAGATACGACTCGGACAGGTGACACGTACGTAAGTATCCTGTCTGATCACATGCACCCATTCATTGTGCATTCCGACGGACTTGCGTAATTCCAGCAGGACAATGCGACACCCCACGTCCAGAATTGCTGCAGAGTGGCTCCAGGAACACTCTTCTGAGTTTAAACGCTTCCGCGGGCCAGCAAACTCCCCAGACATGAACATTATTGAGCATATCTGGGATACCTTGCAACATGCTGTTCAGATGAGATTTCCAACCTCTCGTACTCTTACGGATTTATGGACAGCCCTCAGGATTCATGGTGTCAGTTCCTTCTAGCACTGCTTCAGACATTAGTCGAGTCCGTGCCACGTGGCACTGCGGCGCTTCTGCTTGCTCGATGGGGCCGTACACGATGTTAGGCAGCTGTACCAGTTTCTTAGGCTCTTCGGTATAGATACATTATGACAAAAACCAGAAAATATTTGTAACTACATCTGACCACAAGCAAATAATTTGTCATCTTGTTTTATCCTTAAATGAGCCGTCATTTTTTTATATGTCAATTCCTTATGGAATCTTATTCTCTTTCTGTCATCATCATTATCATCCTTATCAGTGTTAACAATTATGTTTTCCACTGCGCAGATGTGCAATCAAATTTCCCTTTTAATGGGCTTGCTTCTAGCTCCTGTTGCTGTTCCAATCCGTCTTCAGTTACTGCTAGTTCTATCAGCCCATTGCGCCTAATTTGCTGACTGAAGGATTCCGTTACTCCAGAAATGATACTTCTTCCCTTCCTCCCACCGTAACATCAATAATAGGTTGCATATTTTCAACAGCTTTCCTACTTATCACTGTTTCCCACAATACTGTTTTTCTAACAATATTGATTTTTCGTGAATATTCTAAGTATTCTTATACCGGCACTGCCATTTCTCGTCATGCTGGTGTTGCTTGCTTGCCAACAGGCAGACAGAGCGGGCTCTTAACTGCTTGAGAATTCCAGACAATGTGTGCTGACGACTACTGCTACCCTAGCACTCGGCATGGCTCACTACAAACCTCCACTCGTGTGTTTCAGCCCCCTCGCTACATTGGCCAGCAATATCATGCAGACTAAAACTTCGTTTCGTTTCACTGCTAATAAAATCTAGACCAACCTACTGAAATGTTTCCTGAAACTCGCCATAACTTCCTCTCCTGTATCAGCATCTTCATCTCAATGTGGTACTTAAACGAACGTCTTCAATTGCTTGTGAGATATACCCCAACCTCTTTCTCTTTCTGTACTTTTCCCCCCATATCTCCTTCTAATGCCTTAGAAGTTATTCTTTGATGTCTCTACAAATGTACTATCATCCTACCTCTTCTTATTGCCGATGTTTTTCAGATGTTCCTCTCCTCGCTGATCCTGTGTGCAACCTCGTCATTTCTTATAAGTACATCTAATTTTCAAAATCCTTTTATAGCACCACATCTCAAATGATTCGACCCTGTTCTTTTTTGGTTTTCCCCCATCCGTGAATTACTTCCACACAATACTGTGCTCCAAATGTACATTCTTAGAAATGTTTTCCTCAAATTAGCTCCGATGTTTAATACAAGTAGTCTTATTTTAGCCTGTGGAAGTCTGCTTCTTAAATCCTTCTCGCTTCGTCTATCATGCATAGTTTTGCTTCCAAGATAACAGAACAGAATTAATTCACTTCGTCTAGTTCGTAGTACTGAATTTTAATGTTAAGTTTCTCGATTCTGAAACTTTCTTCACTGATGATGAGTCACGTCACCGTTTATGTCACATCAAAATTTATAATTTACAGCTTTGAACCGGCGTCAAAAATATGCCGCCGATATTACATTCTCTTCTTAACAGTTTCATGTTCGTGAGAGAAAGAGGCAGAGGGAGGAGGAAAAAAGTTGGAAGGAAAGGGAGAGGTAATAAAGTTGGGAGGAGGGTCTTATAGAGAGAGCAAGTGCCTAAACCAATGAGCGAACGCATATCTATTCATTTATTAGTATTAAATGTTCATTCTTGGTATATTTCTATATTTTCCACTACCGCTGGAATACTTTGGCTAGTAAATAATCTTCCTCAGGTTTGCTCGTGAACATTCAATTTTGTATATACTGCTTTGGATACTTCGCCGTTTCACAAGTCCACTAAAGTAAAATAAGAATGGAACATCACAAACTCAGATGAAATTAAATGGTAACTAGAGTCACATATATTTTCTGTAAGCACCTCAGTACACATGATGGCCGATAATTGTTGAACTGTGGCGCGAATAAAAACGCTACCTGTGGTGAGCTTCTGCCATCTGAAAATGGTACCGGTAAATCCATAAACTAGTAGCGTAAGCAAAACAAATACATCTAAAATCAAGCCGTTATTCTGAATTTCTCTTAAAATCATTCAACAGCGCTGATGGTACCTCAAAAACAAAAGGACGCCTAATGGAAAACTTTGATGTTCGTTGCTTTAAATTGTGAGAAAACAGCTTTATTCGACTTATTGTGTTCGTAATTTCCTTTTATGTACTGCACTGATGACGAGATTCTAAATTCTATAAACTTGTTTGTGTAAATAGATTTCTTGTACAGCAACTGACAACATGCCATTTACTCGCTACTCAAAAATATTCAGGAAACAGCAGCATTCGACATCTTCCTGCACGTTATGATATTCCACGAACACTTGTAAATCGAGCACAGCATGCTGAAACCTTGCGCCCATGTCACCAAGGTGTGTGTGCAACATCTTCACATTCGAGACAGTAGTTCGTGATTTCAGTTTTGTCACTGGTTTTATACCAATCGAGACATGCTTTCCAAAACAGTGTTTAGTGTTGGAGTTACACAGGGCGCAGTCGAGAACAGACATAAGAACCACCGATTATTCTAGGACAAGTCATAAGGCACAGGTGAAAAGAATTCAGAAGTTTCAGATGTTTGTGCGTCTATCAAAGTGTCTAGGAGCATGATGGGTGATTTATTCATAAGTACTCTTATTTTGGAACAATGAATGGTAGGATACAATTGCTTGCGTCTTTTTAAAACAATATCTTAGGTGAACAATTAGGAGACATATTGTAGGATATGTGAATGAATTTTCAGCTTACGTTATCCCTTCATATTCTACCACACCTGTGGTGCACTACGTGAGATAAACTGCTAGGTATCGTCATTGGCACATTATAAATGTCATCAACACTGCTATTCTCATAAAGCAACATATATAAACCATAATACAGCGGTATAACACTTTTTCGCGCCGCGTGGGATTAGCCGAGCGATCTAAGGCGCTGCAGTCATGGACTGTGCGGCTGGTCCCGGCAGAGGTTCGAGTCCTCCCTCGGGCATGGGTGTGTGTGTTTGTTCTTAGGATAATTTAGGTTAAGTAGTGTGTAAGCTTAGGGACTGATGACCTTAGCAGTGAAGTCCAATAAGATTTCGCACACATTTTGAACATATTTGAACTTTCTCTGCTGAGTATAAGAGTGTATTGAAGTTCATGTAGGACGTTTTAAAAATTTTGTGGCTTTCTAGAAAACTCTTTCTACATCATTTTATTTTTGTAATCTTAGAATATTAGAATACAAAAGGTAAATCAAATTTTTTAAATATGGTATTTAGAAGGATTCATCTCGCAATTTCATCGATGCAGAGGACATGTCTAGCACAGCTTCTTTTGCTCTGAAAGGGCACTTCTTCAGCTTATGAAGTATTGCTCTTTCTTCCATAAACACTCTGTGTACGTCCTAAGCAAAAACATACTCACGTGACGTTAAGCCGCTGCGAGAGAACCTTCCACACTTCACAGAGATGTCCTCTACAGTGTGTCTTGTTGGAGAAAGTCACATAAGGCCATTCCTGAAACCACCGAACATCGGATTAAACATCTCATAAAATATTTTATTTTAATAACGGTGACTAATTTCGATCAATTTTTTATCATCCCTAAACTGTTAAATACAATATTTTAAGCAGTGTAAACAGTTTTTCTTGTATTTTTAATAGTATTTTATAGCCATTGCCAGTTTAAAAACATTTTAAGTTGGATTAAATGTCTATCAAGATATCTGCCACGTGTGTCGAAGAGCCAATCAAAAATTATGAGGCCCGACACTTTCACCATAGAAATCTACCTGATGTTGCAGGTGGCCTACTGTGTTACGAACTAGTCTATTAAAATATATAGTTACACGAAACTCTGATATATTGCCTTGTTATAGATGTATTCATGTCCCAATTATCAGTTTTGTAACTCAATCTGACTTCGAAAATAAGAGAAAGAAACATTTATAGTAGGAAAATCTCACAAGAAACAGCCAGCTAGAAATTAGCAGGCGTAGTTTGTATTATTGAACATCAAACAATCGCTCGTGAAATCCTATAAAGGCTGCAGAGTACAGAAGGGATAAACTTTTAGCCAGACGCTATTCAGTGGAACGGTTCGCCTGGACTGTAAACGCAAATTGTTAATAGTTAACTGTTGTTAAGATTCCACCAAAGCAACTGAACAATTGTGAGATTCTAAAGAAACTCTCTGCAAGTACTACTAAAAGAGGGAAATTAGTGTTCAACGTTCCGTCGAAGACGATATCATTAGGAGCAGAATATAAGCTTGGATTACGGAAGGATGGAGAAGAAAATAGGGCGTCCCCTTTCAAAAGGAACCATCCCGGTAATTATCTTAAACTATCTGTGGAAATCGTGGTAAATCTAAATCAGGAAGGCCTGACGCTGATTTGAACCGTCGTCCTCCCGAATGCAAGTTCTCTGTGCTAACCACTGAACTATTTCATGGGTGAGTTTTACTGGGAACTGCTGATAGCACTAACATCGTACTTCGTACAAGTTATTTTGTGGAGACATGAGCACTTATACACTGTAGAAAATTTGCAACAGGAATACAGCAATACTGGAACCAACGACCAAAAATCTAACCTTCACGACCTCAAAATCGTACATGCAAGAGTGAGGGTGTTTGTCTTTGTTGATGTGGGAGAAATGTATATAAGCTGAACTGTTTCATAGCTCACATCATGGGCAATCACTTCCTCTACAAAAGGAGCTCCTCATAATAGGTGTGCATAAGATGATGTTACACAAATCATGGATCACAATTATGTACGATAATTCAATAAATAACTGAGGAATGTGGAAATGAGCAGCAGCAAATTTGGACTGCTATTTTACATTGAGGACAGAATAATTAAACACTGGGCATCTTCCGAGTGGGAGTTACAAGCGAAACATGAGTCGAAATTCTAGATGTCACGAAAACATAGATTTTTTCCACACGACTTTCAGTAAAATACTGCATAACCCAAAATGCGGGAGAGAGTGACAAAATTGAATGTATAAACTTAGGACTGACTGACTATGACCTGCTTCTGTAACCAATTCCTAACTTACGAAAAACAGCGAGGCTCCGTAACCTCTCACGTTTAACTAAGAGAACACGTTCGCCGTTTATCACAAATTCGGCGCGAGCAAAGATCGTAAAGCAACTGTGAGAACACGAATACCACACGAGTGAAACGAGTGATAACGTCGCCTATTAACAGTCATGGCAGATAGCCGAAGCAGACTCACAAAAACTGAAACTGCGGGTTCCCTCTCCGAAATGCAAGACCTCTCGCCTCAGCGACCCTGGAACACAGCATGTGATAAAGACCCTCGCTACCATGGTCCAATACTCCTCGCTGTATTGATAGGCTGAGTGCGACTGGAACTCGCCAGAGGTCCTTACTGTACCACTGCCATATCGTAATGAGACATAAACACAAAGAGCTTGTACAACACATCACTACTGATCAAAGACTGTCCTTGTGAAACGATTGTGAAGACAGGTTTCGCGACTTAAAAAAATAATTGAAAGCGCCCTTTTGATACGCAATTTTAAATTTTGGTTCCCATGTATAAACAATGGACAACGTCTGCAACTTATTAATTTCATACAAGTGCAAAATAAGAAAATCTGGAGATCAACCACAGAAAAACAGTATCTGATCGATACTGTTGACATACACAATATGTGATCATTTTCAGGACAGCTATACAATCTGAATATAGACCACTGTATTAAATTATCTACAGCCTTTGTTTCATTTGCTAGTAACAATTAAGGTAGTTCTCTTACCTTTTGTACACCAAAGCTCTGGCGTGTTGCAATTGGCAAACGCCATAGGAAAAAAGTTAAAGTGTGTAGAAGGGTTACGGTTTCTGCGATGGGTGTGTGTACAGTGAACAAGAGGAACACAGTGATTTTCAGTTTGGTTAAAATAAATAGAATGTACAAACGAGGAAGAACTTTGAATTCTTAATTGTGGCGTTCCAGTCATCTGTGTTCCCGTCAATGCCTCATTTTCTTCCAACGGTCGCTGCAGAGTGTTAATCATCAAATGTTCCCACCAGGAATAGGTGGCGTCCTTTTCTCCTAGTAAGTATAGATCGTAACTCACATTTACTTTAAATTACGTTCCAACTTGTATACCATGAACCAGTCCAAGTTATGCTCGTCGCTGTACCGTCGTTAGTATGAGTTTAAACAACACCCGTCTGCCACGGAATCAGACTTGCCTGAAGTGTCGTGGTGGACAAGAGTCTGGCTGTTACCTGAGTCTTTTGGTTGGCGTCCTTCCCACAAAAGGGATTAGGTTGGTCTCCACGCATCATCGTCGCTGACCTTGAATGCTGAGGCCAGTGGAATGGGGATCTCTGCATTTTCCATGAAGATTCTAGCCAGTCATGTCATAATTCTGTTTACAATACTGTGTCAGTACTGAAGCAAGTAAACAGTCAGCATTCTTTGTTTCAGAAACTGATACGCAATTTTGCTCTACTTGCCTCAAAACCTGGTGAGCATTCTTTCTTGAAACTTAGGTAATTGGTTACTTGGTCTACGACGGCAGGGAAAGAAAAATTACGCTTATATCCTGTCTTTACCCATATACACCTACTTTCGCAGACCATATTCCATGACATATGTCACGATTTATGAGCTGTAGAAACAGCACCTACAAAATGACAAGACGTTACATTCTGTCGTGAGAACAGTAGACACCTGTCGCTCTACATTTACAATACGATTAACATCCTTGGCTGATGAAGCAAAGTTCGTACTATTTCCTGACACTCTGGAACTAGTGTTCGTAATGCTCCATCCTTTAGATACCACTAACTCGTACGAGATACACTATATGAACGGGCTCTAACGGTACCGCAATACGTAGATGAAAAGCAACGTCAGATAATGTAGCTCGTTTTCGTAATACTACAACAAGTTGCACTGACAAGACCTTGCCTACACTCAACGACGTAATTGTGTGATTTGAAATAGTCGTCTGTTCTAACAAAACGACGCCATGTCAGATATTATATTCAGCTTCTCACGCTATAAATTACGTTACAGCTGGCTATGACATCAGTATGTACCAAAGGATGGACACAATAACACTTTTAGTGGTATAATGGGGTCAGCCGTAGCTATCTGGGAATTAATTACAACAACGTATCTGACTACCATAGTTCACTCGGTTAGAAAGATAAACTACCACCAAAGCTAATATCAATCACCAGAAAAATAGTAAATGCGAGAGTCTACAGGCAGTAGGAATTCTATATTTACTTTACCAGTAACAGCAACCTATATGAGCTTTAAATAATCAAGAAAAGCTTAACCTCGTCAGGCGTTGACCTCCGCGACCCATTAATACTTAAAACTCGAAACACAGCATTCGATGATCTCTTTCATACAGACTTAGAGTGTCCTCTAACAAATGTACAAATCTTTAACATGGTGTAGCTCTTCAGCAACCGTGCATTGTTCAGAAATTAAAAAACTCAGCCTTCAGTTGCAAGGTAAAGCTTTAGTAGTTTACGTAGGTTTCGGTGCCAATAATGGTATCTTCTTCAGAACCTATAAATTAACCCATACGGACATATTTTACACATTGAAATACATCATCAATCTAATGATTTCAAAATAAAGAAAATCATGGTACTTACAAAAATTAAATTATTTTGAGGTTCAAACGTTAGCCATGTAACAGAATTAAATTAAAACAGAATAAAGACGCATAGCCACAAGATCATGTCTGTCGAAACTAAAAACATTAAGACAAACGTAGACGGAGCTAGCAAATAGTTCTTGATTTGGCATTTAGGGACAAGGGGAACAGCTATCAAATTCGCAATAAACGTCCGATTGTTTCTCAATAAATAACTGTTTCGTAGGAAGACCGTTCTCTCTAATATAGACTACACATTCAGTGTATCCAATGAGATTTCATGGAATTTACGATATTACGACGTTCATGCCGAAGTCACACAATAAATCTTAACCAAATATCGCTAAGTCACTATCCCACAGTGCTTACGTACATTTACATAACAAAAATAATGCAATGCAGTGCTGCTATCCTTTAGTGCGTGCTTTAATCCTCAAAACCACAAAATAACTAAACGACTCCGCGTGAACACGTCTGTTCGCTTACATCATCCAACGGTAAATCCGCCAAAAATACTGAAACATGGTTCGCCTACAAACGCATGACTATTAAGCAGCACAACGCACCATTAATCACAAGTAGGAGGAACCAATCACACACGTCAATAAATCGGACATTTCCTATACGTGGCGAGTCTACACTCTACCATAATCGGCAAAATAATCAGTTTCGACACAAGCCGATAATCTTTCTGAGCGACTTAGCACTCTTCTGAACACAGTTGACTTCTGTCCTCCTTGCAGACTAATTCACGTATCCTACGTGTGAACCGATATTATCACACTCTGGATCTCATCTCTCTCGAGACTCACTACTCGAACAATATTCGGATACTCAACTGAAGTTCTAAAACGACAAGGCAAGAACCAGTCTCTGCGAACAAACATACCATGATAACTCTCTCTTTAACAATAAGTGTTTCTTATTAGCAGTCCGCACGGAGTGGCCGCGCGGTTGGAGGTGCCATGTCACTAATCGCCGGCCGTTGTGACCGAGCGGTTCTAGGCACTTCAGTCCGGAACCGCGTGACCTCCTTAGATTAGTTAGGTTTAAGCAGTTCTAAGTTCTAGGGGATTGATGACCTAAGACGTTGAGTCTCATAGTGCTGACAGCCATTTGAACCATTTTGTCACTAATCGTGCAGCCCCTGCCGCCTGAGGTTCAAGTCATCCCTCGGGCATGGGTGTGTGTGTTGTCCTTAGGAATTCAGACATATCTGAACATTTTTTTCTTCTTAGCAGCCGCCGGCCAACGTTTGTAGTGGCCAGCTGCATCGTACTTCTTATCTTTGAAGTACGCCGCGGTTCAGCAGCCGGCTGGGCGTTGGAAACTCGCTGAATTGACAGAACGCAGCTTTCCTCGAACATTAGGTGTCTCCTGTCTACAACATTTTAACACAAAAATACAAGAAAACTATACAAACAACGCAACCAACTCTTCATTCTCCTAGAACGTTAAAGTCTATTATAAGTTGAGGCTAGTTTATCAAGTGATGCGTTTCTTCGAGCTGAAGGCGTTTGGTGCATTATATGCTAAGGACAGTCCCCGTGAACCTAGTAGTTACAGAACCACCGCGAATGAGGAAATACTGCTAAATCCCTAATTGACATACAATGAATTATTAGCGGAATGGTTGCAACAATTAAATTGTTGTGATAGGTTGTCTAGTACAAATAAGGTGCTCATATTATTAACTAAATGTAAGATAATGATTCAGTATTATTAATTCATTTATAAAAACACAAGGAGTACAGTATCGCCACAAGCAGCCAGTACTTGAGAATAACAAACAGTAATGAACTACAACGCAGGAAATGACACAGCATCAGTGACAAATAACATGTGAGCTACATTCATCTAAAATCTGTGGAGGAAAGCCCATGGTGGTCATGGACTCATTCCTCAATTACACGTATTCCATCGACAAAATAAGTGAATATTCGACTGTATCAATACAGGGTGAAAAGGTCAGATCAACAGTTTACGCCGGGAAAGCCTACAGTCACATACTAGTTGACATAATTAATTTCAGTATTGGCACCATGTGGTGGTGTGCTTTTCTATAAATATCTCAGGCTGTAGCCAGTTACCTACATAAATTCTTATCAGCTGAATATATTCCAATTTTTCTCTGTAATTTTTACGCTCCAAAGCTCCCTCTAGTACCATGGCTGCTATTCCTTAGTGTATTAATACATTTCCTGTCATCCTGTCCCGTCTTCTTGTCAGTGTTTTCCATACATTCCTTTCCTCGCCTTTTCTCCGGAGTACGCCCTCATTCCTTACCTTATCAGTCCTACTAATATTCAACATTATTCTGTAGCACTACATCTACTATGCTTTGATTCTCTTCTGTTCCGCTTTTCTCACAGTCAATCACTAGTTGCCATGCAACGCTGTGCTCCAAATGTTCATTCTCAGAAATTTATTCCTCAAATTAAGGCCTATGTTTGATACTAGTAAACTTTTAATGGCCAGGAATGTCCTTTTTGCCAGTACTAGTCTGCTTTCTATTTCTTTCTTGTTCCGTCCATCATGGTTTATTTTGCTACCCAGGTAGCTGAATTCCTCAACTTCGTCTACTTTCTGATCCCGAATTCTACCGTTAAGCTTCTCGCTGTTCTCATTTCTCCAACCTCTCGTTACTTTCGTCTTTCTTTGATTTACTCTAAATCCATATTCCGCCCTCATTAGACTGTTCATTCCATTCAGAGATCCTGTAATTCTTCTTCACTTTCACCAAAAATAGCAATATCATCAGCGAATCTTATCATTGATATCATTTCACCTTGAATTTTTAATACCGTTCTTGAACCTTTTTATACCAAATCATGGTGGCTGCAACCAACTTAGCAGCTGACGTGCCCTCTATTTTAGGAGATGATAAATCGAATGGGGTCCGTGTTTTAGGTTCCTGTGTGATGTCTGGTTCTCTTAAAAGTATTCTAGTTTGAAGTTTTAACGTGTTTCCAGGGTGGTTACCTCAACTTTTATTTTCCAATTCATCAACCAGACACAGTTTCCTGTTGCACTGTGTTAGGTGTGTAACTATAGTCTGTCTATTTTAATCAGAAACGAAAGTGTGAGTGTGAGTGATAGACAGTGTCCGATGGTGGCTGAGGATTATACTTTACAATCTATTGCATACTTTTCACAAAACAAAACCACATTAGTCTTCTATCAGTTGAATAAAGGCGCTGATGGCTACTCTGTCGAGCGACTTATACGTACCACCAGCGAGATGAAAATGCCTATCCTCGATGATGGCAGCTACACGGGGGCAGATACAGGTACGTGTGAGAGTGTTTTCTGTATACCCTTGTCCCAGAGCACCATGAGGTTTCCTCTTCACGTAGAAGTTCATAAATGATAGGCAGCTATTCTTCTCGACAGATATGGCGGGCTTCATTTATGTATAAATATTATTTAATGGGTCCAGGAATTTGTCGATGGAGTTCCTCACATGTTGCCACATCACGAACGTATCGTCTACGCATTTATTCAAATACTGCGAAGAGCGTTAGTTTGATTTCCTCAAATTCCACCACGCGGAAGTTCTCCTCTAAAGGTGATGGAGTGCTAGTTAAATAGCGTTGTGGAGCCGGCGTTGCAGGATTTTAAATGTCAACCGCCGCCGCAGACGACTGTATAAAGGAGACGGACTTTTACCCTCTGGAAGTGCACGAGTAGACGGAGGGGGCTGTATATATGCCTTCTGAAAAGTCGTGGAATCACTACGCCTAGGCGCAGCAAGGAATCCGAAGAAATTTTATTGCAGAGCCGCGCCATGAAAACCTTAACTCGTCCACTACCACGTGCAGTCGTTGTTACACCCTGAATATCATTTCTAGCAACAAACATCATTACTGAACATGTCACTATAAAAGACAATTTCATTTCGATTACACATAACATTTAAGCTTATTTTAGCTCCATGCGTCACTTATGATTTCGGAGATGGCTGTTCATTTTACACTGCTCTACCCTTTAGCTTACAGCAGCCCCAATAGAGGTGCCTACTTCTAGTTGACACGTTGTAGCAGTAGTAAGCGCCAGACTAATTCAACGATTTTTCAGTTTTAGAAGTTTCAACGTTTTTTTTTGTTTTAGTAAACTGAAAGATGACTTACCACAACTGTCCCCACCTTCATGTTGTATCCCATCAGGTCTTTTCGGCGCATACTGACGGTTTCGTTTCCACAGATAAGCTGTTTGCTGGCATGCCATGTGCAGTATTTCTTCGTAACCAGAGGATAGCCCTTGCCTACCCTGTAAGCTTCCAGTATGTTGAGTCTACCTCGAACGGATGGCACCACCACGTAGAAATTCGAATTGAACTCAATGTGCAGATCGTGCAACACCAAATCTGGCTTCCTTTCATTCAGTACCAACAGCCACATGAACTCAGATTGCCGCTTCTCGAACAGATCCTGTGTGTTGCAAAAAATAAAATTAATAACCAAAGGAATTTACGAGCTGAATTACTTACATCTTTCACAAACAATGCTTCCATGAAAAACTTTGATTTCGATGCTTTCGTAAGTAGGTTTATTCAGTAACATATTTGCAACAGAACAAGTATTTGCTACTTTTTACTGTGATGTTTAGGGTCGACTCAGGAGTCGACAGATTGCATAACACAGTGTTTGACATCTTCAATAATGTGCTGGCACAGACGTAACACAACTCATTGTGTCCACTGTCGCGACCGAATCTGCCAAAGCTGTTGTTCGTTCAACAGAGACATAATATTTCAAGAAACTGAGTAATACACTGAAACACCAAACAAACTGGTACAGACATGTCTATTCAAATACAGATATATGTGACCAGACAGAATACGGCATTACGGCCGGCAGCGCCTATATAAGACAGAAAGTCTGTGTCACAGTTGTTAGATAGGTTACTGCTGCTACAATAGCAGGGTATGAAGATGTACATGAATTTCAACGTGGTGTTATAGGCGGCGCATGAACTATGGGACACAGCATCTCCGAGGTAGCGATGAAGTGAAGATTTTGCCGCACGACCATTTCACGTGTGTATTGTGAATATCAGGAATCTGGTAAAACATCAAATCTCTGAGATCGCTGCGGTCGGAAAAAGATCCTGTAAGAACAGGACCAGCGACGACTGAAGAGAATCGTTCAACGTGACAGAAGTGCAACACTTCCGCAGGTTGCTGCAGATTTCAATACTGGGTCATCAACAACTGCCAGCGTGCGAACCATTCAACGAAACATCATCGATACAGGCTTTCGGAGTCGAAGGCTCATTCGTGTACCCTTGATGAATGCACGACACAAAGCTTTACGCCTCGCCTGGGCCCGTCAACATTGACATTGGGCTGTTGACGACTGGAAACATGTTGCCTATTCGGACGAGTCTCGTTTCAAATGGTATTAAGCGGAGGGACGCATATGGGTATGGAGAAAATGTCATGAATCCATGGAACCTGCATGTCAGCAGGGGACTATTCAAGCTGGTGGAGGCTCTGTAAACGTGTGGAGCGTATGCGGTTAGAGTGATATGGGACCCCTGATACGTCTAGACACAACTCTGACAGATGACACGTACGTAAGCATCCTGCCTGATCACCTGCATCCATTCATGTCCATTATGCATTCCAACGCGTTTGGGTAATTCCAGCAGGACAATGCGACACCCCACACGTCCAGAAATGCTGCGGAGTGACTTCAGGAACACTCTTCTGAGTTTAAACGCTTCCGCTGGCCACCAAATACATGAGTATTATTGAGCATATCTGAGATGCGTTGCAACGTGCTGTTCAGAAGAGATCTCCACCCCCCTTGTACTCTTACGGATTTATGGACAGTCCTGCAGGATTCGTAGTGTCAGTTCCCTCAGCTACTTAGTCGAGTCCATGCCACGTCGTGTTGCGGCACTTCTGCGTGTTCGCGGGGGCCCTACAGGATATTAGGCAGGTGTAGCAGTTTCTTTGGCTCTTCTATGTATGTAACAAGGTTTCTGATCTTAGGGGAACGCAATAGACAAAGTAAATTATTTTGATTTTTGTATGTTTCTGATAGATTTTATTCATATACGAGAACGACCAACATGCGCAGGTTTGACAGATGGTGGGGACTGGCATTACCCGTAGAGGCGTGCATTGTTCCCTAGGAGGTGACGTGTTGCAGCTGTCAGACATGTGTAGACAACAGGTGAGTCACCGTTATTGGTGGATTGTACCGACCAAGAAGTAAACTACATCGGTCAGGTGGGCAGCAGGTAAAGCGATAGGTTACTGCGTATGGAATTCCCTGGCGAATGACCGTTTCAAGCAGTGTGTGATTTGAGGGGCCCTTGTGGTGGGAGGGGAAGAGGGTCTAATCTTGTCCCCCGGCCACTGTAAGAAAGCCAATATCACTGAAGGTACACAATAGGCAATAGCACCATATAAAAGAAAAGCACGAGGTAAGGATCAAGATTAAATACCCACTCTGTGCGTGTAGTAGCTTATCAGCTAGTGACGAAGAAAGATATGGTATCATCATGGGGTCATCAGTCTTCTGACTGGTTTGATGCAGCCCGCCATGAGTTACTCTCCTGTGCCAACGTCTTCTTCATCTCAGAGTATCACTTGCAATCTACGTCCTCAATTATTTGCTGGATGTACTCCAATCTCTGTCTTCCTCTGCTGTTTTTGCCCTCTACAGCTCCCTCTATTACCATGGAAGTCATTCCCTGATGTCTTAACAGATGTCCTACCATCCTGTCCCTTCTCCTTGTCAGAATTTTCCACACATTTCTTTCCTCTCCGATTCTGCGCAGAACCTCCCCATTCCTTACATTCTCAGTCCCTAATTTTCAGCATTCGTCTGTAGCACCACATCTAAAACGTTTCGATTCTTTTCTGTTTCGGTTTTACCACAGTCCGTTTCATTACCATAGGGAAGTGTTCTAACGATATAATTTTTTACATACGCTCTGTGGACTCACTTTTCTGCTTTAAATGGGTCTTTACCAGTGTTATAGGGCCATCTGTTAAGTCCTTGTATATCTTAGGTATTTATAAATAATTAAAAGCATAGTTTCTGCTTTAAAACGTTTGGAAAACTAAAACGTATTCTTAAAATAGTAATGAAAATTAAGTAAATAAAACTTCTTGGTTAACTAAAATATCACTTTAAGGCTATAGTAAGGTCTTCTCTGTATTTCCAAATTGAAATAAAACTTTACTTCTAAAAATTAAACTTTCATGGGAACTGATTCACTAACAAAATGAAAAAACTGAAATTCTTGACGGCATATAAGTATTTGCATTGGAACTGACGAATGCTTCTGCTCATACTAATTCGCGATTATTATTTATCCTACGTACGTTAAAACGTAAATTTTTTAATGTCAGGGTGTTTTTTCGATGAATAAATTTACAGTTAAAACATTTTCGTGCTATTGATAATTCAGTTCCAGGAAATCGTTGAACCATCTTTCATACTTCGTATGATTTTTACTATTATGACGTTCTTCATCAAGGTTGTTGATAAAAACATGCATGCTTTCTGTTTTCGTCTTTAGTATGTAGTAAACATATTGTTCTGGACTCTAGGTATGACTTCTGCTGTTTTCGTCGGGGAATAGTTTCCATTCTGGATGGAGTGCCTGGTTGATAATTAATATGGTATGTGACGTTCTTTATATAAAGAGCACTTTTTTCCAATTCTAAACTCGGCTTTTGCCTCCACAAGTTAGAATGTGAGTTAAAGTCTCAACCCGGTTGCGTTTTTTTCAAAGTGTCCTAGCTCTAAGACTGTTTTTGTGGAGACTTTCTCCTATCTGAAATACCAATTTGTGACGTCGGAACAAGCCGAGATCACTTGTAAGAGGTCCGAGCAGATGTAATTTCGATGTATTGCTCATGCGCTGCCTGCGATATGCAAGGTATAAGAGAATCGCTGACCGGAGAGCAGTGTTGACTCACTACGAACTGTGTAGCTGTAGCAGTAAGTTGTCGCTAGTCTGCGCTTGTCTGGTCTGGAATCTGCTCTGGTCTGGTATAGTGTTGGCTGGGCCGGTCGCGGTGCAGCGATGCCGGAGCCTGAGTATTATTGTATAAGGTAAAAAGCAGCCTCGCGCATATCTAGTAATGTTATATGAACTCCCATGTAAATCTTTTAAAAATGTCCTAGTAATAATCTTTGTCATATAAAGTAATTTCCAACAAGCATTCATTTCAATTTAAAGAATTTACTAATTTCTCCAATCCATGATCATTCCGATTGTTGCAAAAGAAAAATCAGTTGCTTCCTTTCATAAATGACAAATCTATCGGCCAGCATTGCACAGAGCTGTGCCGGAAAAAGGTTATTGTAAGAGCAGATAGTTGGCGACTTTATTGAGGCAAGAATTTTTGCTTTTTTATTCAGAATGATCTTCCAGGGCCATGAC
This sequence comes from Schistocerca serialis cubense, assembly GCF_023864345.2. Taxonomy (NCBI): domain Eukaryota; kingdom Metazoa; phylum Arthropoda; class Insecta; order Orthoptera; family Acrididae; genus Schistocerca; species Schistocerca serialis. The sequence goes on from NC_064639.1 coordinate 309,034,633, forward strand.
GCAGCACTGCTGTCGTCCAAAATTTACCAGGTTAATGAATTTATTTTTTATTACGAGGTTTAGGAATTTTTCTGTTTCGAGCTTACATTAAATGGGAAACAAATTTTGTGTGGAGGTTAAATGTGAATGAATTTCTGTAGGGAGGTTATAAATGGGAACCAATTTTGTTCTGAGGTTATACTAAAATTAGAATCATTAACCAAATAATATTTATTTTATTATTTTTTGTGGGGAGGTTACAGACTTTAGATTGAAATATGGCGCTTTAATTGTCCCTTATACGTTCTTCCACATTTTATTCTAGTACCTCCTGTCGATTTGGTTCAGTAATTGTCGTTCGATGATTTCATAATATATAGTTTACGTATTAGGGAGATGCGGTATATCTTGTAGACACTTTTTTAAAAGGTGCATTGTGAAGGGACAGATCAAGATAAGATGGATAGTTTTTATGAGGCACTCAGTGATGTAGTTGTTCGAGTAAAGGACAAGGACAGTGTTCTACTCATGGGTGATTTTAAAGCCAGGATTGGAAATCGAACAGAAGGGTATGAAAAGGTTATGGGTAAATTTGGAGAGGATATGGAGGCCAACAGGAACGGGAAACAACTCTGTGCCAGTATGGGCTTAGTAATCACAAACTCCGTTTTTAAACATAAGAACATTCACCGGTATACTTGGGAAGGCAGGGGAATCAGATCTGTCATTGACTATATAATAACAGATCAGGAATTCAGGAAGGCTGTGAGGGACACACGTGTATTCAGGGGATTCTTTGATGACACTGATCATTATTTAATCTGCAGTGAAATTGGGATTGTGAGGCCGAAAGTGCAGGAGGTCAGGTCCATATGTAGGAGGATAAGAGTGGAGAAACTTCAGGATAAGGAAATCAGGCACAAGTACATAATAGCGATATCAGGAAGGTACCAGTTAGTTGAATGTAGTCAATTACAGTCATTGGAAAAGGAATGGACAAGGTACAGGGACACAGTACTAGAAGTGGCTAAAGAATGTCTTGGAACAGTAGTGTGTAAAAGTAGGATGAAGCAAACAGCCTGGTGGAATGACACAGTCAAGGCAGCCTGTAAAAGAAAAAAGAAGGCGTATCAAAAATGGCTACATACTAGAACTCAGGTAGACAGAGAAAGTTATGTTGAAGAAGGAAGCAAAGCCAAACAGATAATTGCAGCGTCCACGAAGAAATCTTGGGAAGACTTTGGAAACAGGTTGGAGACTATGGGTCAAGCTGCTGGAAAACCATTCTGGAGTGTAATTAGCAGTCTTCGAAAGGGAGGTAAGAAGGAAATGACAAGTATTTTGGACAGATCAGGAAAACTGCTGGTGAATCCTGTGGATGCCTTGGGCAGATGGAGGGAATATTTTGAAGAGTTGCTCAATGTAGGTAAAAATACAATCAGTAATGTTTCAGATTTCGAGGTAGAATGGGATAGGAATGATGATGGAAATAGGATCACATTTGAGGAAGTGGAGAAAATGGTCAATAGATTGCAGTGCAATAAAGCAGCTGGGGTGGATGAAATTAAGTCGGAACTCATCAAATACAGTGGAATATCAGGTCTTAAATGGCTACACAGGATAATTGAAATAGCCTGGGGGTTGGGACCGGTTCCATCAGACTGCACAAAAGCAGAAATCACACCAGTCTTTAAACATGGAAACAGAAAATATTGTAACAACTACAGAGGTATCTCTTTAATCAGCGTTGTGGGTAAAATCTTCTCAGGTATTGTTGAAAGGGAAGTGCGAGTATTAGTTAAGGACCAATTGGATGAAAATCAGTGTGGGTTTAGGCCTCTTAGAGGTTTTCAGGACCAGATCTTTAGCTTATGGCAAATAATGGAGAAGTGTTATGAGTGGAACAGGGAATTGTATCTATGCTTTACAGATCTAGAAAAGGCATATGACCGGGTTCCTAGGAGGAAGTTATTGTCTGTTCTACGAGATTATGGAATAGGAGGCAAACTTTTGCAAGCAATGAAAGGTCTTTACATGGATAGTCAGGCAGTAGTTAGAATTGACAGTAAATTGAGTTCATGGTTCAGAGTAGTTTCAGGGGTAAGACAAGGCTGCAACCAGTCTCCACTGTTGTTCATATTATTTATGGATCATATGTTGAAAACAATAGACTGGCTGGGTGAGATTAAGATATGTGAACACAAAATAAGCAGTCTTGCATATGCGGATGACTTAGTTGTGATGGCAGATTCGATTGAAAGCTTGCAAAGTAATATTTCGGAGCTAGATCAGAAATGTAAGGACTATGGTATGAAGATTAGCATCTCCAAAACGAAAGTAATGTCACTGGGAAAGAAATATAAACCGGTTGAGTGTCAAATAGGAGGAACAAAGTTAGAACAGGTGGACGGTCTCAAGTACTTAGGATGCATATTCTCACAGGATGGCAACATAGTGAAAGAACTGGAAGCGAGGTGTAGCAAAGCTAATGCAGTTAGCGCTCAGCTACGATCTACTCTCTTCTGCAAGAAGGAAGTCAGTACCAAGACTAAGTTATCTGTGCACCGTTCAATCTTTCGACCAACTTTGTTGTATGGAAGCGAAAGCTGGGTGGATTCAGGTTACCTTATCAACAAGGTTGAGGTTACGGATATGAAAGTAGCTAGGATGATTGCAGGTACTAGTAGATGGGAACAATGGCAGGAGGGTGTCCACAATGAGGAAATCAAAGAAAAACTGGGAATGAACTCTATAGATGTAGCAGTCAGGGCGAACAGGCTTAGACGGTGGGGTCATGTTACACGCATGGGAGAAGCAAGGTTACCCAAGAGACTCATGGTTTCAGCAGTAGAGGGTAGGAGGAGTCGGGGCAGACCAAGGAGAAGGTACCTGGATTAGATTAAGAATGATTTTGAAGTAATAGGCTTAACATCAAAAGAGACACCAATGTTAGCAGTGAAAAGGGGGTCATGGAGGAATTTTATAAGGGGGGCTATGCTCCAGACTGAACGCTGAAAGGCATAACCAGTCTTAAATGATGATGATGATGATGATGATGAAAGGTGCAACCGTGGCCTAACTCAGAGCAGATGTGGCCAACGTTCATTGGTGGAAAATCCAAGTCTGTGAAGCCGTCTTTCTAATTCCCATTTGATTATTCCATATAATTCTGCATGTTCTTGTTACAAAAACAGTCACATTAAGTGCGTCTTTAATATAAAGTGCGTTTTCGGTTCGGTGTAAAATCGCTGTCTGAAAGAATATTGTATATATTCCCTCTCCAGCCATGCCAATAGGACGGAACTAAGATACTTCGTGATACAGTCTGCTGTATGGGTAGCACACCTACGATATTACATATATCGCTTCATACGTAACCGTTTACGTATTGTCTTCGTTGAAACCTATCGAACGCTCTTATGCAACGATCTTTGAGCGTTGCTCGTAATATGTTACGATTATTTTGCCACTTGTCCTTTGAAATTTCTGTTGATTTAAGCTTTAGGAGCAGATATAGACTCAGATCACAATATAGTAGTGATGAAGAGTAGGCTGAAGTTCAAGACATTAGTCAGGAAGAATCAACACGCAAAGAAGGAATGACGAGATACGTTTGAAGTTCTCTAACACTATAGATACAGCAATAAGGAATAGCGCAGTAGGCAGTACAGTTGAAGAGGAATGGACATCTCTAAAAAGGGCCATCACAGAAGTTGGGAAGGAAAACATAGGTACAAAGAAGATAGCTGCGAAGAAACCATGGGTAACAGAAAAAATACTTCAGTTGATTGATGAAAGGAGGAAGTACAAACATGTTCCGGGAAAATCAGGAATACAGAAATACAAGTCGCTGAGGAATGAAATAGATAGGAAGTGCAGGGAAGCTAAGACGAAATGGCTGCAGGAAAAATGTGAAAACATCGAAAAAGATATGATTGTCGGAAGAACAGACTCAGCATACAGGAAAGTCAAAACAACCTTTGGTGACATTAAAAGCAACTGTGGTAACATTAAGAGTGCAACGGGAATTCCACTGTTAAATGCAGAGGAGAGAGCAGATAGGTGGAAAGAATACATTGAAAGCCTCTATGAGGGTGAAGATTTGTCTGATGTGATAGAAGAAGAAACAGGAGTCGATTTAGAAGAGCTAGGGGATCCAGTATTAGAATCGGAATTTAAAAGAGCTTTCGAGGACTTACGGTCAAATAAGGCAGAAGGGATAGATAACATTCCATCAGAATTTCTAAAATCATTGGGGGAAGTGGCAACAAAACTACTATTCACGTTGGTGCGTAGAATATATGAGTCTGGCGACATACCATCTGACTTTCGGAAAAGCATCATCCACACAATTCCGAAGAAGGCAAGAGCTGACAAGTGCGAGAATTATCGCACAATCAGCTTAACAGCTCATGCATCGAAACTGCTTACAAGAATAATATATAGAAGAATGGAAAAGAAAATTGAGAATGCGCTAGGTGACGATCAGTTTGGCTTTAGGCAAAGTAAAGGGACGAGAGAGGCAATTCTGACGTTGCGGCTAATAATGGAAGCAAGGCTAAAGAAAAATCAGGACACTTTCATAGGATTTGTCGACCTGGAAAAAGCGTTCGACAATATAAAATGGTGCAAGCTGTTCGAGATTCTGAAAAAAGTAGGGGTAAGCTATAGGCAGAGACAGGTCATATACAATATGTACAACAACAAAGAGGGAATAATAAGAGTGGACGATCAAGAACGAAGTGCTCGTATTAAGAAGGGTGTAAGACAAGGCTGTAGCCTTTCGCCCCTACTCTCCAATCTGTACATCGAGGAAGCAATGATGGAAATAAAAGGAAGGTTCAGGAGTGGAACTAAAATACAAGGTGAAAGGATATCAATGGTACGATTCGCTGATGACATTGCTATCCTGAGTGAAAGTGAAGAAGAATTAAATGATCTGCTGAACGGGTATGAACAGTCTAATGAGTACACAGTATGGTTAAGAGTAAATCAGAGAAAGACGAAGGTAATGAGAAGTAGTAGAAATGAGAACAGCGAGAAACTTAACATCAGGATTGATGGTCACGAAGTCAATGAAGGTGGAAGGGGTAAAATACAGGGAGCGAAAGGCTATTTACAATTTGTACAGAAACCAGGTGGCAGTTATAAGAGTCGAGGGGCGTGAAAGGGAAGCAGTGGTTGGGAAAGGAGTGAGACAGGGTTGTAGCCTCTCCCCGATGTTATTCAATCTGTGTATTGAGCAAGCAGTAAAGGAAACAAAAGAAAAATTTGGAGTAGGAATTAAAATTCATGGAGAAGAAGTAAAAACTTTGAGGTTCGCCGATGACATTGTAATTATGTCAGAGACAGCAAAGAACTTGGAAGAGCAGTAGAACGGAATGGACAGTGTCTTGAAAGGAGGATATAAGATGAACATCAACAAAATCAAAACGAGGATAATGGAATGTAGTCTAATTAAATCGGGTGATTAAATTAGGAAATGAGACACTTAAAGTAGTAAAGGAGTTTTGCTAATTAGGGAGTAAAATAACTGATGATGATCGAAGTAGAGAGGATATAAAATGTAGACTGGCAATGGCAAGGAAATCGTTTCTGAAGAAGAGAAATATGTTAACGTCGAGTATAGATTTAAGTGTCAGGAAGTCGTTTCTGAAAGTATTTGTATGGAGTGTAGCCATGTATGGAAGTGAAACATGGACGATAAATAGTTTGGACAAGAAGAGAATAGAAGCTTTCGAAATGTGGTGCTACAGAAGAATGCTGAAGTTAAGGTGGGTAGATCACGTAACTAATGAGGAGGTATTGAATAGGATTGGTGAGAAGAGAAGTTTGTGGCACAACTTGACTAGAAGAAGGGATCGGTTGGTAGGACATGTTTTGAGGCATCAAGGAATCACAAATTTAGCATTGGAGGGCAGCGTGGAGGGTAAAAATCGTAGAGGGAGACCAAAAGATGAATGCACTAAGCAGATTCAGAAGGATGGAGGTTGCAGTAGGTACTGGGAGATGAAGAAGCTTGCACAGGATAGAGTAGCATGGAGAGCTGCATCAAACCAGTCTCAGGACTGAAGACCACAACAACAACAAGTCAATGAAGTTAAGGAACTCTGCTACCTAGGCAGTAAAATAACCAATGACGGACGGAGCAAGGAGAACATCAAAAGCAGACTCGCTATGGCAAAAAAGGCATTTCTGGCCAAAAGAAGTCTACTAATATCAAATACCGGCCTTAATTTGAGGAAGAAATTTCTGAGGATGTACGTCTGGAGTACAGCATTGTATGGTAGTGAATCAGGGACTGTGGGAAAACCGGAACAGAAGAGAACCGAAGCATTTGAGATGTGGTGCTATAGACGAATGTTGAAAATTAGGTGGACTGATAAGGTAAGGAATGAAGAGGTTCTATGCAGAATAGGAGAGGAAAGGAATATGTGGAATACACCGATATAAGGAGAAGAGACAGGATGATAGGACATCTGTTAAGACATGAGGGAATGACTTCCATGCTACTAGAGAAAGCTGTAGAGGGCAAAAACTGTAGAGGAAGACAGAGATTGGAATACATCCAGTAAATAATTGAGGACTTAGGTTGCAAGTACTACTCTGAGATGAAGAGGTTAACACTGGGGAGGAATTCGTGGCAGGCTACATCAAACCAGTCAGAAGACTGATGACCAAAAAAAAAAGCTTTAGTTTCATACCTAGTTGTTTCTTCTCGTTCGTACTTTCTAGCCAAGAAACTTAAAAGTGATCTGCGCATTATTTTAGATTTTCGGGTGTTTATTGTGGCATCACTAGCTTTGCTGTAACCTTTGATAATTCGTTTTAGGCCTCCACGCTACTAATTGGTGTTGACGATCACATTGACATCGTCAGTGTATGCGTGACAGACTGTTTCAACACTTGATGTTTCCAAGCATTTTAACTACGTCTCACGCTTTTGGAGAAGTAATTCTATTGCTACTGCGTATAAGGACATCAAGAGAGGACATCTTTGTCACACTCCCTGTTTGAGGAGGTATGGCGGTGATAATTGGCCGTTAATCTTGTCCCCGACGAGGTCCTCCTTAGGAATTTTCATGTAAGTTCTGTAAAATATGGGGTTAGATCTTTCTGCGCCACAATTCTTGATAAGGAACTGTGACTGATTCTATTAAACGCTTTATCGAATTTAGAAACCGCAGTGACTGCGTGCGCATCTAGGAGTCTTGCAAGTCCTCTAACGTCTTTGCAGTACAGTCGCTTGACTATGTAATATGGATACCACAAGAGATCACTAGAGAACACTGTTCTTTAAGGTAATCAGGATAGATGTAAATGAAAATCACAATAATGTAAATACTAATAAATACGTCATTAGAGATGAGGCAGACCTTAACGTTAGTGAACTAAATTTTATTACAATGATGGACATTTCAAATTCACTACCACAATCGATAGAATTTGAGTTGACTAGCACATAAGTCATTCCAGTAATTTTTAGGCAAAATTAAATATTTTTCTAAACAAGATGTTTTGAGATAATACCCTGACGCCTGAAGTTCTATGACAAGTCGTAGTCTTTTTACTCTTTAAAAGGTTTTCCCACACCTATGAAGCGTCGTTCCTGATGCGAGAGGTTTGTCATAAACTAGATGTTGAACTAACCAGTTAAAAGCAGTGCCATTAGCAGCGGCAAGTGCATCTTTCGTGCCTGAGCGAGACTCGATCATAGCAACGTTCGTCACTGGTAACTAGACATAAAGAGTCCAGAAATATAGAAGTTTTCACCAGTATCAGTTAGCAAATCTGAACTTGAGAATTTTTGTGCTCTTCCTGGAATCCTGTCAAGATCCTTATCTCCCAGTTAAGAAAACACGAAAAACGTTTAATACAATTTCAAGTGAAGAAATTTGCATGTGTGTGAAACGAAATGCCATGATGTAAAGTTTTTTGAGGAGGACTCGAACTCAGCGCGTAATCAGATTGTTAACTAAATAGAATTAGATGTTAGATATCGATTTTATTCACCAGCAGGGAGTTGTTTGAATTTGAAATGAGAATACAGTGTTTTTTGCTTGACCGAGAATCGAACCCGGCACCCACTGCAGTTGTTTTCTATCCATGAATTGTTTGCTCACCAAGAGTGTGATGTGTTCATGTTTGACTGGAAGTAACGGCACCTATTGTTATTGTTGACAACACATGGAGGGACATTAAAAACGAAAATTTATTTATCAGAAGTAGTTCGGTGTGCACATTGTAGGGCTTGAAACGAAGCTGTGGATATTTTTGTGCTATATCAGGATTCGAACCCAGATATTGTGGAGACCTAGAGGAGCTTGCGATCTTGAGGAAAACGATGGAATGATAGAACTATATCGTTCTGTCTGTGTCAGATGCCACAAAAGACGAGATCTGAATTTTAATTCCAATCCAGCACCAAGTTCTTCAATGTCTCAAGCTCAGATAAGATAAGAGCCCTATGACCTCAAATAACCACTGACATATTAAATAAAATAAAGTTTCTAGTGTAAGGAAACTCACTGGTGACAGAGTTTCTGTTTGCAGCGACTTCCGCCTCTGCTGCGGCCCAACCTAAACCGGCTCTGCCCCATTTGGTAACAAAGGAATGTGATGTTTATAATGCGTATTCTGAACTACGGGGCAACATGTGGTTGTTTACTTGGCAAACCTATAGGTGATGAGATCTGTCAATGTGTTTAAAATACATGTCAGAAAGGGGAACCGAACCCATAGCTCATTACTAAGAAAGTAGGGTCAATACACATAGACCGCTGAAGTCCAAATTTGCTATATTCATGATTGTGTCGTAACGTATGGTGTACTTAGCTTATAAATTCAGTTCTCTATTAATTGGTCTATCAGCAGGCTTCTGAGACGGAGATTATGCTAATCTCATATCATCGGGATGTAAAGATAGTTTTAGCCATCATAGACTCGATTCGAAGCCATTTATTCGAAGCCATTTTAAAATTTTCATTATTTCAAGATATTTCTTAGATCGTGAAGTAGCATTCAGAAGTATAAAAAACACTTCGATTATTACTGCCATTATTGCTCAAACCTCCTTCATTCTACTACTGCTACACGCCTGCTAAAAGGAAACATTTAATGGTTCTTGATCATTTTTGGAATCAATGGCCTAAATTTAGGAAGAAAATTATTTCGCAGCAAGTGGCAAATGGTTAAGGCGTTCTGTGGCAACTGGACCGTCCTTTTTCCAGTAATTACTGCCGGGAAATACTGAAGAACGTAATTTATTCCTTCTGCTTGTCAGAGATTTTCGGGAGGTAGAATAGTCTTCAAACACGAGCGTTCTCCTGCTCAAACAGCGAACTGTGTAAAACACTGGTTTTAAATGAACGAAGACTTTGAACTGTTGGACTGGTCTCCCAAAGGTGCTGGCCTCAGTCCCATAGAGCACTTACGGGCAAAGATGGAGAAAATTGATAGATCGGCAGTGACAATGAAGACAGCGCTGTCCGAAGCAATTGATGACGCATGGGAAGAGTTGTCACAGAATAACAGATTCATCCGGAAACTTGTTGCCTCTATTCTCTGGCTGCTAAATGCAGTTGTAGAATAGGGCATCAACTGGACACGGTACTGAATTATTGTGCTGTTAGGGAAAAATTATTTGTGACAAATAAGCGTTTTGTTCTCCCTCGAATAAGAAGAAAATTTTTGCGATTTATCTCCTAAACAAAAAAAAAAAAAAAAGACCGGGGCGGATAATACGTAACTACTAGGCTGTCTATTTCACTCATCTCAGTCGTTCAATAGACTCCAGATTTTAAATCTTTGCGGCTTTTGATCCAAAAAACTGAGACAAACGTGAAACTAAATTTTTTGGCACATGGAGCATGCTGTCAATGCCGATGAAGCTATCGAAGAAAACGTTTTAAGTTTTTTTACGTCAAGCAAAAAAATGACATTGTATTCTTTTTATTTACATGATGGTAGGACACCAACACCGACGAAAGCAGAAAAGAGATAGCATTTTCTTCTAATGCCAAGCAGAAATCACATCACTTAAAGAGGAAAGTGGTGAAAGACCGGCGGTGTAGACGAAAAACTTTCAAATTACGAAGTCGCCCAGAAAGTATAGTGCCGTACTTTTTTCTTCAACAATTCTTTATTCTATTTAATGAGAATTACACAGACGAAATAATGGTGTTTTATCTACAGGCCATATTTTTCCACGTAATCTCCAGCCCGTTCTACAGTCTTCCTCCAGCACGAAACAAGGACGTGTCAGCCCTTTCGGTACCAGTCCTTGTCCTGGTGGCGGAAGCAGTGGTTTACTGAGTGAACCACCTCCTCATCGTCCTCAAGCGTCTTCCATGAATGGTATCCTTTAATGGCCCAAACAAGTGGAAGCCCGAGGGGGCTAGGACAGGGCTTTAGAGTGGATGGGGTAAAACTATCCAACCCTCTTTTGCGATGTGTTCAGCATCCTCAGACTTTTGTGTTGCAGCAAAACATCTCCTGTGTTGCTTTGGCGCGGAAGTCGCCGGAAACGCGTCTTGAGTTTCGTTAATATGTTGACATATGCTTCTGAATTAGTGGTACCGCCTCTTGGCATGACATCGATGAGAATCACACCTTCACAGTCCCAGCGGAAGTAGTTGCTTTGAATTTTTTGTTCTGTGGGGAGTTGGAATGGCCCCATTCCATCGACTGTCGCTTTGTTTCGGGCTGAAAATGGTGAACCTAGGTTTCATCACCTGTCACAATCCGGGACAAGAAGGCCTCCCCCTCAGCTTCAAAACGTTGCAACAAATCAAGACAAATGTTTTTCCTGTGTGATTTGTGATCCACCGTTAGACACCGCGGGACCAATCTTGCACACACTTTTGAATAATCAAGAGTGCGGACCATTGAACCCACACTTCCTTTGCTGATTGACAGATACAGTGTCAACTGCCGAGTCGTATGCATCTGTCCTCGGAAACGACAACATCAGCTCGGTCAACATGTCAGGTGTGACAGCCGTAGATGGTCTCCCCGACCGCTGCTATCATGGAGCTCCGCCGAACCGCCTTATGATGACCTCCTCCTTCTTGCCCAGCAAGAAGCTGTACTTCTGTCGACAGCAGATGCCCCATAGACTTTGCACAAGCGTTTGTGAATATTCCCCACAGTTTCTTTCTCAGCAGTGAGGAATTCAATGACGTTGCTTGTAACGTGCAACACGTACAGACGACATTTTGAAACTGCCCTGCAGCTACGTTATCTGTCGGAAGTGACGGAAAGTTGGAGCGCTCACTCATCAGACCTCACATAATACATACGTATTGTTTGGCATTCGTAGCATTGTTTTCGGCTGAGAAAAAGAATGTGGTGCATTACTTTCTAGCAACCCTCGTATGAATACTTAATAATTCTCGTTGTCCTCCTAAACCAATAACCCTTACCACCAATTAAAATTCATGGAAGTGACAGAATTCTAAATGCCTAGCTGCAGATTAGAAAATGACCGCCGTAGTCAGTACGCCATTCTATTAGTCACGTATGTTACGCTTGCGAAATGCTCTGATACGGCCTGTAGTGTTACACTTTCTCCTGAAAAAGAAATGGTATACCGAGTGAAAGTAGCGCGGTGTGTCTTCGGAGGTAATACAGTCAGTCCATCTGACTTTGAATTACATGAACAGAGTTACGAAGAGCATAAGATAATTGAAAGTTACTAGTAAATATTCTGCTTGGTTTTATCATATTTGCGTGTTTTACAGATGCCGTGTGAGGGAGAGTTGAAAACTTAATAGCTGCTAACACGTCATAACATTTCAGTTAGCAATAGCTCGTGCAGAAAATGGCTTGAGAATCTTTGAAGTATGTATTCTACCACCATATTTGAAATTTCTCTGAAAATACAGCTGAATTCTACACTTGTCGTCTCTCTCTTAACGACGAAAGTTGGGTGTAATGAAAGAAAACTGTTTATTTCAGTCACACTTGCGAACTGAGTCATACAGTGTGATACTTCTGTACAAAAAATAGGAGGAACATACGACTGGAAGGCCCTTCCTTACACTTCGCTGTTGCAAGTGGTCTTTACACCACGATACAGACACAAATTTGAATACAGAGGACAGTCACGTCAATGACCGACGGACAGTTCATAATTTTGTGAATAAAAGGGGCGAGGCACAAGGGAAATCTGAACACGGCTCTCCCCATTCGCAGTTCAACACCGTGACCACATAACCATGATGCTGCGACTATGCAGTTCCGCTATATGTCACACTTCTTGAGCTTGGACTGTGCACTGTTTCTATTTTGCTTTTTTTCACAGTTCAGTACACCTTCTTCCTGTTTTCACGCTTGATCTGTCTTCAGTTTTTAACGGGCTATACATTGGACCATCTTACAATAAAGTATGAGTGGGAAGCTTTCCTCGTAAGCCATCATGTCACGGCTGCGGTACATCTTTTTTCATTACGTCCATATTTCCTAACGTAGATTGCTCGGAACGTGACGTTAGAGAGCAATCTTAGCTGAGGTATCAAACGCCCAATTTGGGTTCAAACATTTAATTTCACTTACTCAGCGTCACATCTCAACTGGAAGCCATTTAGAACATTTCATCGAGATGACGTAAAACCGTGCAGCAGACGAGCCACCTCAGAGACGAAGACCGAATTGTTCACTTTAGGTGACCAATATTCCTGGCCGCCCCACAAAATTCTACGCCTGGCCTTACGCAGGATCTTGCAATACCGTAGGATGCGGAGGTGAGTGGAGGTAGTTCTGTCATTCTTCTTGAGGTGTTACGGAAACGTATCTCCTCGTGGCGTTGTGGTAAGCTTCGTGTTCTGTTAAACGTAAGCTCGTGCATTCGTATCCACTTCACTCCCTAGTTACTTTAAATTGCATATCGGATATCTGCTAAAGTTACCAAGAAATAAAATTTGGGAATCCTAAATCGTGAGCAAACAACTGACATGTAAAAAGTGTATCACATGATACCACACCACGATACTGCTGCTGAATTATGTTTCTCGCACAGGCTATTGTATGAATCACAACGAGACACAGGTCCACGCTAGCAGAAGGCACCACTGTACGTTGATTTGTGGCCACCCACTGACACCCCCACTTCCAGATACTCCAATGGCTGCTCCAGCAGCGAACAGTGAACAATACAGTTCTGTTTCAAGTTAGACTAAGATAACTTATCTTTATGTAACAGTCTTCCGTATGCATAAGCGCCTGATGATGAGCAAAACATGCTTTAAATGCGTTGCAATGTGTTAAGTTAAACATAAAATAAATAGTTAAATTTCTTCTCTATGCCTTAGTGTGTACCACAGTAATGAAAAAAAGTTCTTCACATTCTTGATTCCTCAGCAACTGGGTACTACTAAAGCTGTAGTAATAGGCTCAAATATCACTGGAATAGTATATTTAAAGCCATGGTCTTTTCTCCTCCTCTATTTTAACTGATGAAGACTGCAACTAATTTCAGTAACAGATTCTTACGAAATCCTTAAGTTTGTACTGCAGTGCTGTGTAGGTCAAAATGTAGTTTCTCATAATAGTCAGATGGCTGTTGGAGTATGCCACGTTTCACTGATTATTACACACATGAAAAAAAAAAGTTTTGCATCACCTCGGTTCCGAGAGTTACAGAACGTACAGAAAATTGGAATAGAGATCAACATAAACATCATCTCCGCCCCTTTTATTGCTCATGAAAACCATACATTGCATGTTGTACCACCATACAGCCAGACCTTCAGAGGTGGTGGTCCAGATTTCTGTACACACCGGTACCTCTAAAACCCAGCAGCACATCATCTTGCATTGATGCTTGCCTGTATTCGTCGTAGCATACTACCCACAAGTTGATTAAGACACTGTTGACCCAGATTATCCCATTCATCAACGGCGATTCGGGATAGATCCCTTAGAGTGGTTGGTGGGACAACTCGTCCACAAATAGCCATTTTCGATCTGTACCAAAGATATTCAATAGGGTTTATGTCTGGAGAACATGTTGGCCACTCTAGTCAAGCGATATCGTTATCCTGAAGCAAATTATTCTCAAGATGTTCACAATGGATTTGCGAATTGTCGTCCATGAAGACCAATGCCTCGCCAATATGCTGCCGATACGGTTGCACTATCGGCCAGAGGATGGCATTCACGTATCGTACAGCCCTGACAGCGCCTTCCATGACCACCAGCGGCGTACGTCGGCCCCACATAATGCCACCCGAAAACATCAAGGGGCCTGCACCTCGCTGCACTCGCTGAACAGTGTGTCTAGGGCGTTTAGCCTAACCGGGTTCCCTCCAAACACTTCTCCGACGATTATGCGACACTCATCGGTCCTTTCGGCATGTTGTTGGACCCATCTGTACCGCGGTGCATGGTGTCGTGGTTGCAAAGATGGACCTCGTCATGGACGACGGGAGTGAAGTTGCCGCCCATTGCACAGTTTAAGTCGTAACCTGACATCCTGTGGCTGCACGAAAAGCATTATTCAACATGGTGGCGTTGTTGTAAGGGTTCCTTCGAGCCACAATACGTAGGTAGCCGACATCCACTGCAGTAGTAGCCCTTGGGTGGCCTGAGCGAGGCATGTCATCGACAGTTCCTGTCTCTCTGTATCTCCTCCATGTCTGAACAACATCGCTTTGGTTCACTCTGAGACTCCTGGACACTTCCCTTGTTGAGAGCCCTTCCTGGCACAAAGTAACAATGCGGACGCGATCGAACCGCGGTACTGGCTGTCTAGGCATGGTTGAACTACAGACAACACGAGCCGTGTACCTCCTTCCTGGTGGAATGACCGGAGCTGATAGGGTGTCAGACCCCCTCCGTGTAGTAGGCTCTGCTCATGCATGGTTGTTTACATTTTTGCGCGGATTTACTGAAATCTCTGAACAGTTAAAGGGACTGTGTCTGTGATACAATATCCAAATTCGAGGTCTGTCTTCAGGAGTTGTGGAAACCAGGATGATGAAAAACTTTTTTTGATGTGTGTATTTGTTATTTCATAGACGCTTCTCTGCCGCTTATTTTCACAAATTTTCGAATAATGAACCTGGAAGAATGGATGATAGCCATACAGGATATTCGTATTTGCCTTAAGTATTTCTCTTCAGAGCAACGGCAGAACTAGAAAAGCTGATAGGAAGCTGGTTAACTTAACTATAAAACTGCGTTTGGTGTCATAATTTATGAAACGTCTACAGTAGATCTGTTGGGCTGGGGGGGAAGGAGTGAGCGTGAACGATGGTGCGGTAGACCATATCACTTGCTTATTGCCTCGGTAATGGAACGACAGTCCTGCGATAGATATTAAGTCGGTGGCAGAAAGATTCGAGCATAGAACATTTTGCAGTGACTAACTGGCGTATACTGGGACTGTGTAGTGTATAGGGTGAGGTTCAGTGGTGCTGATGTTATTCACGCTCTGCTGAGAAATTCTTTCAGAGGTAGGAATTAGGTAAGGCCTATAATCTGATGTAGTGGTAGTTTAGCGTTATGATTCAGCAGCATACGGATAGTCTCTGCAAATTCTAGAACCGACTGCCCATCTGTGCCGTCGCAATAGAAATTCATAATCCTCATGTGACTGACTACTGGGGTAGCCAAAAGAAACTGTTTGTACAAGTATTAAAACGGTAGGTGCTAAATCAATAACACTCAGCGCGAGCGACGAGTAGAATCTCAGTACCATACTCGGTTTGGTAAACCTGTTATTTCGGGTTCTCTCTGTCTTAAGCATAATCAATGTTGAAAAACTCTTCAACACAGACGCTTTTCGCTTATATTGACAAAGTAGCAGCAGCTGATACATTTTAATCATAACGGATAGATGATACGTATCTTTCTCTTAGTATTTACTAACTGTATAACAGTTCTACTCAAGGTTGACTTTTATAGACATTACTGCCAGCGTTTTTTGTTCCTTGCTGCACTTTCTGATAGTAACTGCGTCAGTAGGAACTGGAACGTTAAGTAGCGCTGCTTGCATTCGTTAGTCTAATTTTCAACGGAATTTTGAGCCTGCATTTTTTATGATTTCTTAATGTTTACGGCGCAGCGGCCTTTCTTGATTTGCAACTTCATATTTGTCGTACCTTACGAAGTTTGCAATCGATGTTGTGTTGTTGTCTCTTCATTTGAGCTACTGTCTTTCGTGGACCGTGCCGTTGACACCAATTTCAAGAAAGATATTTTCCAGGTCTATTATCGTAAAAAAAAGATGTGTTGTCTACTCATAACGTTTACAGTATAACTATTGGAGATATTCTAAAATTGTGAAACGTGTCCGGCGATGACATTTTTAGTTTCAGTACGATTAAGGCAGAAAAACATAAATAATTGTAGCAGTTAATAATTTGTGTTGTTTAGTTTACAGATGCGTCGATTACAAGCTAAACAGTTGACTCATCTGAATATTATTAGTGACGACGATCTAGTCTCTGAACCCAATTACAGAAACACAAATAGGATTCATTAACATATACTTTGGCTATTTCGACTGTCAGCCGCCACGTCTTTAAGTTACAAACTGTAGTCACATCCTAGACCGCTCAAGCTAGAAGTAGAACTGAATCTTGACAGCAACGCAGGATATGTTTGGCAACACTGTGAACGACGAGTTGCTTCCTGGATGACAGACTTAGCCTACAAAATTCACTTGTTATGTTCGTATCGTTTCCATTAAATAATCTGAGTGATTTTCACACGAGGCATGAAATAAAGTTATCAATTTGTGGTTATCAGTCCAGGAAAGTCATTCAGCATGAAATTTGGAATTAATCTCGTCTTTTACGTTGCGATCTTAACTGCTCTAGCCCCCACTGGAGTAACAAGGGAGAGCAGATCGCTGCAATATTCCACTAGCTGTGTAGTAACGTTGTCGCTTGTTAACTGAGGGCTGCTGTAGTTCCTGGTTGCAGTCTCGGCTGAAGGCTACATTTTTAGCTGTTTCGTGACAGAGCTGCAGGCAGTAAAAGCGAATGTCAATAAGAAATTTTTACTGATGATATGACACATTTCCATACTACCTCATTGTGACACAGGACAGCAACGAAACGCAGACCGTTTCGAAGGCCAGAATGAGTAATATCTCACTAATTCGTGCTGACATAGGCATGCTCCTGTTACATATACTTCATGTTTCATTAGAATGGATGTAAGGATATCGTAGCTACCAGAATTTCATTTGAATTATTACAGTGCATTTTATTGAATACAACAATAAACACAAGACATAAACTAATCTTCAACAGTATTTCAAACGTAGGAATTATACAGCCGACCGGTTGCAAATAACTGTTTGGTACAATTGATCTAGTTTCCGATACCTACTAAGGGTGTCTTCATCATAATGAAATTTTGAGAAACCCTAAAATTACTTCGTGCGAAAGCAACGGTCAGAATTTAGAGTAGCTATGCTCAAGTCAAAAATAAAATAAAATACATTCCAGCCTTGTAACATCTGACTTATTCCTCCTCCGGCGAATAGAGGCAACAAGTTTCCGGATGAATCTATTATTCTGTGACAACTCTCCCCACGCATCATCAACTGCTTGGGACAGCGCTGTCTTCGTCGCCGGTGCTGGTGTACTAATTTTCTCCATACCTAACCATACGTGGTCCAAGAGACTTAGGTCAGCATCTTTGGGAGGTCAGTTCAACAGCTCATTATAACCGTTCATTTGAAGCCAGTGTTTTACACAGTTCGCTGAGTGGGCAGGAGAACGTTCATGTTGGAAAATCATTTTGCCTCCGAAAATCTCTGACGAAAAGAATGAAACATTACGTTCTCCAGTATTTCGCAGTAGCAATGACTGCAAAAAGGGCACAATCGGCACAGAACACCGCAGCCATTTGCTGCGAACTAAATTTTCCACTGCATTTGGGCCACTGGTTCTAAAAATGACCAAGAACCATTAAATGTTTCCTTTAAGCAAGAGTGTATCAGCAGCAGAATGAAGGAGCAACAGCGATAATGGCAGTAATAATCGAAGTATTTGGTAACTTTTTACTCTTGAATGCTATCTCTCGATCTAAGAAATTTCTTGAAATACTAAAAATTTCAAAATGGCTTAGAATCGTGGGTATGATGGCTGAAAGAAACTTTACATCCCGATAACATGCGACTAGCATATTTCTATGTCAGAAGCCTGCTGATAACTAACCAGTTAAAAGAGAATTGAATATTTTCACCACGTCTAATTTGTAAGCTATGCGCACCATATGTTACGACACAATCATGAATGTTGCAAATATGGGCTTGAACGGTCTGGTGAATTGATCCTAGCTTCTTAGTTATGAGGTGTGAGTTCAATTCACACTTCTAGCATGTATTTTAAACACACACGAACAGATCTCCTTCACCTCTAGCAATACCAAGTGAAGAACTCTGTAGGTCTCCACGAAAGGCATGTACACTATGTGATCAAAACTATCCAGACACCCCCAAAAAACATACGCTTTTCGTATTAGATGCATTGTGCTGCCACCTACTGCCAGGTACTCAATATCAGCTACCTCAGTAATCATAAGACATCGTGAGAGAGCAGAATGGGGCGCTCCGCGGAACTCTAGGACTTCAAACGAGGTTAGGTGATTGGGTGTCACTTGTGTCATACGTCTGTACGCGAGATTTCCACACTCCTAAACATCCCTATGTCCACTGTTTCCGATATGATAGTGAAGTGGAAACGTGAAAGGACACGTACAGCACAAAAGCCTACAAGCCGACCACGTCTTTTGACTCACAGAGACCGCCGACAGTTGAAGAGTGTCGAATTCCAAACTGCATCAGAATACACTGCAGTACTATGACAGGTAGGCGGGATGTGAGAAAACTTGGATATCATGGTCGAGCGGCTGCTCACAAGAAACACATCACGCCGGTAAATGCCAAACGACACATCCCTTAGTGTAAGGAGCATAGCATTGGTCGATTGAACCGCGGGAAAACGTTGTGTGGACTGACGAAGCACGGTACACTGTGTGGCGATCCGAAGCCGGGGTGTGGGTATGGCGAATGCCCGGAGAACATCATCTGTCAGCGTGGGCAGCGCCAACAGTAAAATTCGTAGGCGGTGGTGTTATGCTGTGGTGTGTTTTTCATGGAGGGGGCGTACACCACTTGTTGTTTTGCGTGGCACTATCACAGCACAGGCCTACATTGATGTTTTAAGCACCTTCTTGCTTCCCACTGTTCAAGAGCAATTCGAGGATGGCCATTGCATCTTTCAACACTATCGGGCAGCTGTTCATAATGCGCGGCCTGCGGGGGAGTGGTTACACGACAATAACATCCCTGTAATGGACTGGCCTGCACAGAGTCCTGAACTGACTCCTGTAGAACACCTTTGGGATGGTTAGGAACGCAGATTTCGTGCCAGGCCTCACCGACCGACATCGATACCTCTCCTCAGTGCTGCATTCCGTAAAGAATAGGCTGCCATTCCCCAAGAAACCTTCCAGCACCTTATTCAACGTATTCCTGCGAGAGTGGAAGCTGTCATCAAGGCTAAGGGTGGACCAACACCATAATGAATTCCAACATTACCGATGGAGGGCGCCACGAACTTATAAGTCATTTTCAGCCAGGTGCCCGGACACTTTTGATCACATAGTGTATGTGCGATGGAATACATTCATGGTTTCATTTCAAGCCCTACCATATGCACACCGAACTACTTCTGATAAATAACTTTCATTTTCAAAGTCTCTTCTTGTCTTGTTAATAGTAACAATAGGTCCCGTTACTTTTCGTTAAACAGGCACACTTGTCATTATTGGTGAACAAGCAACTCGCGGACAGATAACAATAGCAGACGGTGCAGGGTTCAATTCACGGTTAGGTAAAAAAAAACTATATCCTCATTTAAAATTCAAAAATCTCCTTACTGGTGAAAAAATTCGATATCTAACATCTAATTTTTGTTAGTCAACAGTCTAAATACAAGCTGGGTTCGAGTCCCTGTCACAAAACTTAACATCACGGCACTTCGTTTTAAACACGTGCAAACGCTGTCGCTTGAAATTATATTAAACGCTTTCGTGGTTAGGTAACAGGAAGATAAAGGTCTCGACAGGAGTCCAGGCAGAGCACAAAAATTTTCAAGTTCAGATTTGCTAACTGATACATACGAAAACTTCGATATTTCGCGACGCTTTATGCGTAGCTACAATGACGAACGTTGCTAGCATCGACTCTCACTCAGGCACGATAGTTTTGCTTAGTTACAATGGCTGTAGGTGCTTGGCTTCAATACAGATCCAGAGCAAAATAGTTCATCATATCGTTTAAAGTTCAAACATGTGATGAGAAAAGAGAAACTATAGGTGATACGATGTTAATTTTTAGGTTCCGATACAGCACTTACGGCTGTTAATAGTTTTGCTTTTAACCGGTTGGTTCAACACCCACTTTATAATAAAACTCTAGTATCAGGAACGACGTTTCACAGATGTGGGAAAACCTTTTAAAGAGCAAAAAGATATCGACTAGTCATAGAACTTGAGGAGTCCGGATATTGTCTCAAAATTAAGAATATTTAATTTTACCTAAAGATTGCTGGTATGTCTCAAGCAATACAGGTAGTTAACTCTAATTCTGATGAAAGTGGTAGTGATTTTGAAATGTCACTTACTGTAATAAAATTGTGTTTACAAGTATCAAGGGCTGTGTCATCTCTAATGATGCATTTCCCAGCATTTACAATATTGTGGTGTCGATTTAAGTGTGGGAGGATTACCTTAAAGAACAGTGTTCTCTCTTGTAATATGCATTGTATATAGTCAAACGACAGTACTGTAAAGAGACTGGAGGACGTAGAAGACAGCTACGTTATGTTGGTTACGTGCAAATCATGCGAAACGGTCGTTCGGGAACTTTTGGGTATGATACTACATGCGTTCAGTACAACTCTGCAACACCGGAAGCAATTTTACCCAAAAAAGTACTGTTAGTTTGGCAGACCCTTAGCACCCTATGGGTGGAGTGCAGATGTGGAGCAGTGACAACAAAAGATAATCGAAAACTAATGATACTCGTGTCGGACCTGCCGTTTTAGGAGTACTTTAGCAGATTGCTAACAGTCCCACAGTTGAGTGGGACTGGCAGCAGGAAATGTGACAAATAAACTACGACTCTGGAACGAATGCGGATACTTCAACTAAGCTTGGTACACGTATGACTTACTGTTTGAGAGTAATGCCTTGGGACTGTCACGTCCCAGAACTCTTACGGATTAGGTGAGGGTTGGGGAGAGAATGGGTTTAGGCAGCCGCGCGGGATTAGCCGAGCGGTCTTGGGGGCTGCGGTCATGAACTGTGCGGCTGGTCCCGGCGGAGGTTTGAGTCCTCACTAGGGCATGGGTGTGTGTGTTTCTCCTTAGGATAATTTAGGTTAAGTAGTGTGTAAGCTTAGGGACTGATGACCTTAGCAGTTAAGTCCCATAAGTTTTCACACACATTTAAACATTTTTTTGCTTACACATGTGCATAACTCTGCAGCAGTTATAGAAATTTCTACCAAACGTAGCATACATATCAATTACTACGAAAGAAAAGAAGAAGCCCCTAGCGCATTTAGAAGTGGACGTAGGAGTTGGAAGGAGATACGCAACTTCCTGGCTCACTAAGGTGAGTGGCAGCTCTGAAGACGTTTCTTCCACAACGGTTTGGTTGGGGTAGAGGTGGGTGTAGACGTGCAGTAGAACTAGCGTGCAGAAATATTCGAAAATTACTGACGGGGCCTACTGCTGCCCATTATCGTCAAACACATACTTTTCTAAATCTCTAGGCGGATTGGAAAACACTAGGGTCGTCAAGCACATCTAGACACGGCGGTTGTGATAGAAATGTGATGACATGATAAGATAATGAAAAATGACTGATATTAGCGTCCATAGCTTACTCAAGAGCAGATCCACACAAGAATTTTTCTTGTTACTACACAAAATGAAAAAACAACGTTTTGTGGTGAAATAAACACTGAAATTAATTTGTAAAATTTATCAATTTGTAATTTCTATACTGTATTAATGCTTTTAAATCTAATTTTTTAAAGTATAGGTTTGTGTCTCCACGCCAGTTTAATCTGACTGACAAAACTGGTCAAAACAACCGGTTTCTGAAACGAGCGTTTCTCTGTTTTCATTCCTATTATTTCATGTAATAAACCTAGAAATGGAGCAAAGAATGAAAAATTTTGACTCAGTTTCAAGATGTATATAGTGAAAATATTTAATTAAATAGGGAAATAAAAGAAAACTTAGTCTGTCCACCGTTCGCTGCTTTTCGCGAAAATTGATAAGTGGTTGAATACTACAAAAAATCACACGTACTCTTCTCTAGGTTCTAATTTTTTGAAACTCTGTTCAGAAAATTATATTGTAAATGCGGATCATACCACTATTTGGAAATTTTATTAAGTTTTTATTTATTACAGTTACTATAATTTCCTTCGTCTTTTGTTATTTCATGAAAGCGACAGACAAATGTTTTATCTCTTAAAGCAAGTGAAGCCTTGTGCTTCATTACTTCATCATTTTCTAAAAATATGTCCAGACTAGAATTGGTGCGTTTCTGGAATACAATGGATGTCCGGCGACGACAGCGAGAAACTACCGTCTGAGGAGCTGCGGGCAAGCCTTATACACACCGCACGTGCATGCGAACCTTAAGCCATAACACACGGCAACGGGTGGGTTATTGTCGCGGTAACGCTGATCCAATTCTTATACTACGGTTTGTTGCTCGTTTTTGTCTGCATTGTTACTGAAATAGCCGTGCTTTCTTTTCCCATTTTTTATACTAAAGAAAAATTTCAACCCAATGCAAGCTTTACAAATAAAAATTACTCCTCAAAGAAAAAAATTGAAAACGATGAATTTTAGCACTGCTGCTGTAGCTAATTGATATTTCGTTTCTTTACTCGATTATGCTTAACAAGTAAAAAATATGTGCTATAACCGAGACCAACAAATACCTAAAAATACCTGTAATTCAAAATTAAAATACTGTTATCGGTTTTATCGGTCTGTTTTTCGCGTCCCTATCACATTGATGCACACAGTTTTTCGTATTCAACTCCGCAGACTTTTTCGGCGATGTACCGCCGTCTTCAAGAATTTATTTATGCTTAAACACAAAAATTAATGTCGGTGTATTACTCCACGAAAAGCGTTATTTTATGTTGTACTGTCTGGTTTCATATACATGTCCGAATAATCCAATAGCACCCTTTTACTTAATACTCATTGCATATTTCTATGATCGCTGTGGGTTTTGGGCACACAGCATCTCATCTGCAGAGGTACGAGCAGCTCTCATTAACATATACGAAAATATGAACTTCAAAAATCTGTGTTATGAAAATGAAATTTGCGGCTATATTATGGGATCGGTTTGGGTGGACACTAGATTGAAAAGTATTCTGTCGTATGCTCTCGCCAGTCGATAGACTTTATTTGCTCATAAATCCACAAAAGAAAGCAGAACTTTCACTTTGGCAGTTATAAGAATACCACTCCATCTTCCTGTTGACGTGTGTCGCGAGATGTATCACGTATCGCGTGAACTTTGAAAGCTGCAGCGAAATTCTAAGTAGTTCTATTCATTAGACAATATTCAGTTTGTATGAATGAGTATGTGTGTGTGTGAGTGTGTGTGTGTGTGTGTGTGTGTGGTTGGGTGGGTCGGTGTGTATGTGGGTGTTGAACTGTGCTCAGCTCCTGTTCATGCCATTTATTGTTTGTCATCTTCTATTACGGTACTGCCGCCTCGTTATCTTATCCCTTTTACTGGCGTCTCTAACTTCCTGCCTTACTTGCCTATGAGTGGCAGCAGCAGCGCGAATCGATAGTGCACTGTCATACCATCTCTGGAGCGACAGATAGTATTTCCGGGCCGTAGTGTGTCTGGAAGTCTGTTGGAGACGGACCAGCAGTGCAGTCGGGGACGGAGCAGCAGTCAGGGAGGTAAGAGCATCGGGCACGGAGCGCCAGTGAGGCGCGGTCAGCCAGTACTTGCCGACAGCTGGCGACGCACATGTACTCTCTGACTGAAGAAGGCTGGAGCGGGTACGACCGTTGGTTGGTCGTTCAGTCGGTCATCTCATTGGCCGACGTTTATTTGATCTTTTGACCGTTTCCGGGTGTTGGGCAGCCGGTCGGTTGGGGCAGAGCAGCGAGGAAGTCTCCGTGGCGCGTAGTCAGGCCGGAGCCGCTGGCGCCGTGCAAGCGTGGTTGGAGTTGTGAGGCGCTCATTGTGAGGGTTACGAAGTTCGTCGCCCACCGATCCTGGACAGTAACGTTGAGTGCTCACTTCACCTACTATCAAGCCTCAACTGCTATCACATCTCTTCGTTTGGTCCTGGTTGTCGCTTTCTGGGAGATTCCTGTGAGCAACAACGTGTGTGCATTGAAGTCAGCTAGAGTTGCAGCCGTTTTCCTGTGTGGTGTTTAACTTAATTTAATTCATTCCTTCATTAATGAAGTGTACCAGCGGTATCTTCTGCCTTGTGGCCATTGATGTTCCGATTACCAGCCCTGGGCCTTAACGTAATTTTCGACAGTGTATTTTCCTCGTCATGTTGATGCTGTCCTGCACGGCGTGTAGTTCGACAGCTGAGGTGTGTTGGTAGTTTTGGGCGTTTATTCTGACTTGGCTGGATTGGGCACCAGTATCCAGAACGTTGTGCTATTGACATCTTGCCGTTTTGCTGGTCGGGTGGAGCAGAACTGATCTTGTTGGTTGGTTCGTCGGCTGAGTTTCGGTTGGGTTGCCTTCCGATTAAGAGGCTGTCAGTTTGGCCGCCTGTCTCACTTAAACGTGTGTTAGTGTTACCTTCCCAGGCCAATCCTTGGAACCTCGTGAGCGCCGCTCCTTGTGTTTTACACAGTGATTTCCTTTGTCGTCTTAAGTATTCTGTGTGGCCTTCTGCCGAGTTTTAGCTTATTAAAATTGCAAGGCATTTTTTTCTTACTCCTTAAGCTGTAAAAAAATTGTTTCTTGTTTGGTTTGTAGCCTTCAGCCGAGTTTCAGCCTTTCAAAATTAAAATTGAAACTCCCTTGTGCCTAGGCCTTAAGCTGTAAATTTGTTTGAAGTTCGTATGTGGCCTTCAGCCGAGTTTTCAGCCTTTCCAAATCAAAAGTCGAAAAATTTTGTCTAGGCCTTAAGCAGTAAGAAATATTTTCTTGTTTGTATGTGGCCTTCAGCCGAGTTTTCCAGCTTAAATTGAAAATTGGAAATTTCTTTGTCTGGGCATTAAGCTGTGAGATTGTTTGGGTTTCGTATGTGGCCTTCAGCCGATTTTTATGTGAAACATTTTAGGATAAAGCCTTTACCCTATTTTAGTTGAAATTTAGAAGCTCTTACCTTTAGGCCTTAAGCCGTAAAATTGTTTTCTGCATGGTGCGTGGCCTCCAGCCGAGTTTTAACCTCTCTTAAATTAAAAATTCAAAATCTTGCTCTTAAGTCATAAGACTGTCATTCTTTAGTATTAGGCCTTCAGCCGAGTTTTACACGAAATATTTTAAGGGGCTCCGGAAAGGCTCAAGATCATGAAAAGTTCAATTTTTACTTTTTTGCGTTTTCTGAATCTGCAGACTATTACCTTTTAATACATATATAATTTATTCAATTCCGAAGACTACAACTATTTTTAAATATTTTTTGAAATGTGTTCTACATGGGCGTGACCCACTGTGGCGCTGTTAAACTGCTGTCAAATGGTGTTATTATTAACGTCCGTGTTCATCAGGTACATTTTAGTGATGTGAGATAAAGTATGTGTTGTGGCTAACCTGTGATGGTTCAATATATATCGCTGGTGTGTTTGTCGATTGTTTCATGTTTATTTACTCTGTCGTTATCTCGAAAATATTCGTAATTAATTCTGTTTCTTGAGAGTCTGTTTTGTTGAAGTATAATAATGAGTAAAAGTAAAGTTATTAGAAATCCTCTGAAGGCTTTTAAGAAAAGGAGAAATGTTGGAAAGCCAAAGGTATGTGATATTACTGTAAACAATAAAGACGATAACCAAGTGAGTGAACCTAACCTCTCAAGTACACCTGCCCATAGCAGTCCAACTGGGAAAGAAAATACTGCACAGAAGAAGCTTGGTTCAATGAGTGAAAACTATGAATCTTTTATGGGCGAATCGGATGAGAATGAAATATTTGATATGTCGGTTCTCAAAGGAATTTTTTCAAACTGTGTAAGATGTATTAATTGTAGTGAAGTTGGTCTGGAACTCTCCATAATAAAGCACGTAGGACTTGCTAGTGAAATACAACTGAAATGTGATAAGTGTTCATACATGACCACCTTTTGGAACAGTGTTGCAGTAACTGCAACTGAAGAAAATGGTAGCAAAATCTACGAAGACAACAACGAGCGATGCTTGCTTTAGACAAGGAACGCCTTCGGGCTGCAGACAGGGCTGTAAAGAGTCTAGAAATACAAGCAAGAGTAAACAGGAGGGGGAACAAGAGGAAGCTGGAGGAGGAGTTTGCAGAGGATGAAGATAATCCATCCTATGGACCTGGAATGCACTAAAAAGTTAATCCAATCTTTGTCGCTCGATTCCCAAAACTTTTATTTTCTCATACTAATTACATGTTTTCTAAGGATCTTCCAAACATATTTGTTTCAAACTTTTAGTAAATGTTACACAGTACCTTCTGCATAATTTAACACAGCCTTTTTCTAAAAAACTGTATATTTCTGAATATATAAATAAAAAATTGCAAAAAAAAGTGGTGAATTTTCATTACAATTGAAAAAAATCATCTTTAATAACTGAACTAAAATTTTGTAAAATCCCTGTGTTAAGTTGTAGCCCATATTCCAATAAATAATCTGTTAAAAATTCAATTTCCTACCTCAAATACTTTGTGAGGAAAGATGTAATTTATAAGCGTTATTTTAACATTGCAAGTATAGGGCGTTCCGGAGCCCCTTAAGATGAGGGCTTCAGCCTTTTCAGATCGAATGTTCTTCTTCCTAGGCCTTAAGCCATTAAATTGTTTTGTTGATATGCGGCCTTCAGCCGAGTTTTCAGCGTATTTAGATTAAACATTGAAAATCTTTGTCTCGGCCTTAAGCCGTAACACTGTTCTTGATTAATGTGAGGCCTTCAGCCGAGTTCTATGGGAAAAATTTAAGCTAAGGCTTTCAGCCTATTTGTATTGAAGATAAAAAAGAAATTGCTAAAGAAGTGAAACCTCCAGAAGAACGCCTCTGTACCTCAGTTCCTTACTTAGGCCTTGTGCCTTGGATTTTGGATGTGGTCTTCAGCCGATCTAAATTAAATCGAAGGAGGTCTTTCGTTAAAACCTTGAGAGTTTTTCATTATTGCTTGTGTGATTGTCTGTTCTAGCAAGCCGGCCGTGGTGGCCGAGCGGTTCAAGGCGCTGCAGTCTGGAACCGCGCGACTGCTACGGTCGCAGGTTCGAATCCTGCCTCGGGCATGGATGTGGGTGATGCCCATAGGTTAGTTTGGTTTAAGTAGTTCTAAGTTCTACGGGACTGATGACCGCAGAAGTTAAGTCCCATAGTGCTCAGAGCCATTTGAACTATCTTTTTTTGTTCTAGCAAATAATGTTTATATGTTGAGTGCAACTGACAGTAACTTATTTTGGCCCCTTTCCACAAATATAACAGCATCCGCTCTGTCCTGCTAGCCTGCAGGGATTTCATGTGTGTGTGTGTGTGTGTGTGTGTGTGTGTGTGTGTGTGGACGGATGGGTGGGTGGGTAGGTGGGTGAGTGTTTGGCCCGTCCGACCGATTAGCCCTCTAGTTTGCGATAAATAACGCACAATGATATCTCCAGTGCTGAGATGACAAGATGTTTAATCATTCGTTCGGCAATTAATACAGGACGTCTTTTAGAGGCAGTGTACGTCAAAGCAATACTCGCACGAAAACGAATAAGTGACTTGTTGCCTGGTTACTCAAGGACTAAATATAAAAAAAGTATTCAAGAACTAATATGGAGAAAACAAGAACATGTAAGGAAACTATATACTAAGAATAAACGGCACGGAGTGACGGACACAACACAGCGCACCTGGCGCCGGCGCGAAACTAATTTAACCGCGCGACATAAAATACTTGCAATGCGACACACGGGTGATGCATTCGTGAACCGAATTGCACTGCACTGCTTTGCGCTGCACTGCTAATGTAGTCGCTTCAACAGCCCACTCGGCGGGAGTGGAACGCCGTGCAGGTAGCGCGCCGGAAGTGGACGTTCCGACCAGACCTCGTGGTGCACTGGGCCCCTGGAGCTGTGGTGCGCTGGTCCCCTGGAAATGACGTCGTTGTCGGTGGTGGTACCGGAGCTGCTGTTGCCGGATCAAGTTGTGGGCCAAGCTGTGTTCGCTGAGTCTCGGGGGGGGGGGGGGGGGGGAGGGGTGACTCGACTCGTTGAAGATGTAGGCTGGTTTGACCCTGTCAATTGTAACAGTGGCTCGTTTTCCATTCACAAGAATATTCTGGCTGCGACCTGTCCTACTGATGGTTCGATGTGGCCCGGTGTAAGGTGCCTGGAGGGGCGGTTTGACGCCATCAGCTCGTAACATAATGCGACTGCACGTCCTGGTGTACAAGGTTCTGTGTACAAAGGTGGCAACAGTTCAGTGCCTAGACGACTGCGGAGGTCGGGTTTTCCTGGCATGATCACGAAGGCGACAGACGAAGTTAGACGGGTCTATACAAGGCTGTGGAGTCACGTCTACAAATTCGCCAGGCAGTCATAACGATTCTCCGTACATTAGTTCTGCACAGTATAACGTCGCAGTCTGGCTAACTAGCGGTAGAGCTGTATATATTGACGTTATATAAAAAATCTATTTCGGCTGCGCTGAAATCCCACCGAGTGCA
Source organism: Schistocerca serialis cubense (assembly GCF_023864345.2). NCBI lineage: Eukaryota > Metazoa > Arthropoda > Insecta > Orthoptera > Acrididae > Schistocerca > Schistocerca serialis. The sequence goes on from NC_064639.1 coordinate 309,063,501, forward strand.
TATTATTTGCCTCGATCAGGTCAAGCTATTACCTGCTCCCCGGCGTACTTAAACACAGCTACATGTAGGGATATATCAGTTCCTATTCAGGTAATAATTATGGATTCAGTACATACACAATATCAATATCTCCACTAAAGTTTTTCAGTTTACTAGAGCCTAATAGTTAGTAACAGAGCGGTAATTTGTTAATGCGGCAAAGAGTACTTATGCACGCCGCGTTCCTTGGACCATTAAGGTCGTCGCACAGATAATTATTTATTGAGTACACAATACTGAATGGACTGAAAGAAGTTATTAACGCAGTAATAACACTGAATGCTGGTTTATTGCACTCTTTGCACATCCTAAAATTGCCGTAAGGAAGTAGCTTTTCCTATCTGGGTGGAATTAATGACGTATACTGCAGTCCAAGATATTATGCAAGTTCCTGAGTCCATTAACTGATTTTACGAAAGTTAATTCTTTTCTCACAATTCAGTTTCAAAGTTTAGTCTCTATATCGGTCCATCATTAATAGTTTCTAACTTTGGGTAATGTCCAGTCCTTTATTGAAAATATTCAATTTAAGAAAAATTGTTCAAATGGCTCTGAGCACTATGGGACTCAACTGCTGAGGTCGTTAGTCTCCTAGAACTTAGAACTAGTTAAACCTAACTAACCTAAGGACATCACAAACATCCATGCCCGAGGCAGGATTCGAACCTGCGACCGTAGCGGTCTTGCGGTTCCAGACTGCAGCGCCTTTAACCGCACGGCCACTTCGGCCGGCTCAATTTAAGACAACTTCGAATCTTTCACTATCTGGATTGTACGTGATATCCTATTTGAAGTTTCTGACTTTCTTCTTACAAGTTCAGTGCGTCGTAGTAGATCGCAAACCTTTAGCGTTCAAACAACAATCTCGTCGCGCTCACGTATACGGGCACACGCTGACGTGCGACTTGCTCCGGCAAACTCTCGTAACACAGTAACAATGCATGGCTCTTTCTTAGGTATTACACACGATTCTCAAAGAGTACTCATAAGGAGTATTCTTTGAGATCGTTCATCGTACTCCGTGATTTCTAATCACGGTACTTTGCGATCTACTATGTTTTTATTTTGAAACTAATGGGATTCTGTCTTCTTTTTTTTTCTTTCTTTTTCAAAACACTAAGCTACTTGGTACTGAACTTCTTTTCCAACTACGAGCTACTATTCAAGCAACATTATTCCAAAAGGGAGTTTGGTTTTTTTTCTTTTTTTTCATTTATGAAACTTGGAACTTGATTTTTGGGACTTTTGGGCTTTGGGGTACTATTTTTATATTCTTCATTTTTCGTCCAAAGGAAGCGGCATTACAAGAGGAAGTGTCTAGATCTTCTTCGTATGAGTTTCGTAAGCCAAGCAGGACAGTCGGGTGAGCTTCTGTCCGCCCGGCATCGTGGCACACCAGGGCTGCTTTCAAAAATGTGGTGCCAACACTCTACTATGCGGTTACTGGCCGGGTGGTAGATGTTTGTGTTGTGGTGGCTCATCCCCCTGAAAGCTGTTAGCTTCGCGAACAAATCAGATTCAAATTGTTTTCCTTTCCATATCCAGTATAAGTTTAGGATAATTAGCGGGTGAATTTATGCAAACAGAAGAAGAAAATTTCATGTTAAACTATTGTTACGATGGCCCATATACATCATTCTGAAATTTATTATTCAAGGCGTCATCAACGATTTGCAAGAGAATGGTGTCTGAATACAACAAACATTCTTCGCTTACCGTTAGATTGGAGGTTATAAAGAGCAAATCTTTGTTCGGGACAATGACAAGCGGCATTCCTGCACAACTGTGAACAAACGTTTCTTGGAATGTATTGTGCAGGGCTCTCGTCTGGTGATGCTTTGCCAGTTGTCTGAGAAGTCCCGTTAGGATCCTTGATATTCCCAGCATTTCTGGAAAATATTAAAAACCCATCATTGTCTACTCAAATATTTTGACATCAAGAAATTTTCAGAAATCAAATCTAATAACTACCATATGCTAGTAATTTGAAACCCAGAAGTCAATTAGATACATGAGAAAGCTTATGTTAGAAATATGAAGGTTTTCCACTTACGCAGCAGTTCCTGCACCAAAAGTAACACCGTCATGTCTAACTAGCGTACTTGGATTAGTAGCTTGTCCTCCTGTGGCTGAGCAAAACTGCCTGTCACGTCATTTCATGTCTGAGGAGGCAATCAAATGTGGTCTTGCTAAAGCGAACATTGCCCTACTTACATAAAGTTACTTTGCTGAGCAACGGATGTGAAGGAAGTTCCTATAGCGTAAGGCCTACTAATTTAATGGCCATCTTAATACTTTTTGTTGTGATCGATCTATTCATTTCTTCTTTTACAACATGAGCGCGTTGATGCGCGTGGCATACATGTAGTGTAACACGTTCCGCAAATAGCATGTGATTCTCAGTGTAGCTGCTCACAAACATGGAACGTGGGCTGTAATTATCGCATGTTAGCAGAAGTCCAGTATGGCCTTCATTATGGTACGGCAGTGAAAAATGGTAGACGTACTAATGCAACAATGCGGAACCGCTTTACGCTGGAAAAAATTAGTTCTAGTCGCAAATCTGGCCCTGTGAATACTAGAAAGACATATAGAAATGTGTCCGTATGTGATGGATTACGAATGAGATGTGGGCAAGAAAGGTCAAGCAAGTGAAAAAGGCATAACGTAGATTTTTATTTGTAACCGCCGCGTACACAGTTTGTTCGTTAGGAGCACTGGAGACGTCAACGAGACGCTGCATCCGTAAAATCAACATTTTCTCACAGCAGTTACGGTGGAATCAGAGCAATGTGTTCCTTTACACTGGCCTTCAGATCAAGTAGAGCTGAACGTATACCTGGTAAACGCGTGCTTTTAAATATCTACAGAGCCAAAGGTAACATGGATTTAGGCCATATGATCTTGTAAAAGTGTTCAAATGTCTGTGAATTCCTAAGGGACCAAACTGCTGAGGTCATAGGTCCCTACGCTTATGCACTACTTACACTAACTTATGCTAAGAACAACACACACACCCATGCCCGACGGAGAACTCGAACCGCCGGCGAGAGGGACTGCGCATTCCGTCACAGGGCGCCTCAAACCACGCGGCCACTCCGCGTGGCTGTGATCTCGTAGGCCATGCATCTGGAAAACTTCTGGAGACAAAAAGTTCGTGGAAGGTTGCGTTAGCAAATCACTGCTCGAGCAACATGAGGTGTTGCCCCATCTTGCATGAAAACAATGGTTTCTATACAGTTGCACTCTTCCAAAGCAGGAGTCACATCCTGTGGCAGGAGGTACCGATAACGCGCATACGTCACGGTACACTTTCAAAGAAGAACGTACCGAGAATAAAGATGCTTCTGAATCCACACCATACAGTCACATACGGCGACTGCAATGCCTCTTCACCCAGAACACACGTTTTAATAGTACCCAAAATTCAACAGTTCTGGGTATTCACTGCACTCTGCAGTGTAAAATATGCCTCGTCACTCCATAGAATATTGCACGGCCACATGTCATCAACATCGATCCGTCCCAGAAACTGAAGAGCAAATACAGAATGTTGCTACCGATGACGAGGTTTCGGTTGCCACACCGTCTGGATCTTGTGCAAAATAGATTGCAAAACTTGCAGTACTGTTCACCGTGGGATGTACAATTTTCGTTGCTCTGCACGAGCTCTAACACTACCCGGGGCACGTGCTCAATGGTCAGTTTCAGCAACGGCAACCTCGTCAATAACTTCCACCGGAATAGGACGCCTTCCTCTTCCAGATATCACACCGAGCTCATACACGTTTTAGAATTTCATTATCATCTTCTTTAAAAGTTTTAATTACATCGGGCCTCTCCTTAGATCTTTCAGTTGGCGATACTCTCGCAATGCAGCGTTGTAATCGCTGCCGTTCTCATTATACTGTATCACTAACAGGGCACCGTCTCTCTTCCCGTTAGCCATACTGTTTACTCACGTTATGGCTTGCCAAATGGCAGCGTGCGTGTCATACCGCTGTAAAAACGGTGTTCAACATAATATTTGCACCTGGTGCCCAACATTTGAACTAATTGTTTATCATCGTGAGCCGTGGCTGGCTCATGTTATGGGTTGGGTTAAACCTTGGTGGCTATTCTGTACCTAGTCTCCCACGGTTATCGCGATTATGCCGTTATCCTCTCTCTCCACGAGTGGCAGCAGAGGTGTGTATCGATATTCGCTCCTTGTACTATCTTTGGCCTGGCGCTTATAGTTTCCGGCTGTGCTGTGTGCGAGGAGCTGGTCGGTTGGCGTGGGTCAGCGAGGAAATCTCCGCCGCGCGTAGTTTGGCTGGGCCCACTGGCGGCGACCACGCGCGGTCGGAGTGTGTGGTGCTGTTCCAACTGTTACGAGGTTCGTGGCTCACCCATCCTGGACATGAATGTTGAGTTTTGACTTAATCTACCGGCAAGCCACGACTGTTCACATTGTGTCGTTTGGATTTCGTTGTCGGCTGTTGGGACATTCCCACGAACAACAATGTGTGTTTTGAAGTTGGCAAATTTTAGCCACCTTCCTGTGGAGTTTAACTGTACTTGGTTATTTTGGATTGAAATGCACCAGCCGAATCTTCTACCGAGGGGCCGTTAACATACCGATTACCTACCCTGGTCGTTGATGTAAATTCAGGCAGTGTATTTTCATCATCGTGTTGTTGCTGTCCAGCACAGTGTGTAATTTGACAGCTCAATGTATAATTGGTTGTGGGCGCCAATACTTTCTACAGTGATCCATTGAACTCCCTGTTGCGTGGTGGTCGGGTGGAGTGGAAGTTATCTTGTCAGTGGGTCCGTTGACTGTCAGTCGGTTGGGTTGTCGTCGGATCGTGAATGGTGGCGCCGACTGCCTGTCTCACCTAAGCGAGCGTTAGTGTTTGAATTCCAGGCCGACCCTCGGAAACTTCTGAGCGCCGTTGGGTGTTCTGCCTTTTAATATTTGTTCTTGTTTTTGTATTTGTATGGCTTCTAGCCGATTTTTAAATTAAGGTTGTTTTGCCCTTAAGGCGTAAGATTGTTTGGGTCTTCAGCCTAATTTAAAGAACTGTTTTAAGTAAGGCATTTGGGCTTTTTAAAAATTTAATTTTGTTGAGGCTTAAGTGAAGGGCCTTTGAATTAAAGTGGTCTTGCCCTTAAGGCATGAGATTGTATGGCGTATTCAGCCGGTTATTAAGTTCCCAAAATTAACGCTGTGTTTTTTTTTTTTTTAATTTTCTTGCCTCTCGTAATGATTGGTCACATAAATAGAGTTGTATGTTCGAGTGTAACTGATGGCCGCTTATTTTGGCCCCTTTCCACAATTTAAACTACCTGTACTGTCCTGCGCGTTTAGCAGGGCGTCTCAGAAGGTAAATCGGTTCTGCATTAACGCAATAGCATTTACGCCAAGTTTCGTTGTCATACAATAACAGCAGCCCACACTATATATCGGTGAATAGTTGCGCTTTATTTATAACCACCCAGCATGATAGATTTTCATCTTTGGTTTAATAAGTTTACCAGTTCTAATCGGCCATGGAAGTCTGTATCTTACGATGGAGTGAGAAGTTTCAGCTTATCAAGCAAACATTTCTTGAGGCGGACTACGACGCTGTGAAATAATTAAATGAGAATAAGTGGGTCAGATTATGAGTCAATATTTTCGAGAACTTTCTTTCATTGTGTTTGGTACCTTCTAACATTCTGTTCTCAGTCTATTTCCAAACTTCATGATAAAACTAAAACACACTTCGTTCCTGGTTCCTCTCGGATATCCTCGACTGTTACAGTCCTTCGGGAATATCTTTCATTACTACAAAACTTTCCTGTTCTACTTGATTTTATACGTAATTCGATATAATTTAATACCTCGACATCTGTAAACCACCATGAAGTCATAGAGTACATCTCATTGTGCCACCTATCAGAGATTCTTCCTGACCCATTCGCGTATGGAGCGCAGGAAGAATTACTGCTTAAATACCTCTGTGCGCGCTGTAATCATTCTCACTTTGCATTTGCAGTCCCAACAGGAGTGATACGTAGATGTCTGTGTTGTATTCTTAGGCTGCTCAGTTGATAATGGTCCAAGAATCTCCCGCAGAACGTTGAGATCTCTCTTCAGTTCAGTTTTTTCAGAATTTCCGTCATTCTGTTCCGCAAGGCCAACAAGTGTGTGACAGTTCGTGCTGCCATCCTTCATATCCTCTTTGAAAATTGAAGTGTTCCGGTTTGTGGCACTTTGACAGTAAGACAGTGATTACACTTCCAAATCAGTTTATTGACACAATCAGTTTATGTCCACAACGTAAGTTCTGTGACCCGTTAGCAGTGCAGAACAAATAAGAAAAGTCCTTCTTGAAAATAAAGGAATAACTTCTTTGACAACTTAAAGTTCTTAGGGAACAGTGTAAGTAACTATTTGCGTGAGACTAACTTCTGAAAAGCTCTCTTGCAAACGAAAACGATTATCTTCTTAGACATGCACGGTAGGCAGAAAATTAAAGTCCCATCTGACGAGCAGTACGAGGAGTTCCAGCATCACAGTCCACGGCCGGAGCAACAGGTCGCGATGCGCGGTGATCCCGGGTGGCGTGGTGCTGGCGATCTCTGTTTCTGCTGACGGAGACAGAACTGCCTGTAGCGGGTGAGCAGGCTCTTCAGAGGTCGTTCAGTGGAGTACCAGCAGTCCTGGCTGCTATGCCTTCCCTATTCTTCCTTTTGGTAACTGGTGAGTTTCTTCTCTTATCGTTGTTGTCAGCGGGGGTTAGCCCTGTTCAGGATTTTAGCTTCTGTGCTGAAATAGGCAGTCAGCTGATGTAGGCCTCGGGAGGCCCAGGCTTTAGTACTCCGGGCGCGGACGGTGCTGGGAGAGACTTAGGCCGCTGTCCGCGTTGCAGTCGGCGCGGTCGTGGTTGTCACCAGGGCCTCAGGTACTCTCTGCAAGTGCCTAGCCGGGTGTGACACCTGATTAAGTACTGCAGAAAGTGACTCAACGATTGCAACCAGGTCGCTGTTGTTCGCAGAGGACGCTTCGCGTCTGATAGATGCAATTGGTGAGCTGGCAGCAATCGAAATGTTGCCACTCCTTCCGCTTTCCGTCCTGTTGTCTTCGTCTGCTCTGCATGCCTTCCCTCTTGGTGTGGCGGCACGTTGACATTCTGATGTACCCTCCGGACAGGTTTCGCGGTGTGGATGCAGCCTTCTTCTGTTGCTACCTGCTGACTGGCCACGGGTGCCGTTCTCGCTGGCCGGCGTCGTCTTCACATGGGCCTGCCTCGCCGCTGCCTGCGCGCCACGGCGCGGACGGCAGCCGGAGCGGCCGGCCGTCTGCTTGGGCGGCGTCTTGCCGCGTAGGTGTGCTACTGCGGCTGTTGTAACACCACAGCCTAGGTAGCTCAACACGTGCGGACAGCCGCAGTTTCCGCACTTGGATGTGCCCTACTTTGGATACCGGCAGTGCCCGCTGGTGTGTTCAAATTGTTCAAATGGCTCTAAGCACTATGGGACTTAACATCTATGGTCATCAGTCCCCTAGAACTTAGAACTACTTAAACCTAACTAACCTAAGGACATCACACACATCCATGCCCGCGGCAGGTTTCCAACCTGCTACTGTAGCAGCAGCGCGGTTGCGGACTGAAGCGCCTAGAACCGCTCGGCCACAGCGGCCGGCTGGCGTGGTTCTCGGTTCATTTCACGCATAGCTCAGGTAACGAGCAGTGGCGAGCCACCGGCTCCACCTGTTGGCAGCGGAAACATTGCACCATCCCCTCCTTCTCCTTCAGCGCTTCCACGGTAACTTTCGTGTTGGCCTCGCGCTTGAGCTTGCAGAGTTGTCTGTTCTCTGGCGTGTCAGCGGTGATGGCCAGCAGCGATGGCGTCTCCTTCTGTGTGACACGAGATTTGACACGCATCACGTTGGGCACGCCAAATACAAGTCTGTAAGCACCTCCTTCATGTGTTCAGTACCATCCGCCTTGGGGAAGCCCTTGAATACGATCTTCAGAAATTTCTCCGGCTATGAGGCGTTTGAGTACCAGGGGATCTCCCGCAATGATGCCTCGGCCGTTACAGTCCGGTGCGGTGGCATCAGGTTTTCTCCTGCATCCCACACTGTGTAGTCAGCGGTAGTCTATTTATTGAGGAGCTGCAGGAATCCGCGGTAGTCCTCCTCCACTTGTAAGACAATGCCTTCTCTCTGCCCGGTCGGCTAACGTTGCTGGACGGGTGTTGGCCGCATCTTCTTGTGCAGGATGGCCGCCATAGGCAGCGGTAGCGTTCCCCTCCTTCTCTGATGGCGGCTTCCCTGGCATCTCTTCTTTCGCCATCGCATTAAAACCGTTGACTGTCGATGTAGGCCGTGGGAAGGGGCTCGCAGGTGGCCTCGTCGCTCGAGACGGTGGTCCAGGCGAACCTAGCCACTCTGTTGTCTGCTATGGTGCTCTTCTTTCACCCTGTAGTTGAGACAGTGGGCTGTCTCTTCTTCTTGTCTTCTTTTGGGCGCCTATTTGCGCCGCAGCTGATATCTTGCGCCACTCACCATCGAGACGGAACAGCACGCTGGCAGTTTTGCGGCTCTCCCACTTCGCAGCTGGAAGCGCTCCCAGCGCTGCGTCGGACACCAGTACGTCTTCATCATCGGACGAATCCTCCATACCGAAGTCCGAGAGAGGCGCGATCGGTGTAGCTCCGCCTGACGCTGGTATTCCACGCCCAAAACTTCTCCCGTCGTCGTGAATGAGTGGCCGGATGACGAAAGAGGCTCAACCGAGCGGAAATCCGCCACCCCGTTCTTCGGTAGATGTGCGCCACGTCGCATCGATATGAGTTCTTCACGGTGGAGCGGCGGCAGTAGTACGTGTTCTCTTCACTGCGTCGAGCGCGTGACTGATGGGACTACCTTATGCTCGCCGGGCAAAGGCGGTTATACCCACCTGGCTTGTAACCACTCGACAGCTATTGGTCTAGCAGTGTGGGCTCCTACTGTCTGAATAAAATGGCGCAGTGGATGCACCAAAACGTCCGTACATGTGGCGGCCCCTACTGCTCTCGTGCGCGCCCTCGGAACTAGCCTCCTTCGTGCAGGCCAGGATAAGTCCGGTTGCATTTGGCTGGTGCCCCTGCCGAGCTGGAGTGACGACCCGCACAGCGGTGCTACGTTGCGGGTTGCTGGCGTTGCAGGAGACCATCGAAATATGCCACTTCTCTTTTGTATTTGTCCAATAAATGTGAGCAATATTCTTCGATCGACTTCATCAGTGTTTTGTAAGTAGTCTCCGTAGTACAATGATTACATTTTTACCGTATCTTAACAATGAAGTGAAGTTTTGCTATCTGGTTTACCTACGACTGAACTTGTTGAAGCTCAACAAACAAGTTGCTATCACGGTTTTTTTGCATTCATCTCTACTACTCACTACCATTTGGCCATCACAAAGAAAAATGCGCATGTTATTTGAATATCACTGGAAGAGCGCAGACTCTACAAATAAACTATTGTGGTCACTCAAGGCCTTTTCTTTTTGTACTATGCCATCTTTGCGTAGTGTTTTCTATGTCTGAGGTTTTGCTTTATTTTGTTGACTTTAAGTTCTCTTATGGTCTATTTGAGCAGAGTCTCACACATGTTCGACATTACATAAAAACGGCATAGTACAAAGAAAAACGCACTTTGAAATGGGAGTCATTTGTGGAAAGACATCGTGTAAAATATGACTACAAGAAAATCTTGGCTGGTAGCAGAAAAGCTATAAATGGCCAAATGGCTCTGAGCACTATGCGACTTAACGTCTGAGGTCATCAGTCGCCTAGAACTTAGAACTAATTAAACCTAACTAACCTAAGGACATCACACACATCCATGCCCGAGGCAGGATTCGAACCTGCGACCGTAGCGGTCGCTCGGTTCCAGACTGTAGCGCCTAAAACCGCACGGCCACTCCGGCCGGCGAAAAGCTATATATAAACAAACCTATCTAAGGTATAAAAGTTGTTTAACGCCTCGCTGATCACGAGGTCATTTCAGATCTGGGCAAGAAAGGTGAGCCGGCCAGAGTGGCCGTGCGGTTCTAGGCGCTACAGCCTGGAACTGCGTGACCGCTACGGTCGCATGTTCGAATCCTGCCTCGGGCATGGATGTGAGTGATGTCGTTAGGTTAGTTAGGTTTAAATAGTTCTAAGTTCTAGGGGACTGATGACCACAGCAGTTGAGTCCCATAGTGCTCAGAGCCATTCGAACCATTTGAACCAAGAAAGGTGACGAAGCAAACCGGCCGTGTTCTTTCGAAGGAACCATCCCACCATTTGTCTTATAGAGAAATCCTGGTGAATCTAAATCAGGATGACCAAACGGTGAGTGAACCACCAGAACCCACGAGCCACACTGTAGACGTATTGCGTGCTCTCATTCAACACAATGAGTGGCCGTATATACATTTTTGCTTGAGCGTTTTCGCCCGCCTCCTCGAGCAGTCCCGTCCAACATCTTTACTGGTGACGAGACATGATGCCTTCATGTTAACAGCAGTAAAATAAATGTTTGATGCTCCCTGAAAAACAAGCTAAAAAGTAAAAAAAGGGGAAAAAAACAGACTGCGCCATTTATGATGATGATGATGATGTTTGGTTTGTGGGGCTCTCAACTGCGCGGTTATCAGCGCCCGTACAAAGTCCCAACCTTTGTTCAGTCCAAACTCGCCACATTCATGAATGATGATGAAATGATGAGGATAACACAAACACCCAGTCATCTTGGGGCAGGTGAAAATACCTGACCCCGCCGGGAATCGAACCCGAGACCCTGGGCTCGCGCTGCGACATGTAGGATAACCGATTAGAATGACACAGCGTCCCCAATCAAATGGCTAGGATATCTGGCTATGAATCCCAGTGAATACTTTATTTGCAATTTTTCGTGACTTTTTTTTGTGAGAAACCTTTCATGGCAAAGTGCAACCTGAATAAGTCTAACACGTGTAAAAGACATGAGCACGGGACATTATAACTGTGTGTACGAATTATTATCCTTGGGAAGGGTATTGCGTAATATTACCTGTTTCTTTTTGCTATAAATAAGCGGAATGCGTAGCCGCCGTCTCTCTCTTACGTTTTCTTTCATGTCGAATGCAGTCGTTGTATCTGACGAAGTGAGATTAAGGTGTGAAACTGTATGCTTAATGGTTAATATAGGTATCAGATAATAATTCAGTTATCATTTATAGAAACCTTGCATCTCCCATGTCATGATTTTAATTATTTGTAGCACTTTCTAAATGCATCGCCGCCAGTTAACAGAACACTGCTGATAGGGGACAATACGCCGCCATTACGCTGCAAATTCAAATTTAATAAACATTGCTTAACGCCTTTTTCATTAACAGCAGGAAACTATCTAAAATTATTTCATTTAAGGGTATCAATCAGAGCATCAAGATATTTTTCAAATTTTCTCAGTCTTTACAGTTTTTCATATCCAAGTTACGAGCAGCAGCTTTAGCCTGCACCTATAATAGGAATTAAATAAAATAAATTGTGTTTGGTCCCATATTCAAAGATAATATTCAGAAAAATATTCACCTTTACAATTATCATTTCGCTCTTGTACGGAAGCTAGACCACAATATAAAGTTATTTCTCGCAAATGTTACGCAGTCTTGTAGTCAAATTAATACTAAACAGGCCCATATACAGGGAGAGTCAGTAACTATTGCCACCAAGAATACCTCCGAAAGTATGATAGGAGCTGAAAAGTTTGTGGGACAATAGGGACCATAATATGACGTTGACTTTTTGTTGCTAGGTATGGTCGCTTCAGAGATATGAAGGTCAACTTTGTTTTTTTAAATGGGATGTTATAGTGTGGTACTTATCTTCTGATAGCGGCTATCAAGACGAATAAAATAATGTTTAACAATAAGGTTTTTGAAGGTCAACGAAGGTCGTAAAGGTGGATGCACGTCGATTTACAGAAGGTCTTCCAAGTGATGACCATTGTTATCAATGCAGTGCTCCAATCCCCTTATCACGGATTGAGTCGTATGCCTTACAACATCGGCACTTATCGAAGCACATGCTCTGACAATTCTTTCTCGCATATCTTCAGGTGTAGTTGGAACGTCTTTATAAACAATGTCTTTTACGAATCCCCAGAAGAAAAAATCCAGAGGCGTCAGGATTGGCAAACGAGCTGGCCCCGAAACATCTCCTCCGCATCCAATCCAACGATTTGGATTGCAACTCATTTCTATCCATCAGCGAAAAATGTGCCGGACACCCATCGTGTTGATGCCACATTCTGTTCCTTGTTCCTAAAGGTATTTCTTTCAATAACGGACCTAATGTTTCTATCTGGATGTGGTGTACTTCCTACCATTAAGATTTCCTTCGATGAAATAGGGACCTATAATTCTGTCCTCCAGAATCCCACACTATACCTTCACCAACCACGGTTTTTGGTGTGCAACTGGCAGTAGCCAACATGAATTTTCAGTTGCCAAATAATGCATGTTATGCACATTAACATTTCCATGGTTCGTGAACGCAGCCTCGTTAGTAACTGAAATCAAATTAATAAATGTGTCATCCCTCTGAATCTGAAGTCGAACCCATCTGCAGAATTCAATACGATGCATACAATTCATACCAGTTAATTCTTGGTGGAGACTGATATGGCAAGGATGATACCTATGGCGATGCAGAACACGAACAACACTACTCTGGCTCATGCCAGATTCCCTTGGGATTTGACGCGAACTAACAAAAGGGTCTCGAACCACAGTGGCAAGAGTACCAATTTCCGCTTCCTAGTTGGTAGCTTTCCTTTGCCGGATATGTTTCCGGTGCATTAAAGATCGAGTTGTTCTCAGTTTATCATACACATTATTTAATGTACGACGTGTAGAGGGAATACGTCGAGGGTACTTTTCAGCGTATAAGTCTCTAGCTCTCACTGAATTTCATTGGCATTCTCCGTAAATGAGAAGCATATCGACTTATCCTTCGAAGGAATACATCATTAACATTAGCTTGAATCGACGATAAGTCTTACCGTTCCTATTAGTGCTGTATTCCGAAACCGCCGAATGGTGTTGACATGTCAATGGCACGTTAGAAGGATATGCCGTATTCGGCGAATAATTACTATTTGCACGATATACAAGAGAGAATTGTTAGAGTATGTGCTTCGATAAGTTCCGATGTGATAAGGAATACCACTCAATCCATGATGAGAAGATTGCAGCACTGCATTGATAACAATGGTCATAACTTCGAACACCTTCTGCAAATGGACGTTCATGCCATCTATGTGGCCTTCATTGACCTGCAAAGACCTTACTTACTGTTTGTTACACATCATTGGATTCTTTTCGATAGCCACTATCAGAAAATAAGTACCAAACTATAGCATCCCATTTAAAAAAAAACAAAGTTGACCTTCATTTCTGTGAAGAAACCCCACCTAGCGACAAAAGCCCAACGTCATATTATGGCCCCCGTTGTCCAATGCAACATTTATCCCAAAAACTTTTCAGCTACTATCATACTTTCGGAGTTATTCTAGGTGACAATATTTACTGACTCACCCTGTACATACTAATTTTGTTGAATGTTTTCTTTCATGCTGAACCCAGAAATCATCAGAAAAGAAATGAAATCAAAAACTTATCATCTCTGAGATGAGAGACATGATGTAATGGAAATAAAAATGTAAAACCGAACACGAATACGGTTCAAATGGCTCTGAGCACTATGGGACTTAACATCTATGGTCATCAGTCCCCTAGAACTTAGAACTACTTAAACCTAACTAACCTAAGGACATCACACAACACCCAGTCATCACGAGGCAGAGAAAACACGAATATGCAGAAGTTAAAGGTAAAGACCAAAGTGCATGAGCTCTTGTTTTCCCATGATTTTGCAATCTTTAGTGAGCAGATAATACATGGTGCACAGTGAATATTTGAAGAATTTTGCGTTTAAGATAATTATTAATGAAAGGGAGAGCCATTAAGCGAAAGCAAGGGACCATACCAGTTCACATACTGTGGCATACGTGAAACTATTAACTGTGCATATATCTTTGCGCTATTCAGTTTAAATTGATAGTGTTTATGTATGTAACTTTAGCTGGTTTGAAAATATATATAGTGATTAGGACTTAGATGTTATAAAGATTTAACGTAGATTGCATTCAGGACTCAGTTGAGATTTAGTGTTACGTGAAAATGTACCTGAGTTCAGTAAGGCCGAAAGTGATAGTGTAGTCACTGCTACAGTGGATACTTTCCTGGGGGCAGGTGGTGAAAGCCAAAGAGAACCCATTTCACCTGCTGCTAGTCAGAGTATAGAAAAGGAAGATCAAGCAGCACATACTCCGATGAGTAAGGAGGGTCGTTTTGACATGAATTATTCACCGCTTTCAAAACAAAAGGTTCAAAGGTCATGAAAAATAGGAAGGTGGGAAATTTGGAGTTTAACACCCCACAGACAACGAGGTCAATGCGAATGTGGCAGGAAGGATGGGAAAGTAAACTGGGTACTTCCTTTCAAAGGAACCATCCTAGCAGTTACAGTAAGCAGCTTAGAGAAATCAGGGTAAATCTAAACCAGGATGACCAGACGGTGATTTGAACCACCAGAGTATTGTGTGACCTCATTAAAATCAGTGGATGGCCATATATACATTTCTGGTTGAGTAATGCTGCCTTAATGTTACCAGCTGTAAAATAAATTTTTATTTGAGCCCTACCAAAAAAATTTAACAGACTGTGTGACTCCACAACAATAACGTTATGCATCTCGTGCCACAAAGAAAGTGTTGCGTGCTACGAACTGTTCTCAGATGTACGTCTACAGCAGTTGTCATATTTTGACGAAAACCTAGACGACTCGCGGTAGCTATATAAGAACGACGATCAGATTACTAAATCGAGTGTTGCTACGGCATGATACTCCCGCCGGCATTCTTCTATTCAACTGATCTATCGCCCTCAAACATATATTTATTACAGTCCTTACAACCACCAAGAAAATGCCCCTCAGACTTCGCTTGACGACATCTGTAACTTCATATTGATGCGTTTCTACTGGTGTGAAGTCGAAAAAGTATCCTGGCACATGAATGGAGGCTAGATGAATCTTATAATTGTTGACTGCTTCATGGCATAATTTAGAATTACTTGGGGTTAGCCGAATTTCGTCCACACAAGTTGCAAGTCACCACTGGGCTATGGCTAAAAGGAAGCTGTACCTATGGTCTGAACAGAGTGAACCCTTTCGATATGCAGGTTGCCCCCTACTACCCAGATGTACTATGACTAACGTGCGCAACGGAAACAACTGCAAATTAATTGCCCTAACAAATGAACAATAATCTAAGGAATTAAGGTGATCATCTAACCGCCGAAATTGAAGATGGGTGCAGTTTGACCAATATTTATTAACAAACAGTTCAAGAGGAAAACCAAAATACTGTTTGCACGGAATGTCATCTTCTCCAAATCAGAAATTAAGAGACGATTTGGATAAATGTACCCGTACAATAATCAAATAAAACGAACCATTAATAAGTGGCAAAGTCCAGGGAAAGGCTAAGCTAAGCATCCAATTCTAACCTACGTTCCATCAGAAAAAATTAAGCGCGTGACTATGAGCTGGACATGATGACTGCATCAGTCATAGCGGGCCAAAGAGGGGTGTACCCTTTCCCAACGTAACCGATTGCCCTACCCCTTCGCGCCCCGCGCTGTCAACGCTACGAAGATCTGTCACGCATCTTTGGGAGGAAGAGCGGTTGGCGTGACGGAAAATGTTTCGATCGATAAAAGAGACTGTGAGGCCATGGCGCACCACCTTTTGATCAGTTAGAATAGATGAAGTCTATTTAATGCGACCTCGGACATAGCTCCTTGACCCATGGCTTTCTTCTAGATGTGAAGAACAGACTATTCGCAACGCATGTTGTGTGCTGATTTAAGTTCGCCACATTTTAACCGATTGTACTTTGTGTGATGACGAGAGACTACAAGCTGGTTGATCAACTGACCTGCCATCAGTTTTAGGTGATAATGAGATGAATGTGGCAAGCGTTTTACGATTCTGTGTTTTGTCTTCCCTTCTACCTCAGCCATTAGGTCGAAGCTTTTAGTATGTTAGGGAAAGATTGGCTCATCCAGTTGTTATTCTCTGGACTTGGCTCTTAGTGGCTGTCCAGATCTGATATCATTGTTTTTAATGGTCTGCCTTCACTCGATTGCTCCATTGTACCATTCAGGGGAGTCATTTGTGTTCGTGTAAGAAAGAGCACATGGGAGCGTGGTCTTACTTTGTATTTTATGCTCTCCTCATTTTGTGTGCTCTAGGCCCATTCGTCTCATATGGTCAATGTTCGGGCGCTGATGACCGTGATATTGAGTGCCCTAAAGATGTAACAATAACAGCACAGCTGCATAGTGTCTATACATAGTCAGATGGGTCGGCAACGCACTCAGCTGGGGAGGGTTGGCCAACTTATCGGCCTGTAACTCAGCGGCCTTAGGCTGCTAAGTCAACTGGGACTCAGTGTGCTTCTGCAGGGTCAGTGTGTCCTGTAGACCAGATAGGACATCTCCCCTGAGAGCCGACTGTCACACAATATAAAGGGATTTCCATCGTGGAAGGTAGCTCCACCTTCCCCTCAGCCAAGGAAGAGCGGTCAGACAGCCTGGTGCATACACTTTGTGAGCTGGACACCGCTGATGTGATGTAGGGACATGCTTTTCAGGGACCCAGGCAGACATCTGGAGGAGTGGCAACACAAATGACCATGACAGAATGGAATAAAAGAATCATTCAAAGCTACAGAGGACCTATACATTTCTTCGTGGTCCATCCTATTCGCCCACACTGTCCCCTGTAACATCTGCTAGCAATGGGCCAGATGCCAGTCGTAAATGACTAGACAGCAGATGGCCAACTCAACAGAGAGCACTGTCAGGTCCGTGGAAGAGTAAAAGTTCCGGGCGTTCAGCCCGTTGAGGAAGTGCCGTCGCACCTTTCTGGTGCCAGGACATGTACTTTGTAGAACCATTTCCTGCCGTCCAGACTGCAAAAAACTGCGATTGGTCGGAGCCTAGAATAACAGACAGAGTGCAAGTCAGGCCAGCCTTTCTCCAAGCTACTGAAGCTTGAGTTTACTCGCATTGAACATAGTCCAGAATAATGGGTGGGAGTCTTTTCCAAATTGTTAACATTTCGTTTAAACTTGTCAAAATTAGATTTTGACTGACGGTTTAACAACTGTACTGGGAAAGAGAGGGCAGGGTTACTAGGCAGCAACCCCATTGGGAGCTTGTATAACAATCTTGCTGACTCGCTGATGAATAGTTTTTGGCGGCTACTCAACATGGAGGTCTGAGGAGTGTCTGGATTCTGCTGTGAGACGCTCTCTTTTCCACAGTGGTCTCAGCTGAACGTCACTTTTCGTCATTCCGTAGCAGGCATTTTTCTCCGTGATACGACTTCTGAGGCACTTCGGTTGCAACCGTGACTTCATCTTCAACCTCAGTGATCATGTCCATCTCCCAGTCGTGTGTTCAGTTCCTTCTGGTGGAATGTGAGCTAGTATTGGTTGCTTCCCTTACCCTTCCCATGGACTTTGCCAGTTAGTGCTGGTTTATTTTATTTCAATGTTTTACGGGTTCTTTTATCCAATTTGTCTCTTAATTTCTGGTTTGGAGAAGTTGACATTTCGTGCAAACAGTATTTTCGTTTTCTTCTTGAACTGTATATCAGTAAATGTTGGTCGAATGGCACCCACCTTTAATTTTTGCAGTTAGATGATCAACATAATTCCTTAGATTATTGTTAATTTTGGCAAGGGCCTCGACCATGACTTGTTTGTTTGAGACATTAATTTCTCAGTTGTATCCGTTGCGCACGTTTGTCATAGTACATCTAGGTAGGAGGGGGCGACCTGCATATCGAAAGCGTTCACTCTATTCAGATCATAGATACAGCTTCCTTTTAGTCGTAGCTCAGTGACGACTTGCAATTTGTGTGAACGAAATTCGGGTAACCGTAAGTGAGTCTATTCATGCCATGAAACAGTCAACAAGTACAAGATTCGTGTAGCCTCCATTCAAGTACTGGGATACTTTCTTCACTTCACGCTAGTAGAAACCCATTTATATGAAGTTACAGATGTCGTCAAGCGAAGTCACTTTCCTGGTGACTGTAAGGACCGTAATAAATATATGCTTGAGGGTGATAGATCAGAAGAGTAGTAGAATGTTAGCGGGTTTATCGTGACGTAGCAACACTTGATGTAGTATTCTGATTGTCGTTATATCGGTACCGCGAGGCGTCCCAGCTAACAAAAACTGCCAATTGTAATAGTCATATATCAGGAAATAGTTCGTAGCACGCAGCACTTTCTGTGTGGCACGAAATGCATATCGTTATCGTTGTGGAGTCACACAGGCTGTTAAATTGTTCTTAGTAGGGCTCAAACAAAAAATTTCTTCACAGCCTGTAACATTAAGGCAGCATGCTTTTCACCAGTGAAGATGTTTGATCGATATGGTCCATGAGGCAGATCTTACCGTTCAAGCAGAAATTCAGATTTTAAAGACGCCACACAGTACCCCACAGCTTTGTTCGTGGACTCTAATGGTTCAAATCACCGACCAGTCATTCCGATTTATATTTCTCCAGAGTTCCCTAAACTGCTTCATTTAAATGCTGGGATGGTTCATTTGAACGGAAGTACTCGGTTTACTTCCCCATCCTTCCTGCCGCATCTGCAAAGACCGCGTTGTCTCTGGGGCGTTTAAATCTAAATTTCCCACCTACCACTTTGTTGTGAATTTTGAAGCATTTCTTTGGACTATGATGAATGATATACTTCTGAACGATTCTACCTGTAACTGCAAAAATGTTACTAACTGAATCCACTATCTACTGCCCTCCATCCTCTCCTTTTTTTAAATGTGTCATTGTCCGGAAGTGTTCGAAAGAACCCTTGTAGGTACGTGTGGGACGTGTTGATACACACAATAGTCACAAGATGGAGATGAATATTTGACCCACCTGTGGAGAGTGGTTGCATGTCTCCCATGGCTCGTTCGGATGCGTTTCAGGGTAGTCCAAATTGCCCTAGGCAGTTTCAGGCATTGTGGCGGAATGTTTTGTTGGCAAAGGCGTTTCCATTCATCGATGGCATTGAATTTATTTTCAGTATGAATCTTGGGTTTAATAAGAGCGAAATGTCTTGATCCTAATTTTTTTCGCTCCACAGGCAACAAATAGTTCAGTATTGGAAGGTCGGGGTTATTAACAATCTTCTGGTGTTCACGTAGCAGCACAGTCTTCTGTCTAATATCAGGAGGTGGAGTTTGACTCAACATACATAACCAGTGTAGGGGAATAGATCGTAGTGACGCACTAACAATGATCATGGCTTCGTTGAGTTATAAATTTATCTTTTTCACACACGGAATATTTAGCCACAAAGATGCTGAGTGCTATGATATTGAGTATACCACTCCGAGTGCTGACTTGCGAAGAGTGTCTTCTGACGATTCCCAGCTAGTGCCACGGAGTTTATGGAGAATGTTATTTCTTCATTTGAGCTTGTTAAATGTTCGTGTCGAGTGTTCCTTAGAGGAATGTTTGCTCCTAACCTGATCCCAAGGTACTTTGGATACATGTTATGTCGCAGTTTGTCTCCATGAAGCTAGACATCAAGGAGCTCCTTGTTCCAATACATTGGACAGCTGAAAACGCGCAACTTCTTCTGTATTTGAATTAGGTTGCACCCTCCATTTATTTAAATATTGACTTAAGATGTCTAGTTCAGAGGATAATTTTTTTGCAGTTGTTTCGAATGTTTTGCTTTGGGTTGCTATTGCTCAGTCATCCGTATAGCCAAACTTTCTGGACTGTGTTCGAGGAGTATCAGACAAATTTGCTTTCGCTGTGTTTTCTCGAAGTTCGAGGCCTTATTTTTCCAAACTTACAAAAAATTCGCGATTTAGACCACGGGCGATAGTTGGCCACTACGTTCTCCCTTCTTTTGGGCAGCATACGAATCTCCCATGGTGGAAGATCTGCGTCGTCTTCTGAGGAGATCCACCAATTGATCCAATTTTGCACTTATTCATTTGACCGGAAGGTGCCATTTGTCGGAAAAGGTGGTAGCCAAAGGGAGCAATGTCTGAAGAATATGGCAAGTGGGGTAGTACTTCTGATTTCAGTGTTTCCGTGTATGTTTCGCCAGATTTTGTGAGATGGGGTCGAGCATTATCGTGCTGCAGAATCGCCTTTTCATGTCTGTCGCAGTACTGCGGCCGTTCGTCTTTCAGTAGTCGGCTCAAACTCATCAATTACTTACGATAACGATCTCCTGTAATTGTTTCCACCGTTTGCAGCAGCTTAGAAAACATACTCTCTTTGACGCCGGTGTTCGACGTCAAGATATCGCTCTTGAAGCATTGAAAAACTTCTCTGCATTCTCTTTCACTAGTAGTTACCTCACCATAGGTCTCGCCCAGGCATCTTATGAACAGATTTTTTCATGTTAAAGAAGATAATTAAAACTTCCCGCAAATGACGACTACTGGGCTCTTAGGCTAACATAGTCAATAGAGAATAACTTTGTGATGCAATGATGAATTGGCTGACAGCGTTATGTTTACAAATTCGTAAGATTATTATATGACGCAACGTACCACCTACACCACCACTTGCTACTATCTATTTTAGAACGGCGTAAGCAAAGCTGTAGACGTGTAATATAAATTACACAAGTGAGGAGCGAGGATGGTAAGCCATTATTCATTAATTTTTGTTAGATAGTGTCATTTCCTGTAGTTACAGTAAATGTCCTTCCAGATAAGGTGTTTTCAATTAGTTTTGTCGTCCACCTGCCTGGAATAAGTTGCAATAATTTATAAAGCAGCTCTGTGGTTCGACACACAGCAATCGATCTCGACGGACAGCCTCATCCACTGCGGACAGGTGGGAGACACTCGAGCCCCCGGCACTATAGTCCTGATCTCTTTCAAAGCGATTATGAAGCCCATAAGAAAAGACCTTGAAGGGATGATGATTCTTGTAGGGCGAGGATTTGCATCAGGCATTTACTGACTTCTTCACGCACAACGCCAGTCAAATGGGTATCTTCAGCGTTGTGCGTCGGTAGGATGATGTCTCAATATTGACGGAGATTTTACCTGATTGGCGTACTGAGTCTGGGCTCTACAGCCTTCGAACGGAAGCGTTTTGATCACCTATTATACAGTGAGGTGACAAAGGTCATGGGATACCTCCTAATGTCGGACCTCCCTTGTCCTGTAGTAGGGAAGCAACTCGACGTGGCATTTACTCAACAAGTCGTTGGAAGACCCCTGCAGAAATATTGAGCCATGCTGCCTCTAAAGCCGTCTATAATTGCGGAATTGCACGAACTGGCCTATCGATTATGTCCCTAAAAGCCCGATGCAATTACAGTCAGGTGATCTGGGTGGCCAAAACATTTGCTAGAACTGTCCAGAATGTTCTTCAAACCAATCATGAACGATGTGGCCCGGTAACAAGGCGCATTGTCATCCACAAAAATTCCATCTTTCTTTGCAAACTTGAAGTCCACGAATGGCTACAAATGGTCTCGAAGTTGCCGAACATAACCAGTTACAGTCAATGACCGATTCCGTTGGACCAGAGAATCTAATTCGTTCCGTGCAAACACAGTTCACACCATTGTGGAGCCATCACCAGCTCGCACACAGCTTTGTTAACAACTTGCGTCCATGGCTTCGTGGGATCTGCGCCACACTCGAACCCTACCATCACATCTTAACAA
This sequence comes from Schistocerca serialis cubense, assembly GCF_023864345.2. Taxonomy (NCBI): domain Eukaryota; kingdom Metazoa; phylum Arthropoda; class Insecta; order Orthoptera; family Acrididae; genus Schistocerca; species Schistocerca serialis. The sequence continues at coordinate 309,085,384 of NC_064639.1, forward strand.
CTGAAGTTGGGACCCTCTGACCAGGCCATGGTTTCCCAGACGTCTAGGGTCCAAGGTATACGGTCGCGAGCCGAGCAGAGGCGCTGCTGTTAGCAAAAGCACTCGCGTCGATCGCCTGCTGGCATAGCGCATGAACGCCAAATTTCGCCATACTGTCCTAACGGATATCTTTATCGTTCGTCCTACATTTACTTCCGCGGTCGTTTCACGGAGTGTTGCTTGTCTGTTAGCACTGACAACCCTACGCAAACACCGCTGCTCTAAATCGTTAGGTGAAGGCCCTCAGTCCGTGGTGAGAGGTATTGCCGGAAATTTGGTATTCTCGGCACCCTCTTTACACTGTGGATTTCAAGATGTTGAATTCCCTATCGATTTCTGAAATGGGATGTCCGACGCGTCTAGCTCCAACTACCATTCCGCATTCAAAGTTTGTGAATTCCTGTCGTGCGGCCATAATCACATCAGACGCCGTTTCACATGAATAACCTGACTGCAAATCACACCTCTGCCCTTTTATAACTTTTGTACGCGATATCACGGTCATCTGTATACGCGCACATCCCTATCCCACGACTTTTGTCACCTCAGTGTATTATCCAGTGCATGGCCAATTATCTTCCTAAACTCGGCTTACGTTTCCTCTACTGACTCCTGCCCAGAGAAAATTATTTTAAGTTCCTCTTTGTGATATAATATGACCCCTTCTTTCTATAGCTTACTACGGGAAATAATTAATGAGTGAGCAGTCCATCTCTGATGATATAATTTTTATAGTTATATCAACTTTATTTTTAATTTAAGCTACAACGTTTTGAGATAAGGTCATGGACAATAATGTCTTAATTAAAAAATAGACAGTAGTACATGCCGAAACGGTACTACTCTAGTCCCGAGGAATTCTAGATGTTTTTTTTCTATTATGGCCTGCTTTTACCTGTTTCCTTGTGAAAGAGTGCAACGTAGACACAGCTGAAGTGCAGGCGCTCCTGAAGCGAAAGCACAATCTGGACCAGTGCGTCACTGTGAAGCGAGAGGCAGGTAGTGCTTCCCAAAAGCGCTAACGTCGCCAGCAGGCGCACGATGGCGACAGATGCAGGCATTCCCGCCATTGGTTTACAACTTTAAGGTCCTCGCTATTCTAGTTCATGTGTCGATAGAAAATCTGATTGCAAAGAACCGTGAAATGTATTTCATTACTCAGAGTACTCCAGCAATCAAGTTAATGGGCAGAGTAGGAACACGAGGAGGTCTTTGAAAACACTGCTGTCCACTGTTACTTTAAATGTAACTGTTGTTGCATAAACGCGCAAATGATAAAACATCCTGTGTTTGCTTGCTTACAGAAAAATTGAACACAATTTCTCTTACAGACAGTGCTGCACTTAACAGAGAAAAGTAATAATGAAAAGAGGTTTATACAGGTGGAATACAGCGTGTTCAAAACTGCAGATAAACATCAAATAGTAATGACTATTTGATGTTTATCCGCAGTTTTGAATACGCTGTATTCAACGTTTTGCTGCGCTGCGAGCAATGTGGCGTATCGCTCTGTGACATTGGTTTGTGGGCTGCAGTTCGTCGCTTCCCACCCGCCCACCAACAGTTCTTTGGTACTTAATATACCGGGTGATCAAAAAGTCAGTATAAATTTGAAAACTTAATAAACCACGGAATAATGTAGACAGAGAGGTAAAAATTGACGCACATGCTTGGAATGACATGGGGTTTTATCAGAACCAAAAAAAAAGTTCACAAAATGTCCTATGGATGGCGCTGGACAGCAAAACTGCTACTGTGACGGGTGAGAGGTACGCCGATATGTTACAGAGTCGCATCATCCCCAGCCTGGCTGATAAACACCTGCTGGAACGTACGTTGTTTATGCAGGATGGCGCTCCACCCCATATTGCTAGACGCGTGAAAGATCTCTTGCGCGCATCGTTTGGTGATGAACGTGTGCTCAGCCGCCACTTTGGTCATGCTTGGCCTCCCAGGTCCCCAGACCTCAGTCTGTGCGATTATTGGCTTTGGGGTTACCTGAAGTCGCAAGTGTATCGTGATCGACAGACATCTCTAGGGATGCTGAAAGACAACATCCGATGCCAATGCCCCACCATAACTCCGGACATGCTTTACAGTGCTGTTCACAACTTTATTCCTCGACTACAGCTATTGTTGAGGAATGATGGTGGACATATTGAGAATTTCCTGTGAAGAACATCATCTTTGCTTTGTCTAACTTTGTTATGCTAATTATTGCTATTCTGATCAGATGTAGCGCCATCTGTCCGACATTTTTTGAACTTTTGTGTTTTTTTTTTTTTTTTGTTCTAATAAAACCCCATGTCATTCCAAGCATGTGTATCAATTTGTACCTCTCTATCTACATTATTCCGTGATTTATTCATTTTTCAAATTTATACTGACTTTTTGATGATACGGTACATCATTTACGAAATGTTCTCAAAATTTCTTATGTTAATGATGTTTACAAATCCTGGAATCTGTCTATATCTGTGTATAAAAGCGTTGTTTGTGTACGTACTGACAGACTTTTCTCCATGATCGCCCTCTGCCATCTATTCGTAACTGTGGTGGGAGATAGCCCGTGTCTCATGCTGTTAGTAAGGGAGTTTGGTCGCTGTGCGTGTCAGTGAGTAGGTGCGGATGGCAAAAATCCGGGAAATAGGGAGCATTGAATGCTCCTAGGAGAAGCTACGTACTCTGTGACTCACGAATTGTACCGTACATGTGAAAATGCATTTACTGTTTCATTCGTCCGACATAATACGATGGTTGCGTGGTTTCGTCATTCATACTTTAACAACGACGTGTAATATCTAGTAGACCAGCTATTAGCCTCTCAGCGCGTATTTGTCAATCACTTTAGAGCTAAGAATATCAGAAACACAAACAAAAACGAAACTGAGATAGACTCAAAGATAAAAAATATTCGTAACTAACAAATGAATAATCGAACGGTACACCACAGTGATTTTGCATAATAATTTTGCTTCTTCTTTATGATTACAATGCTTTTTCATAATTTAGCACGTTTTCGTCAGGTACTGCAAATATAACCCATAAGCCAGTAAGTAGAGACGGTTTAAAATGTAGACTGACAATGGAAAGGAAAGCGTTTCTGAAGAAGAGAAATTTGTTAAAATCGAGTATAGATTTAAGTATCACGAAGCCATTTCTGAAAGTATTTGTATGGAGTGTAGCCATGTGTGGGAGTGAAACGTGGACGATAAATAGTTCAGAGAGAAAGAGAATAGAAGCTTTCGAAATGTGGTGCTACATAAGAATGCTGAAGAGTAGATGGGTAGATCACATAACTAATGAGGAGGTACTGAACAGAAGTGAGAAGAAGAGAAATTTGTAGCACAACTTGACTAGAAGAAGGAATCGGTTGGTAGGACATATTCTGAAGCATCAAGGGATCACCAATTTAGTACTGGAGGGCAGCGTGAAGGCAAAAATTGTAGAGGGAGACCAAGAGATGAATACACTAAACAGATTCGGAAGGACGTAGGTTGCAGTAGGTACTTGGAGATGAGGAACACTTGCACAGGATAGAGTAGTGATTTGTTAGAAAAGATGTACAATATTTTCCGGGCCTGGTTTATTTTGGCTATCGTGTATTAATAGGCGACATTAGGTAGACTGTAGTACCAGCCATGTCAGAATTATCAGTCACTGGAATCCCAACAGTCATGCCACGCGAAAAATACAATCAGGTTATAATAATGTGAAATTTTCGCCATTGCAGCCCTGTGAAATAGCTGTTAAACAAAACCACTTGCTTCTTCAGTTGTTAGTGAGACGGCTTACAGTTTCTGTTGACCATAATTGCTGGCTATCATACATCTTTGAAGTTTTGCCAGAGATCTGCTAGGAGACTTTTAACAGTATGAACTGTCATTCGCTGAACTGTTCTCATCTGTTCCAAGACCTCTGGTGGATCAGTCAGCTCTTGACGAAGGGAATGGAAAAGAGTTTCAGTGAAATTCATACATGTATTTCAAAATAAATCAATATCGGCTTTCGTATTTGTAGCTATAGGCCCCTAAAACCATCTCTGGCCAATTTACAATACTTAATACATTGATATCCAATATTTTTAACGAGATTCTTAGTAGGATTAACTAGATTGATTGCAACATCTTCTTCATAGAGAGATACTAGTGTAATGAATTAGAAAGATGATTCAGAATTAGATTCTGTTTGTATCAGTTAAAAAACTCTGAGCAAGTGATGCAAAGAGAGAGGGAGAGAGAGAGAATACTGTAACGTAAGTTACGCACCGCACATATAAATAGGCTCTAATTAAATGATTAAATAAGACAACAGGATAAACTAAGTGATGAAATCGCTAGAGACATTCAAGAATATCTTATAAGGAGAACATAATTTTTTACATTTTTTGTAATTTCAAAAATGAATTCAATGTCAATCAGAGGACTGTTTAATTCACAGACTCTGTACCGCGAAAAACAGCAAATACTATACAGGGCATTTGGAAATTCTCGTCACAAACTTCTAGGACTTGTAGAGGAGAGTGAGTAGACAATATTTTGAATAGGAACCGATGTACGGAAACGTACCATTTCCGCGCCACAGCCGTTTGAAAACATGTTTTCTAGAACAGCGTTGTCAGGGTGAGTGGTGGTTAGGCCGTACCGGATTATGTCATTTGACGTCTCTCCTACCTCTGATTCGAGCCTAATTCACATGTCTGTGAATGTTAGAGCCATATGACTGAACAAACATTTGTAGAACACACCGACATGATCCTGGTGAATGGCGAACCTCACGTAATGGAAGAGCTGCTCGACACCTTTATCAAGATCGTTCTTCACAACGTTCGACTCCATCGCATACCCTTTTCACCACAATTACGCAACGTCTTTCAGAAAGAGGTTCCTTCGCTGTCAGGAGGCGTAACTGTGGTGCTCCATAAAGTCGCCAGTACCCAAATTGGAAGAAAGTTTGTGATGTTTGTGAAAAATCATTATATTTCCATCTCGTTTCTTTGGTTATCAATGAATGTAACTATAAAACAAGTGATGTGCTGGGTCACGCCTAATAAATTACTTGTAAAAGTGGTCGCATTACCAACATGTTTTCAAATGATTGTAGCACGGAAACGGTATGTTTACAGACATGAGTTCCTATTCAAAATATCGTGTGCTTTCTCCTCTCTACTAGCTCTAGAAGACTGTGACGGGAATTTTCGAACAACCTGTATGTATTTTTTTTTTTTTTTTTTTTAGAAACAAAAGTAAGGAAGTTTCGATCTTCGTAATTTCTCTGTGTAATTTTTAACTATAAACGAATAGCAATGCAGTTTCTTACAAATGTGTCTGCAGTATTTCGTGGAATCCTTTGGAATCATTCATTTTAATCTGGTTAATGAGTTTTAACATTTCAGATTTGTGTATCAGGATTGTGCACACATAGTTTGGAAGCAAAACGGTCGTTAGCTTATCGCGTCGGGTCGTTCTGGCTTTAGGTACATACAAAGTGGAACTTTTGCATTATTTTTCTACGTAGTCCGATTTCATATTTTTTGCCACTTTGTGTATGGAAGTCAATATAATACATTTTTGCTGTCAAAGCTTTCAAACAACGAAGATACCCAATAGCCACCAGGGCCTGATACATCGAGAGGACATCGAAATACCGACAGCAGAAGGAAGATATTAAAATTGATGAAAATTAACCAAATGATGACAAGTTTTGTGATGAGCGTAACACTAGTAACCACATCGTGGCATCGCACTTGTGACATGTCCCTCCCAAGTCAAAACTTTCTTAACTGCGCTGCATATATTATTTTGGTTACAGCTAAACAGTTTCTCCAAATATTATTTTGGCAGTAAGGAAAGATACGTTGTAATATGAGTGCTGTAATTAGTTAGCTTTATTTTCAGGTCCCATGGATCGTAATTGCTACATCTCGCTGTGATATGGAACGAATCGGTTCTGCGATTATGTTACATCTGCTCAGCAGAAAATATGACAACATCCACACCATTTTAATAATTTTCTAAGTACGTCTTTTTAGATGTACATAATCTTTTATACTTAAGTCTGTCCAGTCTCCCTGTCTCTCTCTCTCTCTCTCTCTCTCTCTCTCTCTCTCTCTCTCTCCCTCCCTAAAAACACACACACATTATACTACTACACATTCTTCTATGGAGTAGGCGCTGTAAAGCGGATATGATTGCAGTTTGTGTTTCAGTTTAATTTTACTATCTATTGAATTCTTTACATGATTCAGCAGGTGGTGAAACATTTTTTTGCGGGTTAATACTTCACTCCTATTTTTTCCAAACTATGACCTGTTCGGGAGGAGTTTAGTTTTAGTTTTAAGCTTGAGTGATACACAGTTTCTAGTATTATATTTATGAATGTTATCATTGTTTTCAAACTGTGATTAATTGTTGACATCAAACATTTAAGGAGGTAAATGTACTTAAGGCTACTGTCAGTATGCACTGCCGTTTGAGTTGTCTAGAAAGTTTTCTAGAGTGGACACCACATAGTATTCTTATTATATACTTCTAGGCAACAAACACTTGTTCCCTTAATGATGACAGAATATAATGCCATATGAGGGTTAGTGAATGAAGACGTAAATGCCTTATTCGCACTATCTCCAAAACCTGATATTATTCGTAATGCAAAAATTGCAGAGTTTAGAAGCTTAAGAAAATCTGTAGCATATGACATCCAGTTCAGGTTCTTGTCAACATAAACAAGTAAAAATGTTTCATTCATTGATTTACCCTCATGCCTTATTTAGATTGGTGTGGTTAGGTCTTGTGCAGTTCTATATAGCATGTACTGTGTTGCACCTAAATTTAGTGACAACCCATTGTAGAGAAACAGTTTTCAATTTTCAGGAATATATTTTTTACATTTGCAAGTGCTGAACATTTTTCGTTAGGCTGGCTTGTAGTGCTTGGATCATCAGAAAAGAGGTATTTCTCATTTTGGATATGTGATAGAAGACCATTTATACATGAAACAAGAAAAGCAGCTGTCCTAGTATCGGTCCCTGTGGTACGCCGTAGTGATTATTCCCCATTCTGAAGAAGATTCACTGTGTACACTCTGTAGTTTCGTTGTGTAACACTCTGTATCCTTTTGGTTAGATGGGACGAAAACCTCATTTGCCATAATATTTGAGAATGTCTTGGAGACTACTGTGAACTGCAAAATCAAATGCTCCTGACAAGTAACAAAAAATACCTGTTACAACATTCTGTCAGTATCATCTGACATGTGAATCGAAAAATAGCTTGTTCTGTTTGGGGGGGGGGGGGGGGCTGCTTTGAAATACAAATTGGAACTGACTAAATTTCTTATTTTGAGTTACGTGTGTTACAGTTCTTGCATTCACAATATCTTTCATTACCATCGAGGAGGTAGCTGGTGAGAATATTTGGTAATAATAATACACACGTTACTGCCTGTCCTATAATGGCGTCTGACAATAGTATATTTCAGCCTACATAGAAATATTCAGTGTAATGCTGATGTGCTGCATATGTGACTGACTGCATTGGATATATATGAAAAATATAATTTCAGGTAGTCTACTACAGATATTTTTAACTCAATGACAGGTTTTGGTTATGAGGAAGTTAATTACATTCTTAATTTTTATGGCAGAGAATGGAGTAATTGTAATTGGTCTGTATGTATGAAGCATTGTTTCATGCATACGTTCTATTAGTTTATCCCTTTAACTGTCTATTCCTATCTTCTGTGCTACTTCAAGGAAGTATTTTGGCTACTTTACTGCAATCATTTATTGTTTGACTCTTTTCATTATTTTAAAGTCTATACTTAAATTACTTCCCATTTCTCTTTTAACTATCTCTCTACAGCATCCATTAAATTTCTACTATACGGGACTTTTGTTTATGAATAACCTCGCCCAAATCCCACTTGTCTTAAAATTCCTTTCTCTGGACATTTGTTCGTCTTTCCGAAAACTACATCGCGCTGCAACACATATCCCATATTTCACAGGTTCGTGTTGAAAGTTGTGTGTTAAACGGTACATTCATTTCCTCAGTACTTACGCTTTATGTAGCTCACGAACTAATCTTTGCTAACAATTCGTAAGGATATTCTGCAACCAGTATTGATATGCTGCGTAAAATCTTTGATTTGTGTTTGTTTGGGACCGTGCAACCGAAATATGTTACCTCTGGACACTTCCGCGCGCTCAGCCAGTCACGTACCTAACGGTTACCTGGGCCATGCTTGCGAATAATTCGAATAACACATCCAGAATTGTGAGGAAGACTTCAGAGCCTCTCAAACGGTATCGCTGGAAGAGAATACTATTAACAACCTCCTCCCCAAGGCACCAAGACCGCCCACGTTCCATGTTCTGCTGAAGGTGCATAAGAAGGACACACCGCTGAGGCCGACAGAGAGCACCATCGGATCGCCGACCTATAAACTTGCTAAACTTCTGGTCAGCCTCGTCTCTACACACGTTGGACACTGTGGACACCATATGAAGAATACGGTGGACTTCATCAGTGGGATGAAAGGTCTCCTCCTTGCTGAAGGGGATATTATGGTTAGCTTCGATGTGGTTTCTTTATTCACGTGTGTCCCCATCACAGACTCTATTGACTTGCTGTCCCATCTCTTCGACGACACCATCGTGGGTTTATTCAAGCACACTCTAAAGTCATCATATTTCTCACATGATGGAGAATATTTTAACCAAGCCGATGGCGTTGTAATCGAAAGTCCGTCGGCTCCAGTAGTAGCCAACCTCTTTATGGAGCATTTCGAAGACATCGCTTTGGACACGGCTCCTGCAAAGCCGAGCTGTTTTTATCACTACGTCGACGATACCTTCGTTATTTGGCCACATGGACAAGAAAAGTTAGTTCCTGGAGTACCTCAACAGCATCCACGATCACATCAACTTCACAATGGAAGTAGAGAAGGAGGGTTCCCTGCCGTTCTTGGACGTGCTTGTCCGCCGTAAACCCAATGGGTTTCTAGGTCACAGCGCTTACTACAAGCCCACCCACACGGATCGGTATGTGCACGTCACCAACTTCCATCGCCCAGAATAGAAACAGTCAATTCTGAGGACCTTAGTACATCGAGCTGAAACCGTCTCAGACGCTGAAAACTTGCCGAGAGAATTGAGCCACTTACGCGAAGATTTTAAGGAAAACTGTTACAACAACAAACAGATCTCACAAGCAGTGTCATCCAAGCCTCAAAGGAAGAAGACCCCTGAAGAAGACATCAAGCAGGTTGCATTATTACCGTTTTGTGGTTCGACAACAGGGAAGATTAGTCGGCTCCTGAAGAGGAATAAAATAATCCTCAGGCCTCCCGCAAAGACCCGCCAACTAATGAAATCTGTGAAAGACGATGTAGGCCTCAGAACGCCAGGAATTTACAAGATACCGTGTGGATGTGGGCAGTTCTATGTCAGCCAGACTGTTCGCACTATAGAAGAGCGCCGCATAGAACATGAAAGGTTTTACTGTCTGCGCTATCCCGAAAAGTCAGCTGTAGCAGAACATGCTTTGGAAAACGAACATCGAATTGCATTCGATGAGACATCTATTATTAAACGGACTAATGGCTTCTGGAATAGCGTGATAAACGAGGCCATAGAGATTAGAATTTCTGACAACGTGCATAGAGAGGAGGCCGACCAGAAGTTTAGCAAGTTTATAGGTCGGCGATCCGATGGTACTCACTGTCGGCCTCAGCGGTGTGTCCTTCTTATTCACCTTCGCCAGACCATAGAACGTGGGCGGTCTTGGTGCCTTGAGAAGGTGGTTGTTAATGGTATTCTCTTCTAGCGATACCGTTTGAGAAGCTCTGAAGTATTCCTCACTATTCTGGATGTTGGGTCCCGAGGTAATTTTTGGTATGTGATTATTGCAGACGCAGGTGCCATCTCAGCACTTAAGAAGGGGCTTAAATTTGCTCCTTCACCAAGAAGCATCCCATTCGCTGACATATTGAGTGGTGTTGAACAAGCGGTTCGTAAGTTTACAAGTGATGTGGCTGAGGAAATTCGTAGAGAATCGAGCTGTGTTCTTTTAAAATCCAGACCACCAGCTTCAAACATGACTAGAGCTGAACGCAGTGGCTTCCGTGCTCTCCTGAATGATCCTCTCGCCGTCTTCCTACCGGCTGACAAGGGCAATACTGCCTTCTTAGTGATTCGAGCCGACTATGGCGCAAAAATCAGACGGATGTTGGAGGAAGACACATGAACTGTAGATTAAAACTGAAGAAACTGCAAAAAAGTATAAATTGAAGGAGATGTGACCTGGATAAACTGAAAGAACTAGATGTTGTAGAGAGGTTCAGAAGGAGTATTAGGGAATGATTGAGATGATCAGTGGAAAGGAATAGAGTAGAAGAAGAATGGGTAGCTCTGAGAGATGACTTAGTGAAGGCAGCAGAGGATCAAGCAGGTAAGAAGACAAGGGCTAGTAGAAGTCCTTGGAGATATTGAATTTAATTGATGTAATGAGAAAATTAAAAACAAAAATACAGTAAATGAAGCAGGCGAAATTTGACAGAAACGTCTAGAAAAGGAGATCGACAGAAAGTGCAAAATGGCTAAGCAGGAGTGGCTATAGGACAAAGGTAAGGATTTACAAGCATATTTCGCTAGGAGAGAGGTAACCTTACACGAAAATTAAAGAAGCCTTTGGAGTAAAGAGAAGCACCTTTATGAATATCAAAAGGTCGGATGGAAAACCAGTCCTAAGTAAAGAAGGGAAAGCTGAAAGGTGGAAGGAGCACAAAGGGGGTCTGCAAAAACAGATGTACTTGAGGGCAGTATTATAGAAATGGAAGAGGACGTAGATGAAGATGAGATGAGAGATGTAAAACTGCGAGAAGAACTTGACAGAGCACTGAAAGACCTAAGTCGAAACAAGGCCCCGGGAGTAGATGACATTCCATTAGAGCTAATGATAGCCTTGGGATAGGCGACCACGACAAAACTCTTTGATCTTTTGAGCAAGATCTATGACACAGGCGAAACACTATCAGGTTGCTAAAAGAATATAATAATTCCAATTCCAAAGAAAGCAGATGCTGACAGGTGTGAATATTACCAAACTATTAGTTTAATAAGTCACAGTTGCAAAATACTAACACGAACTCTTTCACAAGAATAGAAAAACTGGTAGGAGCTGATCTCGGCGAATATTAGTTTGGATCCCGGAGTAATGTAGGAACACGCGCGACAATATTGACCCTACAACTTCTCAGAGAGGAAAGGTTAAGGTAAGGCAAACCTAAGTTTATAGCAGTTTTAGTCTTAGAGAAAGCTTTTTACAATGTTGACTGGAATACTCTCTTTGAAATTCTGAGCGTATCAGGGATAAAATACAGGCAGCGATAGTCTATTTTCAACTTATACAGAAACCAGACGGCAGTTATAAGAGTCAAGGGGCATGAAAGCGAAGCAGTGGTAGAGAAGGGAGTGAGACAAGGTTGTAGCCTATCCCCGATGTTACTCAATCTGTACACTGAGCGAGCAATGAATGAGACAAATGAAAAATGTGGAGTAGGAATTAAAACCCAGGTTGAAGAAATAAAAACTTCGAGGTTTTCCGATGACATTGGTAATTTGTCAGAGACAGCAAAGGACTTGGAAGAGCAGTTGGACAGAATGGATAGGACCTTTAAAGAAGAACATAAGATGAACATCAACAAAAGGAAAATAAGGATAATGGAATGTAGTCAAATAAAATAAGGACACGTAAAGTGGGAGATAAGATTTGCTATTTTTGCAGCAGAATAACTGATGATGGCCGAAGTGGATACGATACGAAATATAGACTGGCAATGGCAAGAAAAGCGTTTCTGAAGAAGAGAAATTTATTAACCAAGAATACAGATTTAAGTTTCAGGAAGTCTCTTCTGAAAGTATTTGTATCGAGTGCAGTCATGTATGGAAGTGAGACAGGGACGATTATTAGTTTAGACAAGGAGAGAATAAAATATATGGAAATGTGATGCTACAGAATAATGTTGAAGATTAGATGGGTAGATCACGTAAATAATGAGGAAGTACTGAATAGAATTAGGGAGCAAAGAAATTTCCGACACAACCTGACTAGAAGAAGGGGTCGGTTGATAGGACATATTCTGAGACATCAAGGAATCACCAATTGTAGACGGTGACGAAGAGATGTACACAGAAGTCAGATTCAGAGACATGTAAGTTGCAGTAGTTACTCGGACTTGAAGAGGCTTGCACAGGATAGAGTAGCACAGAGAGCTACATCAAACCTATCTTCGGAATGCAGACCATAACAACTCAAATGACATGAAAGACCATTGGTTGATACTTTTCACATACAATGTAAGATATATAGCATTATTGCTGTCGCACATTTGTACTTTAACTGGTAAACCAGATATTTAACGGTGATAAGTGGTATGATATTTCTAACATGACTTGATGCGAACAACGTGTCCCAATAATTTGTACATGTATTTCAGTTTTACTCTACATCTATAATCATAATGTTTTTTTGAACATGTGTGAGGTCTAAAACGCATGCTAAGAGTAATATTCAACAACAACCTGCTCCATTCTAAATGTTATTTATTGCACTGCATATTCTTGGCTATTAACTAATTCAGAAAAGGCTATGTGTAATGGTCCGTGAAGGGAATATACAGGAACATTTGAATAACAAATGAGGAAGTTGTTACGAAATAAACCGATGTATACTTTCTCGTACCATTAGCGAAATGCTGCGATCGGTTTCTCTTAACATTAGGTACGTCTATTGGCAGGCGCATTTCTTGTGTTGTAATGGTCGACATTCTCCATTATAACGCTGAGTTAAGACTGCATTCATTCCACTGGCCATTGAAAACGGATTGTCAGGTCAAAACAATTATGGCCGCAGAGATACTTTTTCGCGAGCTTCAACTACAAAGAACTTATTATTCTATAGCCCAGCACAGTCCCAGTCCAAACGATACATTTATCTTTGAATGAAGAATGTTTGTCCGTTCCCTTGTTACGAGTTAATGTTTCTGGTTAACCTGCAAAATGTTATCGAATGTTACCGCTCAATCCATTACGATGATTGCTGATAATACAATAATCTTAGTAACAGCTCTCGCAGATCAAACTTCCGAGCGAAAATTTCGCTGTAATACGCTCTCTATTAACAAGCGATATCACATAGCGGACACGTCTGATTACATGTCAGTCGCCGGAAATGCTTTCTTCTGGGTGCCTTACGTGGCTCCTTACGACGTTACTGTTTTTTGACAGCCGTGTCTATTGTTGGCTTCGGAGTGACACTATAGCTACAGTTGTGCTTTCGCTCCAAGAGCGCCTGCACTTCAGTTGTGTCTACGTTGTAGACGCCCAGGAGGAAGCAGGTACAAAACGTATCCAAATAGAAATAAAAGTATATCACGTATGTTTGTAAAACATTCAAAATTATACTACCATTCTCCAGTCCTTGATTACTAAAATCAGTGTAATAAAGAATTTGCCAAATCAGATCGTTTACGATCATTCAGCGAGGTTTGCGGTCAGAATACTATTACATGCTCAGTAGTAGGCTACAGACTTACTGTTCCTGCCGTGACGTGGATATGGAAGTGCACGGAGTCTTATTTTGTGTGGAGCTACTCTCGTCGTTCACGTCATATTGACCATTTATCCTGGTAAACGAAAATAGCCTGATCTCTGAAATGTAACCTATCAGCACCATGGCGGCTTCCAGTATTACCCACCTTCTCTCCAGATCATTCGTACCCTCCTTTCAATAACACTCTCTGTTATTGCCTGTGACGTCATAACATTAAGAGCGTTTAGGTAATTGGCAAATTTTTTGTGACAGTGCAGGAAGTGGTTACAGCGTTAGTGGCGCTATTGTCCGAAAGTCATATGTTGTTTCTTATTCTTACGTTTCAGTAGAGCTACTCGGAGTCCCATTAACGTGGAATGTTTTAACTTTCGTAGCCTCTGCAGACATGCCTCAAATAGAGAGATACTCCTCTAAATGAAGAAGGGTACACAGCTTCCCATGAAAATATGAAAATACACACTGCTCCATTTGGAGTTCTGTAGACGGAATAGACCTAGTGAGGCAAATAGAAATGGCTCGGAGAATAGAGTTCCAGGGCGCAAAGAAACACACCACAGGAAAGGGACTACAGTACTAACCTGACTACAGCAGATGTTTAAAGTGAGCACCATTCGTCTTTTGGCACTTTTTGGTCCTGGTCAGCAGTTCCTGAAGGCGGATCGAAGCTGGAATTGCTGCAGACTCATTAGAAATGTTCTGCTGCAGTTTTGAAGTCAATAAGGGTTGCTACGATACGCCTTAGACTCGACGTTTCCCCACTCAAAGTAATCGCTCACTGACAGGTAGGGTGACCTGGGTGAACACCTAGGGCCGCTACCAGGCTGGCACCTGCTAACACCTCTGTCTGGCGTGAAAATTGTGTTCAATGTGCACGGGGTTAGGGCAGTTGTATAGGCAGTTGTTTCGTCCTGTTGGACATAGCTGTAGGTCTTTTCCTCCTCCATTAACCATGCCAGAAATGGTTTAAAAATGTTGGCGATGCACCGCGCCGAAATCAGCGTCTGATAAAAGAAGATGGGACCAATAATGCGGAGTAAAGACACTGCACACCAAACCCAAATCATCCGATCATGCAGTAGTGTTTCTTGGAAGTTATGCGGACTCTCTACTGCCCAGAAACCATAATTCTGTGAATTGACCCCCCTCAGGTGAAACCAGGCTTCTTCAGCCATGACGAACAGATCCATGTCCAAGCCAATCATTTTTACCTCAGTGAACAGCCATTCATAAAACTGGAGGTGCTGAGGAGTCTCTGCTGGTTTTGATGCACGAACAACAGACAACCGGTAGGGTTGCATGTGCAGGTCCAGGTGGAGTACTGCCCGCATGATCGACGTGATATGCCGCTCTTGATTTGGTAGGATTCTGAAGCTTTTTCTGGTGATTTGCAGCCACATTTTTTGGTGTGCGGACAGTTTCGGAATATTTCTGACTTGTTCAAAATAAATACTGTCTGACGCCATTTTCTGACTAAGAGTTGCTTGGCACTCTTTACTGACGCTTTGACTCTATTAAACTTTTCAGCAAACAACTGACCACGCCGTTTCAACAGCTGTGCTGTCACGTAACTTTCCACAAAAAACACACCCCCTGCACCACTGTGAGTGCTATCGTCCCCTTTGCACGATTCCACTCAATTCACACAGCCTACACTACGCTATGAACCGGTGTGGATCAATTGCCGAGCGTACACGTCACGGGGTGTGGTTATATGCACACGTTCACGTCCAATCTTATCTATTCGTCCAGGACACTTTTATTTGCCCCGCCCTGTACTAGGAAGTCATGTGACCCTTCGCTGCTGACGGAAATTATAGCAGTGAAGTGGAGCATATGTGCCAGTCAATTCTTTCGAATGAGATAACATGAGGCGAAGTGGAAACGTGACAGAATGGCAGAAGGGAGCTATCGTGTTCGGATGTTCTCATGCCTCACTGCGAATTAAGTTCCCCGATATATCGTTGCATCAAGCGGCCTGTCCAACGCATCAAAAATACATTTCTGCACTAGTGTCACATTATTTTTTTATGAGCTATACCACTAGCAACCATATAACACGACGTGATGAACTTGACTCGCAAAAAGAACTTATCCAAGACGGATCAGAGACGAGTATCACGCATTGTAACTAGTTTCCTACGACAAACTTCTGTTGATAAAGTCTACCGTCTTATAGGCATAGCACCCCGGATATCAGCCAGAGAACAGCGGCAGAGGTTGAGAAAAAAAACGGGGAAATGATATCAGGTATCCCATGTTTGGCAGTGAAGCGTTATATCCTAGTCTTAAGTCAAGAAAGACCTTTCTTCGAACAAGTGAAGCGGTTACATCATCACCTTCCGCTCGCCAAACAGAACTGCCGCGAAACAAGGCAAATGGAAGTAACAGGCAATACCAAAAGAAAGAGCGCGCTGTCGGTTACCATCTATCTTACCAAACATGGAAGACTCTGAACAGATTGCGGATTAGAGTGAAGACGTGCAAACAAAATTCGAAACCGTAAGACTACGTACTGAACATGCAACCTGTGAGTGTGGAGGACTTCAGGGTGCTGAACACAGTCTGCCCGAAGTTGCCTGAAGCCTGTTCACTGGATGACCTAATATTAGCAGATGTGACAAAAGTCATGGGACATCTTCTAACATCGTGTCGTACCTCCTAGCGTAGAGCAGCAACTCGACGTGGCATGGACGCAACAAGTCGTTACTGGCAGAAGTAAGGCTGTGAGGGCGGGGCGTGAGTCGTGCTTGGGTATCTCAGTTGGTAGAGCACTTGCCCATGAAAGGCAAAGGTGCCGAGTTCGTGTCTCGGTCCGGCACACAGTTTTAATCTGTCAGGACGTTTCAAGTCGTTGGAAGTCCCCTGAAGAAATGTTGAGCCATCTGCCTCTATATTCGTCGGTAATAACGCATGTGTTGCTGGTGCACGAACTGAACTCTCCATTAAGTTACACAAATATTCCATTAGAGTCACGTCGAGCGATCTGTGGGGCCAAATCATTCGTTCGAACTGTCGAGAATGTTCTTCAAACCAATCGCGAACAATTGCGGCCCAGAACATGACATTGGTATTTGGCAACATGAAGTCTATGAACGGCTACAAATGGTCTCCAAGTAGACGAACATTACCAGATCGAGTCAGTGATAGGTCAGTTGTACCAGAGGACCGTGTCCATTCCATGTAAACACAGCCCACATCATTATGGAACCACTACCAGCTCACACAGTGCCTTGTTGACAACTTGGGTCCAGGGCTTTGTGGGGTCTGCGCCACACTCGAACCCTAACATCAGCTCTTAGCAACGGATATTGGCACTCATCTAATCAGTCAACAGATTTCCAGTCGTCTAGGGTCCAAACGATATGGTCGCGAGCCCAGCGAGTCGCTGCAGGCACTGTCGTGCTGGTAGCAAAGGCACTTCCGTCGGTCGTCTGCTAACGCCAGGTTCTGCCGGACTGTCATAATGCATACGTTCGTTGTACGTCCCACATTGATTTCTGCGGTTAATTCTCGCAGTGTTGCTTGCCTTTTAGCACTGTATGCAACCGCCGCTGCTGTCGATCGTTAAGTGAAATCCGTCGGCTACTGCGTTGTCCGTGGTGAGCGGTAATGCCTGAAATGTAGTATTGTCTGCACAATCTTGACGCTGTGGATCTCTGGATACTGAATTCCCTAGCGATTTCCGAAGTGGAATGTTCCATGTTCAAAATTCATTAATTCCCATCGCAAGGCCGTAAACACTTCGGAAACCTTTTCACATGAACCATTTTAGTACGAATGACAGCTCCACAAATACACTACTCTTCTGTACTTGGGGACGCTATACTACCACCATCTGTATATGTATGTATCGCTCTCCCATGACTTTTGTCATCACAGTGTATTCGTGTTTGCGTTTTTAAATAATTGTACCCTACCGTTCTGTACACGAAAATAAGAATAATACAGGTACAAATGTTCCAGTTTTCGATCGAGAATGGCGAAGGAAACAACATGTAATAGATATTCGAAGTGAGATAGAAATATCTTTGCTCACAGCGACACATTAATCTGCAAATCTTCAGTGGACCAATCAACACGGAAATTGGTCAATACCTGACGAGGCATGTAGTGTAGTACTACGAGTCACAGTTTGGCCACTTTTCCAATGATGCGTGGTATGGAGTGCAATGACAGCCCAGTGAGACCCTTAACTCGCAGTGGGTGGAGACTGTAGTTCAGATCGGCATGGGGCTGTGACGTTTTGGGGATGTTTTTCGAACCATGACCTGGGCTCAGTTATTGAGGTTACAGCTAACATGAACGAGGTTGTACATGTGGCCGAGTGTTGCCCTTCCGTGCAGGTCCTCATTGGAAGTATTCTGCGAAAATCTCGTCTTCCAGCGATGCCAACAGCCCCGTTCACGTGGGTGCACGCATGAATTCCCGGTTTGACGATCACTTAGTCACCTTCGCCTCGCCTAAGTTCATAAGATCTTAACACCACAGCAAGTATGTAGGACTATTTTGAACAGTTTGTGAAACGTAGCAATAAACAGTCCTGAATACTGTAGCTACACAAGATGTAACCGTCAGTGAGTTTCAGCTGGGTATGGCATGCCTGAATAAACTTGAGGTCTTTCTTCCTCGCAGAAATGAGGCCGTTATCAAGGCAGAGGTGATGTTACGTCGTATTAGCGTGATGTCTCGTGCAGGTGAGTAATTTTTTGACCCGCATGGTTACATACGTGCGATAAATGTCTCTCTGTAGTTCCGTCGTCTGCTAACTCATTCGTTAATTTGTTTCCATTATGAGGTTGATATTACCAACTCCCTACCCGTACACTAATGAGGGAATGGTCAAATCCGGAATGTCGAAGCAAGCCCTGAAATCTTTTGTTCGAGAATAATACACTCAAACAAGTACTCTGTCAAACTTTATCTGCTAAGATGCACTGCAAGTATTTTTGTAAAATTATTGAGAATTTCCTATACCATTGCCCACCATGCAACTGGAGAAATGTTCACCCTAGGGGGGTTTTATCCCTCGTAATATCAAGGATGGTGGTGATGGGGGCAGTAATTTATGGCCACCTTTTGAAAATATAGTAATCTAGTCAGTTACTCTATATTTTAAAATTTAAAAAAATATCTATAGTTTTAATGAATTGTTCTACATAATTCAATAAATGTTTAAAATTTTTCACTTAAACATTTCCCAAAAGATTCAATCTGAGTATCAGAGTTTGCTTTCCTCTCCAAATATTATATTCAATTTCTTCAGGATCAGTCCTTAGTTTTTCGTTGGTCATAAGGTATCACTTCATTGGCAGTGCACATTTTTGAATGCGCATTGATATTGGTTGTTGTTGTTGTGGTCTTCAGTCCTGAGACTGGTTTGATGCAGCTCTCCATGCTACTCTATCCTCTGCAAGCTTCTTCATCTTCCAGTACCTCCTACAACCTACATCCTTCTGAATCTGCTTAGTGTATTCATTTCTTGGTCTCCCTCTACGATTTTTACCCTCCACACTGCCCTCCAATACTAAATTGATGATCCCTTGATGCCTCAGAACATGTCCTACCAACCGATCCCTTCTTCTGGTCAAGTTGTGCCACAAACTTCTCTTATCCCCCATCCTATTCAATACTTCCTCATTAGTTATGTGATCTACCCATCTAATCTTCAGCATTCTTCTGTAGCACCACATTTCGAAAGCTTCTATTCTCTTCTTGTCCAAACTATTTATCGTCCATGTTTCACTTCCATACATGGCTACACTCCATACAAATACTTTCAGAAATGACTTCCTGACACTTAAATCTATACTCGATGTTAACAGACTTCTCTTCTTCAGAAACGCTTTCCTTGCCATTGTCAGTCTAAATTTTTTATCCTCTCTACTTCGTCCATCATCAGTTATTTTGCTCCCCAAATAGCAAAACTCCTTTACTACTTTAAGTGTCTCATTTCCTAATCTAATTCCCTCAGCATCACCCGATTTAATTCGAATACATTCCATTATCCTCGTTTTGCTTTTGTTGATGTTCATCTTATATCCTCCTTTCAAGACACTGTCAATTCCATTCAACTGCTCTTCCAAGTCCTTTGCAGTCTCTGACAGAATTACAATGTCATCGGCGAAACTCAAAGTTTTTATTTCTTCTCCATGGATTTTAATACCTACTCCGATTTTTTCTTTTGTTTCTTTTACTGGTTGCTCAATATACAGATTGAATAACATGGGGAGAGGCTACAACCCTGTCTCACTCCCTTCCCAACCACTGCTTCCCTTCCATGTCCCTCGACACTTATAATTACCATCTGGTTTCTGTACAAATTGTAAATAGTTTTCGCTCCCTGTATTTTACCACTGCCACCTTTAGAATTTCTGGAGAGTATTCCAGTCCACATTGTCAAAAGCTTTCTCTAAGTCTACAAACGCTAGAAACGTAGGTTTGCCTTTCCTTAATCTTTCTTCTAAGATAAGTCGTAAAGTAAGTATTGCCTCACGTGTTCCAGTATTTCTATGGAATCCAAACTGATCTTCCCCGAGGTCAGCTTCTACTAGTTTTTCCATTCGTCTGTAAAGAATTCGTGTTAGTATTTTGCAGCTGTTTATTATTAAACTGATAGTTCGGTAATTTTCACATCTGACAACACCTGCTTTCTTTGGGAATGGAATTATTATATTCTTCTTGAACTCTGAGGGAATTTCGCCTGTTTCATACGAGTACATCTTGCTCACCAGATGGTGGAGTCTTGTCAGGACTGGCTCTCCCGAGGCCGTCAGTAGTTCCAATGGAAAGTTGTCTACTCCGGGGGTCTAGTTTCGACTCAGGTCTTTCAGTGCTCTGTCAAACTCTTCACGCAGTATCGTATCTCCCACTTCATCTTCATCTACATCCTCTTCCATTTCCATAATATTGCCCTCAATTACATCGCCCTTGTATAGACCCTCTATATACTCCTTCCACCTTTCTGCTTTCCCTTCTTTGCTTAGAACTGGGTTTCCATCTGAGCTATTGATGTTCATACAAGTGGTTCTCTTTTCTCCAAAGGTCTCTTTAATTTTCCTGTAGGCAGTATCTATCTTACCCCTAGTGAGATAAGCTTCTACATTCTTACATTTGTCCTCTATCCATCCCTGCTTAGCCATTTTGCACTTCCTGTCGATCTCGTTTTTGAGACGTTTGTATTCCTTTTTGCCTGCTTCATTTACTGCATTTTTATATTTTCTCCTTTCATCAATTAAATTCAATATTTCTTCTGTTACCCAAGGATTTCTACTAGCCCTCGTCTTTTTACCTACTTGATCCTCTGCTGCCTTCACTACTTCATCCCTCAAAGCTACCCATTCTTCTTCTACTGTATTTCTTTCCTGTCAATTGTTCCCTTATGCTCTCCCTGAAACTCTGTACAACCTCTGGTTCTTTCAGTTTATCCAGGTCCCATCTCCTTAAATTCCCACCTTTTTGTACTTTCTTCAGTTTTAATCTACAGTTCATAAACAATAGATTGTGGTCAGAGTCCACATCTGCCCCTGGAAATGTCTTACAATTTAAAACCTGGTTCCTAAATCTCTGTCTTACCATTATATAATCTATCTGATACCTTTTAGTATCTCCAGGGTTCTTCCATGTATACAACCTTCTTTCATGATTCTTAAACCAAGTGTTAGCTATGATTAAGTTGTGCTCTGTGCAAAATTCTACCAGGCGGCTTCCTCTTTCATTCCTTAGCCCCAATCCATATTCACCAACTACGTTTCCTTCTCTCCGTTTTCCTACACTCGAATTCCAGTCACCCATGGCTATTAAATTTTCGTCTCCGTTCACTATCCGAATAATTTCTTTTGTTTTATCATACATTTCTTCAATTTCTTCGTCATCTGCAGAGCTAGTTGGCATATAAACTCGTACTACTGTAGTAGGTGTGGACTTCGTATCTATCTTGGCCACAATAATGCGTTCACTATGCTGTTTGTAGTAGCTTAACCGCATTCCTATTTTCCTGTTCATTATTAAACCTACTCCTGCATTACCCCTATTTGATTTTGTGTTTATAATCCTGTAGTCATCTGACCAGAAGTCTTGTTCCTCCTGCCACCGAACTTAACTAATTCCCACTGTATCTAACTTTAACCTATCCATTTCCCTTTTTAAATTTTCTAACCTACCTGCCCGATTAAGGGATCTGACATTACACGCTCCGATCCGTAGAACGCCAGTTTTCTTTCTCGTGATAACGACATCCTCTTGAGTAGTCCCCTCCCGGAGATCCGAATTGGGGACTATTTTCCTACGGAATAGTTTACCCAAGAGGACGCCATCATCATTTAATCATACAGTAAAGCTGCATGCCCTCGGGAAAAATTTCGGCCGTAGTTTCCCCTTGCTTTCAGCCGTTCGCAGTACCAGCACAGCAAGGCAGTTTTGGATATTGTTACAAGGCCAGATCAGTCAATCATCCAGACTGTTGCCCTTGAAACTACTGAACAGGCTGCTGTCCCTCTTCAGGAACCACACATTTGTCTGGCCTTTCAACAGATACCCCACCGTTGTGGTTGTACCTACGGTACGGCTATCTGTATCGCTGAGGCACGCAAGCCTCCCCACCAACGGCAAGGTCCGTGGTTTTAGGGGGGAGAGGGGGGTGGCATATTGGTAGAGGCGTGCTAAAAATATTTTCAGGCTCTGTACCTAATGACACATCAGTACCAGTACCTTCTTGAAAGGTATGTCGTTGATATAAGCCAAAACTGTTAGTAGAATCTATCAATGTGCAGATTCCGGAGTTTCACAGTAATGTGTAAAGCCATTCTTCTTATTCTCCTTCCTCTTCTTTTTATTGTGCCTTTGTTCCGAATCGGTGCAGGGTCATCATGGCATTGCTATGAACGAATTCGTTAAGGTTAACTTAAGGGGTGGCCAGATACCTTCCTACCGCTACTTCGTGACATCCTCCTCCCCCGCTGGGACGGAATGTGTGCATCTCAACAGTCTACGTGCAGTGTTATTCATGTGAACATGTGTAAGAGTTTTCTAAGTGTTTGTCAGTCGTGTAATTGAGGTGCGGCTCGAGTACCAACCCGGTATTCATCTAGTGGGATGTGAGAAACCCCCTAAAAATCACATCGAGTCTGGTCGATACACCGACCCTCAGCGATAGGCCGTTAGTGGGACTCGATCTCAGGCCAGCGTACCTCACCGTCCCGGAACAGGCGCCTTAAACGCATAGTTATACGGATGGGTAGTAATCCGGAATGCTGTTAAATCTCAGTATTTCAAAGATAATATATGAAGAATGCGATATCAACAGAAATCAACAAGTTATACTTACGACACACAAACAGGCGTAATGTTTTGGCTGTTCTCTTGGAAATATATCCGAATGAGGTTGACATTCCGATATAAATTGCAGAAACATTGAAAGAAACATCTCTAACGATTCTGGAAGCGTAAGTCAAGCGATACTAGTTGTACAAATTGAGAGTCCCAAAGATATCATGTTGTGTATGCAATGACTTTCAGTGGCAAAAAGGAGGCTGTGAAGGAGGAGATAAGCACTTCAAGTTAGCGGTAGCAAAATCGATTCCATTTTGTAAAATTTGATCGTGAGGTGTACTAGTGAGGGTAAATAACTATTCGTAGAAACAGGTATGCACAAAAACGAAACTAGGAAAAATATGAAAGGAAAACTATTCGAAAGATTTAGAACTGTACGTTAGAGGCAATGTATACTCACTAGTGGAGATTTATTAGACTGGGTCCATAGAATCATAAGTGAAATGGACATTGATGATTTCTCAGGCTTGTTCGAGCTGGCTTAGTAGACTCAAGAAATCATGAAATAGAGAGTCGTAAAATTTCCAAGTTTACTGCCACTTTGCGGTAAAACTATAGGGAAATTAAAGTCTAACTTGAATACGTAGCTTATGTTATCTCTGCAACTGCTATGTATAACGCTCCCAGTCAGGTTCCATGGGAGAAAAACCGCACGAAACCCCATTTTATTGTTTTGCCGGCAGAAAAATGAGTGTGTATCTGTATACCTGTCTTCAGAAACCTCAACATCAATTAGGACCAAAAATTATAAAAGCACTGTTTACTTGTAAAAATATTGTAATCAGTGTATAAAATCTGATAGAAAATGAAACTCATTATATACATTTCGTCTGAAACGCCTTACCAGTTGTAGAAAATAATTCGTTACTTTTGTTGGACTCTTTGGGAGGCCAAAACGATCTGTTTGTCTTTCAGAATGACGACAAAGACATTTGATAAACGTGTATTCCCGCCCAGAAAGATGTTCCTTCATAATGAATTTTTTGGGCAGTAATTGAAAAGCAGTGGCACTCTGAACCAAATTTGACCTTTGACCTTGAGCATGGCCTCATACGAACTTCCCCTCCACCAGCCTATATGCTTCTCGTCCCCTCTAATCTCTCCCACTCCCCTCCCTTCATCAATCTCCCCTCCCATATTCTTAAGCCATACCCATTCTTCTCCACTAAGGTATCTCCCTTTATTTGCAACAGGCCAATCAGAGAGCTTCTAAGCCAATTGTTCAAATGGTTCAAATGGCTCTGAGCACTATGGGACTCAACATCTGTGGTCATCAGTCCCCTAGAATTTAGAACTACTTAAACCTAACTAACCTAAGGACATCACACACATCCATGCCCGAGGCAGGATTCGAACGTGCGACCGTAGCAGTCGCACGTTTCCGGACTGAGCGCCTAGAACCGCTCGGCCACCGTGGACGGCTAAGCCAATTGTGTTACACATATTTAGCTCTTGCTTGGAATCGTGCTCTGTCCCTGCTCAAACAACAGAGGGACAATTAATGCTGCTTGTTGACCTGTTGCTAATTAATATTCACTGTCGGTACCTTGACAATATGTGCAGGCTGTGGCCGTGCACATGCTGAAATACCAGCAGTTGTTGAAGACGTCACCTTGGTGCATTCTATTTGTTGTTTGAATAATAGACCGAGAGAAACTCAAATTCCACAATTATCTTGTATTACGCTCATCTCTCAGGTAGGATTTGAGCTTGAAAGTGCAGGTATAAAATAACTTCTGGAGGAGCTACCTTCAAATCTAAGCAGTAATCCCAATGCAGTTTATGTTTAGCATTGTTTCTGTCAGTCACTCAAATCATGGGACTAATACTTCAGTAATGCCATAAAAAATGAACCCTGTTGTCATGGCTAAGTAACCATGCTCTACTGTCTAACGACGCTTATATTTGGCGTACACCTCCTTTAGACATTATTTCGGTTTTCTAAACTGGAGCGACTATTTCTCCTTCAAGGTTCTCTTCAGTTGTGCTCATAAGTTCCTGTCTTCACTCCACCCCTCCCCCAATGTAAACCTTTGACATCAACAGCGATTGTACCAAGGACATCTGAGGGACAGTTAGAAAGGCTACCAACTCAGCTGGCAAGTCAGACTTACTATAATCGCCATCGACTCCATTCCTGGGTCTAATAAAATCTGAGGTTCTGTATAAAAGAAGATAGGAAAGGAACAATTCATACTCGACATGATGCTATATATTTTAAACGGTTGTACCCTACTGCATTTAACATTTTCTTTTTTCAAAAGTGTTCCTGTTTTTTGACTTAACTGACTGTAAATTAACTGAGTACCTGTAATGGCATGTCTTTTTTAAATCTGCATTTGTTCATCTTCTTACGAAAAGAATGAGGAATTTGTTATGCCCTCTAGAATCACTGGCAAAGTCAAGAATGGTAATGGAATTAAATAGACGAGTGGCAGCATACTATCAGATGGGCTTCTTATCAAGTACATTACAAGGAGATTTTCATCACAACTGTCCAGGGATGCCGATTTTACTTGTACCAGCCACCCAATTATTCCTTCAGAAGTCTGCTTTTAAAGTAAGTCAAAAGCGACTGTTAAACGTTATATACCTCAACCAGCTGTGCACCTGGGTATGGATTTATTCCCGTTTTATTCTCCCCCTTCGCCTTTGTGTCTGTCTCCTCTGATACCTCTCCATCCAACTCTTCGTCCCCCTCTCTCTGTTCACATCCTCTAGTCCCCATTCTTTGGCCATCTCCTCGTGCCCCTCTCTCTGCCCATCTGCTACTGCTACATCTCTCTGTCCATCCGCTTCACCCCACTCTGTCCATCTACTCCCCCCTCTGACCACCTCCTCCTGCCCCCTGTATCTCATTCCTCACTCTTCTCTCAGCCCATCTCTTCTTCCCCCTCTCTCTGTCCATCTCCTCCTCCCCCCCTCTCTGTCTGTCTCTTCCTCCCACTGTTGTGTCTGCATTTTATAACACCCACTCAAATGGGAGGAACTTGTTACCCCCCACAGTATTTTTTGCAGATAGCAAGTAAGTAATAAGTGTGCCTCAGTTTAGTTCAAATCGATTTAGGTGATTGTTTTTATGCACTGATTTGCCTACACGCACGAATTTCACATATATTTAACATGTTGAACTTACACATTTGTACACATCCCTGCACTTTTGTTTTGAGGCAGCTCCATCTTTATGATGCCGTCTCTTCTGAACTGTGTGTCATACAGTGATATGATTTTGCAGGTACATTCAACGGCATATGTGGATACGGTATGTGAAATGTGTTGTAAATATATTCAGTAGCAGCGCAATAATAAATTTAAACGTCAGGCATGTTGCGGCAGTTTCCGACACATCTCAATGTATATAGTGATACAATTTTGCAGACACATTCAGTGGTCTACGTCAGTACTGCCTGGAAAGTGTCACGAATACAGTTACTAGTAAAGATATCCTGATTTGCACAGAACAATTTTCAGTGTATCATAAAAAGAGCTACAAATAAATTTTAACATTTCAAGAATGTAAATCGTTTTGTTATTATTGTTTTAATATTTATCCTTTCTATAGGTTTTTTAATTATGAGTCCTAATTTGATAAATTTTGGTGGTTGAAATTATATTTATTAAATAAATTTACTGAAGTTCTTTCAATTACAATTGGTATAAATCTGTGGTTTGCTCCACATATTTCTGAACATTGGGGATTATATATCAGGAGGAAAGAATATAAACCGTTTTATTATTATTTTTTAATATTTATTCTTCATTGGTTAATTTTTTTGATAATGTTGTTGCAAGGTAAGATGAATTAATTGTTTAATTTTTTCTTTATTCGAGTTCTTATCATTCTAATTTCTTTGTTTTTATGGTTTTGATTTTAATAATTATGCTTTATTGTATATGGCAGTTGTACTACACGAACAACGAAAATGTACTAAGCGATAAATGTTTTTTCCGGTCATAGTTTTGTGGTGGTTGTCAGCGAGAAAGTTTCACAAAGATTTTAAATTATGTGTAAAGTTATTTAAAAGTCAATAAGTGCTATTTCTTACATGCTGGATAAACAAAGTCTGGGCATTCCCGCGTCGTGGATCGCACTTCGTTATCCGTGCCACTGTCCCTTAAAATAAGTAGGTGGTACTTAGCCACATAGCGATCCTTTCCATACAATAGGCTATATTTGCACAAAGTTTGGTTGAAATCTTCGCAGAAGTTTAGGAGGAGATGTGGAACATGCATACATAAACACATGTTGAAATAATCAGCAACCAACTGCATAAAGGAAATTTAATTTCTTAACCGGTTTGAGGCACTTACTGCCCTTCTTCAGAACGTTATAACTATAGCATTATTTGCAAGTGTTAACAATAAGAACCATGCACTCTCACATAATGCCACAGTAAAAACCCTCTGAAGAAGGGCACTAGGTGCCTAAGAAAACAGGTCGCTGGTTACTTCGACATATATCGCTATAGTTGCTGAAAAAGATGAATAATAGAGGAAAAGGTGTAAAAATGGACATCCTTCAGGAAGAGGGTATCGGAAGTGCTGCAGTCTGGCGACCGGGACTGAAACGGTGCCTTTTGTTGATAGACGTTAGCAGTGAACAGTTGGAAGCATTGTTTCAAGCAGCGTAGTTAGAGCGTCTGTTAGTGTGTGAATTGGTGTTTGTTGAGGACTGCAAACGTTTGGCAGGTATGTCAAATCGTTTTCATTTTATATCCTTCTGCTTAGTTTAAAGCAATATCTCAGTAATGTCTGGAATAACGGAATCCTAAGCTGCTTCTAGAAGCAAGTTTTACGTTACACACGTTTTAGGTTAGACGTGACAGTGGCCATGTTGTTTAAGAATGGTTGGTGTAAATATGGGTCCAGTGGGTTGGAGGAAAAATGCGCCCCTGTTTAAGGATGGTCCATAATTACACCATCTCTTCTATTAAACAGTGTAAAACATTTAAATAATTTTATGAGGATATGGGTAATCGAATTTTGCTTAAGGTTCATATATACAACTCACACAGCAACAAACAAACAAATAGAATTTTGAAATTGCGGTAATAGACCCTAGTGCTTATCGAATGTCGAGAATGAAGAAGCTCTATGGATGTTCGAGCCAGAGGCATCAGTGGGATAAATCTCAGATGATACGTGCCATAACAGCTGTGAAAGCAAAGGAGGCATCTGTGAAAGGACCTGCAAGAACTTTACGAGTGCCTCGTACCACTTTGCATAGATTTCTTAAACTTGACTGAGCAAGCGGTTCAAGAGACAAAGCTTGGAAGAAAACCGATTTTAAATGCAAACCTCGAAAAACAGATAGATTCTCATCTCCTTGAGATGAGCAAAAATTCTTTGGGTGCACTTTGGCAGATCTGAGAAGAACGGCATTTTTACTTGCCCAGAGAAATAGTTTGACAACCCCTTTCGAAGGAGGAAAATTAGGACGAGACAGGGCTGGCCTTTTTGTTGAGAGACACAAGGGTCAGCCGTCAATTCGCAAACCTTGTGGAACTTCATATGCTTCAATAAAGAGAACGTGATGGTTTTCTCTGATTTATTGGCAGACGCTTTCAACAAACACTTATATCCAGCACACCGAGTGTATAATGCGGACGAGACAGGCCTATAACTTGTCCAAAGCAAAATTCCAAAAGTGATGGGATGAAAGGGAAGAAACAAATTGCAGCTCTAACGTCTGCAGAAAGAGGGGCTACAATCACAGTTATCACATGCCTTAGCGATTCGGGACATTATGTCCCGGCAATGATAATCTTCCCTACAACCAAAAGGCCCCAAGCTCTAATGAGAGGCTGCCCCCCATGGTGCGATGGTTCGTTCACTTCATTGAGAAAACATGTCCGACTGAACAAAGACCTATTCTCTTCATGTTGGATGGTAATTATGGCCACATTTCAAATCCAGATGTGACTGACTTGGCGAAAGAACACCATGTGACTATCATCTCACTTCCTCCACATTGCACCCACAAACTGCAGACTCTAGATAAGGCGTTCATGGGAACTTTGAAAACGTACTACAGCGATGCAGAGAGAGTATGGTTGCATCACAATGGGCGTCCTCTCACACCCTACGACATTATGAAGGTTTTTGGCAGAGCCTACCTTCGTACCTAGTCAGCTGAGATAGCAATAAACGCATTCAAAGTAACTGGGTTGTACCCCATTAGCCGTTACGTCTTCACCGAAGCTGATTTCATAGCTGCTGACTTGGTTGCAAGAAAAACTTGCTCCACAGTGGAACAGAGACCTAATGCTTCTCAATCACATTCTCCTCTACTTGCTGTCTCTGGACCATCGACATCATCTGCTTCTTCTTCGAGTTATCCTGATGTACAGTCACGTCAGGCTCTAGCTATGCCAGTTGATGAACACCAGGAAGTTCTCCAGCGACTTAAAAAAGTGCAGTTCCACTGTTCGACATATCTGCTGTCCTCATCATTAATAAGAGAACCACAAGGCGGGGACGAAAAGCAGCAACTGCCTGCCACATCACTGGAACGTCATACAAAAATCAGTTGACAATGTCGCTTGACAAAAGTGCTGTCAAGAAGAGGCCGTTGAGTTTCTCTGGGGTTAGAGGCTGCTCTGCGGATAGAAGTGCAAAATCCAAAGGCCTTCGAAAAAAGAAAATTTGTTCCACAGAACTATCTGATTCATCATTATCGACTCCCAGGCTCCTGCAGCCGTCACCTTGTGGGCAGCGGTAATGACCTTGATGTGAACGATGGAGATACACCAGACTCAAGCGATGCAAGTTGCATCTTTTGTGATGGAAAGTTCTCTCAGGACAAGAGAGGAGAGGTGTGGATTAAATGTATGATGTGCCAAATGTGGGCACACTTAGATTGTGCTGGTGCTCAAGGAGCTACCTACCTACGTTTGCCGTTACTCTAAATAAGTTCAGATTTCATGCACAAATGTACGAAAGTCGCTTTTTGTAGACTAGTCTACTGTTTTGTATTGTTTTCATCCATTTCATTAAAATATTTCAAAAGATTTCTTGACTTTTCTGTGGGTGCCCGTATTTTTTTTAAGTTCCATTTTACAAGCTGTTTGTAAATCTTTGTTTCCGAATAGAAATAATGTATACTAATCATTGTTTCACCTCACATCATTCCTTAAACTTCTTATAGTTGTTAATGGAAGTATAAAATCTACAATTTTTATAAAAGAAGGTAGCTTTAAGAAAAAACCAAAGAGGGGTCCATGTTTACACCTTTTCCTTTGTACCATACATATATACAAACATAAATACAAACATTTTGTATTGTGTGTGGATATTAGCACATCACTGGGAAGCAATACGTCTATGTCTCAACTGCATCACGCTGATGAATTTATACTTTAACGGTTACTGCCACAGTATTAGAGCAGGTCTAGGGTCTGGTATTTATAACAGACTTTTCATTATACTTTCACCGCTTATCGTGGCGTAGATCTGTTGCTTCTCTCTTGGCCTAAAGCGGGGTACGGTACAAATGGAGGGTTGATTGTCATATAATTTATACAGTTTTTTCCCTATAAACAGACTTCGCTGAATTATGTATATATATACATATTTGAGTCATCATGGTTTGACGCGGCGCGCCACGAACTACTCTCCAATGCCAACCTCTTCATCTCAGAGTAGCACTTGCAACCTAAGTCCTCAATTATTTTCTGGATGTATTCCCGTCTCTGTCTTTCTCTCCAGTTTTTTCCACCTACAACTCCCTCTAGTGCCATGGAAGTCATTCCCTGATGCCTTAACAGATGTTCTATCACCCTGTGCCTTCTCCTTGTCAGTGTTTTCCATATATTCCTTTCCTCTCCGATTCTGCACACAACCTCCTCATTTCTTACCTTGTCAGACCATCTAATTTTCAATATTCGTCTGTAGTACCACGTGTAAAACGCTTCGATTCTCTCCTATTCCGGTTTTCCCACAGTCCATGTTTCACTGCCATACAATGCTGTGCTCCAGACGTACATTCTCAGAAATGTCTTCCTCAAATTAATGCCTATGTTTGATACTAGTAGACCTCTCTTGGCGTGGAATGCCCGTTTTGCCAGGGTTAGTCTGCTTTTGATGTTCGCCTTGCTCCGTCCGTCATTGGTTGTTTCACTGCCTAGGTAGCAGAATTCCTTAAGTTCATCCACGTCGTGACCAACAATCCTGATAAGTTTCTCGCTGTTCTCATTTCTGCTACTTTTCACTACTTTTGTCTTTCTTCGATTTAGTCTCAATACGTATTCTATACTCATTCGATTTTCCATACCATTCAGCAGATCACGTAATTCTTCTTCGCTTTCACTCAGGACAGCAACGTCATCAGCGAATCGTATCATTGATATCCTTTCTCCTTGAATTTTACTCTCACTTCTGAACCTTTCTTTTATTTCCATCATTGCTTCTTCGATGTACAGATTGAACTGTAGGGGCGAAAGACTACATCACTGTCTTACACACTTTTTAATCCGAGTATTTCGTTCTTGTTCGTTGGCTCTTATTGTTCCCTCTTGGTTCTTGTACATTTTGTATATTACCCCTCCACTTATAGCTTACCCCTATTTTTCTCAGAATTTCGAAAACCTTGCACTATTTTACATTGTCGTACTTTTTTTCTAGATCGATAAATCCTATGAACGTGTCTTGATTTTTCTTTAGTCTTGCTTCCATTATCAATCGCCACGTCAGAATTGCCTCTGGTGATTTTCCCTTTCCCAAAGCCAAACTCATCGTCATGTAACACATCTCAATTTTCTTTTCCATTCTTCTGTATATTGTTCTTGTCATCATCTTGGATGCATGAGCTATTAAGCTGATTATGCGATAATTTTCGAGCTTGTCAGCTCTTGTAGTCTTCGGAATTGAGTGGATGATATTTTTACGAAAGTCAGTCGGTATATTGCCAGAGTCATTCATTCTACACGCCAACGTGAACAGTCGTTCTGTTGCCACTCCTCCTAATGATTATAGAAATTCTGATGGATAGTTATCGATTCCTTCTGTCTTATTTGATCTTTAGTCCTCCAAAGCTCTCTTAAATTCTGATTCTAATACTGAATCCCCATTCTCTTCTAAATCGACTCCTGTTTCTTCTTCTATCGCATCAGACAAATCATCCCTCTCACACAGGCCTTCAATGGACTCTTTCCACCTTTCCGCTCTCTCCTCTGCATTTAACAATGGAATTCCAGTTGCGCTCTTAATATTGCAACCCTTGCTTTTAATTTCACCAAAGGTCCTTTTGACTTCCCTGTATGCTGAGTCACTCCTCCCGACTACTTTTTCGTTTCCGATTTCTTCACAATTTACATGCAGCCATTTCGTCTTAGCTTCCCTGCACCTCCTATTTATTTCATTCCTCAATGACTTGTATTTCTGTATTCCTGAATTTTCCTGAAAATTTTCGTACTTTCTATGTTTTTCTTTCTAGCTTTTGTGATTCCTCTTTCTAGAGATACCCATTTCTCTTCAACTGTACTGCCTACTGGACTCCTCTTTATTGCTGTATCTACAACATTAAAGTACTTCAAGTGTATCTCGTCATTCCTTAGTAATCTATATGCTACTGCTGTTAAATGAGCCACTTGATTAGCAATTTTAGTAAACTTTGAACCACTTCGCGCTACCAACTCTCTTTTCATCGGCGGGCGTATCATCTCAAAGTCGAAGTCTCACGACTTACGTAACAATCATTCACTACGACCGCTCGCCAAGGGCTGATCCGACCGACTTCCGCTAATGATGGACAAACCGAAAGTCGAGAACTACAAAGTTCTTGATTCCAGCGAGTTCACATTGTTCACGGGAACCGACCTCGGTCCTCGGTTTTTAGTTCTCAGTTCTCAAGTTTTGTTACTACTCAGTTCTCGCTTTTTAGCTGTCGCTTCTAAATTCTCGGTTTTCGGGTCTCGGTTCTCAGTTCTGGCTTCTATGTTCTCGTTTTACAGGTCTTGCTTTTTAGTTTTCGCTTCCAAGTTCTTGGTTTTCGGATCTCACCTTTTACTTCTCGCTTCTAAATCCCCGGTTTTCCGGTTTCGCTTCTCAGTACTTGCTTCTTAATCCTCGCTTCTAAGTTCACAGTATTTGGGTTTCGCTTTTTAGTTCTTGTTTCTTAGTTCTTGTTTCTAAGTTCTTTGTTCTCGGGTCTCGCTTCGCAGTTCTAAGTTTCTGGGTCTCACTTTTCAGGTTTCGCTTCTTAGTTCTCTCTTTTAAGTTCTGGGTTTTCTGGTCTTCCTTCTCATTTCTTAGTTCACCTTCCTTGATTGTCGCCGACCAGAGTGGCCGAGCGGTTCTGGGCGCTACAGTCTGGAACCGCGAGACCACTACGGTCGCAGTTTCGTATCCTGCCTCGGGCATGAATGTGTGTGATCTCCTTAGGTTAGCCAGGTTTAAGTAGTTCTAAGTTCTAGGGGACTGGTGATGGTTGGGTTGGGTTGTTCGGGGGGAGGAGGCCAGACAGCGAGGTCATCGGTCTCATCGGATTATGGAAGGACGGGGAAGGAAGTCTGCCGTGGCCTTTGATAGGAACCATCGCGGCATTTGCCTGGAGCGATTTAGGGAAATCACGGAAAACCTAAATCAGGATGGCCGGACGCTGGATTGAACCGTCGTCCTCCCGAATGCGAGTCCAGTGTCTAACCACTGGGACTGGTGACCTCAGCAGTTAAGTCCGATAGTGCTCAGAGCCAGTTGAACCATTTGAACCTTGATTGTCACTTCTTTGCTCTCGCTTTTTATTTCTCACTTGTCGGTTTTCAGCTGTGTGTTCGTTCCCACTGACCAAAAGGAGACCAAAGTATTCGGTTTTCAGGTTTACATCTGTTTTCATTTCATGCCTGTAAGCCTTTTACTACAGGAAATCAGGCACTGTCACTGAGTTCTTCATTTATTAAACACATTAGAACATTTAACTGAAATATGTATTAACATAGTGGAACATATTTGCAACAACAAATAAATAGAACTACAGAAAGAAATGTTCTGTTGACTTACAAAAATGATTGTGAAAATGGACGATGGTAAAATACTCTGCGGACGACTTGTGATGAAACTAATGACGTTGTTTAACGAATAAATGTTATGGACAGTGGTGAAAGACTCCGTGTGGGCCCACACATACGAGTAAAAACCGCTGGGGGACGCCACAGAGGTTGGGTCGATTTCTGTCCAGACGTCGCAAGTAGATTGCTGGGTAGGCGTCTGTGATGTAAAGGAGGCGTTAGCGATTATCGTAGCGGAAGTCGCTAGTGCGGAACCTGTGTGAGTATGTATTTCAACAGGAGAAGTTGCTGAACGCTTCCTTTTTATGGATCGGAGATGAGTTGCGTGAGAAATGGAGTGTTGTTGTGTGAACGTAATGTTTGTTATAGTGGAATATATACGATGTAGGTGCCCGTGGGAACCAAGAAATCCGCAGCACAAATGTCGGATAGAAGTAAATGTGATTGGTCGGTAATTGTCGAAACATGTAAACGTACAATTGGGGATATAAGAAAAAAGATAAATTCATTAGATGCTGTCATCCGGAGAGACTGGACTGAATAGGCACAAACTTTGTATTTATTTTTATTAAAAAATGACACTTCAGTTAATTTATTTATAAGCAAACAAGTGTGAATATGTATCTACGTAGTTTGGAATTTAAATAGTGGCAACACTGCTGTGGAGACACTGTGCAATGGAATCTACTGTTATCGCTGATAGCACACGTTGTTGACCTGCCTTACCTCCGAGCAAATGGACTCGCCCGTCCCACGTCACAGGCGTGC
This sequence comes from Schistocerca serialis cubense, assembly GCF_023864345.2. Lineage (NCBI taxonomy): Eukaryota > Metazoa > Arthropoda > Insecta > Orthoptera > Acrididae > Schistocerca > Schistocerca serialis. Next base: position 309,120,134 of record NC_064639.1, read on the forward strand.
GCATAATCGAGGGAAACACAGTCAGTTGTGAGCGAGCGGTCTAACGTAACGGTGTCACAATGTTTTCGAAAGAAGAACAACGGAGTTGGATCAAGATTGCATGTGCCAGAGGTCGTACAGCACGACAGTGTCATCAAGGTCTTCAAGAGACGTGCGGAGAATCAGCATTGCCGTACAGAACAGTGGCACGTTGGTTAAAAGCCTTCAACGAAGGTCGGAAAACTGTGGCAGACATGCATCGGGCAGATCGTTCTAACGTCTCTGAAGAAGACGTGCATGCTGTTGCCGCGTTAGTGGACAGTGATCGACGCCATACGATTCATGAGTTCGCCCACGAAACCGGATTAGCGCATACGACTGTGCTTGGCATCCTGAACGAACGCCTGGGCACGCGAAAAATTGTATCACGATGGGTTCCCCATGACTTGACGAAAATGCAGAAATGGATGCGTTACGACGCTGCTCAGACGCACTCGGAGCGCTATGAGCGCGAGGGAGAGGCTCTCTTATGCCTTACCGTAACACTGGATGAGACATGGGCCACATCGTACGAGCCAAAACTGAAACGCCAATAGAAGGAATGGCGTCATTATGGATTGCCGCAAAAGTCGAAAAGTGCGTCAGAGCTCCAGTATGGTGAAAGTTATGGTGATTCTCGTGTACGACTGTGATGGTGTTATCCTAACGCATTACATTCATCCACGGCAGACCGTCAGTGCCCAGTATCACTGTTCGTTTTTGGAGCATCACCTGCGATCAGCTTTGTGAAAGAAGAGGCGACACTTTCTGCGCAACCCACCCATCATTTTGCACGACAATGAGCGGGCGCATACAGCGCAAGCTGTGGCTGCTCTTTTCGGTCGATGGGACTGGGAAGTACTGTACAATCCACCACACTCCCCGAACTTACGTCCTTGTGTCTTTGATTTGATTCCGAAGATGAAGGAACCACTTCGTGTCATTAGCTTCAGAACTGTTCCAGAGATTCGACAGGCAGTAGACCGCTCACATTCGCACCTTCAACAGAACAGGTTCTGCTAACGGTATTCTACGCCTTCCACATCGCTGGCAAATTTGATTTATTTATGCCGCTTAAAATTATACGATAGACCTGGTCATTAACGTTGCTTACATTCATTGCAGCCGTAATTACTTGGCTGATATATCTGTTATTTTACAATATTTTGGTGTATTAACCAAATAAATGACAATCGTTTTCTCGCGACCATGCAATCTGCCCTCTAACGTACTTTACAGCAGATGTTATCAAGTAGCTTATGTGAGAGGTTGTATGTTTGTTCATATTTCATTAATCATACTTTATTGACGTTGTCTGTTCTATATATACTTTAATAAACTGCTAGAAGGACCTCGCAAATGTCACCGCAACCATCAGGATCTGTTTCAGATACCGTCAGCTATTCAAATATATTATAATTTTAACGTAAATGGTTGGAACTGCAAATACTCAGTATAAATATTAGCCTCTCCGCAGTTTATGTTACTCGTCGGTAATTAGTGTTCTGCTTTTAAATTTCCTCTTTAATTGTAATGAGAAGCCAGTGAAAATATCAACCGACATAGGCGAAAAGTTTTGGAGTAATGCTAACGAACACTGGAGTCGCAGTTCCGTGTTAAGTGCAGCATCAGCAAACGCTTCACACCAGCGTACAAATCAGACACCTACGTCTAGATTCATCTTTTCATACACCACTTTGCTTGCTTCGTTTAAATCAACATGCTCGCCATGCAAACTAATACTGTTTTAACACCACAGTTTTGTATCTTGCTTATAACTAGTTATGTTCAGGTGAAACCTGTGTGGCAATTACACTGTGCAACATGATTAAAAGGTTGCTCTTTTGAGATCCGGTAATTGTCTCTCACTGCGAAGCAGAAGATTGAAATCTGACTCAAAGGTGCCTACAGGTGTCCTCTGTAATTGTGCAAAGCAAGGCGCCCTGCGACCTTACCCACGAACTCTTCGACACTTCACACAACAAGATGTCGATATATGCGAAAATAAGGCCAGAGCTTTGAATTTCATATTGTAACGTTCTTTAAAGAATGTGAAATAATTATCTTTACGATTACGCTGAATCAATGTCTGATCTGTGGAATGAGTATTGAACTCGAGTTGTCGTGTTGCGTGTTGTCAGTGCAAGTGGTGTGCCTACTCTGTCTTATTGTTAGCAATACTTCAAGAAACGATTGGGCAATGCAACTCCCAATACCAATAAAGAAGAACAGTCACTGCAAAATACATTCAGCCCCTTAAGCACTGAATCCTAAGGCCCTTTTCATATAACAAACAAATTAAATTGTCTTACCTCGAAAGCAGCAACGGAGTAACGCCGTATGTTCTGGTCTCTCATAAAAAATATGAATATGCTAATTACAGGTTCAGCAGTGTGCAATGCTGGGCATAATACTTGAAATGCACATGAAATTCATTTGGCTGATAAATGAGAAAATTTAAGAAAATCCGACTTCTCTGAAAATTATATGACCTTTACTGCGAGGCGGTACTGATTATGGTGAATTACAAACACTCAGTTTTTTTTAACAATATTATATCGCAAGTTAAGTTTGACTTTTCAAAAACATCTGATAGTTGAAGTTTGTAACATCCCCGAGATAAATTCTTGGCTACAGTGCGACGAGAGGAAATTATGCCTCTAACAGTTATAAACATTGTCTATTCGACATATGAAAAAATAGTGAATTAATTATTTATATAATATTCTATGATGTAATTGGACATATCGATGTGTATCATACAAAGACAATGATAATTGTAAATTCCTTTTATGATCTGCGTTTGTCTTCCTTTGTTTTTACCTTTTGTTGGATGGCTTTTGTAGGTTCAGCACGCAAGACGCATATCAAACTGAGGTCTGTTAAGAAATTGTAATTATTTGTTAATTATTGCTTGAAAATAGAGTTCATTATTATTATAAACATGAGTGAATAATTATTTGTAACTGTAATTCCTCTCTCAGTAAGCATTATCTGTGTTAATTGTTTCTTTCCGCTGCAAGGAGCGCAGCCATTGATGATAGTGATTTGTATCGCGTTTTGTCTGTGTTTTCCTTAGAAACAAATCAAATGTTTGCTTGATGAAGTCTAAATAGTGCACAATACGAAAGTAGAGTTTCTGTAAAGTTTAATAAGCAGTTAAAATACTTATTTGGTCTAACAATAGAAAGTCTCTATCAATTGTCTGCCGCCATCTTAACAATTATCTCAGCGGCAAATTCAAATTACGCAATTCTGCAGACATAAATGCCGAATGTAGTACAAATGTGTAAAAACAAATGTGCACCGGTGGTTCCGAACTCATTTTAATGAAAATGATTCGAATCAGATTGGTTCTTTAAAAACAGTGCTCATAGCACGATCGTTATAACAAACTTTTCTAGCTGATGTATGGAGCCGAAATTAATTACGCACGATTTGCGAAGAATATTGTTTCAGGTAACATACGTCAGTGTTGTGCGCGGCCGATATTCGTTGGTTTTAAAGATCATTTTGCTGAAGATAACTGCTTCCATCTTAATCAATAGTTGTATAGAATCTGTTGTATGAACTGTGATTTAGTGACACTTACACAACTTACAGACAACACTTTAACACGACGTTAACTTGGAGTCCTTTAGCAACTTGATCAAATCCTTAGCCGGGAGAAAAATTATTTAGTGATTACTCAATGTAATAAAACAAGATTATCATTTCCATTTACAAATTAGTTAAATACCAAACCACTGAATAACCCAGCGAACGCCACAAGTTACATAACTCACAACTGATTCACAAACAATGAGATTTAAACAGCAAGTATCATCTAACTTCATTAAACCAACATAAATGCAAATCATCAAATTACACATAGCTCTGTTAACAAGTCTTAAAGGCAATACAAAAAATGAAATATCTAACTAGCCTCTCTATCAGAATCGTTTACCTACATTCTGAGTTTACTCGACGATTATAAATTATCAGCCAACTCATCTATACTAACACGCTGGCAAAAACAGAAATCATAATTATTGAACATCTTTACCTTATTTACGTGAAGACTTCTGCTTCCATGTTCAACAATATTGACATACCTACATTAATCTAAACCTTGGTGGTTTCACACAGCCCACCACAGAAACTACCTACTCGATCCTCTTTCCCTCACAGACAACTACCTAAAACTGTGCGCCCAGCGCTCTCTTACTCCAAAAAAGCAATATCTTTGGCTCTGCGGTCGCGCACAGTCAGCGATTCACATTATCGAGCCTATCAGAGACATTCATCGTTTATACTATCCTAGTTTCATTTTAATTTATTAAAATTCTTATCTTACACTACTGGCCATTAAAATTGCTACACCAAGAAGATGTGCGAAATTTAACCGACAGGAAGAAGATGCTGTGATATGCAAATGATTAGCTTTTCAGAGCATTCACACGACGTTGGCGCCGGTGGCGACACCTACAACGTGCTGACTTGAGGAAAGTTTCCAACTGATTTCTCATACACAAACAGCAGTTGACCGGCGTTGCCTGGTGAAACCGCTGTTGTGATGTCTCGTGTAAGGAGGAGAAATGCGTAGCATCACGTTTTCGACTTTGATAAAGGTCGGATTGTAGCCTATCGCGATTGCGGTTTGTCGTATTGCGACATTGCTGCTCGCGTTGGTCGAGATCCAATGACTGTTAGCAGAATATGGACTCGGTGGGTTCAGGAGGAAACACGGAACGCCGTGCTGGATCCCAACGGCCTCGTATCACTAGTATTCGAGATCACAGGCATCTTATCCGCATGGCTGTAACGGATCGTTCAGCCACGTCTCGATCCCTGAGTCAACAGATGGGGACGTTTGCAAGACAACAACCATCTGCACGAACAGTTCGAGGACGTTTGCAGTAGCATGGACTATCAGCTCGGAGACCATGGCTGCGGTTAACCTTGACGCTACATCACAGACAGGGGCCCCTGCGATGGTGTACTCAACGACGAACCTGGGTGCACGAATGGCAAAACGTAATTTTTTCGGATGAATCCAGGTTCTGCTTACAGCATCATGATGGCCGCATCCGTGTTTGGCGACATGGCGTTGAACGCACATTGGAAGCATGTATTCGTAATCACCATACTGGCTTATCAGCCGGCGTGATGGTATGGAGTGCCATTGGTTACACGTGTCGGTCACCTCTTGTTCGCATTGACGGCACTTTGGACAGTGGACGTTACATTTCAGATGTGTTACGATCCGTGGGTCTACCCTTCGTTCGAACCCTGCGAAACCCTACATTTCAGCAGGATAATGCACGACCGTATGTTGTAAGTCCTGTACGGGCCTTTCTGGATACAGAAAATGTTCGACTGCTGCCCTGGCCAGCACATTCTCCAGATCTCTCACTAACTGAAAACGTCTGTTCAATGGTGGCCGAACAACTGGCTCGTCACAATACGCCAGTGGCTACTCTTGATAAACTGTAGTATCGTGTTGAAGCTGCATGGGCAGCTGTACATGTACACGCCATCCAAGCTCTGTTTGACTCAATGCCCACGCGTATCAAGGCCGTTATTACGGCCAGAGGTGATTGTTCTGGGTATTGATTTTTCAGGATCTATGCACCCAAATTGCGTGAAAACGTAACCACATGTCAGTTCTAGTATAATATATTTGTCCAATGAATACCCGTTTATCATCTGCATTTCTTCTTGGTGTAGCAATTGTAATGGCCAGTAGTGTACTCTGGTACCACATCTAAGTGTGCCCCAGTATACTCGTTTCAATGTGAGGTGTAAGACGGCTTAGTGATGTCGCATTGGCTACAAATTTCACCACAATTTTGCATCCATCGACGTGTCACAAAATAGGAAGGTCGTCACATCCCCTCTTACCCACATTTCACCACTTCTTTCGACACCTCTGCGGTGGAGGTCAGAACTACCAGCGCTCATAGAAGACACGGGAAGGCTTTAGGGGGTGACGGAAAGGACGGCAATGAAACAACCCCTTTCCTTGGAGCGTTGAATCCCGGATATTTCGCCGTCTGGAACGACAGTACGTATGCACTGAGCAACAGAAGGACATTTTGCAAACGTTTGTCGCTGCTGACATCACCCAAGACGATTCAGCCCGTCTCTAAGGACATCGTGGGCCTGCAACCCCAGTGAACGTGATCGCAGCCCTTTGGAGCTGTAGAACGACTTCATTTTTTGCCCTGTTGTAATTGGGGAACCTCTAGGGCCGGTTCAAAACCATTCGACGAAATATGAAGCTGATTGGAAGCAGTAAAGGGTTGTTTATGCTTTCCCAGACGTGCTGTTCTGCTCCCCTCTGTGAGGTGTCCACGGGAGGGTGCGACGTTCATACATGCGTGACTAGAACGGCAGACCCGATCTCCCTCCTTCCCACTGGCCGCACACAGCTGACTCCTGCAATGCTGGAACGTGCGGACATTCTCACCCGAGATGATCGACGGATGACATTCTAACACTGAAGGATGCACTCCGCAGGCAGGAGTATGTGAATGGTGGGAAGGTTATTGATGCAGCAAGAATTTGGCTCCGAGATCGACCAGTAGAGTATTTCAAGCGGTCATACAAGCCGTACCAATAAAGTGGCATAAGGTCGTGGCACTGAATGGAGATTATTTTGGAAAAATAGTTTTCTATGGAAAAAAGTGGCGAATTATGTGGTGTTTTGGAATTGTGGATAAAACGCCCCTCTAATCAGGAAAGCGATAGGCTGTGTTAGAAACTCATGAGTCAGAATACTGTGTCCACCTGTCTAACAGCGTGCAGGTCCGTCTTTGGAACGAAATACAGCATCGATTTTTCGTGCCTTAGATTAGACAAATTCTTGTTAGGTTTCCGGAAGTACGAGGCATCAGATGTCTATCCACAGGTCAAGCAATTCCGTAAATTAGTGGTCGGTGGTTGTGGGTGCGGGAATTCCATTGCTGCTGAGGAAAACATCAAGCATGAAGGGATGCTGGTAGTCCGCAAAAATATTCACGTAGTCCATGTCAGTCGTGGTGCCTTAGACTACTACCTCAGGTCTCATGGAATCTCAAATCTGTTTACTCGAATCTACAATACGCACTTTTTTTATTACAGATTTTCCTGATAAAGTATTTTGCATATATTTTCGTTATTAGCTCTCCCGCTGAGAACATATTTCGACCAGGGATTGAATTTAAAACGAAGATTGATATAAAATTAATTTAGCAATCTTCAGTACTTAACTTATTGTCTTCATTCATTGTATTTAGATATATTTGTTGTTCTCAGGGTTTAGAGGTATTCCTCTGGAAACAGGCGATTAGGTTTTCGTTTAAAAATACCAACTTCGAAATAATTACGTGCGGGCACATTACCCTCCATACGTAGTATTTAATTTTCACCTATTCTGCAGCGCACAATCTTGATATTCATACATATCCGAACTTGAAAAAACGATATGGCATAGACGGTAAAGTTACTTACCGCCAAGTACATGCTGAAACTTAAAAGTCAAGAAGTACAAAGATCAAATGTCCAGAAAATATACATTTCTAGTACTAAGAAGACAATTATTTTCAAAATGGTTCAAATGGCTCAGAGCACTATGGGACTTAACATCTGAGGTCATCAGTCCCCTAGAACTTAGAACTACTTAAACCTAACTAACCTAAGGACATCACACACATCCATGCCCGAGACAGGATTCGAACCTGCGACCGTAGCGTCGCGCAGTTCCAGACTGAAGCGCCTAGAACCGCTCGGCCACACCGGCCGGCAATTATTTTCAAAGACAGATTTTTTACTTTTACAGAGATTTATAAATGATTAATAGTTTTTAACACATTACTCTCGTGTTATCTTTCAGAAAGATGTTACAGGAACAATAATGACAATAATAATAACTGTAAATGTCTTTCTAAAGTTTATCAAGAAACGCACAAACAGAAATGAATATTGATAACAAATGGGCACAACTTTCTGACGCCATCTACAACTCGACAGTTTTGGCCTATGGAATGAAAGAGAATAGAAACAAGGACTGGTACGAGCAAAATTTGGAGGAGATGGAACCAGTCATTGAGGTAAAACGGAAATCCCTGCTTGCTTATGAAAGAAACCCAAATGGAAGAACTCGGGATGACTGGCGAGAAGCAAAGAACAGGGCACAACAAACATCTAGGAGATGCACAAAGAACTACTGCCCGAAACTGATGTGCAGATATACAGAAAGCTGCCGATTCTGGGAACATTAAGGCAATGTACGATGGTATTAAGAAAGCAGTTGGTCCAACTGGTCAGAAAAACGTCTCTTCTGAAGACGAAGAGAGGAGCAGTCATTACTACTGAAGGCAAGCAGATGGAGCGCCGGGTTGAACACTACTTCGAGCTGTATACAGTTGAAAATGAAGTAAACAAGGATGCACATGATGTCATCAAACAAATGCCAGTATGGAAGAGCTTGATGCAATGTCCACTATGGAAGAACTTGACAGAGCGATAGATTGCCTAGCTGATGGAAAGGCTGCAGTTGAAGATGGGATATCTGCAGAGATTATTATTTATAACAAGCCTGTCCTTCTACAATAACTGCATACACTCCTCACAATCATCTGGGAAGAACGCTACGTCCCATTAAGTATTCGAAATTCAAAGATTGTTATTTTGTACAAACAGAAAGGAGACAGAAGTGATTGCAACAATTACCGAGGCGTTTCACTGTTGAGTGTAGCTCGGAAGGCTGATGCAAGAGTCATCATAATACGACTGCAATTTCTAGCATCTAGAATCTACCCAGAATCTCATTGTGGCTTCAGACCTGGCCTATCAACATGGAAATGATTTTTTTTCCCTGCAACTGCAAGAGAAGTGCCGTGAGCAGCAGAGACCACTGTGTATTCCGTTTGTTGACCTCGTCAAAGCGCTTGATTTAGTGAGCAGAATTGGGCTTTTCAGGTTGCTGCAGAAGATTGGATGCCCACCTAGACTACAACAAGTAACTGACTCTTTCCATGAGAAAATGCAAGCAACAATCTGTTTCAACGGCAAAACATCGGAATCGTTCTCTGTAAATAGCGGTGTAAAGCAGGGGTGTGTGTTAGCTCCTACTCTGTTTGGCATTTCCTTTTCCCGTCTAAAGGCCAAGACTAAAGTCAATACAACTGTTATTCGTGAGTTTTTATAAGCAGACGATGCAGTTCTGGTAACAAACTCAGTGGATGAGCTGCAGTATCTAATCAACAAGTTATCACATGCATGTGGAAAATTTGGTCTTACCATCTGCCTCCTAATGACTAAGATCATGGCCCAAGGAACCACCAACCCTCCATCCATCAGCATTGACGGCAATCCTCTCCAGGTAGTTGATGATTTTACCTACTTGGGAACTACAATATGTAGCAACTTGTCTGTGGACACTTAGATTACCAACGGAATTGCAAAACCATCGGATGTCATGGGTAGATTGAAAAACAGAGTATGAAAGAAAGGACCGCTCACACTAAAAACTAAACTGCAAGTATATAACGCTTGTGTTACCAGCACTCTTTTGTATAGCTGTGAGACATGGACAACTCTTGCTAAACACGAATCCCGACTGAGCAGTTTCCATCTCTGTTGTCTCCGGAGAATCCTTCAGATCTCTTTGAAGCGTACAGTACCCAACAGCGAAGTATTACAGCTCAGCATTCATGCACTCCTGATCCATCGACGTCTAAGGTGGCTGGGACATGTCAGGCGCATGGATCCTGAGCGAATACAGAGAAAAGTGCTATACGGAGAACTTTGGGAGGGTGTGAGGCCAGTAGGAAGACCGCACCTTCGCTTCAAAAATGTCTGCAAGAGAGATTTGACCAGGACCAGCATCGATCCAAGTCAGTGGGAAAATAAAGCTGGTGACCGTGTCAAATGGCGACAAGCTGTGCGCAGTGGGGTTGAGCTTGCAAAGAACGATCGCATGCAAGAAGACATAAGGAAGAGGGCAAGACGGAAGGAGAGAGCGGCCTCTGGTGGAAGTCCTTCACATTTCAAGTGTCCAAACTGCAGTGGAGACTGCCACTCTCGAGTGGGACTGCTCAGCCATAGCAGATGTTGCAGAGTCTGAACCAACTATGCTACACAATCATCTTTCGAGGACGGAAGGGATGCCATTGGCAATTTAATCAAACAGATACTCTCAGGACGCAAGCAGCAGACAAATGAGCACAAGAGCAAATAAACAAATCAGACAAAGTTCATACATACACAATACCGTCAATGCAAAGTGTATACTCCGTTCGAAATTACCTTAGGATTTAAATTGGAAATTTATCGTAAGGTCTTATGGGACCAAACTGCTGAGACCATCGGTCCCTATAGGATTTAAGTTGAGACATGGAGTGACATAGGCGGCCTGCGACCTTGATGGGTCATTTGAAATGAACTGGTCACTTGTAGTTCAAAGATTTTATATTGACACATTTCGGGCTCAGCCTATCTTCAGTATATGTTGCAAGTAGATACAAGGTCATAAGCACAAGTACATCTTAGAAAAGTCGTTAAGAGTAAAGATACTGAAGGTATCGGAAAGACATTGAAAAGCAAAGTAAGTATAACAACCAAAATTACCTTCACATCACATGCATACATCCTCACCACGACAGTTCAACTGATGGGCTGTCACCATTTACAAAACCTAGCTCCCAAAATATGCCACAAGGTGGTGTGGCTGTACGGGTGCAGTGGTGTTAATAGCGTCCACGCAGATACACGAATAACTTGATAACAGAATAGCACTGGAAACTTAAATAGAAATAGAAACAGAGACCTATATGTAACATTAAATACAAGAATTCAAACTTGTATACGCAAATTACATTAATCCAACAGAGGGTTCATTTTAAGGCCAGTAGGGAAGTGAAAGAAAGGATAACAGGAGAAGGGAGTTGGCGGGGGAGGGGGAGGGGGGGGAAGCGGAGTATTGGGAGAGTAACAATCCAGTCACAAAACAAACAACTAAAGTACGTAAAGCAACAAAATCATCCAAAGTACTCAATGACATACACATTCAAGTAGGCTTGTGCATAAGGGGAGACATCAGATATGGGGAGATGCATCCTTATTATATAAGTGAATTTTTAATATACAATCGAATTAATTAGTAATCTAGGAATCTGTAAGCAGCGCATACTTTCAAAAGTGAGAATAGACATTTTTACATCAACGAAATAAAAATACAAAACATAAACTTGTAAGGTATTTACAAATAAGTTAGCAAATAGCCAAGTAGTAACGAAAAAACTATTTATTATCAAGCCTTACGCCTAAGCGCTAGTTGAATGTGAAAGCAAAATCATGTAAACTTGTGAAACTTAAACAATTTTCTTATGTTGAAATCATTATGTGGCTGTATTCGAAAACGGCATATTTTTACATTAATATCTTAATTTCTCGTACACACAGGAACTGTTCAAGAAGCGACAGTCCGAGTTCATGTGGCTCCTGTTACTGAACGGGAGTCAGACGGAAGTCGTCTTGAGTGACCTCTACATTGAGTTTAACTCGAATTTCTACGTCGCTTTGTCATCATCTCGAGGCACTATCGAGATATTAGAAGCTTACCGCATGGGCCAAGGATATCCTCTCATAATAAACAAATTCTGTGAATTACATTCCAGCAAACACCTTACATGTAAAAACGAAACCATGACAATGCGCCGGAAAGATCTGATGGGATACAATATGAAAGTTGGTGTTATTGCGGTGAGTTAGACTTCCAGTTTGTCGCTCTATACTCTTTGAAACGCACGAAAAGCTTCACAAATAGCTATGTGATCTGTCGCTAAATGTGGTACAGTCTATATTCTGTAAATAGTTCTACACATTCTGATGTGGGAAGTTCAAAATATTTCATCAATGTGCTGTTTAATGTTATTAATAAATATTAATGAGTAAGATTAAAATGAAGTATCAATAACTGTAGCGAAAAACAGTTCAGTTTCAACTTATAATAAACACTGGAATTTGAAAGCAAATTTTGAAAAGATATAGTAGATGCAACAGCTTCTTAACCACGTTAAATGTATTGAACATTCATTAGCTCTGGTAATGTAGTATGCAAATAAGCTTAGTGATTTGATATTAAAGTGGCTTTGAAGTGTATTCAGGTGATTCAGGTGGTAACGAGTATAAGTTTAGATTTTTTTTGTATGTAGTGCCCTGATATGTACACCCATCGGTGTGTTGTTTATTCTTGGTCTACATCAAACAGTTTTCCCACAAACACACAACACAATTTACTACCTGATATTTTGCGTACAGTCATAACCGCACCGCTAAATGGACACACCGTTTTGCTTCCATGCATTCACACACTTTAACACCTGATCTGCGGCCAAGGGGAAAATAAGCATTAATGGCTTGCTCTGGACACAAGTGCCTGGAGATACCACACAACCTAGAAACGTACCACTTATAATAGTTGTTATTATTTGTCTGCATACAACGTAAATACTGATGTAATGTTGTTCAGTATATCGTTGTCAGCCACCAGAATAAATATCTGCACTTGCACCCGCTACACCCTGTATATGCAGCCATTGTGAATTCGACACTGTCCTCTGTGTTGCGTTGGAAGTAAAATAGCGGGTACTTCAACTGTAGTTAGTATTTAACTTTTATGAACAAAGATATTTCTTTACTAACTTACTCTGTAGTGAAATTATCTACTTTTCCAAAACACCATAAAATCCACAGTGCCTGCGCTTCAGCGACGATAGTGTGACTTTTCACCAGAGCTTGAGACGTTAAACCTTTTGAATTACGCTACAGGCAACATAAATAACACTGGTGACTGTGAACTTTGTTTGAATAAATTCCTTTTGGCCTCTAAGCCAAGCCGTTCAGTAATGGCACTTATAAACGAAAGTCTTTAGAGTTAGTTGCAGTGTCTAACTCGAAAAAAACATTCCGAAACACATGTTACCAGTTTTCATTGGTTACAGAGATACAGACGGTCGCAGAAATATGGTCTCATTTCGTGAGTTGGTACTCTCGTTGCTATAAGTTTATTTATCGCTTACCAGTTTTGTTTTAAAGTTTCAGTAGCAAAGTTGTGTTGGAAATTACATAACTGAATTTAGAAACTGTGCTTGTAACTGATCTGTCGGCCAATTCTACTGTTTCATTTAAGCATGCTGACCGTTTTACATATAACGAATACGCTGATATGCGATTTGCGAACGAATTTTGTTATGGAAAACCCGCTGCTGTTCGTAAACTACCAACTACCACATTCAAGAAGGTTTACTCGTGTTTCCACTAAACTGCGTGGTACTGATGTAGTGCCAAAGAGCCATATCTCTTCTGAACGTGCGAATGAGCGAAGTGTGGATGAAGTAGGAGTAAAGATTGAGTTGCTGCAACATAGTCCTTCAGTACGAAAATTTTTTGTAGGTATCAGTGTTCCATATAAAAAAACAAATAGTACTACATATGCACGGTCTGTGTCCTTCGAATTTTCCATAGGTTCCACAGCTTCGAGAAGGAAATGAAGGAGAAGTTTCGAATTTTGTCATTGGGTAGCTGCAAATCGACATGTAATCCCGTTAATACAGTTATGTAGGAACGTTCTCTCGTGACGGTATCCATAGCACTCGTAACTCATACCGGTGGTTCGACGGAAACGCACTTAACGTTGTGGAGACATTTTCAAGAACGCTTCTCTGTAAATCTGTGGTGTTGGATGATGGACATTTAGTTCACGGAGCCTGTGCTGTTACTTCATAGTCCTACTGGACTCTAATATCTGCAGTAGCTTGAGAAGCAACTTATGACATTGTTGGACAAAGACGGGTAAATTCATCCAGGATAACGTGCTTGCTGTAGTGCAACTCCTAACACTCTTAATCATACTGTATGGATGTATACCCAATTACCACTTCACAGTTCACGAAACCATTCTCACTTGGTCGTCGTAGAGTTACAGACACACCAAGAGATGAATTCAGATACTCTCTGATCATACAGGTATGCATGAAAAAGTATTTTCGCTATCCAAAGAATTGTCCAAGCGAGATCCAAAAACCATGCCACTGTGAGATAGGTAATGGGGCACAGCTCGGTAAAAAGTTCATGCCGCGAAGGCGGGCTGTTTCATTTCCTGCACGACATCAGGAGCCAGACCTATGTGGCCGACAGCACACGCCTCTTATCTGTCGCAGGTGATGTGTTTGACAGCATACATTGCAGACTCTCGACTTCGCTGTTTGAGGAGACAGATTAATCATTCCTCCCCCCTCAAAAAGATCCACAGGCTCGAAAGTGTTGCTGTCGGAATGGGAATGCTGTACTGGGGGCAGGGAGATGTTGGTTGGGCACGATACTTATGGGATCGTTATCCACCTTCACACTGACGGGTGACTGTGGTTGTACTGCGTCTTCTGCTTGCGGCGTGGGCGCCATCATGATGCTGGAGCCGACTTTGCTGGTCTTCCGGTCTCTGTGCCTCTGCTGGGACTCATTGGTCTTCTGGAAGTGAGAAAAGGTCCCACTAATAGTAGGAGCTGCTTCTATATCGCTGGACCTGTGGTTGTTGGACTATCTTCAAAAATGGCTCTGAGCACTATGGGACTTAACTGCTGTGGTCATCAGTCCCCTGGAATACAGAACTACTTAAACCTAACTAACTTAAGGACATCACACACATCCATGCCCGATCCAGGATTGGAACCTGCAACCATAGCGGTCGCGCGGCTCCAGAGGACTGCCTTCATCTAGCGTCTAAAGCTGTATCAAGCCATCTCTGGGGCCAGTGGTGGTTGGCTCAAGGTGGAAGCCACTAGCTGCAGGCGCATCTTGCTTGTATGCCATGTCAGCATGGCGCGTTTGGCTTCTGTGGTGAACATTGTCATCTTGAAGTGGCTGTGGTTGCACCTGGTAGTCATCCTCGAACTTTCCTGGAGGTGCAAGGTGACACCTTAGTACCCATAAAATTGCAGGAGCGAAGGTTCTATTGGTGAAGGTGTGGTGCAAGTCACTGCAGGTCCCAGTGTACCTGGTGTCGGCGGCCGCGCTACAACTCCACCAGAGGGCGTCTAGGGAATGATGTTGTCCTACAGGAGGCCAAGAAGTGGGTCTGGACCTAGCCTTTGGGTACGGCTGACATCAGTTTTCTTATCTACACATTATAGGTGCGGACCATCCGCTCAGCTAGATGGAACGACGCTGTTATCAGGTGCATTATGCCACTCCGAGAACAGAAATACTGAAACACACTAGACTGGAATTGAGGACCATTGTCAGAAACGTTCGTTGCTGGGCCCTTTGAACGGCGAATATATTCTGGAAGGCGCTTATTGTTGCTCTTGCTATGGCATTCGACATTCGAAAGACGAGTGGCAAATCGAAGTAAGCGCAGAAATAAATTAGCGAAGCCCACGTGCACATGCTCTCGCAGGCGCCCCACCACTTTCCAAACGTGGAAGCGTTGCTGACTGGGATGACGTGCCGGACTCCCAGATGTGAGCTGTTTTATATCCTGCTTGTTGCCTGACCAGTCGGGCTGCCGACTTGTGGGCGCCTGCATGTCCAACATCCACTGGTAGCCAATATAGCGAAGGTTCACGACATGCGTATGCAGTGGTGGCGGAAGACCAGGCATTGTCGTCTGTTGTCAGCATCAGTACTCCCTGTACCAAGGGGACCCTATTTTTCAAAGAAAAGTATGTGTGGTGTTCTGGTAAGGAATGGTGTGGTAGCCTTTCTGGCCAACCTCGGCGAATACATATTTTTCATTAGAACAGTGTCCTCAACCGTCTCCTTTACAATTAAAACTGCTGTGGGGGGAAAATCGTGTAGGCAGTTTCTATTTAGGTGTCATCCCTTTGGAAATAAACAGCTTCTCGAGAGTAAACGTGAGCTCCAACCAAGTAGATAGCCTGAACAGGGCTTCGACGTTAGCATGTTGTGCTGTCCGCTGATAATGAATTGTATAAGATAACTGATAAGGAAGAGGGCACAGCGTTGGACCATTTTTGTAAAGATGTAGGCTGTTAGGGCCAAATAAGAAAATCAGTGGTTTATGGTCAGTAACGAGATAAAATTTTGCGCCATAAAGAAAAGTATGAATTTTCTGGATGCTAAATATGATCGCAAAGGATTCTTTTTCGTTAGCGTCTTACACGTGTACTGATTACTTTGTAGCTGAAGGTGTAGGAAACATGCAGCAGACCTCAGTAGTTAAGGGTCCTAAGACTGTTGCAATTTCAAATAGAAAGAAGGTTCTGTTATTTGGTAGTTCACAAGACAAAGGTGTGCGTCAGCAGTTGCAGGAAGTGTTGGGGATTGAGTAATTACAAGTATTGTGAAGCGTTTGTCAGGGTTCCTGTTAACAAAGGGGAGTTATGTAGAACTTTTGTGGAAGAGCATCAGATAGTGATTGTGGGTGGAGCTGGGAGTAGACTTGATAGGGACGGGACTATGATGTAGGTGGTGACCTGGAAAAGATAGCTACTCAGACTGGTGAAACAAATGTGCACTTCGTGCAGTTGTTGAGCATCATGATCTGTCTCGACTTAATGCTGTTAGGCGTGTTTGCATGGGGCTTGAGAAGGCACAGATGGCGAGGGGCTTGGCTCATACTGGAGTCGTGCCGCTTGAGTCTGTTGGTGGATAGGGTTTCATTAGGCAAGGCCTGCATCTCCATAGATATGGGAAGGGGAAGTTGGCAAAGCTTATTGGTGACAGTGTAGTGAGCAATGGTGGGATCACTCACGGGAAAATTCCGGTACTAGTTGGTGTTAGAGCTGAACCGTTTTTTAGACTGAAATGAGCTGATAGGTATCCCTACTTAAAGTAAGTGCCTATAACAAAGATATCACCTTCAAAAAAGGTCAGGTATCCAAGTATTGAAGGAATTAGCATACTTAATCAAAATGTAAGAGGTATTAGAGATTAAGTTAGCGAACTGCTTATACATGTTGACTCTGACGTTATTGATTATCAGAGAACCACTTAAATTATGTGGCAATTCAGATGCTTCCATTACCAGGATTAGCTGGCTGTTTCTCAAGGGGTTCTTTGCGGAGTAGACAAGTGGACTTGTACGTAAAAAACACTTGATTTGAGTCCATAGATGTATCAAATCATTGCACTGAACAGATATTTCAATGTTACGAAGGGACAGTTGAATTTAGTCAAACTGAACTATTACGTATAGTTATTTATAGATCCTATTATTTCGATTTCAGAGAGTTTCTGCTCAAGCTAGACAGGGCTCCTGATTCACTTTATAGGAAGTACCAAAAATTAGCTGTATGTGATGACTTCAATATTAATTTTGCACTCGTATGTGATTGTGCAAGGAAAAGGATGTTGGAAGATCTCCGACATTTGTATGATCTGATGCCGACTGAATTTTTTCCAGCCAGGATGTAGGGCAACAGTAGCACAGCGATAGACAGTATTTTTACACATTCTTCATAACTAGATGGACATTAGTAAAAGGGTGAACGTCCTTTCAGATCATGATGCACAAATTCTATTACTAAAAAGTTTTCGTACTCATATACTATGTATAATTACAAACTCTGTAGGAAAGCTAATCCAACGGCCATAGAGATTTTTACATCTCATTAAGGAACAAGAGTGGCAGGATGTAATGCTGCTGATAACATAGATGACAAATATAATGCTCTCCGTAACATATTTCTCGTGCTGTTTGAAAGCTGTTTTCCATTAGAATGTTCGAAATAGGGTACTATCAGTGAAAGGTAACTTGGAGAAGCGACTTGTGGGATAAGAATATCATATAGAACAGAGTATAAATTATATAAAAATGTTAGAAATAGTCACAATCGAACTACAGTAGCTTGTTAAAACCATGAGTACTGTATGGTGCTTAAAAATGTTATTAGGAAGGCAAAGAGGATGTGGTGCGCTAATAAAATAGCTAATTCACATGATAAAATTAAAACAATATCGTAAGTCGTGAAGAAGTGTCTGGTCAGCAGCACAGGGTCAAGGATATAAAGTCAGTACGTAGTAAAAGTGTCTGCTACTAATAAGTCAGATATATGTACAAAATTTGACAATTACTTTCCCAGCTTAGCTGTTGAATTAAATAAAAACTTAGTTTCTACAGGAACTCATACAATTCACTTGGAAAATGGCTGTCTGAGACTGGTATCTGAAATACTCCTCTTTGATACAGACAAGGGAGAGATTGAGTCAACAGTCAAATCACTGAAGACTAAGGACTCGTATGGGTATGATGGAGTTCCTAGCAGAATACTAAAGTAATCCGCTGCACATATTGGCCTTGCACTTAGCCATATTTGTAATTTTTCCTTCAGGAATGGGCAGTTTCGTAGGCGATTAAAGAAATCAGTAGGAAAGCCGCTTTATAAAAATAGAGAAAGAGATAATGTAGACAATATTAGACCTATTTTTGTGCCATCAGTGTTTGTTAAAGTCATCGAAAAGGCTGTGGGAAAAAACGATCATTTCATTTCAGCCGCACGGGATTAGCCGAGCGATCTAGGGCGCTGCAGCCATGGACTGTGCGGCTGGTCCCGGTGGAGGTTCGAGTCCTCCCTTGGGTATGAGTGTGTGTGTTTGTCCTTAGGATAATTTAGGTTAAGTAGTGTGTAAGCTTAGGGACTGATGACCTTAGCAGTTAAGTCCCATAAGATTTCACACACATTTGAACATTTCATTTCACATAATTTGTTGTCAAATGTAGTGTTTGGTTTTAGAAATAGTTCAACAACTGAAAGTGTGGGATACTGTGATATACTGGACTTTTTAAACTAACGCTAGAGGAGGAGGAGGATATTAATGTTTAACGTCCCGTCGACAACAAGGTCATTAGAGACGGAGCGCAAGCTCGAGTGAGGGAAGGTTGGGGAAGGAAATCGGCCGTGCCCTTTCAAAGGAACCATCTCGGCATTTGCATGAAGCGATTTAGGGAAATCACGGAAAACCTAAATCAGGATGGCCGGAGACGGGATTGAACCGTCGTCCTCCCGAATGCGAGCCCAGTGTGCTAACCACTGCGCCACCTCGCTCGTTGGTAACTAACGCTAGACATCGTCTCGATTTAACTAAGGAGTTTGGTTCACAAGATATTGCTCCAAGTTGGATCATTATGGAATACGATGAGTAGCTCGCATTTGGTTCATCCCTTTCTTTAAGAACAGTCAGAAAAAGGTTAATTTCCACAGTACTGAGAATGGCTGTGATGTGGCGTCCGGGTGGGACACGGTTAAATGGGTGAGGGAGGGGGGGGGGGGGCACAGAGACAGTGTTTGGGCCACAGCAGCTCCTTATTTACATAAATGATATGCCTTCTAGTATTACAGGTGATTTTTTAAAATATTTCTGTTTGCTGATGACTCTAGCTTGGTAGTAACGTACAAGTATATTGTGCGCAACAAGGGCACTGTTTCAGTGAAATTCACGACATAAGTTCACCGCTTGTAGAAAATAAACTTAAGCTAAATCACAGTAAGACTCAGTTTTTACAACTTCTAACTCACAAGCCAACAAAATCTGACCCCTGTTCATCAGTCTGGGTATTCTGACATTGGCCTCTCAATACGTAAATTATTTAATGTCGTTTCTTGTTAACAATACCATCTTATTCCCAAGAATTACCAGATTTTACTCAGCTAATACTAGGCATTTTGATTGCACCTTCTTGATTCATTTGCAGAAAGGCGTGCAGTATTCTGCTGCAACCATTTGCAGTAAGCTACCACAAGAATTCGGAAGTCTTAGCAGTAATCAATGCCCTTTCAAATCTAGTCTGAAGAGTGTTCTGGATCAGTACTTCTGTTCTGTCGAGGAGTTCATTGAAAAATTAAGCTAATTCCTGTGTTGCATTCTTGATTGCATTTATGTAAACATACAGCTTGTCCTCTTTTTAGAATTACTAAATATTTTATTTTATCTATTATTACTTTTCTTTCATGTATTGACACGTTACATGATCATGGAGATTCGCTCCTCAATTTGGTCCTCGGTTTGGTGGACGAGTAAAATAAATAAAAAATAAATGAACGCCAAAAGATCTTTTGTGAGAAAGTACGACCTTGATGACAACTTCATAGGAGTTGGTGGGCAGGATAAGGTGTTTTAACTGCTCATAGATCGGTAGACAAGGAGTGGATTTTAGATAGTACTTTAACTTTGGAAAAGATTCCTGACACTTCTCTTCCCACTTATATTTTGCTCCTTCTAACATAAATTATTAAGAGGCTTGTCAGTGTGGGCTGCATTAGTTACGAATTTGGCTCAGTAATCGATTTTGCCAAGGAGCTGCTGAAGGACTTTTGAGTAGGAACGCTCTTAAATTTTTCCTAGACCTTACACAAGTTGCTAAGTTGTTTGCAGTCGTTTGTGAATCAGCATGTGGCCCTAGTATGCCACTAGGTCTTGAAAGAATTCTCGCTTTTGTAGACTGCACTTTAGTTTATTGTATTGTAGTGTCTCGCCGGCCGGCCGGTTCTAGGCGCTTCAGTCTGGAACCGCGAGACCGCTACGATCGCAGGTTCGAATCCTGTCCCGGGCATGGATGTGTGTGCTGTCCTTAGGTTAGTTAGGTTTAAGAAGTTCTAAGTTCTAGGGGACTGATGACCTCAGAAGTTAAATCCCATAGTGCTCAGAGCCATTTTTTGTAGTGTCTCTAACAATACATCTAACTTCACAAAAAATGCTCTCTTATACCGCAAATTACTAATATATCTACATCAACATCTATACCCCGCAACCAACTTACGATTGGTGTGTGGGCCGGGGGGAGGGTAGAGTGAGGGGAGTTGAGGGCGAGGGGAAATTTGTGTACTACTATCACTTCCTCGTTTTCCTATTCCAGTCGTGAATGTTTAGCGAGAAATATTACGTTCGTAAACTCCGTGTGGACTCGAATATCTCTAAATTTATCATCATGGTCTCTATACGAGATGTACGTAGGAAGAAGCAATACACTGGTTGACGCTTTTAAGAACGTACGCTCTCGGAACTTGAATAGTACAAGTGCTGCAGAACGCTGCTGCTTTTGCCACTTTAGCTGGCTGAACATATAAGTGACGCTTTCGTGCTTACATGATGAACCAGTAACGAACCGTGCTGCTCTTCTTTGGATCTTCTTCTATGAATCCTATCTTTTACGGTTCGTAGACTAACCAGCAATATTCAAGTATTGGTCGAACGATAGTTTTATAAGCTATTTCTACATCTACGTGATTACTCTGCTATTCACAATAAAGTGCCTGGCAGAGGGTTCAATGAACCACCTTCAAGCTGTCTCTCTACCGTTCCACTTTCGAACGGCACGCGGGAAAAACGAGCACTTAAATTTTTCTGTGCCAGCCCTGATTTCTCTTATTTTATCGTGATGACCATTTCTCCCTATGTAGGTGGGTGCCAAGAGAATGTTTTCGCAGTCGGAGGAGAAAACTGGTGATTGAAATCTCATGAGAAGATCCCGTGGCAACGAAAATCGCCTTTATCGTAATGATCGCCACTCAAATTCACGTATCATGTCTGTGACACTATTTCCCCTATTTCGCGGTAATACAAAAAGAGCTGCCCTTCTTTGTACTTTTTCGATGTCATCCGTCAGTTCTACCTGATGCGGATATCACACCGCACAGAAATACTCCAGATAGGGCCTAAAACCGTGGTGTAAGCAGTCTCTTTAGTAGACCTGTTGCACCTTCTAAGTGTTCTGCCAATGAATCGCAGTCTTTGGTTTGCTCTACCCACAATATTATCTATGTGATCATTCCAATTTAGGTTATTTGTAATTGTAATCCCTAAGTATTTAGTTGAATTTACAGCCTTCAGATTTGTGTGACTTATCGCGTAATCGAAATTTAGCTGATTTCTTTTAGTACTGAAGTGAATAACTTCACACTTTTCCTTATTCAGGGTCAATTGCCACTTTTCGCACCATGCAGATATCTTACCTAAATAATTTTGCAAGTCGTTTCGATCATCTGATGACTTTACAAGACGGTAAATGACAGCATAATCTGCAAACAATCTACGACGGCTACTCAGATTGTCTCCTATGTCGTTAATATAGATCAGGAACAACAGAGGGCCTATAACACTTCCTTGGGGAACGCCGGATATTACTTCTGTTTTACTCGATGACTTTCCTTCTACTACTACGAACTGTGACCTTTCCGACAGGGAATCACGAATCCAGTTGCACAACTGACGCCATACTCCGTAGGCACAGAGTTTGGTTAGAAGATGCTTGTGAGGAACGGTGTCGAAAGCCTTCCGGAAATCTAAAAATATGGAATAAATTTGACATCCCCTGTCGATAGCACTTATTACTTCATGAGTATAAAGAGCTAGTTGTGTTTCACAAGAACGATATTTTCTGAAACCGTGCTGACTGTGTGTCAATAAAACGTTTTCTTCGATG
Organism: Schistocerca serialis cubense; assembly: GCF_023864345.2. Classification (NCBI taxonomy): domain Eukaryota; kingdom Metazoa; phylum Arthropoda; class Insecta; order Orthoptera; family Acrididae; genus Schistocerca; species Schistocerca serialis. The sequence goes on from NC_064639.1 coordinate 309,142,557, forward strand.
TGCTTCATAATGTTCGAATACAGTACTTGTTCCAAAACCCTACTGAAAATCGGCGTTAGTGATATAGGCCTGTAATTCAGCGCATTACTCCTACTTCCCCCTTTGGGTATTGGTGTGACTTGAGCAATTTTCCAGTCTTTAGGTACGGATCTTCTTGTGAGCGAGTGGTTGTATATTATTGCTAAATATGGGGCTATTTTATCAGCATACTCTGAGAGGAACGTGACTGGTATACAATCTGGACTGGAGGCCTTGCCTTTATTAAGTGATTTAAGCTGCTTCGTTACTCCGAGGATGTCTACTTCTATGTTTCTCATTTTGGCAGTTGTTCTTGATTGGACTTCAGGAATATTTACTTCGTCTTCTTTGGTAAAGGAGTTTCGGAAAACCGTGTTTAATAACTCTGCTTTAGTGGCACTGTCATCAGTGACTTCACCCTTGTTATCGCGCAGTGAAGGCATTGATTGCGCCTTGCCGCTGGTGTGCTTTATGTATGACCAGAATCTCTTTGGGTTTACTGCCAGATTTCGAGACAGAATTTCTTAGCGAAAATTATTAAAAGCATCTCGCATTGAAGTACGCACCATATTTCGAACTTCCGTAAAACTTTGCCAAACTTGGGGATTTTGCGTTCTTTTAAATTTGGCATGCTTTTTTCGTTGCTTCTTCAACAACGATCTGACCCGTTTTGTGTACCATTGGGAATCAGTACCATCACTTATTTATTTATGTGGTATATATCTCTCAATTGCTGTCGATACTATCTCTTTGAAAACATTCCACAACTTTTCTACACTTACATGATCAGATCAGAAGGAGTGAAGACTGTCTCTTAAAAAGGCGTTAAGAGCATTTTTATCAGCTTTTTTTAAATAGATATACTTTGCATTTCGTTTTGATGGTTGTAGGTGTTACGTTATTCAGCCTAGCAGCAACTGCATTGTGGTCGCTAATCCCTGTATTCGTCACTATTCTCACTGTTTGCCCAAGATTATTTGTTGCTAAAAGGTCAAGTATGCTTTCGTAACCATTTACGCTTCGAGTGGGCTCATGAACTAATTGTTCAAAATAATTTTCTGAGAAAGCATTCAGTACAATTTCGGATGACGTTTTATGCCTTCCGCCGGCTTTAAACGTATAATTTTTCCAGCATATCGAGGGTAGATTAAAGTCACCACCGACTATAATTGTATGAGCGGGTACTTATTTAAAATGAGACTCAAGTTTTCTTTGAACTGTTCAGCAACTATATCTTCTCAGTCAGGACGTCGGTAAAACGATCCAGTTAATAGTTTAGTCCGATTGTCAAGTATAACCGCTACCCATACTATTTTGTAGGAACTATCTACTTCAATTTCACTATAACGCAAACTGCAAACTACTTCTGACAGCAATAAATACTCCACTACCAACTGAATTTAATCTGTAATTTCTGAACACTGTTAGATCGTTTGAAATATTTCGGCTGAACTTATTTCCGGCTGTAACCAGCTTTCTGTACCTGTAACTATTTGAGCTTCAGTGCTTTCATGTAGGGCTTGGAGCTCTGGTTCTTTCCCAACACAGCTAAGACAATTTACAACTACAATACTGATCGTTTCTGTAACTAACTTACTGTTACTGTGTTTTACCTGTCCCATTTTAGACGGACACCGTTTCTGTGGTTCCCTGAGACCCTCTAACCTAAAAGACCGCCCAGTCCTTTCCACACAGCCCCCGCTACTCGTGTAGCCGTCTCCTGTGTGTAGTGGACTCCTGACCTATTAAGCGGAACCCGGAAACCCACCACCCGATGGCGCAAGTCAAGGAATCTCCAACCTACACGGTCACAAAACCACCTCAGCCTCTGATTCAGACCATCCACTCGACTCTGCACTAAAGGGCCACAGTCGGTTCTATCGACGATGCTGCAGATGGTGAGCTCCGCCTTAATCTCGGAAGCAAGACTGGCAGTCTTTACCATTTTTGCTAGCCGCCCTAAACCAGACAGAATCTGCTCCAATCCAAAGCGACACACGTCATTGGTACCGACATGAGCCACCACCTGCAGTTGGCTGCATCCTGTACTCTTAATGGCATCCGGAAGCACCCTTTCCACATCTGGAATGACTCCCCCTGGTATGCATGCGGAGTGCACACTGGCTTCCTGCCCCTCCTTGGCAGCCATGTTCCTAAGGGGCCCCATTACGCGCCTAACTTTGTAGCTCCCAACTACCAGCAAACCCTTTCCTTCGCTGACGGACTGTATGTCATAAGGATTCTTCCAATGAATCTGTTTGGCCTCTACCTTACTTGCATTAGTTTTATGTTGTCGTTCCACTTTAAATCTTTCCGTAAGCATACCTATATATACATACATGAAAAACCGTTTTTCACCACCACGGTTCCTCGAACTCCTGAAAATAGACATCGACTGTGGATATTCTATCACAGACACACTACTTAACTGTTCAGAGATGCAAAGATATAAACAACCATACATGAGCAGCGCCAATTAATGGAGGGGGGTTCGATAACAGTCATTCCACCAGGAAGGAGGTACACGGCTCATGTTGTCTGTAGTCCAACCATACCTAGACGGTCAATACCGCGGATCGATCGCCTCCGCATTGTTACTTTGTGCCAGTAAGAGCTCTTAACAAGGGAAGTGTCCAGGTGTCTCGGAGTGAACCAAAGATGTTGTTCGGACATGGAGGAGATAAAGGGAGGCAGGAACAGTCGATGACATGCCTCGCTCAGGCCACCCAGAGCCTGCTACTGCAGTGGATGACCGCTACCTACGGATTACGTCTCGGAGGAACCCTGACAGCAACGCCACCATGTTGAATAATGCTTTTCGTGCAGCCACAGGACGTCGTGTTACGACTCAAACCGTGCGCAACATCACTCCCGACGTCCATGGCGAGATCCATCTCTGCAACCATGACACCACGCAGCGCGGTACAGATGGGCCCAACAACATGCTGAATGGACTGCTCAGGATTGGCATCACGCTCTCCTGACCGATGAGTGTCGCATATGGCTTCAACCAGACAATCGTTGGAGACGTGTTTGGAGGCAATCCCGTCGGGCTGAACGCCTTACACACACTGTCTAAAGAGTGCAGCAAGGTGGAGGTTCCTTGCTGCTCTGGGGTGGCATTATGTGGGGCCGACGTACGCCGCTGGTGGTCATTTAAGGCGCCGTAACGGCTGTACGATACGTGAATGCCATCCTCCGACCATAGTGCAAACATATCGGCAGCACATTGGCGAGGCATTCGTCTTTATGGACAACAATTCGCGCCCCCATCGTATTCATCTTGTGAGTGACTTCCTTCAGCATGACATCGTTCGACTAGAGTGTCCAGCATGTTCTCCAGATATGAACTCCATAGAACATGCATGGGATAGATTGAAAAGAGCTGTTTAAGGACAACGTGACCTACAACCACTCTGATGGATCTACGCCGAATCGCCGTTGAGGAGTTGTTCGAATGTTTCAAATGGTTCTATGCACTATGGGACTTAACATCTGAAGTCATCAGTCCCCTGGACATAGAACTACTTAAACCTTACTAATCTAAGGTCATCAGACACATCAATGCCCGAGGCAAGATTCGAACCTGGGACCGTAGCAGCAGCGCGATTCCGGACTAAAGCGCCTAGAACCGCTCCGCCACAGCGGCCGGCGTTGAGAAGTCTGACAATCTGGACAAACAGTGTCTTGATGAAATTGTGGATACTATGCCGCAACCTATAAAGGCATGCATTAATGCAAGAGGACGTGCTTCTTCGTATTAGAGGTACCGGTGTGTACAGCAATATGGAACATCTCTGAAGGTCTCGCTGTATGGTGGTACAATATGCAATGTGTGGTTTTCATGAGCGATAAAAAGGGCCGAAATGATGTTTATGATGATCTCTATTCCAATTTTGTGTACAGGTTCCGGAACTCTCGGAACCAAGGTGATGCAAAACTTTTTTTGATGTGTGTATTTTGTGGAATTAACTGCTCCTAGTGATTGTTCTGCAGTTGTGTAACCATATAATAAAAGTGTTTTTTCTAGCATTGCCACGTGTCTGTACAGAGCAGCATCATCTGCGAAATGCCTCGTGGAACTTCAGACTTTGTCTACGAGGTCATTTACGCAGAGCGGTCGGAGACGGCCTGAAAAGCTTGTAAGGGTGCTGCAAGATATGTTACGCTGGGATATAATTGTTCAGAAAAAATTCAATACGTTGGTCCGTTTCCAAGTTATTCAGCATTGAAGTTAGCCTTACACACTCTCTGGAGTTTATAAAATTAACTGTGGAGAATGGTATAAATTTTATATAGACCAAATCGGTAGAAATTTTATTTGTTTTGAAGAATACAATAACACCAGCGATAATTGTAAATCATCCTTTGCGATCCATATTCGCGCGACAAAACACGAGTTAGATAACATCGAAAACCCTGCTGAAACTCTATAGCAACGGAAAAGAAAGGCAGCTTGATTATTTAGAAGACATCTAAATATATACGGGATTTAGAGACCAACGAGAATACATTTTGAATGAACAGGCTCACCTTACAAACACGAAATTCCTAGACTGCTTCAGGAACATCTTATGATCTACTGTTTCTTGATACTTTAAGCCGCGTTAATCCTGGCAAATATTCTAGGCCATGCTACGCTTATTACTATCTTGCTCGTGTTTCTCTCCTATACATCTGTGCATTACTTGCGCTTGCTTTACGTAGGTGGTCCACTGCTTTCATTTATATCTGCGATTTTAGACGTTTTTCTGTATTCGTATTTTATGGGTAGTGTTTTATTGTGACTTGCTAGCCCTTCTTGCTGTTAATCTGTATTGTCAATATCATTCTGTTTTTATATATCACGTGTTTCTGTCATTTTTCTTCTTTCTGTGCAGACATTTCATCAATCACTTGATATCGACTTTATATTTTAGTGCAAAATGGCTAAGCAGGGATGGCTAGAGGACAAATGTAAGGATGTAGAGGCTTATCTTACTAGGGGTAAGATAGATACTGCCTACAGAAAAATCAAAGAGACCTTTGGAGATAAGAGAACCACTTGTATGAACATCAAGAGTTCAGATGGAAACCCAGTCCTAAGCAAAGAAGGGAAAGCAGGAAGGTGGAAGGAGTATATAGAGGGTCTATACAAGGGCGATATACTTGAGGACAATATTATGGAAATGGGAGAGGATGTAGATGAAGATGAAATGGGAGATATGATACTGCGTCAAGAGTTTGACACAGCTCTGAAAGACCTGAGTCGGAACAAGGCCCCCAGAGTAGACAACATTCCATTGGAACTACTGGCGGCCTTTGGTGAGGCAGTCCTGTCAAAACTCTACCATCTGGTGAGCAAGATGTATGAAACAGGCGAAATACCCTCCGACATCAAGATGAATATAATAATTCCAATCTCAAAGAAAGCAGGTGTTGACAGATGTGAAAATTACAGAACAATCAGTTTAATAAGCCACAGCTGCAAAATACTAACACGAATTCTTTACACGCGAATGGAAAAACTAGTAGAAGCCGACCTCGGGGAAGATCAGTTTGGATTCCGTAGAAACACTGGAACACGTGAGGCAATACTGACCTAACGACTTATCTTAGAAGAAAGATTAAGGAAAGGAAAACCTACGTTTCTAGCATTTGTATACTTGGAGAAAGCTTTTGACAATGTTGACTGGAATACTCTCTTTCAAATTCTAAAGGTGGCAGGAGTAAAATACAGGGAGCGAAAGGCTATTTACAATTTGTACAGAAACCAGATGGCAGTTATAAGAGTCGAGGGACATGAAAGGGAAGCAGTGGTTGGGAAGGGAGTAAGGCAGGGTTGTAGCCTCTCCCCGATGTTATTCAACCTGTATATTGAGCAAGCAGTGAAGGAAACAAAAGAAAAAATCGGAGTAGGTATTAAAATCCATGGAGAAGAAATAAAAACTTTGAGTTTCGCCGATGACATTGTAATTCTGTCAGAGACAGCAAAGGACTTGGAAGAGCAGTTGAATGGAATGGACAGTGTCTTGAAACCAGGGTATAAGATGAACATCAACAAAAGCAAAACGAGGATAATGGAATGTAGTCGAATTAACTCGGGTGATGCTGAGGGAATTAGATTAGGAAAAGAGACCCTTAAAGTAGTAAAGGAGTTTTGCTATTTGGGGAGCAAAATAACTGATGATGGTCGAAGTACAGAGGATATAAAATGTAGACTGGCAACGGCAAGGAAAGCGTTTCTGAAGAAGAGAAATTTGTTAACATCGGGTATAGATTTAAGTGTGAGGAAGTCGTTTCTGAAAGTAATTGTACGGAGTGTAGCCATGTATGGAAGTGAAACATGGACGATACATAGTTTGGACAAGACGAGAATAGAAGCTTTTGAAATGTGGTGCTACAGAAGAATGCTGAAAATTAGATGGGATCACATAACTAATGAGGCGGTATTGAATAGGATTGGGGAAAAGAGGAGTTTTTGGCACAACTTGACAAGAAGAAGGGACGGGTTGGTGGGACATGTTCTGAGGCATCAAGAGATCACAAATTTAGCATTGGAGGGCAGTGTGGAGGGTAAAAATCGTAAAGGGAGACCAAGAGACGAATACACTAAGCAGATTCAGAAGGATGTAGGTTGCAGTATGTACTGGGAGATGAGGAAGCTTGCACAGGATAGAGTAGCATGGAGAGCTGCATCAAACCAGCCTCAGGACTGAAGACCACAACAACAACATTTTAGCATCTTTGCAATCTACAGCTCATATTCTTTGTATGTTTACATCTTATCTGCTTTTGTGATCCATTTACCACGACTGCTGCACAGGTTTTAAACTTAAATGTTTGTATCATTATTTCACCAGTTTTCTAAAGTGTATGTTATATGGAACAGCAAATAAATTCACAACTCATGCAACTGCTCTTGACACAACATGTCACAGCTTCATATAGCTGAGTGGGCACAACATCCCACGTAAGTAGGTTTCAAATTTTCACTTTCAGCGTTTGTCAGTTTCATAATTGTTTGCATTATATTTGACAAGTGGGTGCTTTCAGAATGCTCTAAAGTGACCACGTGGCAAAACTGCAGTCGCAGTAAGCAGTATTTTAACAGCCTAAAGCGTAATAATTTAATTTTAAAAAATAAGATGAACTCGATGAGTGTGACATGAATAGGAACACTATTTTATGCAAGACTTCCGACACTTTCATCAAAATATTGCTTTGTGCTGCTACGACTATTGAAAGCATTTTGCTACTGCTAGCACGTCCTTGGGAGAAGGGGGTGCTAATCTCACAGCCTGTGCACAAACTTCATCACGTACATACGTAATTCTCACATCACTCACTGACGATTTAGCATAGAATTGCCTAAAACTAGATGTTGCACTCAAAATTCGGCACTTTCGGATCAGCTCTTCGGCATCTGCTGTCCATACAGCATACGACTGATGTGACTTTTTCCGACAGCGAAATTGCATTTGAAGTTTCATCTGTCACTACCACATATTCATGAATTTTGGATCCGTGATCGCTGAACTTAATCTGTTGCCAAAACACACATGCTAAGTTCGAGTCCTCGAGGCCAACATTACACGTGCTAAGGGCAACAAACACTCTTTATGACTTAATACGGCCAACTAAATATGTACAGTAACTTTTAGAATGTTAAACTCACGTTCTGACATACAGCGATATTCATGTGTGGACGCTACATTGTATACCGCCATGTTTGTGTGTTCTGTGGCCAGTTACTTTTCTTTACGTCGACTTGTAACGCTAGATTTTATATTGGACAAGCTGTCCTAAACTAGCCGTCAAAAATAAGATTTCGTAATCTGACTTAAAACATATTTGTGTCTAATATACAGGGAGAACATTAATAAAAATCGACAACCTGCAGGGCGGATTCCTGACTGGATATGAAGGAAAAAAAGACCTATAAAAATGTGTCCGGAAATGGGCGATGTGCGTGTAACGAGAAATCGTCACGGAACACAGTAGAGACCTGCATCGCGTCCATGTCATATAAGTTGTTCAAAGCGGGTTCCATGGGGTTCCAGTTGATAGGAATAGTAGCGGTTGCCGGCCGGAGTGGCCGAGCGGTTCTAGGCGCTACAGTCAGGAACCGTGCGACCGCTACGGTCGCAGGTTCAAATCCTGCCTCGGGCTTGGATGTGTGTGATGTCCTTAGGTTAGTTAGGTTTAAGTAGTTCCAAGTTCTAGAGGACTGATTACCTCAGAAGTTGAGTCCCATAGTGCTCTGAGCCATTTGAACCATTTTTGAATAGTAGCGGTTGTTATGAAGTATACACATAATCGTACTCTGGCTTGCAACAAATTGGCGGGAAACTTGGCTGGAGCTTGTACTAGGGTTCGTCACAATATCCTGTAGAACCAGGTCCTTCATATCTAGTGTACTTACAGTCCGCCGCCTCTCTCCAAGTTCGTCTGTCTAATAGGACCCATGTTCACAAAACGCCCCAAAAGGACTTGAAATGTTGTGTGACGTGGTTGACATCTGTTCAAATGGCTCTGAGCACTATGGGACGTAACATGTGAGGTAATCAGTCCTCTAGAACTTAGAACTACTTAAACATAACTAACCTAAGGACATCACACACATCCATGCCCGAGGCAGGATTCGAACCTGCGACCGTAGCGGTCGCGCAGTTCCAGACTGAGGCGCCTAGAACCGCTCGGCCACCTCGGCCGGCATGTTGAGATCTGTGAGGGTACTGGTTTTTGAATAGCCGTGTTGCGTCTCGACCACTGCCATCGGCTTGACCGTACACAGACAACATCTCAGCTTGTTCCCGACATGAATACCGAACCATCCTGCTGCTTGCAGGATTCTGCGTCAATCAGACAGTCTGAAACACACGTAACGCACGGCACATGGTTCGACGAACTGCCATTCGTCAGCGCCATTTACTGCAGCAACGATTCATTTCCCGACACATATTCATAGGACCTTTTTCCTCCATTTCCAGTCAGGAATCCGCCCGTGCTTTTTGTCGATTTTATTAATGTTCACCCTGTATACAGCGGAAATGTTGATACCACAGATCTCTAAAAGTTCTTGATCTATTTACTTCAAATTTCTACATTCGGGTAGAATAATGAAAAAAATTATGAGAAGTTAAATGCCTAACAAACGAAACATATTGTGGTAAAGTGACTATAATTCCTATCACGAGAATACATTACAGCGACAGTACATTTGTTGGAGATGGAACCATCTGACTTCATCAGATCGCGGGACTAGCGAAAGTTAGAGAAATTGACAGAAACATGATTGCAAACTCATATTTGCTGATTAGTTGGCATTGTTAGATATGACAAATATCGTATGATATAGTTTAGTCCGTGTTTCATAGTTATTTTAACTGTTAAAATCCACATTGCCATGCAAACACTAAGACAGTTCGTGGATATAGTACCAAAAGAAGTCACTAGATCGGAAGCCGATCAAGAGGTCGAACAGAACCCGAGATTTCACGAACTGTGACGCAGACTGTTTGGACAGTTCGAGTTTTGCTCAAACAGAACTCTACTTGAGACAGTGAAAACTGAGCTGAAACAATAGAAGACATTTCTCCAAAAACACAATGACTTATTTACCGCTAAATATAACAACAGATGGTGCAGTCAATCAACTTTTCATACAGGTGAAGACAAATTCATTCGTCGCATTCCGTTGATACCCAGTGACTGAAATACGCTCTTCGGGTTAAGGCAACAGCAGTTTCCCGTGCGACATCCATTCGGTATGAGTATCAGGAAGGCACAGGGCCAATTACTTCGTGTAGCAGATATTAAACATCCCGGGCGCAACCGGACACAGCAGCTAGTAAATAAACAATACTTCCTACAAAACTTCCTCTAATAGTTATAGTTGTTGTTATCATATAAAAGCTGCAGACCTGTTTTGACCCCGGCGTGCTGGAGACACAATTATCACTTGACACTTCACAAAATGAGTCCACGTCAGGGCGTCGTAAAGTTGTTAGCACACACCAAGAGAAGCATCCAGAGAGTTTGTGGACACGCGAATTTCTCAGCACCAGTGTATTTGAAATCCAAAGAGTTATCCTAGTGGCATCCAATAAGGAGCACTGTCACATACACACAGCGAAGTAGACACTAGAGCACAGCACGAAATGAGATGAGTTCATTCTGACAAGGTGGCCGGTTTTGTTTCTTACATTACGCCGGAGGTGGGTCTGCAGGTTCTCAAGACGCTCCTTACCGACTGCAGGCGAAAGCTTTGGCAGAATACACCACAGACTATCGACCTCGCTGTCTGAGGATGCGCATTCTAGTCCTTACGTTACATCATTTGAACCTAACATTCACTGCACCGAAAAAAACGATCGTTTCTTGCACACCAAGGACACCTTCCCTTCCGCTTTAGAGTTTTACTATGGGATGGTTGAAAGATGAAGTCTTAAAAGAAAAACTAAACACAAGAGACGAATTGATGGTTCAGGTCGTGAATAATGTTGTCCTCACAAAAGAACACAAAGGCGATCTCCGAAGACCTTCACGTGGTTTATCAAGAGAATACGAAAACGCGTTGATATCGGAATTATGAAAATCAACTTTGAATTTTAATCATCTGACTTTCTCCTGACCTATTAGTGTTTATTTGGGTTACGTTAGAACCAATAAACACAGAACACATGTTACATGGAATGTTTTATTCGAGTTAGTGCTAAAATATTTTCTATTTCTCCTGAAGCAACCCGTACACGGAAGAAGACTTCCAGAAATCAGTAATTTTGCCTCACTGAATCGTACCATTACAAGCAGTTGTACAAATTGTCAAAGCCTAACATCCAAAAGATTTTATTCAAACGGATACGGTTCGCTGTGTGTTTCATTTTTAATTGAATTTGAGTAGTCACATAACGATAGTTAGTTGAAAGGGAAGCTGGTAACCGACGCCATTATTAACTCATGAGGATTCCTTCGGTAAGGCTTTGGATGAGCAAGCGAAAGGCTGGCGCACACTCTCTCCGGCAGCGCCGAACTAAGTACACGCTTCTTAAATTAGAAACCACTCAGATACAATACTGATTATCGTCCGAGCTATTTCCTCTTTCCAAAACAACAAAAGATGGTTGCTGCCCAATAACTTTTCATTTAACAAACGCTTCTGTAGCTTACTGAATCTTATGTGATATAATCATGCTCACAGAAGTTATGTGACGAACGCAGGGTGGTCTGACAAGAAAATGTCACCAATTTGGCTTCATAGTTTAACGAGAAAAATGCACTCTTGCAAGATATCAGCTTCAGCAATCAATCCCACTGAGTAAATTTAGACCATAATTCCGCCAATAGCAGTTATTACCTCCTAAATGTATCCCTTCAAAATTTTCGCGCACTGGTTGTTTGTCACATACTCCATCGCACTGCAGATGCCTATTGCTCGAGGCCCCAGGGCAAAGTACTGTACACTGAACGGTGATTCACGAAGGTATGCAAATATTTTAATATGTTATTCTACAAGCTCGTATAAACATAGGTCCGGAAACGTTTAGTTACGGAGTTACGGCTAATAAAAGATTTTGCCTGAAATTTAGTAACTTCGCAAGCATGAAGAAATCACAAAACTGTACGAGGTTAAAGTAAAGCACAATTTCCATTTAGTTTGTTGTTATTGGTCTGGTGAATCTAATGAAACATGTCCCAGACGTGTATCTGCAGTAGTTTTCCAGAACATCCAGAGAAGCAAAGATTGTTATACAAGTAAATTTGTTGACTTTCCATTAAAAATGCAAAAACGTTTATGTCACCATTGGCAACCGTTAGTGAGTTGTTTCAGTCGTTTTCTAACTTTGAAACGAGTTAGTTTTCTCTGTTGTTCAGCGAAAGAACATAATAACAACAGTGTATTTAAGTGTAGCTGTTGTAATTTGTAGATTACTTTTGGAATAGGGATGCCTTTCAAATTTACGTCAGAGGAATATGCCGATATGATGTTTATTTATGGCAAATGCTACGGCTGCAGTTAACGAATATCGCGTCCGTTATCCAATCCAGAGGATTCCGAACCATTAGTGTTACGTGAGACCGGTTCTCTACCTAGCATTCAAAATCAGTACTAGCACTCAGTATGTGAAGACAATGATGAGGATATTATCGATGCTGTTCAACCTAGCCCGGGTACCAGTACACAATGTATCTCTCAACGATTAGGCATTTCACAATCTAAGGTGTGGTGTACACTGAAGTACAATAAACTTTGTAAGGTGTCAAACATACAACACACCTTGTTCTGAATTCCTGAAACAATGCCGGTTAACTCGATATATCACACAACATAGTTACGTGAAACTGAATATTAAACAGCTGATGTAATAACTAAGCCAGCATTTCGTTAATATACGCCACTAACACTCACACTAGTAATTGCACACAAGTAATTTCTCCGACCTGAGCTACGAGACGCAGTTGTGAGGGAAAGATAATTTTATGACGGCAATGCCCGTCCCATGTAGGCCTACACAGTTCGTCATGGCACATCTAGCGAACACAATGAGAAGCCTGCCACCACTGTGTAGGCCATCAGCAAAAGCCACCCCTTGTCCCTGTTTTTAACGACAACCCTTCGGAAAGCCTTTCTACGGGGAAATGGCGGGAGATGCCAGGTAGAACGTATGGAGATAAAAAGGCCAGAGAAACCCAACACCAAACATAGGAGACTTATTGTAGCCACCTGTGTTAAAAACTCGCATGAAATAAAAAGCTATTTATCTCAGTATTACGCAGCAAAAGCTGTGCACTACGAAAGAAACGAGGCATGTGATAGGCTACAAAAACTCTAGTGGATGGAGTTATAACAAAGTACGAACGCTCTTATTGGCCAGAAAGAAAACTCGTGGCCACTATTGATATAGGTAAATTGCAGACATAGTAATTGGCTCTCTTCTCTTGCAGAAATCGTCGAGTGTTGAGCAAGGCAACTCAAGCCGTACGAGACGATTGCGAAAGTCATTGTGTGTACTCTTGTTCACAGGCTTGTCTTAACCCGTAAGGAGTTAAACTGCAAAGTCTCCTAGTATGGATAATCGCACCGAGCACTGACAGTTAACTCGTGCAAGCGATTTGCGGGCAACGACGTACGCTCTATTCCAGCCAAATATCGCATACCATGCCAATTAACTTAGCTAGGGAACACCTAGGAGTCTCTGCTTCACCGAAGACGTTGGAAATGTATCTGACTGGTGTTTAACGGTCGAGAGAATTTAGACTAGATCTCGGGCTCACAGCTCGCGCCGACAGCCGCCACTGCCGTCGCCGACGCAAGGTAAAAACACGCGCCCGCGCCACGCCAGCAAGTGATATTCAATTGACACTCAAAACTGCGGTCGTCTCCACTAATTTTTTGCGTTCAACCGTGATCCCAGACATTCCGGGATGATGATGGCATTGAAACAGAGGATGACACGCGTAAAGCTGAAATACTAAACACCTTTTTCCAAAGCTGTTTCACAGAGGAAGACCGCACTGCAATTCCTTCTCTAAATCCTCGCACAAACGAAAAAATGGCTGACATCGAAATAAGTGTCCAAGGAATAGAAAAGCAACTGGAATCACTCAATAGAGGAAAGTCCACTGGACCTGACGGGATACCAGTTCGATTCTACACAGAGTACGCGAAAGAACTTGCCCCCCTTCTAACAGCCGTGTACCGCAAGTCTCTAGTGGAACGGAAGGTTCCAAATGATTGGAAAAGAGCACAGGTAGTCCCAGTCTTCAAGAAGGGTCGTCGAGCAGTTGCGCAAAACTATAGATCTATATCTCTGACGTCGATCTGTTGTAGAATTTTAGAACATGTTTTTTGCTCGAGTATCATGTCGTTTCTGGAAACCCAGAATCCACTGTGTAGGAATCAACATGGATTCCGGAAACAGCGATCGTGTGAGACCCAACTCGCTTTATTTGTTCAAGAGACCCAGAAAATATTAGATACAGGCTCCCAGGTAGATGCTATTTTTCTTGACTTCCGGAAGGCGTTCGATACAGTTCCGCACTGTCGCCTGATAAACAAAGTAAGAGCCTACGGAATATCAGACCAGCTGTGTGGCTGGATTGAAGAGTTTTTAGCAAACGGAACACAGCATGTTGTTATCAATGGAGAGACGTCTACAGACGTTAAAGTAACCTCTGGCGTGCCACAGGGGAGTGTTATGGGACCATTGCTTTTCACAATATATATAAATGGCCTAGTAGATAGTGTCGGAAGTTCCATGCGGCTTTTCGCGGATGATGCTGTAGTATACAGAGAAGTTGCAGCATTAGAAAATTGTAGCGAAATGCAGGAAGATCTGCAGCGGATAGGCACTTGGTGCAGGGAGTGGCAACTGTCCCTTAACATAGACAAATGTAATGTATTGCGAATACATAGAAAGAAGGATCCTTTATTGTATGATTATATGATAGCGGAACAAACACTGGTAGCAGTTACTTCTGTAAAATATCTGGGAGTATGCGTGTGGAAAGATTTGAAGTGGAATGATCATATAAAATTAATTGTTGGTAAGGCGGGTACCAGGTTGAGATTCATTGGGAGAGTGCTTAGAAAATGTAGTCCATCAACAAAGGAGGTGGCTTACAAAACTCTCGTTCGACCTATACTTGAGTATTGCTCATCAGTGTGGGATCCGTACCAGATCGGTTTGACGGAGGAGATAGAGATGATCCAAAGAAGAGCGGCGCGTTACGTCACAGGGTTATTTGGTAACCGTGATAGCGTTACGGATATGTTTAATAAACTCAAGTGGCAGACTCTGCAAGAGAGGCGCTCTGCATCGCGGTGTAGATTGCTCGCCAGGTTTCGAGAGGCTGAGTTTCTGCATGAGGTATCGAATACATTGCTTCCCCCTACTTATACCTCCCGAGGAGATCACGAATGTAAAATTAGAGAGATTAGAGCGCGCACGGAGGCTTTCAGACAGTCGTTCTTCCCGCGAACCATACGCGACTGGAACAGGAAAGGGAGGTAATGACAGTGGCACGTAAAATGCCCTCCGCCACACACCTTTGGGTGGCTTGCGGAGTATAAATGTAGATGTAGATGTAGATGTAGACCTATAGTTAAATATATTCACCACTGTCTGGCCTAATTGAAGCAGAAACGTGAGATGTCCGATCTGACAAAAGGATTGCTCAGCCATTGTAGAATTAAGAATTGTTATAATTGTGTACTTCTTTTTGATTGCTCTTTACCGAACCCATTCAATTTTGGGTATTTTAATTGTGCATTTTAGTGTAATTAATGTCTTTGGCCCCAAGTGTATTTCATTTGTATTTTATCGATCCTCAGACACGGTCATCAACCATCTTAGCATTAAAGAACCTTGTAACACTTAGGAATTTCGATTCACGGTTGTGACACCCAGCATCAATATTTTACCATCCTGTACGTAATTTTATTAATATCGTTACGGCATGAAGTCATATTTCGACTAAAAATAAACCTTTATAATTAAAATCAAAGATTTTCATTTTTTGTTAGCGATAACGTTTCCTTTACAGGGAGTGAAGTGGAACTGACACTGAGATCATTATCTGATTACATCACATTCCATACTGCAAAAAAATGTTCAAATGTGTGTGAAATCTTATGGGACTTAACTGCTAAGGTCATCAGTTCCTAAGCTTACGCACTACTTACGCTAAATTATCCTAAGGATAAACACACACACACACACACACACACCCATGCCCAAGGGAGGACTCGAACCTCCGCCGGGAACAGCCGCACAGTCCATGACTGCAACGCCTGAGACCGCTCGGCTAATCCCGCGCGGCTTCCATACTGCTGCACTCTTCTGAACTCTGCATTTGTGAGATGGTATCTTCCTACTTTACAGGCCATAAGTTCAGCACCAAATTCCTAAAACACTCACACTTACAGAGCATCCTTGCGCAGCTGTGGTAGGAAGAAAGATCAGAACCAGTCTCACATGTGTTAGAACTTACCATAAACGAAAAGTGCATCATTTATATCTGGGAGATCCTTCCTTTCTCTTGGAGTTGTGCAACTGGTTAAATACTAACCGGCAGTTACTCAAATACATATTTTTTTTTTTTTACTGATGAGGCACAGTTTACTCCAGATCGTATAAACAATTTACATAACGAGCACGTATGATCTGAAGCAAACACATATGCAACAGTGCAACGCAATTTTCAGCAGCGATTTAACATAAATGTGTGGTGTGGTATAATCAACACACACTTTATTAGACCATTCATTTTCCCAGGGCGTCTAGCTGGCGAAATGTACTTCCTTCAAGAAGAAATATCCCGCTTGCTCGAAGATGTTTAAATTGCTACGCGATTGCAAATGTATTTTCAACACGACGGCGTGCCTTCACATTTCACCAACGCCGTTACTACACTTTTAAATGAACATTTTCCCCAGAAATGGATTGGTCGTGGTGAAACACGTCTGTGGCCATCGAGATCGTCCGATTTAACACCAATGGATTTTCGTGTAAGGGGATGGATGAAAGACATAGTTTTTGAGTGAAAGGTCAATACACGTGAGGCATTATTTGCTCGCATTGTGAATGCAATAGACGAAATTAAGAATAACCCTGTGAAACTGAAACTAGCAACAAAATCTGTTCATATACGTGAAGCTAAATGAATTGAACTCGATGTAGACATTTTTGAACTTTTATAGTGAAATTGCATGTACACTGTACAACTTCCTTAACACTGAGCTTTGTTTCTGTCCGTTTAACATGAATTCATGTGTGTTACGGCATTAATAAAAGCCGATTACCTGACAAATTCATACGGTTTCAGTTAACGTTATTACCATCATTTTTCCAAAATTAAATTCTCTACGACTTCTATAGAAAACTTTGAGCAATGGCCTGGAATTTAAAAACCAACCGGTCCAAGTAAATAAATTAAAAATTTTAGGAAATTCCTTCTTTCCTTCTCTGGTATTCTGGAAAATAACTGCAGATACACGTCTGAGACATGTTGTATTAGCTTCACCAGATCAATAACAACAAAATAAATGGAAATCGCGCTTTAATTAAACCTCGTACAGTTCTGCGATGGCTTCATATTAGCGAAGTTGCTAAATTTCAGGCAAAATCTTTTATTAGCCATAACTCCGTAACTAAACATTTGCGGACTTATGTTTATATCAGCTTTTTTCTTTAGTTTTACTTATGGAATAACGTATTAAAAATTTACATATTATCGTGAATCACTCTGAGAGAGAGAGAGAGAGAGAGAGAGAGAGAGAGAGAGAGAGGTTAGTGAACTTTAATGAAATCGACCAACTGCAGGGAGGGATTCCTGACTGAAATGGACGTCTTTGTCTTCAAGCTAAGGAGAGTGCTCTGAATGTGATAATGACAAGATATCCAAACATTTTGCAGCTGTTTTGTAACACTAAATAGGAGCTTATACACGAGCTGCTGTCATCCAATGCAAGGCAGGCAATCAAATGAACCGGAAGTCGGCAATCTACGGATAGGGTTGATACTTTCAGATTTTGGTTGTCGTTGTTCGGCCATCGTCGGTAAGAGATATTGTCCAAGTTTTATGTATTGGCATCAGTCATGACTGAATGTTTCTGTAGCGGGTGTATCAAACTCCACAGTTTCGTATGACTGTTACGTCCAAGGTAAGATAACAATAATGCTATTGTCCTTCTCAAACCCTGCATGTTTCAGGACGGGGGGAGTATGTTATTCGCTAACGAGACGCATTGCAGAGGACATATGTGCGACGTGTGGGAGGCTCTGTCGCAGAGACTTAATGTCACGTGAGTATCTCGTTTTGGTAATCCATAAGTTAACCCAGAAATGTTCAGTATTCCAGAAGAGAAAAAAAAATATTGAAGGCAAAAATAAATTTTCTTCGTATTCTAGATAAACGATTGGAATGATTTTATTACCTAATTATTTTATGCGTCAGTTATTATTATTTATTTGTCAATGTTTGTCGAACTATGACACGTGCAACAAGTAAACTCGTAGTAACTGCTGATAATGAACTGCATGTAGTTCCTGCGTATGTGGTTAAATCCTCATTCAGATGAAACAAGCACGCTGATCAGGCTGTCACATTCACACAGTATCGAGAGATAGAGAAAAACCAAGGTGCTCCTCAGTTCGACAAGTGGAAAATTGCCTGTGGTATTCTTCAACAGCAGAAAACACTGTCGCCAGAGACGCCGAAAACGTTAGCAATGTATCAGCATGTTCTGCTGTAATGAAGCGTATTATTTTTAAAGATTACTTGTGCAGTGAACATTTACCTAATGCTTTCAGGAATTCACAATTATTGACTGTTGGATTACTGGAGAAGATGAAGCTTTGCAACAGTGGGAAAGATCGTAATGTATATGAAATTTGTTCCACGTATGTCGAAAACTTTTCGGAACAGATCAGATGCTTGCGTGAAACGTTTCGCTTCAAATGTCACATCTCAAAATATTGATGTTTTCTCCTGGCTTTATATAAATACCGTTTCCTTTTGTTATTTATTGATGTCGTAATAAGAAAGGCAGTTTAATGTAACCAGCAAAAACTGCGCGGTCCCTTCTTGATATATTGCCTGGAGGTGCCTATTTCGAGTTCTTTCGGCAACGGTGTTTGATTCTTTTTAAAATGGTTTATTATCCACTGAAATCACATAAATTGTCAATATAAACCGTCTTTCGTTGATAATAAGACGTTTTGCCTTCAAGAACCCCAGTAATTCTCAAAGTGCAGGGTATTTAAGATTCTTCCCTTTTCTGAATGTTGTATCTTGTACATGGATGAATATAGTAACTTAACATAAATTTAAACTTTTGCTTAAGAATTTTCAAAAGAATCAACTGATTTTACATGGGAATGTCTTTTACATGAATGTACACAGAAACTTTGGGTAATACTTACAACAACGTTTAGGACGGCAGTGAACTTCGTCCCATCCTATTGTACTATTGCTAGGTGGCGTTGCATTTCATCCAAAGTTGTTGGAAGAGGAAGGGGGTGGGGGGAAGTGGCATTTGTAGGTGGATTATTTCACAGGCCACCATTAACAAAATCACATACCGTGAGACAAGTCGAACCTGAAGGCAAACGGTGCAATGCGAGATCTGCACGCTCGTTCAGCTGTAGGTGCAGCAGTGCTATAGTCTCGAAGAAAATAACGCCACACATCTGTACCTGGACTGCGCCGTTTGCTGTGTTACAGCGATCTCAATTCGGCACATAATGGGCAATAAACGAAAACAACTGAGCTGCTCCAAGGAGACCCCTACCTGCACCCATATGAAATGGCAACTCACCATCAGGGGCTAACGTAAACCTTCAGAGTCGATGCGCTAGTTAAAATCTACCCTGATAGTTTATATCTCTATTTATGTAGAAAGTATACTTCAATGATTCTTTTCGAAACACCCTGTATTATCCACCCTTGCTCCTGATGATGCGAAGTCAGATGGAGGACGTCGTTATTCGCGGCGGAATTCTCCGAAGCCTTAACCTGGAGATATCGGCGTACCTTTCCTTTCACTACCTGCAGCATGTGTCTACACACACGGATCGATAGTTACACAAACTCTCGAATTATCATCCGAGACAAGAGATAAGTATGATCAATTCTCTTGTAACGTGCGTCAGAAGATTCTGTGAGCTGCAACACCCCAGAAGGGAGACACAAGATTTGAAATTTTCTCCGAGCAAAATACGTATTCCATTAAGGACAAGGAAACTGGTACACCGGCCTAATATCGTGTAGGAGCCCCGCACGCACGCAATCCGCAACACGACGTGGAATGGACTCGACTAATGTCTGAAGTAGTACTGGAGGGAACTGATACCCTGAATCCTGCAGGGCTGTCCATAAATCTGTAAGAGCACGTTGCAAGGCATCCCAGATATGCTCAATAATGTTCATACGTAGGGAGTTTGGTGGCCAGCGGAAGTGGTTAAAATCAAAAAAGTGTTCCTGAAGCCACTCTGTAGCAATTCTGCACGTGCAGGGTGTCGCATTGTTCTGTTGCCCAACGGACGTGAATGGATGCATGCAATCAGACAGAATACTTACGTACGTGTCGTCTAATAGAATCCTATCTGGACATATCAGGCTCAAAAAATCACTCCAGCTACACACGCTCCACACCATTACAGAGCTTCGACTAGCTTGAACAGTCCCCTGCTGACATGCAGGCTCCATGGATTCATGAGGTTGTCTCCATACCCGTATGTGTCCATCTGATCGATACCATGTGAAACGAAACTCACCTACCAGGCAACATGTTTCCAGTCATCAACAGTCCATTGTCGATGTTGACGGGCCCAGGCGAGGCATAAAGCTTTGTGTCTTGCAATCATCAAGGGTATACTGTAGTGCCATAACATAACAACGTTAGTCAGATTTCGCGTTAACAAATTGAAGTATTACTCCACGTATAACGGAAATTATTTTATTTCCAGTTTCTCCTAACTCTGAGAAGTTCTAGCGCTATAGACATATAACCTTTTCATCCCCGCCCCCCCCCCCCCCCCGCCCCTATGAGATCGTGCGAACCGCACACGATAGCGGTGGTCATATGCTGTTTTTAATCTAACAAGCTGGACATAACGTCTAAGTAAATTTCTTATCAGTTAATAAGGTCTTGGTTTACAGTTTACGCTCATCGGGTTTCTATCTACTTAGTGCCTTTTTCTCTCACAAATTTACAGTTTAACGTTATAGGTAATTTCCAGTATATAACATAAAGCCAGCCAATGGCAGGCACTTTTGACTTTCCGTGCTCGCATGCGCGTGATCCGCCGTCTTGCTCGGTACATACCGGCGTGCCACAGTCAGTCCCAATACAGCATCCGCGGCTGACCGACCACTTTCCACGACGTGGGGCCGGGGCTGTTCCTCAGCTAAGTAACGTATCTTGACATGGTACCACGGTACTTTAGCTTTTCATGTTGACCGTGTCTTATTCTGGCAGGTATTAGTTTATCTTATGGTTCTGAAGAAGAAGTCTAGATTATTCTAGCTGAAACCTAGGTAAAGACCAGTAACATTTCGCAACTGAGGCGGGTTTTTGACATATTAATGTATCACAGTTGCTGATAGGGCTGCAACATGTTAAAAATTCTTAGAAGAGAAATTTGTGGCACAACTTGAGTACAAGAAGGGATCCGTTGGTAGGACATGTTCTGAGGCATCAAGGGATCACCAGTTTAGTATTGGAGGGCAGCGTGGAGGGCAAAAATCATAGAGGGAGACCAAGAGATGAATAGACTAAACAGTTTCAGAAAGATGTAGGTAGCAGTAGGTACTGGGAGATGAAGAAGCTTGCATAGGATAGAGTAGCATGGATAGCTGCATCAAACCAGTCTCAGGACTGAAGACCACAACAACAACAACAACAATAATAATATAATGAAAGGAACACTTCATTAACAGCTATGGTTCAAGCTAGTGTTATCCTGCTAGAAATTTTGTGGAATAACGCTATTTAAGTCGAATCTTTTGTATAATAATATATTAGGTTCCATGAACGCTAACAAAGTGACTGTAAAGAGCATGAAGTGGTTTATTTCGTTTCAAAACGATATAGAAATTTGTGAAGTAATTGTAAAATTTAATTTCGAGGAAAACATGAATATTTACTAATGTAAATGGTTTGATAAGTATTGTGAGATTTTTTAATTCTTGATAACGTTAAAATGAGGAATTTTGCACGAAAAATATTTTTTCTGAAGAAAAACGGAAATTTTGCAAATCAGTTTTATTATTCGCTATCAAGTCCAAGCCTTTGAAATATGATGTAACATCGTAAAAACTGTAATATATTTTTTATATTTCGTTCATTTGAAAAAATTGTAAATAGGAACAATTTTCATTGAAAATCCCATAGTTAAATTTGTCGGTTGAGTTAAAAATTTCAGTAATGACATTACCATTATATGAAACTTAAATGCACTTGAAATAATTGTAGGTTCGTCGGGGGTGTGTAAAGCAGCAAGTTATTACGACATAACATTAGTTGCAGTAAAGCACGCAGCCGTCTAGTACGGTGGCTGGAAGGATGGCTCTGGTACTTTTCGCTCTGCTCACAGCTCAGCTGACGCTGCCTGCCGTGAGAATTGCATAGCATAACATTCAGTCGAAACGAAGATTCATACCCTCTACGAATCTAAACAATCCATATTAATTATTATCTGATTTTGTTCAAATTTGGTACACAGCTTTTTGTTATTAATGGAATAATGCTGTCAAAATTTAAGATTTTTATTTATTATAGTTCCAAAGATAAAAATTACCTAAAAGTCCTAAAACCTTCACTTGTTTTTTAATACCAAGTCAGGAACAATAACAGATTGACTTTCATTATTATTTGAAGCCATTACAAAGTTGTCAGTGCATAAAAATGAATCAATTAAGATTTTCTTTTTAAAACTTTAGTCACTTTGCATTAACTAATGCAAAAATCGGTCAAAATTATTATTTGATTATATTTTGTTGTGTGAGTGTGTGAGAGTGATTCAGAGTGTATGTGGGATATATGTTAAAGTTTAAAATTTGATTTTACGTAAAACCTTGTACAAACGAACTGTGGGAAAGTTATGTTGCAACCACGATTCAGGCGACGTGTGTCTGTGTGAACATGCTTTTATACAAAAGAACCCAGAATGGAAGTTTGAGGCGGAATAAGTTTATTTATCAATTTGAAGAGTATTTCTCACTTTGCTTATTTTGATTAAACATAATACAAGAAATTAAAGTTTGTCAGACGGTAATTACTATCAGAGTAGTGATTGGATAAGGCCAGATTTGCCCCGAGAATGATCAGGAAGGAATGTTCTGATTGGTCGTTTATATCAAATGCCAATCAGAGTTAAGCTGTTCCTGTGCGAATAGAGGAGTGGGCATAGAGAAGAGTACCTCGGGAGAGTTGCTCCTTAAAAATAGTCTGTAAGATGAGGAAATAGTGAGTTGATTTAGGTTCTAACATACCGGGACTGAAGCGACTGGTGTTACGAACATTTTAATGAAAGTTTGGTGTTTCTAAGTTAAATAGTTTGAGAGATATGAGCGTGTCGTAGCTGGTCGTAGTAACAGCTCCGGTGACATATTTCGTTCTCTGTACAGAATATTTTGGCGAGCACTCCTTACGAGGAACACCACTGAAATAGTTGATCGTCTGTGACTGGTAGAACGTGAAAATTAGTCAGGTCGGACTTGTTTATATTGTGGCTGCTTTTCGAGTGAATATTTGCTGTACAGACAGTGAAATTTCAAGGATAACATTTCACCATATCAAATACGGACTTGATATCAATTTCATGTGTTTCAATATAAATAAGAAACAGAGTTGATCTAATTTTAAACGTTTTTCTGATAGTAGACTGAATATCCCGAATGCCCGCTTTTTTAATCATGATGTTTCAGGAACCGACTTTCAAGTAGAGTTACCCAGACCGTGTGTGGTAGGTATTGGTTAGTGGTTTCATCAGCGCTGCTTTTCACTGCCTAGCACGTATGTGCTACAACGGAGGGAAGGGACATCGGAAAGAATCCTATCGAGGTAGGTGCACTGAACGATGGCGTTAACAAGAAAATTGAAGACCGGCGCCGCCCCGTCGCAACACGACTGCGTCTTCGGCTCCTAAAGCCCATATCGATGATGTATCGCTGAATGGTTCGAACGTTGACACTTGTTGATTGCCCTGCACTTCAATATGCAGCAATTCGCGGAAGGTTTGCACTTTCGTCACGCTGAACGATTGTCTTCACTCGTCGTTGGTCCCTTTCTTGCAATATCTTTTTCCGACCGCAGCGATGTCGGAGGTTTCATGTTTTACGGAATTCCTGATATTTACGGTACACTCGTGAAATGATCGTACAGGAATATCCCCAGTTCACCGCTACCTTGGAGATGCTGTGTCCCAATGCTCGTGCACCGACTACAACACCATGATCAAACTCACTTAAATCTTGATAACCTGCCATTGTAACAGCAGTAACAGATCTAACAAATGCGCCAGACGATTGTTGTCTAATCCTCTTACTTTTCTAATCTGTTTCATTGTTATTTGAACTGTAAGAATGTGGCTGTGCGCCGTGTTGTGTACGGGTTGTAATGGGAGAATGATCATGTTCTCTTTGTAAGTAAAGAATCTTCTTAGGTTTATTGTGGAGGGTGTGTCTCTCAACAAGTCTTTATTCATGACTCCTATTACGATGACGGGCACATATTGAAACTGAATTGATCGTAATTCCCATTCATAGGAAGTCATTGTGCTGCTTTTTGCCACCTTATTGTTGACACAGCTCTGCACAGTTATTTCAGTGAACGCAAACAAGAAGGTTACGTGAAGGAGAATTCAATACCTGATATACGTAGTCGGCATGCAACACCTATTTTGCGACGAATGGTTCGAAATTGAAGGGTCGCTGATTGTTTCTTATGACTGACATGCGAACCTTTTTGAGACTCAAGTCACTAATGAATCGTGTAGGATGAAGGTGGTGCTACATCATTTGTAAGGTTCCTTTTGGAAAAAGTGAGCGAAATGCTTGGCGCGGTGAGATTTGAATGTAGCGGCAACATAGGTTATGGAGTGCAAGTGGCTGGGCGTTGTAAAGGCATAACAATAATAATAATAACATAGTGGTGTTGTAATAAATGGTATCAATAATTTCTTATAATGATAATGATAATAATAATTATTATTATTATTTTCGATTATTCCCATTTAAAGAGAGCGTTTGAACTTGAATTCCTTTATGATGATTGTTTATGTTTTTTCTGAGCCCAAATTTTCATCATGTGTTCACTGTGTTGTTTCTTTCGCTCCGCTGTTCATTTGCATCCTGGTCTCTTCTGTGTTGTGGTGCCAAATTTATGTTTTTTGATGATGTTCCCGAATTCAGTTCTATTTTCTGCACCGTTTTCTGTTATGTGTGCTTGTCTGAGGTCCTCTTCAACTTTTTTTATCCATTTTGTTTTTCCCTGCCTGAGTTGATGACTTTAAGAATTCGCTTTGAAATTCTGTTTTCATTCATCCTGTGGATATGTCCGTAGAACTGCATTCTTCTTTTCCTTATTGTATATGTAATCATGTCTGTGTATTTATATAATTCTGATGTTGGTCTCTTCTTCCAGATTCCTTGCTCTTGTATCGGGCCAAATATTTTCCTGAGAATTTTCCTTTCTTGTTTATCCATTTCTTTGATTTTAATTTGCCCACTTATTTGTGTTGTTTCAGATGCATACAGTGCCTCCGGAAGTACGAGAGTGTTGTAGTGCTTCAATTTTGCGTTAATGGATATGGACTTTTTGTTATAATAGTTCCACGTGAGTTTATATGCTTTCTGTAGTTTTATTATTCTTTCCTCATTGGCCTTTAGGTTGATCCCTGATGGGTGGATGATTTCTCCCAGGTACTTAAAATGTGGTACTTGTACGATTTTCCCATGAGTTGTCACAATAGGCAATTTGTCTTGTGGCACTCTTTCTATGTACTGGGTTTTCTCATATGAAATTTGCAGGCCAGTTCTTTGTGCAATTTTGTGTAACTTCTCTATGGCGTTAGTGGCTTATTTTCTCTTATTTGTGAGGATTGCAAGGTCATCTGCAAAAGCTAAACACTTCACATTGAATCTATTATCTTTTCTAATGCCAATTTGGATTCTTTTGACTTCTTTTTCCCATGTCCTGATAATTTTTTCAAGAATGATATTAAAGAGTAATGGTGAAAGTCCATCACCCTGCCACATTCCAGTTTGGATTTCAAATGGTTCAGAGATATCCCCCATAAATTTGACCTTGGAGACTGTGTCAGTTTATGTTTGCCGAATGATTGCTCTTGTCTTTCTGTCAATGCTGAGTTCTTCCAGCATGTTGCAGAGCGCTACTCTGTCTATTGAGTCGTAGGCCTTCTTAAAATCTACAAAAGTGACCACTTTGTTTCGGGTGTTTCTCATCTGGAGAATCATTTTCAGGGTCCAGATCTGTTCTATGCAGGATCGTCCCTTGCGAAAACCAGCCTGGTATTCTCCTATTTGTGGGTCAGCTTGTTCTTCTAATCTATTCATGAGAACTTTTGATGGGATTTTATACGTGGCCGGCACGAGTGAGATACCCCTGTAATTATTTGGTTCAGTTTTGTCCTCTTTTTTGTGGAGTGGATGGATGAGTGCGCATTTCCATTCAGAAGGGATCTGTTCTGTTTCCCAAATGTTTAATATGATTTTGTGGATTTTTCCTGTTAATCTTTCATCATTTAACTTCCATAGTTCTGCAATAATTCCATCTTCTCCTGGGGCTCTATTGTTTTTCAGTGTCTTGATAATTTCTGCTATTTCGTTGATGGTTGGTGGTTTAGCGTCGGGATTTGGTGTAGATGTCTGGTAGTGAATATCCTCTGTAGGTCTTTCTCAGTTGAGAAGTTTGCTGAAATAGTCTGCGAGGATTTGGCAGTTATTCTTCGTGTTACTTTCTAGTGAACCATCCGGTTTCTTAAAGCAAAGATTGGGTGGCTGGTATCCAGCAATATGTTGTTTAAACGTCTTATAAAAATTCCTGGTGTTGTTTTTCTTAAAGTCTTGTTCTATCTCATCTAGTCGCCGTTTGTTATAATTTCTTTTTTCCCTCCGAATTGTTTTCGATGTTTGTTTCCGGATTACTAGAAATTGTTGCCATTTTTCTGATGTTTTGTGACTATTGAAGTTTTTCCAGGCATCGGTCCTTTCTTCTATTGCTTGGTCACGTATTATATTCCACCACCTGTGTTTTCTCCTTCTCGGGGGTTGACCCAATTTCATCGCGGATTTGAGGACGTCCACAAGGTCTGTCCAGTTCGTGGTGTTTGTCTGACTGATTTCCTGTACGTTTTCCTTGTTGAGTTTTATGTAATCGGGGTCTGGTCTCAGCACTTTGTGTAGTTTTGGCTTTTTTCTATTAGGTTGTAATCTGGTCTTTATCTGTAGAAGATGGTGGTCTGATTCAAAAAATCCTCTTCTCGTTTTCACATTCAGAATTTCTGTTGTGTTACTCTTGGAGATGGCCACATGGTCTATCTGGAATTCACCCAGCATTGTGTTGGACGACTTCCAAGTATGCAGTTTCTTGTTGTTTTTTTTAAATTGTGTTGACATAATGACAGGGCCGAAATTTTCGCAAAAGTTTATCAATCTTTTCCCATTCTTGTTAGTTCTCTTGTGAGCTATATGGATTCAGGTGTTTTTCCTCTATTTTTTTCTCTTTGCCTAATTGTGCGTTAAAGTCGCCCAACAAGTTTATTACATGGTGTTTGGCAATTTTGTTTGTCGTCTCTTCAAGGTCATTCCAGAAGTCATCCACTTTCTGGGGGTTCTTCTTGTTATAGTTATTTGTGGGTGCGTGTGGGTTGATCAAGGTATATGCTTTGTTGGCCGATTTGACGGAGAGCGTTGATATAAGTTCTGATGCAGACTGGGAGTCAATGACGGAGTCGCTGATAGATTTGTGGACTACAAATGCTGTACCAAACTGTTTGAGGCCTTTCTCATTAGTTTTAACTGCTGGTTTTCCTTTGTAAATCCTGTAGTTGTCTGTGTCAAAATGGTTTTCATCCCTTAATCGTGTTTCCTGGATTGCAAGGATTTTGATCTGGAACTTTTGCAGCACGTCTGTAAGTCGTTTGATCTCGCCCAGTTTGAAGAGAGTATGAGTATTAAGTGTACCGATGACATGTCTTTGTTTTGTGTGTAATAATCTGGATGTCGTCTGGTTCTCAACCTTAGGCGCAACACGATGCTCCTGGTCCCCCGAAATCCGATGGCCAGGTAAAGCCAGCCTTGCGACTGGTGCCCAGCGTAGTGGATTCATTCCTTGTGTTAGCATCATGTTTGGTTTTCAAGTTGAAAACTAACTTGGTGGTGATCCATCCGAGGAAATATCACGCGGAATACGACTTGATTGTTGAGATCAAGAAGGTTGCTGCAGCCGCACCATCTAGGAGAACAGACGCTGACCCCTAACCGCTGGATACCAGGCAGACGTTAGTGGATTTCGGTTGATAGTTTTGGCCCGGGTATTTTATTTCCCCGGTACCATCCATATCTGGAGAGCATTCCCCTATCCGCCACCTGGGGAGGCCCCCGATTATTATTATTATAAATCAGTGATACCATTTATTGCAACACCACTATAGAACACAATCGCAAATATATTAAGTAAAATGTTTCGAAAACATTTATTAGAAGGAAAAACAATACTTATTTGCACTGACTAACAACAATATCCGAAACAATTATAGAAAAAAGGTTCAGTGAGAGGAATACAATAATCAATAGTCTACTAACACAGAATTGAAATGAATTAAGTATCTTACCGTCTCACACTTCTGAATCGAGTTCTGGCTCTACCTTACAAGAAACTCTCAATCGGAGAATAGATCAACAAGAAAACATAAAAACCGTACACTAAGAGGCATTAGACTCTCACACTTAAAACTGAAATAGCATAAGTGCAAAATGCAGTAAACAAAAAGCCACATCGCACTGCTGGCTTGAGCCGAATTAGCACAAAAATTGAGAACCTTTTTCCTTGCCCACACACATGTCATCCAGTATGATAAATAGCATCTTACAGTAAGCTTACAACAAGTCCTTAGCACAGGTAAATATCAATTCGAAAGGATATCGCAATACCAAACCAAAAACTAAACAAATTAAGAAACAAAACTTTGGCAGCATCAAAATGAATCTACCCCAACAAGTTCTCACAAGAAGTTGCAATCAAACTGAACAAGAAAGCAAGGTCACTGTGTGCCAACGATACCGCGTCTGCCAACGCCTGTTAGCAAAGGCACACAATCAAACAATGCTATTGTGGTGAATCCATAACAACCATCAAAACCTCCAAATTCCACACCCAAAGGCTTGAAAGTTTCCTTGGGCAATCGTGTGTACTTGACGCACAGCACTAGTCATTGCTGGGATGGTTTTCTGCTCTTCTGTAGGCGTCATTGTCTAGTAGTTTATATACATCCTGTTTGTGTACTTGAAGATGCAATAGGACTATAGAATGTCCCTATTTACTGCGAATATGACTATGTGCCTTCTCGGAGGTGTTTAAGTACGTCACTCTTCTCCTTGGAGAGCCTGAACGTCGGTGAAATGGCTCTTGTGAGTGTACGGAAAGTTTAACGTCGTATTTCCCCCACTCCGTCCCGTGAAAGAAGCAATTTTTTCCAGTGTGCTGATAAAATTGCCAATTGTTAATGTCATCGGGATTCCTGAAAAGATTTAACGAAAAGCGTAGAAAGATTAATGTGCAATGTTGCATAATATTTTATACGTCACAAATTGATATTAAACGAATGACGTTCCTGAATTGCTATTACGCACTGGCTGTGGAACTGAGTAAGAGTGATTTCAAATGGGAACTTACGCCCATATATATGCATTGACTCTGTATTGAAGTAAAAAATATACAGATTAAGGTTTGTCAATATTATGAAGAAGACAGATTGCTACTAACCATATAGTGGAGATATTGAGTCTAAAAGTCTGCTAATCAAGTAAGCTTTCGGCCAAAAGGCGTTCTCCAGAATAAGGTAACATATTCACACATATTCACCCAAACGCAACTGACACACAAATGACCAGTGTCTCTGATTCCCGAGATCAGACATTCATTATCCCATCCTTGGTTTTCCATTGTTTGATAAATTAATGTATAGTGTTCTCCGTCATCTGATAGGTAAAGGGGCGGCAATAAGTTATTGTTATTCTGTCAATTAATACATTTGCAACCAGTTAACTCCTGTGATAACAGTGAAGCTAAACTGCAGAAAATCGTTGCAAATGTTACAGATTTTGAAAAAAAAACTGTATTTTCGGAAGTCTATTAGCAAACCTGTTCTATAGACCTCAGTGTCTTGATTAATACTCTGATCATTTCCAACTATTTACATGCATTAATTTTTTTCACAGACTATGTTATCAGCTTTCCATGCACACTCATGCAGCGTACCAATGTACAATCTCGTGCTAATTACATATCAATAGAAGAAGAGACTGTACATAACTGTTACTGTGCCCCGACAAAGGAAGTAATTGACTGGGAGTTATTGGCTTCACTTAAGCTTAGGTCCTATTAACGAATGAAGTCTCTGTCTCTTCACTGACTTCTCTGGAATTATTGTAGAACTTTAATTACAAACCCATGCGACGAAGAAATGTTTCTAAGGAAAAATATGAATTTTTTTCATTAGATATAGCAGCAAAATACAGTTTCCCAGATGCGTGAAGTCTGAAATGTCACAGTGTTCTCTTCCCGCATGGAAGTGTGTGTTGTTTAGAAAAACATAGACTACTCCAGAAAGTAGAGATAATCAAGACCTGACACTTTCCACGTGGGTAAAATGGATAGTTCTAATGCCTCAGAGAAACAATGCAGAAGCGTGATCTGACTTGTAAATTGAGCAGAAAATAGTCATACAGTAAACACACTACCATAAACTTAGCGCGACGAAAAGAAATGGGCATGCATGTCTAATGCTTGCATACTGTACAATGAGTGTACTGGTTCATAGGGGCAATATATTACATTGAACATGTATTAGCTTTCTCCTTATACCGTCCAACTGTGCAATGAGGCTGTCTCCTCATTTGTGTAAAAATAGGTTTAGTATACGATAAAAAATGGTTAATCATCAGAGTCAGGCTTTAAAACCTCTCTTTCCTACGTAACATCGTAATACTGAGTGAGATTACGTATCGCAATTCTTACAAACAGCAATTAACACAGCAGCACATATCAACCTACTTTTATCGGCACACGAAACAGGATGTCATGCAAAGAAGTGTTACGTATTAGTAAGCTTAACTGATGATTTCCTGTCCATTATAGTGTATGTAAGTCGTGTAATTAGCCCACATTAAAAAAAAACAAGATGTCACCCAAGCTGCGTGGCACACTCAGGTGGTCGAATACAAAGAACAATAATGCTCACCGTAAAATGAAACAGAGAGAAGCGTATATTAACGATGCACTCAAGAAAGGAACTGTAATGCCCTGCAGTGACATTTCAACTTACGATTGCGAGATCTAGACTTACAAGCGGAATCATCAACGTCTGCGAAACTCTAAATTCTTACTGAGTGACAAGTTAATCTTTATATCTCAGGAAATGGCAACATCTTGAAATTTACGATATCAGAAAGTGAAATAAAATAATGTACGCTGCTATAAACAGTTTCCAAATAAGTTACGTTTCAGCAACCTATGTGCTTCTATTTCACTGTGCGCAAGCATGTCACCCGATACCCGCTCTCGGAATGAGCTTAAGTAGGCAAAACCAAAATAACCTTACCACGAAAATTAATCTTCACCATGCCAAATAAGTTGCAATTGTCTCACCTAATCCTTTATGCATTGTAGAATATTCACAACAACACGGTGCTCCGTCAGACGAAGGCAGTGTTGGTCTTAACATAAGAACACAGCACAGACCGCGCTCTTCGACTTCACAAAAATGCCTCTGAACAGCGAATACAGAAGAATGGCAGGTAATTTTCAAATGAACAGAACCACAGAGGTTTGCTCATGCTCATGCTCATGCAAACGGTATTTCTGTTCGACCTGTGTTGCCACTGGTCTAACCGAAAATCCTTCTCCAAAGATTTAAAATTGCTGCAGTGATCAAGCAAAGAGGTTGCTAAAAAGCTTCTGTCTATTAATTGGAACTGACTGTATAATACTTGCATAGAGTATAGCAAAGATAAATATCGCGATCTACTAGAAACAGAATGTAATGGGAGAAAACGAAAGTCCAGTTTAAACAGACATCTGTGAGTTACTCATTATTCTCTTTGTTTAAATTTTGTGTTCAGCTCTAGCGCACGGTGGCTTGTGAAAGAGACTGTTGCTGTTAACTTAGAATGCAGAATTTTGTGTGTGCACTGAGACCATAAGTTCTTTGCTTTTCCAGAATACATCTCTTAAACTTTTGCCACATCTGTTAAGGCTGCCTTACAGCAACAGCCAGGAAAGTTGCTGGAGACGAGTGTGTGCTGTGGACAGGTACAACTTTGAGGCGACAACGCTCTTCGGGGCGCGCTCCGATCGAGGGACGTGGGATGGCCTGGTGGGACAGCTGCTGGAGGGCAAAGTGGACATCGCTATGTCACTCATGATGCTGATATCAGCACGGCACAGTGTTGTAGACTTTTTACTGCCACAAATCATCTCACGGTAAGTAAACATCGAGTCTGACCTATCTACGTTCTCAGCCAAAGGGCTGCGCACTTACGTTTGTGAAAATTACAAAAACCAGGAAGGGTGCCCATATAAATCCATATTAGATGATGGTGTGTACAGTGAACCAGCAGTGAGTAATGACGATGAAAGGATTGTTCTAGATGATCACGTGACTGGAATCGTTCTCCAGTAAGCTTTAACAATGAGGTTAACACGAGAAAGCAGGTGCCAGCTGGTGTCGTAGGTGCCGAAGAGCGCGTTGTTGGCCTGTAAACGGAGCCCCATGTTTTTTGTGCCCATAAAAATTCGAAGGAAGGTTTGCATTGATGCATGCCTGTATTACTCATGGCACTGTTGGTCCAGATTGTCCCACTCCTCAACGGCGATTCAGCGTAGTGCCCTCAGAATGGTTGGCGGACCACGCCGTCCGTAAACAGCCATTTCAATCCATCTCAGGCCTGTTCGATAGGGTTCTTGTCTAAATATCATGTTGACCACTCTAGTCGAGCGATGTCGTTATGCTGAAGGAAGTCATTCACAAGATGTGCACGATGGGAATGCGAATTGTAGTCCATGAAGACGAATGCCTCGGCAATATTCTGCCGATATGGTCGCACTATAAGTCGGAGGATGGAATTCCTGTATCGTACAGCCGCTACTGCGCGTTCCATGACCACCAGCGTAAGTCGGCCCCACATAATGCCACTCCAAAACAGCAAGGGAACCTCCACCTTGCTGCACTCGCTGGATAGTGTCTAAGACGTTCAGGCTAGCCGGGTTGCCTCCAAACGTGTCTGCGACGATTGACTGGTTGAAGACATATGCAACACTCATCGGTGAAGAGAACGTGATGCCAATCCTGAGCGGTCCATTCGGTATGTTGTTGGGCCCATCCGTACCGCGCTGCATGGTGTCGTGGTTGCAAAGATGGACCTCGCCATGGACGTCGGGAGTGATGTTGCGCATCCTGCAGCCTATTGCGCACAGTTTGAGCCGTAATACGACTTCCTGTGGCTGCATGAAAAGCATTATTCAACATGGAGGCGTTGCTGTCAGGGTTCCTCCGAGCCATAACCCGTAGGTAGCGGTCATCCACTGCAGTAGTAGCTCTGGGGAGGCCCGAGCGAGACATGTCATCGACAGTTCCTGTCTCTCTGTACCTCCTCCTTGTCCGAATAACATCGCTTTGGTTCACTCCGAGACGCCTGGATATTTCCCTCGTTGAGAGCCATTCCTGGCACAAACTAACAATGCGGACGCGATCGAAATGCGGTATTGACCGTTTAGGCATGGTTGAACTACAGACAACACGAAATGTGTACCTCCTTGCTGGTGGAATGACTGGAACCGATCGGCTGTCGGACCATCTCCGTCTAATGGGCGCTGCTCATGCATGGTTATCTACATCTTCGGGCGGGTTTAGTGACATCTCTGAACAATCAAAGGGACTGTATCGGTGATGCAATAT
Organism: Schistocerca serialis cubense; assembly: GCF_023864345.2. NCBI lineage: Eukaryota > Metazoa > Arthropoda > Insecta > Orthoptera > Acrididae > Schistocerca > Schistocerca serialis. Next base: position 309,176,261 of record NC_064639.1, read on the forward strand.
CCACCGTCAACGTCTATTCTCAAGAGTTCTGGGAGCCAGAGTGACGCAAAACTTTTTTTGATGTGTGTATATAGCCTATGCCTTTCCAAATGTTATTACAATAACGTATAAAAATTTGGAGTAAATCAAGCAAATACTTTCAAGGATTTTGTGAACACCGTTTGCCCTATATGCATTAGACATATATTTTTATACCATATATTAAGAAATATTAACCTATGTCCGCCGAAACATTTAGCAGAATATTGTGTAAAAATTTGAAGTAAACTGTCGAAGAACATTTCGAGACTAATGCTAATAATTCTTCCTCTTATATAGTATATATACATTTATATTCGATATATGTAAAGAAAATGCAGTCTGAGTCTGTCTGAACATTTGTTAAAGTACCATGTAGAAAACTGAAGTAAACCAGTAAACAACCTTCCGAGACTTTAACAACAAAGCTTCTCTTTCATATAGTACATACATATAGAAATTTTTATACTATGTAGATGGAGAATATGTTCATCTGACGGTCTGTTAGAGTATCAAGTGAAAATCTGAAATAAAACCGTGAAGAACTTTTCAAGACCTTTTGCCAACAACTTTCTGTGTGAAAAACTGAAGCAAATCAGTATAGAGATTTTCTTAGATTTTTGGTAACGATCTTAATCTATGACTTGTCATATACAGCCTATTCGGAAATTCCCGTTACAAATTTCTAGGGATTGTAGAGAGTGGTGAGTAGATAATACTTTGAATTGCAACCTATGTTCGAAAGCGTACCGTTTCCGTACTACAACCATTTGAAAACATGATGGCAACGCGACCGGTTTTACAAGTAATAAACTGATTATGTGCGATCCAGTGCGTCAGTTGTTTTGCAGTTACACTCACTAATAGCCAAATAAATTGCCCGCGTACTCATTGGCGGGTTCTCTTCAACTTGATGCAGTACGACCTCTCCCAATACCGGTGCGTGGCGTCTCCTGGGAGCGTCAAAGAAATGTGTAGCCTATGTCCTTTCGAACGTTTGTTGTAGTATCGTGTAAAAATCTGAAATAACTTAGTCGGGTTCATTTCCAGATTTTTGGTGATTACTTTAAAGTACTGGCATAGTAGCGTAGATTATAAAACTGTTTATTAAGTAAAATATGTCAGGGGGATTATAATTAAAGTTAAACTTTCAAACCACTGTAGAAATAACGCCATTACTCAGAATGACGTCAAATTGCAACGGAATACTATCGGAGAAGGGGGAAAACGTATTGCAGAAGAAAATAAATAATTACAAAATGTAGCAATAGATGGAGCTGTAATCATCATAATTTAATAGAGATCGACTGCAAATGACAAATGAATCATACGACAATGCCTAAGGTGTACATTTGACGTTAAGTAAACTGTACTACTCAGTGTGCATTGGTGTACAGGTGTGATTCTTTAAGCTACATAAGCCCATCCACTACGGCCAGGTCATATCACATCGTATGGTAAAAATCAATTTCTAATTGACCTGAAGCCAAAAACCGCATAAAAAGCATCAATCACATCGGTTTTTAATTTTCCTAAGGCCAAAAACCGCATAAAAAGCATGAATCAAAATCAAATCGGATTATTAATTTCCACGTGACTAGCGCAAAACATGTTCAATATGCTGCCCACCGTTTTCTGCAACAAGTTGAAATCGAGAGGCAGCATGATCCGCAACTGATCGAAGTGCTTCCGGGGTCACGTTCAGAATGTGTTGCACAATGCGTGCCTTGAATGCGGCTAAATTTGCAATCGCAACACTGAACACAACATCTTTCACATAGCCCCACAGCCAGATTTCACACGGATTAAGATCAGGTGATCGGGACGGCCAGGATGTAGGGAAATGGACGCTGATAATTCTAGCATTTCCGAAATGGTGTTTCAGCAGCTGCTTAACTGGATTTGCAATGTGCAGAGGTGCTCCCTCTTACATAAACCTGAAAGAAGTGCTAAGCAAGGGTCGCTCTTGCTGACTGGTCAACAGGAAGCAACTCGTTTACATGGATAATTTTTAATGGATAGGAAAGAAAGATGTTTCGCAGGATTTTACGCACCTTGCTCACGAGTATATCCAATGGTTCAAATGGCTCTGAGCACTATGGGACTTAACATCTGAGGTCATCAGTCCCCTTGAACTTAGAACTACTTATACCTAACTAACTTAAGGATATCACACACATCCATGCCCGAGGCAGGATTCGAACCTGCGACCGTAGCGGTCGCACGGTCCCAGACTGAAGCGGTTAGAAGCGCTCGGCCACACAGGCCGTAAGTATATCCAGTGTTCGGGCAATTCTGCGTGCACTACAGGTTTGCACACCACTACTCGTTTCCTTCTGCATTGCTGTGGCCACTGCTTCCACTGACGTTGAATCAGTTCGTTTCCTCCGTCTAGCAGTTGCACACCAAAAGAGCCCGTCTTTTCGAATTTCCGAATCATTTTCTCCAGACCCACGGCAGTCATCGGACCAGCGCCTTTTTCCAAACCCTTCAGTGTCCGGAACTTCTGCAGAGCGACGTGTGCACAGTCATCATTCTTGTAATACAGCTTTACGAGCAGAGCGCGATCCTGCATTGAGACAGTCATGGGGAACGTCACAGACGTGAAAGGGGGAAAGGCAGTGTGCCCTGCGTAATTATACCAACTTCAGTGGGTTGTGCGTATGAGTGGTGTTTTAATTTACTTATTCAAAAAAATGGTTCAAATGGCTCTGAGCACTATGGGACTTAACATCTATGGTCATCAGTTCCCTAGAACTTAGAACTACTTAAACCTAACTAACCTAAGGACATCACACAACACCTAGCCATCACGAGGCAGAGAAAATCCCTGACCCCGCCGGGAATCGAACCCGGGAACCCGGGCGTGGGAAGCGAGAACGCTACCGCACGACCACGAGATGCGGGCTTAATTTACTTATTCTGACACATACAGCGCCATCTATTGATCAATTTCCACACTATTTTTTTTTTCTTCTGCCATACGTTTTCCCCCTTCTTCGATAATATTCCGTTGCAATTTGACGTCATTCTTACCTGTGGTGTTATTTGTATAGCGTTTTGAAAGTTTAACTTTAATTATAATCACTCCGTACTTTAAGAGGACGGAATTTGAAACATAAAATAACTTACGTAATAACATACAAACAAAAACTGTAAGTGGGTAATACGTAGCATGATTTCTCATACTATGACTGGTTATTCGTAATAAAATAAGTAAAAACATGATTTAAATGATAAAACAGCAAGAACTAGCGCAACACGCGCATGGAAGGAAGTATATTGTAGAACGTTAAGTCGCCTGCTGGCGTCACTGGTTGCAGCCGTAGAATAGGCCTGGTTACGTAGCTGGTCATTTCCCATGGCTGCGTCGACGAGGCTCAGGAACGGAGGTACAGCACCTCACTGCGGGCACCAGCCAACTCCAGCAGAAATAGACAGCAGCATTTGCTCGGCTGAGAAGAAAATATTGTTGTTGTTGCTGTTGTGGTTTTCAGTCCTGAGACTGGTTTGATGCAGCTCTTCATGCTACTCTATCCTGTGCAAGTTTCATCCTCTCCTAGTACCTACTGCAGCTTACATCCTTCTGAATCTGCTTAGTGTAGACATCTCTTGGTCCCCCTCTACGATTTTTACCCTCCACGGTGCCCTCCAGTACTAAATTGGTCATCCCTTGATGCCTCAGAACATATCCTACCAACCGATCCCTTCTTCTAGTCAAGTTGTGCCACAAACTCCTCTTCTCCCAAATTCTATTCAATACCTCCTCATTAGTTATGTGATCTACCCATCTAATCTTCAGCATTCTTCTGTAGCACCACATTTCGAAAGCTTCTATTCTCTTCTTGTCTAAACTATTTATCGTCCACGTTTCACTTCCATACATGGCTACACTCCATACAAATACTTTCAGAAACGACTTCCTAACACTTAAATCAATACTCGACGTTAACAAATTTCTCTTCTTCAGAAACGCTTTCCTTGCCATTGCCCGTCTACATTTTAAATCCTCTCTACTTCGGCCATCATCAGTTATTTTGCTCCCCAAATAGCAAAACCCCTTTACTACTTTAAGTGTCTCATTTCCTAATCTAATTCCCTCAGCATCACCCGACTTAATTCGACTACATTCCATTATCCTCGTTTTGCTTTTGTTGATGTTCATCTTATATCCTCCTTTCAAGACACTGTCTATTCCGTTCAACTGCTCTTCCAACTCCTTTGTTGTCTCTGACAGAATTACAATGTCATTGGCGAACCTCAAAGTTTTTATTTCTTCTCCATGGATTTTAATGCCTACTCCAAACTTTTCTTTTGTTTCCTTTACTGCTTGCTCGATATAAAGATTGAATAGCATCGGGGAGAGGCTACAACCCTGTCTCACTCCCTTCCCAACCACTGCTTTCCTTTCATGTCCCTCGACTCTTATAACTGCCATCTGGTTTCTGTACAAATTGTAAATAGCCTTTCGCTCCCTGTATTTTACCCCTGCCACGTTAGGAATTTGACAGAGAGTATTCCAGTCAACATTGTCAAAAACTTTCTCTAAGTCTACAAGTGCTCTTGGTCGATATGAGAGATGTATGTGGGGGGGACGTAATATGACTCCTCCTGAAAGTGTTGTTCCGAAATTTCAATAGTAAATCTCTCCGTGATACACAACACCTCTCCTGTAACGTCTGCCAGTGAAATTTGTTTAGCATCACCGTAACGATCCTGTAACGAAACGCGCCGCTCTTTGTTGTATCTTCTCTATCTCCTATATCAGTCCTACCCCATAGGGATCCCAGATAGATGAACAGTACTCAAGAATCTGGCGAACAAGCACCTTATAAGTCACTTGTTTCGTGAATGAGTTACATTTCCTTAAGATTCTTCCGATGAATCTGAGGCTGGTGTCTGCTTTTCCCACTGTCTATTTTATGTGGTCATTCCACTTACGGTTGCTCTGGAGAGTTACGCCTAGATTTTTTTCTGCAGACGCTGCCTCCAGCTGTTTGTCAACAATAGTGTAGCCGTACAGTAATGGACTTCTTTTCCTATGTCTGCGCAACATGTTACATTAATTTACGTTCAGGGTCAACTGCCAGAGCCTGCACCATTCATCAATTCTCTGCAGGTCGTTCTTACCATCTTCTGCCAATACTACTTTGGTGTAGACATCTGCGAATAGCTTTAACCCATTGTTTCCTGACATAAGAAAAAATTTGCTTTTTAACATTTTCTTTGCAGAATTTATGCTATTGTGGCCTCAAATGACGGTAGGATTTTTTGTAAAATTTTATTTTATTTTGCACAACTTTTTTCTCTCCTGGTACTCAGAAGTACCGTCAGACTCCATGGACAGAATCACAACATGGGCAGAAAAATGCTCCAATTTTTATAACTTGTATTTTATTCCACATAAATATTAAATATTTTTACATTAGTAAATTAATTAACAGAAATATGATATTTCTGAATTTTTTTTTAAATTTCGCCTTAATTTATTCTAGAGCAACTTCACAATGCATAGTAACTTAGCTATACATTTTTGACAGTGTATACATATCACATATTTAGTGATACCTCATGAAATTGTAGGAAACAGTTCTTTTTTTCATTGCAGCACAAATACACTTTACATGTACTACATTGTGAATGTGGTCTCGACTGAATTTTATTTTTCGCACACATTTCGCATCGTCCTCTTTTACAACTGAACACTACAAAATGGTTTTCTCGGTTGCCAAGACGTACATCCTTCGGAACAGAAAAGTTATCCTTCGTTCTCTTTGGGAGAGTTATTTCATATTTACCAGAGTTTCTCTTTTCGAGATTTGGCAGTTGCTGTTCATTCATTAGCCCTAGTGCCACAGCACGCCTGAATTTCAGCAGTGGCAGTGCCCCATATAGATCACTGAAAATGACGTAAGCATTGACAAAAGCAATTTCTATTGCTCCACAGAAGAGACGGTGCCACCATTTCTTTCATCGCTTGTCAAAACCATAAGTTGAACGTAATCTGTCTGCATGATCCACACCACCCATGTTTTTATTGTAATCACATACAATAACTGGACATGGTATAGTCATCTTAGTTCCATCTTTCTGATTTTTTGACACTACGCTCTGTTCAGTGCCATGGAAGTTTGACGCAAAATACACTACTTTATTTTCCTTCCATTGAAATACTGTTAGGTCTAAAGATGACTCTCTGTGATTTGATTTAGACATTTTTCTTTAGGTAAATTCCCTGGCAAACCTTTCCTGTTTGTTCTAATTGTTCCAAAGGCAAATGTATTTACCGATTTCTGTGTGAGAAAAAGTGGACAGAACAACTAGTGAGAGGTAATGCATTGTTGCTACAATAAAGTGTTCACACAACCTGACGGTACTAATAAGTCCGCCTTATATGTTCCACTTTATCTCGTTCACATGTAACGTAATTCTTCAAACTATTATAAAAAAACAAAGAAGGTAAGTACGTACAATGGAAAACTCAACGGAAGTTTCAATAAATTGCGCACAAATTCAGGCAACACCATGGAAACAAGCACATACAATCTTCTGCTTTCACAGCAGCGCGCGAAAAACAATTTCAAGCTCTGACCGCCAGAGAGGTCTATGTATTGCACAATAACATCTATGAAACAGTAGAGCAGAGTTACTGTTGCGTACCGACAGGCTCTCAGATCACGAAACTGCACCAGGAGAAAATAATGAAAGTCAAAACTTACTGGTACTTTTAAGTACCGTCAGGCAACAAAGGGTTAAAGAGCATCCGACGCTGTCTACTAGACCATTTATATATATTGTAAACAGCTACGGTCCTATCACACTTCCCTGCGGTACTCCGGATATTATCTTAACATCTGTCGATTTAGTTCCGTTAAGAGCGGCATGTTGAGCTAATCTGCAAGGAAGACTTGAATCCAATCGCAGGTCTGCTCCGATACTCCGTAAGTTCGTACTTTCTTCATTAAACGGGAATGTGTGACGAAGTCAAATGCTTTACTGAATTCAAGGAACACGGCATCAACCTGAGCGCCGTAGTCCACTGCGCTGTGGATCTCATGGGGGAACAGAGCAAGCTGAGTTTCGCAGGATATCTGTTTGCGGGATCCATGTTGATATTTATAGAGGAGATGTTCATTATCCAAGAACGTCATAATTTTTTAGCATAAAACATGTTCCATAATTCTACAAAGTCAACGATATAGGTCTGTAATTGTGTGGATCTGTCTTATGGCCTTTTTTAAAAATGGGAATGACTTAAGCGTTTTTCCAGTCGTTAGGTACTTTTCGTTGCTCAAGCAGTCTACGATAAACTACTGCTACAATAGGAGCAAGTTCTTTCGCATAATCTTTGTAGAATCTTATAGGTATCTCATCTGGTCCTGAAGCCTTTCCGCTACTAAGCGATTGGCGCTGCTTTTCAGTTCCGCGATTGCTTATCGCAATATCTGCCATTTCGACGTTCGTACGACGATTGAAAGTAGGGACAGTGTTACCATCTTCCGTGGTGAAACAACTTCGGAAGATCGTATTCAGTATTTCGGCCTTCTCTCTGTTATCTTCCGTTACGCTGAGAGAATGGATAGATGATTTTGACCCACTTACTGAGTTTACATACGACCAAAATCTCTTAAGGTTTTTACTCAGGGCGGTTGACAACGTATTACTTCCAAAATCACTGAACGCTTCTCTCGTTGCTCTCCTTAAACTCATTTTCGCAACGTTCAGCTTTTGTTTGTCAGGTAGGTTTTTATTTCTCTTGAATCCGAATTACATGCTCTCTGTTTACGTAGCGCTTTTCTAACATGGCTATAAAACCATCGTAGATCTTTCCCATCCCTTAAAACCTTACTCCGAACGTACTTGTCTAGGGCATATTGAGCTATGCCTTTGAATTTTATCATTTCTTCTTCCACATCTTCGTCCTCATTGCCGAATATTTGATGCTGACTGCTGAGATATTCTGAAATTTGTATCCTGTCACCCTTGCTGAGCAAATATAACATCTTACCTTTCTTAACATTCCTTGTAGGACCTGTCGTCATCGATGCTGTCACAGCTCTGTGATCAATGATACCTTCCTCTACGTTAACTGATTCGATAAGTTCAGGTCTGTTTGTTGCCAGGAGGTCTAAGACGTTATCATCACGAGTTGGTTCTCTAACAATCTGCTCAAGGTCATTTTCGGACAAGACATCCAAAACTATGCCACACTATTCCCATTGTCTGGCAGCAGTTTTGGTGGCACAACACTCCCAATCTATATCTGGTTAGTTGAAGTCACACCCTATTACAACGGCATGATGAGGAAAATTACTAATGATATTCTGCAAGCTCTGTCTGAAGCGATCTACAACTACAGATCCTGACCCATGTGGTCTACAAAAGCATCCAATCACCATTTTCGACCGTTTTTTGGTAATTTCACCAGGATTAATTGACATTTGGAATCCGTGATAACCTCGCCAGATTTTATTGAACTTTGTACTGCAATAATCACGCTGCCACCGTTGGCGACTAACCTATTTTACGATAAACATTCCATTTTGAACTTAGGATTTCGTTGTCACTGACATCTGGTTCAACCAGCTTTCTGTTCCCAATACTATCTGTGCATTATAACCTTCAGTAAGCGATACTAATTCTGGGACCTTTCCTTCGATGCTCCTGCAGTTTACTAAAATCATATTAATCTTTTCTATCTCTGATCTGCGAGGACCAAGAACCTCCGAGGTCGCTGTGGCTGATTTAACAGGCAAATCACCCTTGCTCCCAAGGGAGGGATTCTCTAACCTAAAAAAGTCCCATGTGCACGTCACACGTACTCCGCCACCCTGGTAGCGGCTTCCTGCGTGTAGTGCACACGTGACCTATGAAGGGGAACCCTACAATTCTGAACCCGATAGCGGAGGTCGTGATATTCGCATGAGATATCATCACAGAGACGTCTGAGCCTCTGGCTCATACTTTCCACTCTGCTCCTAACCACAGGCCGGCCGAAGTCGCCGTGCGGTTAAAGGCGCTGCAGTCTGGAACCGCAAGACCGCTACGGTCGCAGGTTCGAATCCTGCCTCGGGCATGGATGTTTGTGATGTCCTTAGGTTAGTTAGGTTTAACTAGTTCTAAGTTCTAGGGGACTAATAACCTCAGCAGTTGAGTCCCATAGTGCTCAGAGCCATTTGAACCATTTGAACCTAACCACAGGGCCGCCATCAACGCTGGGTCCGATGCTACAAATAGACATCTTAGCCTGCACCCCGCGTTCGTTGCTAGTCGCCTTCACCAAATCAGCCAGCAGCCGAAAGGAGCCGAGGATGGTCTCAGAACCCAAGCGGCAGGCGTCATTCGTCTCGACAGGTGCCACCACATGCAGCCGGTTGCACGCAGTGCGCTCAATAGCCGCCAGCAGAGCCTCGTCCACATCACGGATGAGACCTCCCGGCTGGCCGGCCGGTGTGGTCGAGCGGTTCTAGGCGCTACGGTCTGGAACCGCGAGACCGCTACGGTCGCAGGTTCGAATCCTGCCTCGTGCATGGATGTGTGTGATGTCCTTAGGTTAGTTAGGTTTAAGTAGTTCTAAGTTCTAGGGGACTGATGACCTCAGAAGTTGAGTCCCAGAGTGCTCAGAGCCATTTCAACCATTTTTTTAATTAAAATTGATATAACTGCTGTCATATTTTTCTCAAAAACACTAAGGTTACAGAAACTAGACTTCCAAAATCTTACTTTATTTGGGGTTGCAGTATAAATACGATTTCAGTTTATTAAGTGTTAAGGGTATCAAATTACAGAAATAGTTCTGCTTACTACAGGAAACATGTATTATAAGTGACATAATGAGGGTTCGAATTAAGAATAGGCAGTACTAGTCGAAAGAAGGTGAAGCTTTATGGGAAACCGTCAATATCGTCATAGATAGATACGTTAGAAAAACGCAGAAAAGGAAAAAAATACAAATTAAATCCACAATCTCCTGGGTTACAATGACATAAAATGAATATATTGTACATTATATTGGGCATCTCTTTGCGATACTCGGGTACAGAATTCCGTACCCTGCTCATAACACCACAGTGAAAGCGAACGTAATAAACTGCTACGTAACGTAGCATCGCGGAAAGATGGGCAAGTAAGAAAGTTTCCTGCAGCCTGCTTGGGATGAGCACAACTTGGCTTGGATGAGAGTAAGGCAGCCCATCCGACCTACTCGTAACGTGCGGCAGTTTGCTCCCTGGCTAACAAGCAAGAATGGATAGGTTGAAAGCGGAATGCGTACACCTCTGACTGAATGGCATTCTGTGGTTTTCAACGGTGAGCCTCGATTTTTTTTTTCAGCAATCAGGTAGACGTCAACACGTCTGTAGACGGCCTGGTGAAATGTCCCAGGAAACGTCGATTCTCGAGATCTATATCACTCCAATTTGAGGGATCGCTGCGTGGGAACTACTGGGTGTGACAAGACAGAGTTGGTAATTTTGAAAGGAGGCTGAACGCTCGCCACAGTGTTGAAGGAATGGCAGTCTTTATCTTACTCTCACTGACCAGAGTACTAAATGGCATATTCCAGCAAGACATTGAAAGTTTCCAACTGCAGTTGATACCACAAACGATTCGAGAAATGTGTGTGTCATTGACTGGGTTGTCTGATCCCCCAACATCTCAGCCAACGGTGATGTCTTGGGTGCAATGGGTCTCCAAATAGCGATCTTCATAAACAAGCCACAACATGTGTTTCAAGGATGACAAGAACTTCCCTAACATGACATTCAGAGATTTTCCGCTTCCAAGCAACAACGAACACAGGGGTGCAATCGTGCCCATGGGGATTACGTCTCATATTGATGATGGTGAGGGGCGTCAGTTTCGAGTGGAATGAAAGTTTAGTCATCAAATATCTCAACGTCTCCACTTAGCCTGGTAAGTATCGGACAGCTGCATCGATGGGTAACGCTACCAACTTCCTTCAGTGTATTAACTTTTCCATTGAATTCACTGTCTGGAATTTGTCACGAAAATCCACTACGGCTCTCATGAAGTTTATAACAGATAAAATGCAGTTAATGGTTCATCAAATTGTTTCAAACCGACTTTTGAGGCAGAACTACTTATTTTTACACTTTAAGAAACGACATCTTTTAAAATTCTGACTGCAGGGAGCTCATACTCATCCAGCAAATCGACGACGAGAGGGCGACATGGAACAACTTTCTGCTACCGTTCGACAACCGCCTCTGGCTGTGTGCTGTGGCCGTCATAGCCGCCACCTGGTCCACCCTCAGGGTTCAGAGGAGATGCAGGGGAGATTCAAGGAACCACGACAGCCAGACGTACTGTGACACCCTGCACGTCGCAGGGATTTTCCTCATGCAAGGTATGGATAATTTTTCATGTAGAGTTCATAAATACTGGCCAAAGATTATTTAAACAGAAGACAAAGATAATTTTTGACCTTACATGTTTTGCTCTTCGTATTATACCGAATGTTATTTTCACTAGAATAAAAAGAAAGAAGAAATTTTGAGACCGAAAATAAGAAACACTGCGGCTACTGTACTACAGAAACCCACTGGAATCATTACGTTACAAGCTAGCGATGTATCAGTTTTGAATGAGGGGATTTCGTAGACACTAAAACGAAGAAGAAGACTTATCGGTAATCCCAGCCACTCGTTCTGGAGAAACGTCAGAAAAAAATCAAATAACACTCGGTTGAAGAACCAGACGAACACCAACATACAGAATGTCAATGATCAGCCAGGAAACCTCTTACGGTTTCACAAAGACGATGTTGTCATTTCCTGTTGTTAAACGTCGCATCACAGACGGCCTTTGGTAGGTACTAAATTTGTATATTTATTACTTGATGTCACAGTCTACATTATGCTCTGGGCTGAGGTTCTCACTCTCGTTCGTATGAATTTACCACAACTCGTGTGATTTATTTCACTGCAGTCATGCCGATACTGAAGAAAATATTAAACTACCTCCATTTTCTAGCTCACTGCTCACTGCTCACAAGCGATGATAAACATTACGTTCCTCAAAACAGATTTCAGATGTGGAGACATTAAAGTTTTTCGACAATCTAATTATATACTGCATCTCATACTTCGGTAGGTTTTCCTTTTTTCATTGGTGGCCATGGAGCGTTCCAAAGATAATTCTGAAACTAAGACGTCTAGTTGTATTTATAATATCAATAGCCTTATAGAACTGGGTGCCAACGAGAAGATAAAATGGTGAACATTCGCAAATTATTATACGTTGTTGTACTCTGATACACAAGAAATCACGAGAGGCGCACATAACAAATCTGCTCGATCATGCTAAACGAAATTTTGCTGTCTGGACTCAGCTCATTACGTTAGTTTCATCACTTTTTTGCTTCCATGTGTGAGTGGTCCAGAGTACTGCTACCTCACCTTACAACTGCTAGGGTTGTCTTCACTGGTGCACTACTTCCTTGTGCTTCTTCTTTGAGTGTTGTTTTGCTTCCATTCTCGGTTTAGAGACGGTTTTACTCTTGCTTTTGATTGTCATCTCGCTTGCTCTTTTTCTCTATTTTATTCTTCACTGTCAGTTTCAGCATCAGTAATAAGATCAGGCAAACGGGCGGTCTGCAATCGATGCACCCATGTTGAATGCCCCCAATGTGTGATTTGGTTGCATTTAGTTAGACAACTAATATGTATGACATATTTACTTTATGAAAAGGAAAAGCATGAGATACGTCATGAATCCTTCATGTGGTGGTACATGTAACAGAACAGCTACAAAATACACCCAAACAATATTTTTTTTAAAAAACCGCTTTTAATACAAATATCGATCGATCATTCAAAGTTCAGTTTGCAGATAGGGAGAGTAACTGAGTTCACAGAATTATTGCATGGGATTTTGCCTATAGTGTACCATGTATCGACCCATGGGAGCAGGTAGTGGGCAACCATAGCCATTTCCAAAGATGTATCAAAGATCTGCGTAAGATTCGGTCCCCTGTACTGGATGAATACTACAGATGTGATATCCGGATTACAATGAATATACGCTTGTTCTTATTTACAATCATTATGTGCACATATAAAGGGAACCTTGTTCAAAACCTGCTAGGAAAGGACGATGCGAAATGTTACAATAATAATACAATGTGTTTTTTTTAAAAAAAAAGAACTTCATTTATTTCTCACCCAACTTAAAAGTAATTTTACATTATTTGAAGCACACAAAATACTATTTTCTTCTTTTCCATACTTCTGGCTGAGCTTCCTTAGAGCTGGGCATTTGTATGATTCCAGGTTCCAAACTGCAGAATTCTTATATGAATCATACATCATTGAAGCCTTCTAGCCACCTTACACATACACAATCATTTGTATGTGGTCCACCATGTAAAATAATGTCCCAACTTATCCATTGCACTTCGTAGCAGAATAAGATCCTGCTTAGAGTTCGTAATAATACGTTTCATGATGCCGAAGTACAATGTCAGCATCCTGAGAGGTATACATGTGCTAAAATATCTGTACCTCACTACTCTTCCTCTATGAACCATTTTGCACTTCCTAAACCATTCAGGTCTGAGGCCAATGCAGAAACATATGCTTTAAGGGTTAACGTAACCTGCACGTTGTGTGTACACTCAGTGTCAACTCCGTACATTTGATGTCTTATTTCCTGAAATAGGATCGCTACAGTACCACGTGTAATTAAGGAGGTATTTCCACAGCTTCTTTACCTTATAAGTGTCGTTCCTTATACTCCCCGGTGATATTAGCAATGCTCTTGTATGTTTCCAATCGAGTAAATATGTTATTCCAACCCCTTTGCCTAAATCGATGGGCGGAAAGCAGTTCACTCATAAAAATGGTTACTGTTCTTTTAAAGTCAGACTGTACGACATCACATCTAAACCTCTAGTGACATATGGATACGCAGTCATTGTCCTTACATCCTTTTCGTAAATTTCAAGGTGGACATGGGGCACAAATGACCACCGAAATACATAACAAAGATCTGTAATGGCAAAAATTCCAGAGCACACACTTTATGGTAAAGTGAAAGTGCCATTCTTCTGGTGGTTGTAAGTCTCTAAACCAGTCAAAATAGTAGATGTTAAATAGTAGATGTTATTCCCTTTTTTCTTAATATACGCATCCCACTGAGTTCCAGGTCTTCATGCAACATGTAAATTTCCAATCCCACATTCTTTAGATTTCCGTCTTTGGCAGTACATTCTGCGTAAACACTCACGAAATCTTGCGACGTTGAATTTTTTTGATAAATTTAAGCAGATCGATATTTGTAAGTAGTATGCTAGGTAGTATAGCTAGGAGTTTCCCTTATGGACAGTCCAGCGTGATTTCAAAATACAATGTCAGGTAAGAAATAACACACTGAAGCCGGCCGAAGTGGCCGTGCGGTTAAAGGCGCTGCAGTCTGGAACCGCAAGACCGCTACGGTCGCAGGTTCGAATCCTGCCTCGGGCATGGATGTTTGTGATGTCCTTAGGTTAGTTAGGTTTAACTAGTTCTAAGTTCTAGGGGACTAATGACCTCAGCAGTTGAGTCCCATAGTGCTCAGAGCCATTTGAACCATTTGAACACACTCAAGGACTGTTTTCAGTGGCAGTAGGTTATTATAAATGCATACTGAGGGGTTGTTGTGTTGTGATTCATCTGTCATAGTCGTCGTCAATCAGGTGGCGCTCTGGTGGCTTGCCTGTGTGCTCTCTGCCCACTGCAGACAGTAACTGTACTGAGTTTATAGAGTCGGGCAGAACAGTGATTGGAACTCTTCTTCTAGGGTGCAACCATGCCAGAATGATGGGTATGTTCTCCCGCTGAACAACTGCAGCCATTTGAACGGGCTCACTAAGGATGCAAAACGTTTGGAACACTATTGCAGCATGGCATTGGCACCTTTATGATCGTTTGCATGTGAGGGTACGAGCCTGCTTTACTGCCAAACTGGGGTAAACGAATGTAAAATTAGAGAGATTCGAGCGAGCACGGAGGCCTTCCGGCAGTCGTTCTTCCCGCGAACCATACGCGACTGGAACAGGAAAGGGAGGTAATGACAGTATCATGTAAAGTGCCCTCCGCCACACATCGCTGGGTGGCTTGCGGGGTATAAATGTAGATGTAGATGTGGGTTTGTGAGAATCTGGCCAGACACATTGATGGATATCTGTTCATACTGAGCACAGTGTATCGTTGGTCTGTCGCTAATTCCAACAGTGGCCTTTGGTACCTTGCCACACCTGCAGACAGATTCTGGATGTCCCTGTAGTACAGTCACGTTCGATGCGACATCATCCAGGGGAGAAATTGGGGCGCATGCTGCATCTGCTATAACAGCAAGGACCATTTGGAACCACCTGCTTGCAACAGGACTAAGATCATATGTGCTTCTGGCCAGCCAAACAACCACACCATGATACTGCCGAGCATGGTTATGTTGGTTTCATGAATGATTTGATTGTAGGGTGTACTGACATTCTGCCATCTTCAGTGATGAGAGTAGGTACTGTCTGCATGCGAGTGATGGATGAACACACACAGGGCTCAGGCCCAGTCAGTGGCCCATTCTGGACTACAGGCACCCACAACACACAATGCCTCTCCAGACCATATGGTTTGGGAAGCCATCAGTTGCAACTCGCTGTCACATTAGCTGTTTCTGCATGGTAAAAACAAAGTCATGCCCATTACGTTGCAAAGGCTGTTATCCATATGCTACTGTCATTTCTTCAACAAGTAGGTGATGAAGTTTTTCTGCAGGACAATGGACATACGCATATGGATGCTACTATAAAACGTGCTCTTCATGGTGTACAGCTACTGCCCTGGCCAGCACGAGCACCATATGTTTCGCCTGCTGAACATATAAGGAACATGGTGAAGTTGGAACTTATTCGTTCTCCAAAACCCGAAAGATCCAGTATCTAATTGCAACAAAGGATGCAAAACGCTTGGAGCACTATTGCGGCATGGCAATGACAGCTTTATGATCGTTTGCATGTGAGAACACGAGCCTGCTCTACTACCAGACTAGGATACACTATGTGCTGGTATGACTGTTTGGGCAACCTTTACTGCGATAGCTGTATTTCATTTGCACTGAGTATGTTATTGATAATCCTGAAATGATGAACTACCAGTTACATCACTTGATAATAAATTGATACTATCCTTGATGAGTTTGTTACTTTTCTTCTGACGGTATAATGGTTTCCTGGTAGCCCAGATTCCATCAGCCTATTGTCTATTTTCGCCTCGTCAAGCTGATCCTCATTACTTTTTGCCATTTCCGCAGTTTGGGCAATGGCTGCTGCTCCCTTGGCCAATGATCCAATAGCTGAAAAAGGTACCATATGTCTTAGGTAATGGTAGAGCCCCTGGCATTTTAACCAATCTTCATTTATTTTTACTTTCCTCTTTAGGCCACTTTTAGTGGACGGACACTACTAATTGCATACAATTTTTTAAACGTCCTATACGTTTCTTTTTCTTTAGTGGGGGATAAGTGACGTTCATAACTTGTTGGAAATTTATGTCCAATCCTAACTTAAGTTTAGCGGGCACTTTTTTATCAACTGATCATGCTGCAGTACACTGCCCTACTATATTAATATCTTTTCTTGCATGCCTTACGTAAACTTTATCAGTTAAAATTTAATCTGCAGCGAGACGCTCTACCAAATCACTGTTTGGAGTTTATGCAATATTGTGTTCCCTGCAAGCTTCATCCAACAGATTAATTTACTTATCACTGTGTACTTGCGATTTTTGCACCTTTGTTCCTGCCCCACAGAAATTGCATGAAGGAATGTGTAATTCTACAGACAGCTTATGGAGAACACTATCAGCACCTCTGATGTACTTCCTAATACAAATGATATGGTACTGCATGGTTTGAGCTTAGCTCATCCTGTTATATACCAAATCACATTCATCCACCTGTTCTGCAATGCTGGAAGCCAAACCATTTAACTAAAGCCTTGTTCCATAACATCTTATGATAGTCTCTATGATAGACATGTTGAATTTAGAGCTAGTCTGTAACTCTATCATGTAAAATTTGCTGGCAATAACTTCAACTTCGCCATCCATTAAGTACTAAGATATATTCTCTGCACTTTGGAAACTGTAAATATTCTGTTAAACAGTTCGGTAAGTATGATTTATATGATTCCTCTATTCTGCAGCAAACTCTCTGGTTTCCATATTGCTGGCGAAGGCAGTGTGGACTAAAATAAGAAAAATGTCCAGTAAATATGGGCTTCAAAATGGATACTTAAGGGGTTATGGGAATTTGTTCAGTGGAGGAGATGTGTTTCAAAACACTGAAGATGAAAAATTGGTCATAGACAAAAACGTATGAATTTTAGAGCCAATATTTACTGCACATTTCTTACTCTTTTGGCCCAGACTACCACCTCTGCAAGTGGCCTACCCTACAATTTCAGCAACAACAGTACCAGTATCTGTATCCCATTGTCAGAGGTATCAGAATGATTATCGTTAAAAACCCTCTGAATCGGTGTTCCTGGACCAGGGTCCCTTACCTCAGATTGATACATTTACCTTTCTTCGTCATCTATAAAAGTTTGTAACATCATCATAGAATCACCTTGGCTGGATTTAATGATTATGGGAGTTATTTACCACGTGTGCCGAGCTGGGAACAACATCAAACTGCAGTCTGATGTTCCCAGCTGGGGAGTGCCCAGCTGGGAACAACATCATACTGCAGTCTGATGTTGTTCCCAGCTGGGCACACGTGGCAAGAGGTAGTAAGTTTTATTTCACTTTTGACTTGAGCATAGCTGCTCAAAATTCTGACCATTGCTTTTTAGCAATATAATTTTAGGATTTAGCAAATTTTAGTTCTCATGAGGGTGCCGAATCCTAGGAAAATGTACCTACCAGTAATGTGCAACCGTTTGGCTATATAATCCTATGTCGAAACATTCAACTTCGCGAGTCAGGTTTTTTATTCTGTCGGGAGGTGGTGGTGGCTGATCTCTGCTGATGGTTCATGATAATGATCCTTTCACTGCGTCATATTGCCGGCCGGCGTGGCCGTGCGGTTGTAGGCGCTACAGTCTGGAACCGAGCGACCGCTACGGTCGCAGGTTCGAATCCTGCCTCGGGCACGGATGTGTGTAATGTCCTCAGAAATTGAGTCGCATAGTGTTCAGAGCCATTTGAACCATTTGAACTGCGTCATACACAGCATCAGTGACGATTCTGTCTGATGTATAGCACGGCTGGAACAACTGTTTGGGTAAGTGACTGCAGTCCCGCAAATATTTTGGGTTGATAGTCGGGGGGAAGACATCCATTTACGGGTAATAAATTTTGGATGGGGTCCAGTCGGTCATCAGTTATAACTGGATTACAAATTCTTGATAGATGTGGCTCCTGTATTAATTAGGATCCATCTGACAACCATACAGGCTGTACCAGTCTCCCAGACATATAGAAACACCCATTTTCGAATATCCCACCATTTATACCTCTCACAATTAGATTAGAGAGATTTGGAGTGGGGAGGTGTTAAGGTGGAGGGGGATGAAGGAGGAGATCTTGAAAAAATGGAGATTGCACCATTTCTGGCGCTTTCCCATTACTTATGGTACAGGCCTACCTTTGCATTCTAACCGATAGGGACGCTGGACAAATGTCGTGGTTTGTTAATATCAGACGCTTTGAACCTTTATAGCAGATGTTGTGGTCAATGAGTGCATGTATATCTCAACCAGTGTACGATCCACCATTGTGGAGAGAATTGCTTGAAATGGAGACTAGGAGTCGGGTTCATCGTGAAAGACCATTGCTCATACCGATACATAAAGCTGTACGTCTTGAGTAGGGAAAAAAAGAAAACAGGAAGAGAACATTAGCTAAATGGAGGCGAGTGTTGTGGTCCGATGTATCACGATTTCGCCTCTTTTCAAAATCTGCAAAGGGTCGAGTACTCCAACAAAATAATGGAACGTTTAAACTGCAGTGTGTAGACCGCACAGTTCAGAATAGAGGTAGTTCTGTAACATTTAAAGGTGCTTTTTGTACCATTACTTTGGCGCAACTATGTAGTTTCGCTGAGAACATGAACCAGGATGTTTATTTCAACATTCTCAGTGTCAAGTTTGCTCTTTCTTCTTCATCTTCGTGGTTAGTATGCTATGGCCACTTCCGTTTTCCAAAGTGACAACAGCTGTGTTCATAGGGCTGGTTTGATGAACATTCAGGTCCTACACTGAGGTGAGAAAAGTCGTGAGATACCTATTAATATCGTGTCGGACCTTCTTTTTCCCAGCGTAGTGCAGCAACATCGACGTGACATGGCCTCAACAAGTCGCTGGAAGTCCTCTGCAAAAATGCTGAGCCATTCTGGCTCTATAGCCATCCATAACTGCAAAAGTGTTGTCGGCATAGGATGCTGTGCACAAACTAACCTCTCACGTTTATCCCATAAATTTTTCGATGGGATTAATATCGGGTGATGTTCCCTACTATCAGCTCTTTCTAACTAAAATCGTTACCCATCCAACCAGGCCACGGTTTTTCAGTAGTCTAATGTCCTGCCAATATGGTCACGAGCCCAGGAGCGGCGCTGCAGGCGATTTTGTGCTGTCAGCAAAGGCACTAGCGTACGTCATCTGCTCGTATAGCCCATTAACACCAATTTTCACCGCACTGTCCTAACGGATACGTTCGTCGTACGTCCCACATTGAGTCCTGGGGTTATTTCACGCAGTGTTGCTTGTCTGTTAGCACTGACAAATCTACGCAAACGCCACTGCACTCGGTCGTTAAGTGAAGGCTAATGGCTGAAATTTTATATTCACGGCCCACTCTTTACAATGCGGATCTCGGAACATTGAATTCTCTAACAATTTCCGAAATGGAATTTCCCAAGCTTCTAGTGTCAAGTACCACTCCCCGTTCAAAGTACATTAATAATTTTCGTGCGGCAATGATCACATCGGATATTTTTTCACATGTATCACCTGAGTGCAAATAACAGCTCCACCAATGCAGTACTCTTTTATACCTTGTGTATATGATATTACTGCCGTTTGAATACGTGCATATCACTATCGAATAACTTTAGTCATCTCATTGTATATTACTATCCAATGACTTTTGTTACTTAAGTGAAGAATACACATGAAGTGGTCCGCAAAATCTCCCGATTTTAATGCCATAGACGATACCTGGAACTGCGGGAGAAATCTAGTAATCAGCATCCTTGTAATGCAGTAGCTCTACGGGATGTAGTCATCAATGATCAACTGCAACTGGATACTGTAACGATTCATGTTGAATGTTAATTAACTTAAGTTTCTTCTGCCTGGTCTATTGATGAATGATTGGGAAATTTTGATGCTTCACAAAATTTATTCACATTAATAGACATCCGAACTACACACTCGTCATGTAAACAAAACATGGACAGACTTCACTGATCTCTTTGACTTTTAAAAGTAACTTCAAAACTGACTCCTCGCAGCATCGCTGCATCGCTTTATATAGAATTTTAATAATAACTTCCAAAATAAAGCATTATTAATTTTTTACAATTTTGATGTTACAATTAAAATTTACAAAACGTAAAGAAACTCATGTTACAGCCGAATAAGTTATAAAATACAATATTCAATGACAATCTCTTATAGTAATATCTTTAGTTCTCCATAAGAAAATCATTCTCAACTTTAATTGCAATAATGTCTCTCGTATTATTTTAGTTACGTAATTAATTATAGTTTGGATTTGGTTACTAATATTCAGTGGTAGTAGAGAGCTCGTACTTTATCCGATTACGTACATAAAATGCACAAATAATGCCTCAAATTCTGGAAATTGGAAAACTGTGAGATGTAAGCAATTGGAGAGTTAATTAGAAATGTAATTACAAAGACTATTAATTACAGAGGAGGACATAAAAATAAATAACAAATGAAAATACATCACTTGGTAATAACTTTTAAGCTGTTTTTCGAGATATTGAGGTCTTCTGTTACTGGATTTTTAGATTACCATTTTGTTAATTAGAAGAATTGATAGTCAAAATATCCACGGGTGTGCTGCCGGTCTATATTGTCCAACGGGCACAATATTTCGGCGATCATACATGTCGCCATCATCAGGTGAACTGACGGACTGAGCTCCTGTGAACGTGCCGGCACGGAGATCCGTACGCTATGGCTGCTCAGAGGGAACTGGGTTCGGTCGCGGCGGCGGCCGATTTAAATACCCTCCGCCCGCGGCGCGCTCCCTCCGCCGTCCGCGCCCCGCGCCACGGTTGGGCGGTGGAACAGATTGCGACGGCGTTTGAGATGACGTCGGAGTGATGGCTCTGTCCGCCGTGGTCGTCACAACTATACGTTTGCTCGATTTACTCTTGATTAACCCGATCGCTGGTTCCCAAGCCTTGCTAAGATTATAGCCACAGTCACGGTTTATGAGGTCGTCACTGGTGCGAATTTCGATGGCCTCTCTAACAACGCTGTCCCAGTATCTCGACTTCTGTACCAGAATCCTCATGCGGTCATACTCCATGGCGTGATTTTCCGACAAACAATGTTCAGCGACCGCCGACTTGCTCGGATACATCAGTCGAGTGTGCCTCTGGTGTTCACGGCATCGATCCTCGACGGTACGCATCGTCTGACCAATATACGACTTGCCACATTGACACGGAATCTGGTACACGCCGGCCTTCCTCAAACCGAGGTCATCTTTGGCGCTCCCCACCAGTGCACGAGTTTTATTTGGTGGACAAAACACAGTTCCGACCCGATGTTTCTTCAGAATGCGGGCGATTTTCCCCGAGAGTGCGCCTGTGTATGGAATAAATGCAG
Organism: Schistocerca serialis cubense; assembly: GCF_023864345.2. Taxonomy (NCBI): domain Eukaryota; kingdom Metazoa; phylum Arthropoda; class Insecta; order Orthoptera; family Acrididae; genus Schistocerca; species Schistocerca serialis. Next base: position 309,198,150 of record NC_064639.1, read on the forward strand.
TGCCTACCTCCTCCACCGCCGCGACCGAACCCAGTTCCCTCTGAGCAGCCATAGCGTACGGATCTCCGTACCGGCACGTTCATAGGAGCTCAGTCCGTCACTTCACCTGATGATGGCGACATGTTTGATCGCCGAAATATTGTGCCCGTTGGACACTATAGACCGGCAGCACACCCGTGGATATTTTGACTATCAAATACGCCGGGAGAAACTCGAGAATCACAGAAGAATTGATTTTTCTGATTCTGCAGTCTCTAGTTATTTATTTCTAAGGACTTACTACTTCAATTTCTTGACTAGTTACTTAATTTAGAGTATGTACATAATTTTATCAGAGACAACAATCAACCGATAATTATGACAACGCACGTCCTTCCAGAGCAATGAATATGAAGTTTTTTTATCAAATAGGACAGAATGATATATATAAAGACACACATACAAGGCCTTAGGAAGCACTGAATTGTCCGATAACTATCCGGATGCATATAAAACAGGTGGTATTTGACATTTCATATAAATTTTGGAAGGCTGTATCGTTATGATATACCTGATGAAATAAATCAGAAGCACCAGTTTGCTTTTGTTCTACAGTATACTGTAGAAGAAAACAAACTGGGCCTTTTCATTTATTATAGCGCTGTTCTACCACGAACCGACGGAAGATTCTGTTGAATGAAACTTGTAGACTCCCTTCCTCGCTGATGTGAGCTCATTATCAGGGCTCTTAGAGGTGACCCCTATTATGCTCTGTAAGCAAGTGGTTGCTCAGGAAGCACAAGATCTACTTTTACTGGCGGCGTCTGCAGGTTGCGGCGAAGGCAGAGACACGAGGTCACGTGACAGCGTGCGGGCTTCGCTGGCGACGGCGTCCCTGTGTGCAGTGCTGCTGTACACGGCCTACTGCGGGGCCCTCACCGCCTCGCTGACCAGCCACCGGCCGGCGCTTCCCTTCACAGACCTGCAGGGCCTGCTGCGTGACGGCTCCTACAAGCTGCTGCTGCAGGAGTCCTCTGGGGACATGACCATATTCCACGTCAGTAACGCACAAGCATACCTTACTTTAATTTCCTCTTTGTGTTGGTTGTTGTTTGTCTGGGTCTTCAGTCCGAAGGATAGGTTGATGCAGTCACCACCCTTGCCTGTCCTGTGCAGGTCTCTTCATATTCACACAACTACTGCAACCCACATTCATTAGAACTTGCTCACTGTTTTCAAACCTTTGGTGTCACTAGATAATTTTTGCCCCAACATTTACCTCCACAACCAAATTAGCCATTCCTTGGTGCCTCAGACCGGGTCCTAACAGCTCAGCCTTTGTTGTAGTCAAATTGTGCTCCACAATTTAATTCAGTACAAATCCGGAGAATTATACAACAATAGAGGGAAGAATTAAATGACATTTTGAAAGCAAACGACAAAAATGAGGAATCGTGAGTTAAATATTTAACAGATGACTATAAAAGTAAAAAATCACCTGAACATGAAGAGAGTTCGAGATCGGTATACAAGTAAATGATGTTGAAATTGTTTCATATGTAAAGCTTGAAGAAGCTGCAAGTCTCTTTAAAAACAGCAAGTCGGCAGGGAAAGATTGGATCACCAATGAATTACTGAAATACAGGGTGTTACTAAAATGTACGGCCAAACTTTCAGGAAACATTCCTCACACACAAATAAAGAAAATATGTTATGTGGACATGTGTCCGGAAACGCTTACTTTCCATGATAGAGCTCATTTTATTATTTCTCTTCAAATCACATTAATCATGGAATGGAAACACACAGCAACAGAATGTACCAGCGTGACTTCAAACACTTTGTTACAGGAAAGGTTCAAAATGTCCTCCGTTAGCGAGGATACATGCATCCACCCTCCGTCGCATGGAATCCCTGATGCGCTGATGCAGCCCTGGAGAATGGCGTATTGTATCACAGCTGTCCACAATACGAGCACGAAGAGTCTCTAAATTTGGTACCGGGGTTGCGTAGACAAGAGCTTTCAAATGCCCCCATAAATGAAAGCCAAGAGGGTTGAGGTCAGGAGAGCGTGGAGGCCATGGAATTGGTCCGCCTCTACCAATCCATCGATCACCGAATCTGTTGTTGAGAAGCGTACGAACTCTTCGACTGAAATGTGCAGGAGCTCCATCGTGCATGAACCACATGTTGTGTCGTACTTGTAAAGGCACATGTTCTAGCAGCACAGGTAGAGTATCCCGTATCAAATCATGATAACGTGCTCCATTGAGCGTAGGTGGAAGAACATGGGGCCGAATCAAGACATTACCAACAATGCCTGCCCAAACGTTCACAGAAAATCTGTGTTTATGACGTGATTGCACAATTACGTGCGGATTCTCGTCAGCCCACAAATGTTGATTGTGAAAATTTACAATTTGATCACGATGGAGTGAAGCCTCATCCGTAAAGAGAACATTCGCACTGAAATGAGGATTGATACATTGTTGGATGAACCATTCGCAGAACTGTACCCGTGGAGGCCAATCAGCTGCTGATAGTGCCTGCACACGCTCTACATGGTACGGAAACAACTGGTTCTCCCGTAGCACTTTCCAAACAGTGACGTGGTCAACGTTACCTTGTACAGCAGCAATTTCTCTGACGCTGACATTAAGGTTATCGTCAACTGCAGGAAGAATTGCCTCGTCCATTGCAGGTGTCCTCGTCGTTCTAGGTCTTCGCCAGTCGCGAGCCATAGGTTGGAATGTTCCGTGCTCCCTAAGACGCCGATCAGTTGCTTCCAACGTCTTCCTGTCGGGACACCTTCGTTCTGGAAATCTGTCCCGATACAAACGTACCGCGCCACGGCTATTGCCCGTGCTAATCCATACATCAAATGGGCATCTGCCAACTCCGCATTTGTAAACATTGCACTGACTGCAAAACCACGTTCGTGATGAACACTAACCTGTTGATGCTACGTACTGATGTGCTTGATGGTAGTACTGTACAGCAATGAGTCGCATGTCAACACAAGCACCGAAGTCAGCATTACCTTCCTTCAATTGGGTCAACTAAAATGAGCTCTAACATGGAAATTAAGCGTTTCCGGACACATGTCCACATAACATCTTTTCTTTATTTGTGTGTGAGGAATGTTTCCTGAAAGTTTGGCCGTACCTTTTTGCAACACCCTGTATAGTGAATATCCGGTAACTTAGCAATTACCCAAGTTGGTTAACGAAGTTATAATTGGTAATAAAATGCCAAACGAATGGAGAAATAGTATTACAATTCCCATGCACAAAAAGAGAAATAAGAAAAACGTATCCATTTATAGAGGGACAAATCTGCTGAGTTCAGTTCTTAAACTCATAATAAAAATAATGCGAAATAAAATAAAAAGCATTACAGTTCTTGCAGAGGAGCAGTATAGTCTTAGATCCGGTAGCTCATGCGCAGATGCAATATTCACTCTCAGGTTGTGGAGAAGTTCATTAAATACAACAGACCAGCTTATCTTTGTTTTACTGGTTTACAAAAGGCCATCGATAGGATCCAGTTACGGCGTGTTTTAAACCTGCTCTGCAATAGGAGGATTCCTTACAACTTAATAAAAACAATTGAAGACATTTATTCCAACAACTACGTCCGGATGGAAACTGGTTCCAGGATAACTGGCTGCACAGCATGTAGTAGTAGTAGTAGAGAAGGTGACTCTTTGAGCCTACTAATTTTTAATATAGTCATGGACGCGGTGGTTAGAAGGTATTGACTTGCAGTGGTTATAGAATGAGGGACGAAGAAAAGAAAATAATTTATTATGCTAAAGATGCAGTTCTGCTGGAAAACAGTGAAGATTACCTGCAGAAATTTTTATACATATTTGACGTAGCAACCAAAAACCTAAATGTGGTCATATTCACTCAAAAAGCCAAATGTATGATTACATCAGTGGAACCAGTTAGATAGAAACTGGACGTGGATTGGAGAATTATTCATTAGGTAATGACATTTAAATATATTGGTGTTGAACTATTGTTGTTGTTGTTGTGGTCTTCAGTCCAGAGACTGGTTTGATGCAGCTCTCCATCCTACTCTATCCTGTTCAAGCTTCTTCATCTCCCAGCACCTACTGCAACCTACATCCTTCTGAATCTGCTTAGTGTATTCATCTCTTGCTCTCCTACGATTTTTACCCTCCACGCTGCCCTCCAATACTAAATTGGTGATCCCTTGATGCCTCAGAAGATGTCCTACCAACCGATCCCTTCTTCTAGTCAAGTTGTGCCACAAACTTCTCTTCCCCCCAATTCTATTCCACACCCCGTCATTAGTTATGTGATCTACCCATCTAATCTTTAGCATTCTTCTGTAGCACCACATTTCGAAAGCTTCTATTCTCTTCTTGTCCAAACTATTTATCGCTCTGTTTATTGAACTGTACAGCAGTGGAATTCAGGAAAAGGATGTTAGAGAACAAGTAGCAAAAGCAAACGAAGTGGCAGAGTGTTTTGGTGATACTATCTGGAAAAACAAGCGTAAAGGAAAAGATTCAAAGGCAAGAATACACAAAATAATGGTGAAACCAATCATGATGAACACAGCTGGAGCAACGGAAACACCAAAACCAAAAAGACTTCAGGAAACGCCGAAACGTAAATTCTACGGAGGATTACAGGGAAGGCATTGAGAGACAGAGGAGTGAATGCGTTAGAAAAGGACGTAAAGTGGTCTCCATTAATGAGTGAGTACATAAGAGAAATTATGAGCGGTACGAGCATATAAACAGGGTGGGTGAATGGAAGATTGTGAAAACCGCTTAAATAAATCACCAGTTTGTAAAAGAAATGTTGACCGTCCAACGGAAAGGAGGAGCGACAACCGCAGGGCAGACCGAGGAGTATTGAAGCAAATAGGCTTCAGCCCAGGAAGGAGAAGAAGGAAACCTCTTCATTAGTTATTCAATCTATGAATCTGGACTGAACGCATAGCTACAACCTGTAAGAAGGCATCAGTGTTACTTCATTCACTACAGAAATATAAAAATTGTTTCCCACTGGGTTTAAAAAGAGACTTGTAGAATCACTAAAAAAATACCTCCCATATTTGATTATGATGATCCTGTTCGTAAAGGACTTTCGTATGAGAACTGATTCCAGCTGAAACTGACGTAAAATGCTTGTCTGCAATATATTTTTGACGTCTACTGTTTCGATTATATATCTCCTACTTACAGTCACCATGGCTACGTTTAAGTGTAGAGATTGCCATACCCTGAGTTTGCTACACCACCTTCTCAACAACCTCCTCTTACGTATGCTCAACTTTTACACTATTATGGGAACAGTAGTGAATAAATACTTGTTCTCAACAAAGAAAAATCCTCTACACACCCATCTTCTCAAAATCATTTTCTGTACCAGGAAGTCTACTTTGGAATGACCTTGAAAATGTCAGAGAATCAAACTTCAAAAGAAAGTTAATAGACCAGCTAACACAATAGAGATCTGTCCCATATCTTTTCTCCACAGCTTACTCTTGTCAGTCACCACTCCGCCACCGTTTTTCACTCCCCTTATCGCATAGTTCTCTATTGGAAGGCAGTTCCTACTTAGCGGCTATTATCTCCACTATTTTCTATCCTCTTCTCTTCCATCATCCCTTCTGATTCTGATAATACTAAACACGGCTTTAAAGGTGCTAAACTAATCAATATTATTGTTATTCATCATTCCCTTTACTACTGCCAATCCTATTATTATATCTTTAGTTTCTCAGGCGTTATGTCTGGTTAAAAATGGAAAGTGACGCGGACCTTGATCAAGCGTGACTTCCTTTTAGCTGTACGGTATATGTTACATTGCATTTAGGAACTTTCGGGCAACTGAACGTGTATCAATCTTCTGTCTTCTTCTCTGAACTCTTCATCAACTGCGTTTCGTTTCTGTACAAGGCTACACTCTAAATAATCACAGAAAAAATTCAAACACTTTAATTTGTACAATCTTAGTGCCTACAGCTCCGCTCACATGGACTGTATTGTCTGTGCAGACGTTTTCGTTTTCTTTAATCGTTTTTTTCCGTTGTTCACAAATTGCAACACCTAAATTTTTCATGCGAATTAAGGAAAAAGAAACAGTATTTTCCGAATGTACTTCTGACCAAAAAGTGATTCTGGTAACAGGACTCCAAGGTTTTTGTTAATTGTGGTTTTTGTGTTCTTGTGATGGTATTTCCGTAAAAATTTTCATCCTCTAACGAATGTTTGTTTATATCTGACCAAGAAGTGAAATACCAGTTTTCATAGATTTCGCTTTAAAATTATTTTAATACACTAAAATATTTATTACAAATTTAAATTCCCTGTCTAACCCGATAGGGATTGAATTTCCAAAAGCTATGAAACATTTTTTTTGTTTCTAAGAGAGGAGCTAAGCAAATTTTTATAGGTTTAGCTTGGAAAAGTTTCCATAATGAATTAATTTCGTAAAAATTGTCATCCCCTATTTCAGTCCCTTAGGGGCTTGAATTTCTAACATTGAAACATGTAATTTTTTTTTATTTCCAACTGAGAAGTCAAATATCAGTTTTCGTAATTCTAGCTTCAAAACTGTCTTAGTGGCAACATAGTTTCAAAAAACCTTTCTTCCCCTATTTCACCCTCTTAGGATTGGAATTTCAACAATCTCTTTTTAAACAATGTCTAAAGTACAAGATCTGCACCCTCCCTCCCCCACCACAAATGTCAAGTTTCTATCCTTAGCTGTTTAGGCTGGCACTATTCACCCCATTAGAGGTTGAATTTTCAAAACCAGTGGAACACATATTTTTCTATTTCTAACCGAGAAACCAAATATTAATTTTCAAAGATTTAGCTTCAAAAATGCTTTCACAATGAAATATTTTCCTACATTTCACCCCGTATTTCAATCCCTACGATGCGTTGTCCAAGGTGCGACAGTGGCTTGAGGCGGCGACACGAACCTCCGCGGCGAAAGGGGGCTGCCAGCTCGTGCATGCGCAGTTTGAGTTTGGGCCGCGATGCGCGGGAGGTGTCGACGCAATTGCGACACCGCACCAGTGACCAGTGTGGCTGAGGTGTTCTACCTAGTGTTGTCGCATGATGTCTACCCAAGGACAACTGCAATGAGACACTCACAGAAAGTAATATGCTGGGAGTTAGACTCTCTGCATCATTGTCTATGGATTTAAAGCATCATAAGAACACGGGCGCTTTGTTCCAGCTCCCTCACAGTTGGATAATTGTCATTTCGTCGAAAATCCCTTTGCACGTTTCAGACGTTCTCTTCTAAGAATTCGGAAATAAACAGGAGACAGTTCGTAAACAAATGCGGACAGTGCTGCTTCTACAATTCTGGTGATATATTCTCTAGACAACCGGAAGGAAAAGACTAGAGATGGATGAGATTCTCCTGTTTTAAAAACCTGAAATGAAAGCTAGTTACGTTAGTAATATTTTCAAGAACGTATGAAGAAACTTTATGGCCAGTTGTCTTAGAAGTACTAGAAGAGTAGGAGTCTTCGGAAAAGGATCAAACGTCTCAGAAAAAGCAAATAAATCGGTTCTGTATGATCACTAGGTTTTCGTGGGTACAATGCAACACGGGAGAGAACAAAACTTCTTGATTTTTAACTATTCTCCTTTCATCTGCCAGTAGTTTACCTTTCAGAAAAACAAATTTGGGCTGTTAAGCACTTCCAGGAAATTTAAGGAAAGTCTAAATTTCTTTGAATCCACATGTGTTCCTAAAGTAACAGCATTTCAGTCAAAGTTTTAAATGGTATTATTAGCCACCTTAATTACGGGCTTTCTGTTAAATTTCACTGCTGTAGCTCTAACACCTTGGGACATGATATGTTTTACCGTATTCTAAACAGAGCTACGAAATCTGTTTTTTTCTGACTAAAAGGTTAAATTCCGTTTTTCTTATCGAAACGTTTTCTTTCTCGTAAACCGCTACTCCTACGGCTACGAAGTTTCTACTCCTGCCTTATTACAGCACAGAAACCATACAAATACGAACTACTCGTTTTGCAGTCTCTCAAACAAAACGTTTCCCCGATAAATTCGGTGGTAGAATTGATCAGTTTCGTTCCGCGATAACTTCCGATTACCAACAGTTAGATCCATTTTGACTGCAAGTCCATTACAAACGAGATCCGGAGAAAAAAAAAGCGTGGTCAGTATTAGTCTAAGTGTTACCAAGCCGTAGTTATCGCGGAATGAAAGTGACAAATTGTGCCACCGAATTAACAGGGAAAAAGAAGTGTTGTTTGACAGGTAGGCAAATCAGTCGGAATTTTTTCCGCTTTGTATTATTATTTTCGCAGTTCCTATAGTGTAATGGAGCAGTATTGAAAATTCAAAGCAGTATAACTACCAATTTTGGAGAAAGAAAACATTTTCGTCGGAAAAACAGGTATTTTTTAGTTCTGTTAAAAATGGAAAAACGGTAAATCTCCAAAAGTATTAGAGCAAGAGCAGTGAAAGTTTAACTATACATCGTAATTCAGATCTCTATTACATCATGTAGACATTGACTGAAACGTTGTTACTGAGGCGACACACGTGGATTTAACGAGATTCAGATGTGTCTCTAAACTTTTGACAAGCACTGTATTGAAACACTTGACGAAGCAAAACACGAAATGGTTTGTTGACGATCTGTCTCCAATATCTGGCTCTTTCAGTCGGAATATGAGACCGAAAATATTGTTTTAAATATTGTGATTGATTCCAGAGACAATGCAGAAGTTGCATCCATATCACTTAACCTAGGAGAGCCTGAGATAGGAATACAAGTTCAATTAAATATTTCAGATGGACATAAAAGTTACGTGCAGGAGAACGAAGGTCCTGATACCAGTAGCACAAATTTACGTAAGAGGAAGAAGCGTGGAGAACAAGATGTTCTCTAGCTCCGAAAAAAAAGAAAGGCAGAGAAAGCATCCACAGAAATGAAAACAAAATACATAGATGCGCCGACGAAGGAATACAGAAATTTATTTCTACTGAGCATGGTTATGGCTTCGAGAACACCCCACCCCACTATTTCAGTTGAGTCAAAAAAGCATGTGGGATTTAAGAATTAAATGATGGATATCAAACTAAAAATGTGAAGTGTAAGAATATGTCAGAACAGACTGATATTATTTGAGACAGGTAACCTTTGTGGCATCACGTACTTTTTTTTAATATAAAATTAAAAGTTTCTTAAAGCAGCTTGCCATTGTAATGAATAAAACTTAAATTGAGTTCTCTCTCCCTTCGTTTCTATTAACCTGTCGATGGTGAGAGTAAATAAGGACTTTTATTAGAATGATTCAATACTATGCCGTAATTATTACCTGAACAACATGCAGGAGTGCTAGTTCTGCAAGGTTCGCAGTTTGGAAGGTAGGAGACGAGGTACTAGTAGAAGTAAAGTTGTGAGGAGGGGGCGTGACTCGTGTTTGGGTAGCTCAAAGCATATGGGAAGGTCATTAGTAATGTTGCGGAAAAGTGGACCACCTTTCAAACGTTTCCAGTTTTAAATGGTGTCAGGCAAATAAAAATAGATCTTCAGCAGCATATTCCCTCGTATGTTTACGTATGCGGCTATAGAGCTATTGAGATGTATGATGGACAGCCGCGTACTTGCTCCGGCTGTGGACAGACTGGACACGTACGTTCAGAATGTATGCAGAGGAGAGTGACGCAGGTACCGGCTGGGGAAGTAGTCCCTCCCATGACGATGACGACCTTACCAGTGACATATGCTACGGCGACCCGTGGCCACACTGCTACGACATCGAGTTTCGCTTTGGAGAGCAGTGGCGACAGAAAAGACGACGACCAAAACTTGTCAGTGACCACTAGCTCTACTGAAGTAACGACTGTCGTTCCGTCGCCTGAAGCGGCGCCCATCACAGAAGCAGGAAGTCTTTCCAAAAATGACGGAACTATTGAGCAAGATGTACAGAGAGACGAGAACGAGGATGCTGCACAAGATCCCAGCACGGCTTCCGAGACTGAAGAGCGACAGAAATCCGGATCTCTTCCCAAAAAACATAAAAAACGGAGGATAGCTCCACCTGACGCTCCTCAAAAGGTACAATCAGTGCGTGAAAAGGCACAACAAATTGGTCGCAAAATCAGTGGTATGACATCCGTCAATTTTGACGTAGACCCACAGACCCCGCATACAGCGGGAAAAGACGAGTTTCGAAAAGTGAAAACGCAGACGCAACAGGATGGCGAAACGAAACGGTCCACAAGTAAAGAAACAAAGAACAGAAATCCATCTCAACGTGGGCCAGAGATAGAGTTGTCTCAACGCAGTGATACGAAAAATTGGGCAGATGACATTGAAGAATTTCCCGCAGATGAGGAAATGAAGGGAGTGTCACACCTACCAGGAGGAAAGATTCCAGTGCAGAAAGACAAGCAAATGAGGGACGAGACATCGTCTCGGCCATAACATGGAAAACCTTAGGCTTTGTCGACAGTGGGTCATAACGACTTGTATACTTACTTAATTAATCATGAATTCGTTACAAGCTTATAGAATCGGGACTTTGAATCTAAACAAGATCCGTAGCGAATTAAACCTTAAGAACTTGCAAGACATGCTCTACGCCGCTGATATTGCTGTTATTATGTTACAAGAAGTAACAGATATTAGACTGGATGCCATCACAGGTTACAATGCAGTCGTAAATCCAGGGAGCGACAGTGACCTCGGAACTGCGATACTCGCCAAAGAAGGAATTATCATCAAAGATGTCGAGATACTGGTAAACGCCAGAGGTCTAGCTGTCACCATTCACAATACGCGTTTTATAAATATTTATGCACCATCTGGCACCGGGAACAGGAGGCGAAGAGCTGAATTTTATAAAGATGATATAGTTCCCCTTTTCGGTGGCCGCTACGAGCATATCATTTTTGGAGGTGATTATAATTGTGTGCTGTCTCCAAAAGACCAGACGCCGCATTTTAATAACTGTGCAGAACTCGGAGCCGTAATTACAGAACTCCGCTTAATTGACACCTGGGAGCTCAAGAACGGTGCATTGCCGGGTTTCACTCATATTACGAATCATTCCGCTAGTAGCATCGACAGGATCTATGTAACAGTCGACCTGGAAACGCACGTCCTACAGACAGAGTTATGGCCCACTATCTTTTCGGATCACGCTGCATACATATGTACCATGACCCTAAAACGGCAAGAAACGTATAGGGGACGAGGCTTGTGGAAGTTGAACGTGGAACACCTAAAAGACCCTGAATACCATGAAATATTCAATAACGTATGGAACGCGTGCGAGAACAAATTCACTTCATATACCTCGGCACTGGCATGGTGGATGAAATGTGTGAAACCCGCGATAACAAAATCGCTGATGAATTACTCCCGCGAGAAAAGTGTTTGGCAAAAACGGACGATAGAATATTACTTCCAGGTCCTTCGTGACCTATATCAATCTGATGAGTCCGTAATCGCCAACTACGTGGAAATAAAACGGATTCAGGCTAAACTTCTCGGACTGAAGCGGAAACAGCTGGAAGGTCATCAAGTAAGAGCAGGACTTCACGATGCTGTAAAAGGAGAGCAAACATCTATATATCACGTGATTAATGAGAGGAAGGGGCAACGCAGGAAAATAATAACCGAACTAAGATCTTCTGACGGCAGGTTACTGACGCAGCAAAGTGACATCAGGAACGAAATTCACAAGTACTTCGCAGAGTTATTAGGCAAAACGACAATGGATATCCCGGTGGACAATGACATCATGACGGGATTCACACGCGGGCTCGACCCGGAACAAGCAAACAACTTGTTAACTGAAATTACAGAAGAAGAAGTCGCAGACGCTATAACACGAAGCCCGAAAAATAAGTCTCCTGGGCCTGACGGAATCCCGGCCGAGTTCTATCAAATGTTCAGAAGGCAGTTGATTCCCAAATTAGCGTGTATCTGTAACGAATTAATGAATCCCGCCAATGGCGTCCCACGCGACTTCCTAGAAGGAACCATTGTTCTAATCCCGAAACATCCTGCAGGAAAATCTGTAACAAATTTTAGGCCTATCACTCTCCTAAATTCGGACTATGAAATATTTGCCCGCATCATAAGCGAAAGATTAAAATCAGTATTGAACACAGTCACTGGATCATATCAATCGAGCGTAGGAAAAGACAGATCAATTTACCAAACACTGTGCGACTACAGAGATATTATTTCCATTGCCGCAGCCTGTAAAATAAAATGCGCCATCGTATCATTGGACTTTGAGAAAGCATTCGATAGAGTCGATCATGCTTATCTTTTTCACACCATGCGTGCCATGAACTTCCCGCAAGGTTTTATCAACATTATTACAAATCTTCTGCAGAAGTCAACATCGATAGTTATGGTAAACGGTCAGTCCAGTAGGCCCATTGTAATGGAAAGTTCGGTGCGACAAGGGTGTCCGATGTCTATGTCAGTCTTTGCAATAGCAATCGAGCCATTGCTCTTTCGCCTGAGCCACAACCTACAAGGATTCACTACACGCGGCCATAGGATTGTCTGCAGAGCATATGCCGATGACGTTGCATTTATTGTCAAAGACAACGACGAGATAGAGAAAGCACTCGACATAATAAACAAATATGAACAAGTATCTGGTGCGAAAATGAATAGGAATAAGTCTGGCATAACGAATATTGGAAGCGGATTAGGAGTTCCCATTCATGGGCCAATAAAGGAAATTGTCACCATGACATGTCTTGGAGTGGAGTACACAAGGAATATTCGGCAGACTATCGCAGTTAATTACAGAAGAATCCTCAACACCATCCGTGCCTGTATACGTCAGCACAATCTCCGTACTCTTGATGAGATACAAAGAGTGGCTCTCGTCAACATCTATCTGTCCTTTAAATTAAATTAGGTGGCTCAAGCCCTGCCAATGCCGAGGGAAGTGGACAACAGGATTTTGGCTGCTTTTGGCCATTTCGTCAGCCGCGGCCACATCTTCAAAGTCAAGTACCAAACATTGACTCTACCGACTGGGAATGGTGGATTGAATCGCACAGACGTGTACAATAAAGCACAAGCATTGTACGTCTGTAAAACATATAAACTGTGGAAGCGGTCAGTCGACAGTGTCACCGCATTCTTGTTAAATGAAATAGCGCCGGCCAGCCAGGACGCCCCAATAGACGTTCACCACATCCCAAATGAACTTTACCACCTAAAACATTTCTTCGTAGAATACAGCTACATTGGACTGGGAACACCCGAGAAAGATGTCATCAAAGTCAAGAAAATATACCAATACTTAATGAACTTTCAGACCAAGAATATCATAGAACAAAAATACGTCGGTCACTCTTGGCATGATATCTGGAGGAACATACACCACCCGTATTTACCAACAAAAGTGCGCTCATTGTGGTACTACTTTGTGAATAGGAAATTTCCAACGAACTCCAGACTACATTCCATTCACCTGGCTGATTCCCCTTTGTGTACCACTTGCAACCTGATTGATACAGATGAACATCAATTTGTCTGTGGAAATGCGAATAATATATGGTTGTCAATCAGAAAAAAATTTGCAACTATGCAGAGAAAACCGCCGTATTTGATAACGCCAGCGTGCCTTTTACACCCGGAAGAGGAGCTATACCCCACCTGGAAGAAAAATGCCGTCAACTGGTTGAAGGGACACGCGGTATTTTACCTGCTGTCCAGTAAAGAAAGGAGCGAAGGAGATTTTTGGAGATACATTTCCGACCAGCATAACAAGCTACTACGCATGAATAATTATTATGATACATACGCCAACTTCCTCAGAAGAACAGTCATGTGAACTCCATCTTCTATGATGCGATTCAGAACATGAAGAAACGAGAGACAATTTGATCTTTGAAAAACAAAAACGATCAAGTGGCGAACATCACTATCTGGTTTCGACTTGGATTTTTTTTCTAAAATGCCAAGGAACCTTTGTTTTATTACTTTTAAATGTCAGTTGAAAAATATGTACTACTGTGGAATGTTATGACTAATAATAATAATAAAAAAAAAGTTGGTAGAGCATTTGCCCGCGAAAGGCAAAGGTCCCGAGTTCGAGTCTCGGTCCGGCACACAGTTTCAATCTGCCAGGAAGTTTCATAACAGCGCACACTCCGCTTCAGAGTGAAAATCTCATTCTGGAAACATGCAAGAGTGTTAATAAATAGCTTTTCGCCAAACGTTTTACTCTCTTCAGCTTAAAGGAGAAATGTGACAGCAAGTAGCAGCAAGTGGTTCAATTACCATACGAAAACTTTCACTCTTAATAATATGTGAAGAATTACTTAACGTTCTAAGAAGTGTTTAAAGGTTACGAGCTGTTAAATTTTTATAACTATACCAAGGAGAAAAATTATTAGAATAATTGTAACCAAAAATTTGTGTCTTAGAGAAGGAAATTAGCATCACTACGAGTTTTTCAGATGCGCTGATCGCTTTCTCGAACAGGATTCCCTTTTTTCTTCTGTAAGATGCAAAATATGAGCAAGAAACCCTAAAATAAAGTCTGAATTTGGTGCCAACATTTAAACTGTGCCTGTTAATTAAAATGTTAGTCTATTAGTCTTCTTCTGCATTATCAAATTCTTGCAGTAAAACATCCAAGTCAGATGCAATTCGGCCACGCTTATCTCCGTCCCGTTGCCGACTGCCCGCCGACTGCCTGCCGACTGCCGGCTTGAGAAACAGAGACGGCTGTGGACGAAATTCGGTCGCATCGCCACACAATATTCCTGAGTGAGCTGGCAACCCATTTCGCTGCAGGGGGTCTGTTGCAAGACGTTGTTGGGTCCTGGACAACGTATCTTTAGGGTCAGCATTTGAAAAACAGTGAAGTGCGTTTTTTTATTTCATAGATTTGGCGTGAAATGCTTCCAAAGCGAAATATTTTCATAAAATATTTCGCCCCCTTTCCTGTTTCGCAACTTTTCCAAAAACAAAAATTCAGCTGGCTCTGAGCACTATGGGACTTAACAACTATGGTCATCAGTCCCCTAGAACTCAGAACTACTTAAACCTAACTAACCTAAGGACATCACACAACACCCAGTCATCACGAGGCAGAGAAAATCCCTGACGCCGCCGGGAATCGAACCCGGGAACACGGGCGGGGGAAGCGAGAACGCTACCGCACGACCACGAGCTGCGGACTTTCCAAAAACAGTGAAATACTTATTTTTTATTTCTAACAGAGAAGTAAAATTCAAATTTTCATAACTTTAGCTTTAAAAATGTTTTCATAATGACATGCTTCATAAAACATGTCATCCCCTATTTCACCCCCTTGCGAGTTGAATTTGCAAAAACAATGAAACAGGTTTTTTTTTTATTTTAACTGAGACGCCAAATACCAATTTTCTTAGCTTTATACACTCTTAGGCATTTCTGTAACAATGATTTATTTCCAGTAAAATTTCTTCCACTATTACATCCTCACAAGTGTTTCTCAAAACTCTGAAACATGAATTTCCTTATTTCTGACAGAGACATCAAATACCAGTTTTCGTAGGTCCAGCTTCAAATTTGCCTGAACAGTGACATATTTCCAAAAAACTTTAGCCCCCTATTTCACATCCTTAGGTGTGGAATTTCCAAAAACCCCTTCTTAAACGATGCCTTTATTAGAAGATCAACACCGTCTCCAAATTTCAATTTTCTATCTTTATTGATTTGAGGTGTGCGATGATGACTCAGTTAGACAGGACGTGGCCTTCTGTATGTACAGATTGGACGCTAAAAAATTTCCCTTTTTAAAAACGTCATTTTTTTCCTATTCACAGTCTCCGCTTTATGTCCCCTCTCTTGACCATCGTCAGTTGTTTAACTACACAAATAGAAAAACCTCTTCTACTGCTTTTGATCCTTGAGTTTGTAATCTCATTCCTTCAGTCCAACGCCAGTTACCCTTATTTTACTTTTGTTGATATTGATGTTATAATATCTATTTAAGACATATTCTTTTCATTCAAATGATATTACAGGTCCTTTGCTTCTCTGAAAGAATATCAGTGTCATCATTAAATATCCAAGTTTTTAATCCTTCTCCCTGAACTTCAGTCTCCTTTTATAATTTCTCCTTTGTTTCTTGTACTGTTTGTTAAGTGTGCGGATTGAACAACATTGAGGTATGGCTTAAGCCCTGACTCATTCCCATTTCATTTATTGTTCTTTTCAATACTCTTTCACTCTTATAACAGTAATTCAGGAAGTGGTGGAACAACTCCAACACCAACATTGAACAGCGTAAATAAAATGACCTTACTCCATATATTTGTACGTGGCAATACATAAATGAATCAGGTTACAGGACATGGTGTGAACTCAGTGTTAAAGAACCCACTGTGGTGAAAATCTCCATGTATTACAGTCAAGAGTATGGAAACGTAAAATTAAATCAAAGAGTGCAAATTTATGTTCCTGCAAAACTATACTCATCGCCTCCCACCGCTTATGTTTGTACGAGACCAAGTAAATAATTAGATGCAATTTCTTTCTCTGCTCCATAGGTTGACAGAACTGACTCAAAGATAACATGCATTATTTCCATTAACCAACTGCTATTATTATGCATTAGAGGTACTGGTTCGCTGAATAGCGCTATTCGTAGTGATTTCAGAACGTTATATTATGGATGCCTCGTTTTCCGAATGCACCAAGGAAGAAATGAGGGGTGTGATTCGTTGTCCTACTGTGAATGGAAGAAATTTGCGGAGATTTGCACAATGTAGCGACAGTTTGGTGAAAAATGCTTAGCGAACGAATATGTTACGAGCGCATAAACAGCTCTAAGAGAGTATCTATGTACAGTATGCGACGAAGAGCATTCGGAAGGCGCAGCATATTCAAAAACAGACAGGAACGTAGAGCCAGGTGAGCAGATGATTAGTGATGAAATTCGTGCCAAAACATTTTGCGCATGAGCTGAACATTAACAATGGTTCAGCACTTCCAAATGTTCATGAAACTGTAAACCATTGCAAAGTTTGTGTCCGCGGGGTATCACGTCAACTGTCAGACAAATGCAAACAAAAATTCTCGGAAATGTCTAAGTCACCTTTAAGATTCTGTAGCAGAAACTCGGCAGACAGCTGTATTTTGAATTAATTTTATTAAGGCACTACAGGTTTCGTAGTTGTAGTCACAACTTTCTTAGTTATAACCACAATGGCCGTAGGCTGGTAGTCAATGAATAAAAAGTTAGGTGAGGGAAAACTGCGTAACATCTGCATATATGCTCAGGATGGCTGAATTTAGAGAGAAATAATTAGCACAGTGGTGGCTATTTGAAGTTTCCTTCAACAGAACTTATCTGCTTGTGTGAAATATTGTCGTGGATTGGGGAAGAAATTTTGAAAGTCTATGAATTCCAGCTGTGTGTAGTGTAGTTGGGACTTCAGTTAATACATTGAAAAATAGTTTACTGAACAGTGCAGTAGAGGGGAGAAATTGTAAGGCTATAAAGGATAAAAACACCGAGGAAAATGACTGTTGAAGGTGGCCTGCTCATATACACTAAGACGCAGCGCGGCGATGTGCGAGAAATGGAGGTGAGCCGTATACAAAGAAGAATCTCCTCGATTGGGTAACAGCTGTTGGTCTGGAACCCCGGTCGGTCAGCCGCGGCGTGGTCTTCAAGCAATTTTCCCTATTAGATTTGGCCAATTCTGTGATGATCTTCAATTATTCCTCAGAAAACACAGTAGGCATACAGTTGAAACATGATATCAAGCAGAATGCAGACTACGCGATACACAGACAAAAGGCGTACACGACTTCCCTCCCTTAGGTTAACAAACGACTTCGGTGACACGTAGGGTATCTGACAACGAAGGTAATCTAACATAAATGTGACAAATTGTGAAATTAGTGGGCCCATACAATAGACAGATATGGAGAGACAGAGAGACAGATAGAGAGAGATAGTGCGAGGGAGGGAAGGATATAGAGATAGGGACGGAAGCAGTAAACGACATCCAGAGATACCAGAAGATGAAAACCTAGAGCAAAATAGAAGTTAACAGGTTAGGACATAAAACAAGACGAAATATCTGTGACTTAAATACACTGATGGAAAACAAAATCACAACACCAAAAAATACACACATCAAAAAACGTTTTGCATCCCCCTTGTTCTCAGAAATCTTGAAGATAAACAGTGTCTGTGGATATTGTATCACAGACCACTACCTTTGACTGTTCAGAGATGTCACTAAACCTACCCAAAGATGTAAACAACCATGCATGAGCAGCGTCTATTAGACGCAGGAGGTCCGACAGCGGATCAGTTCCAGTCATTCCACCAGGAAGGAGGTATATTTCTCATGTTGTCTGTAGTTCAACCATGCCTAGACGGTCAATACCGCGGTTAGATCGCGTGCGTCCGCATTGTTACTTTGTGCCAGGAAAGGCTCTCAACAAGGGAATTATCCAGGCGTCTCGGAATGAACCAAAGCGATGTTGTTCGGACATGGAGGAGATACAGAGAGACACGAACTGTGGATTACATTTATTTATTTATTTATTGTTCCGTGGGACCAAATTATGGAGAAGTTTCCATGATTATGGAGCGAGTCAATACATGAAATTATAACACGATATTAGAAACAGATAAAATGAAATATAAAAAAACATATTCAGGTGACAAGTCGTAAGTTTAAATGAAGAAAATCAACAATGTAACACTGGAATTTGCTTAATTTTTTAGCTCTTCCAGGAGCTCCTCGACAGAATAGTAGGAGTGAGCCATAAGGAAACTGTTCAGTTTAGACTTAAAAGTGTTTGGGCTACTGCTAAGATTTTTGAGTTCTTGTGGTAGCTTATTGAAAATGGATGAAGCAGAATACTGCACTCCTTTCTGCACAAGAGTCAAGGAAGTGCATTCTACATGCAGATTTGATTTCTGCCTAGTATTAACTGAGTGAAAGCTGCTAACGCTTGGGAATAGGCTAATATTGCTAACAACAAACGACATTAAAGAAAATATATACTATGAGGGCAATGTCAGAATTCCCAGATTTTTGAATAGGGGTCGACAAGAGGTTCTCGAACTTACACCACATATAGCTCGAACAGCCCGTTTTTGAGCCAAAAATACCCTTTTTGAATCAGAAGAATTACCCCAAAAAATAACACCATACGACATAAGCGTATGATAATATGCGAAGTAGACTACTTTTCGTGTTGAAGTGTCACTTATTTCAGATACTGTTCTAATGGTAAATAAAGCAGCATTTAGCTTCTGAACAAGATCCTGGACATGGGCCTTCCACGACAGCTTACTATCTATCCAAACGCCTAGGAACTTGAACTGTTTCGTCTCGCTTATAATATACCCATTCTGTCTGATCAAAATATCGGTTCTTGGTGAATTTTGAGTTAGAAACTGTAAAAACTGAGTCTTACTGTGATTTAGCATCAAATTATTTCCCACAAGCCATGAACTTATTTCATGAACTACATTATTTGTTACTGTTTCATTATTACACACAAGATCCTTCACTATCAATCTGGTGTCATCAGCAAACAGAAATATTTTTGAATCACCTGTAATACAAGAAGGCATATCATTTATATAAATAAGAAACAGCAGTGGCCCCAGCACCGACCCTTGGGGAACGCCCCACTCAACAGGGCCCCATTGGAACTGAACATCACTACCACTCTCAATATTGCGGAGAATTACCCTCTGCTTTCTGTTCTTAAAGTAAGAGGCGAACCAATTGTAAGCTACTCCCCTTACTCCACAATGGTCCAACTTCTGCAGTAATATTTTGTGGTCAACACAGTCAAAAACCTTCGTTAAATCAAAGAAAACACCTAGCGTTCGCAACCTTTTATTTAATCCGCTCAAAACCTCACAGAGAAAAGAGAATATAGCATTTTCAGTTGTTAAACCATTTCTAAAACCAAACTGAACATTTGACAGCAAATTATGTGAATTTAAATGCTCCAGTAACCTTTTATATACAATCTTCTCGATAACTTTAGCAAACAGCGATGGCATAGAAATAGGTCTAAAATTGTCAACATTATCAATGTCTCCCTTTTTATAAAGTGGCTTCACTACCGAGTACTTTAATCGGTCAGGAAACCGACCACTCCTAAAGGAAAAGTTACAGATATGGCTGAGAACTGGGCTAACAACATAGAACAATACATCAGTATTCTGCTAGATACCCCGTCATATCCATTAGAGTTCTTTGTCTTTAGTGATTTAATTATTAACTCAATCTTCCTCTTGTCAGTATCATGGAGGAGCATTTCAGGTAACAGTCTCGGAACACTTTTTTCTAAGAGCGCTATATGATTCCCTGTTGGGACTAGGTTTCTATTTAGTTCACCTGCTATATTCAGAAAGTGATTATTAAATACTGTACATATATGCGACTTATCAGTAACACGGACATTCTCACTACGCACTGATTCCTCGACCTGTATCTGCAGACCAGCAACTTCCTTTACGACTGACCATATGGTTTTAATTTTATCCTGAGACTTAGCTATTCTATCTGCATACCACATACTTTTTGCCTTCCTAATAACATTTTTAAGCACCTTACAATACTGTTTGTAATGGGCTGCTGCATTTAGATTTTGACTGTTTCTAACGTTTTGATATAATTGCCACTTTGTTCTACAAGATATTCTTATCCCTCTAGTCAGCCACCCAGGCTGCCTGTTTGTGCTAGTACCCCGTTTTAAACGTTCTAACGGAAAGCAACTTTCAAAGAGCATGAGAAAAGTCTTGAGAAAAGCATTATATTTATCGTCTACTGTATCAGCGCTATAAACATCTTGCCACTCTTGTTCCTTTATAAGGTTTACAAAGGACTCTACAGCAACTGGATCAGCTTTCCTGAAGAGCTGATGACTATATTTAACACGTGTTGCAGCACAAAAATCTTTTAAAGTTAAAATTTGTGCATCATGATCTGAAAGGCTATTCACCTTTTTGCTAACAGAATGCCCTTCTAGTAATGAGGAATGAACAAAAATGTTGTCTATGGTTGTTCTACTGTTCCCTTGCACTCTCGTTGGAAAGAACACGGTTTGCATAAGATTATATGAATTAAAGAGGGCTACCAGCATCCTCTTCCTTGCACAGTCACTTATACAATTAATATTGAAGTCACCACGTATAACTAACTTTTTGTATTTCCTATAAACTGACCCAAGAACCTCCTCTAGCTTTAGCAAAAATGTTGTGAAATCGGAGTCTGTGGATCTATAAATAACAACAGTTAGAAGTTTAGCACCGTTAAATTTAACCACACCTGCACAACATTCAAACACCTTTTCAATGCAGTACTTTGAAACAGCAATTGACTCAAATGGGATGCCGTTTTTCACATACATAGCTACTCCCCCACACCGCAAAGAGCTCCTCGAAAAGCTGCCAGCCAACCTGTATCCTGGTAAAGGAAGCCTCTGAATTATCTCCTTATTTAAGAAGTGTTCAGATATAGCAATAATTTCAGAGTCAACATCTATAAGCAGTTCACTAACTTTATCTCTAATACCTTGTATATTTTGATGAAATATACTAATGCCCTCATTACTCGGATACCTAAGCTTTGTCAAAAGTGATTCCCTTGTTAGAGAGACTTCCCTTAAGCAGGAATACCTATCAGCTGACTTAAATCTAAAAAAGGTGCAGCTCAACCCGCCCAAAGGCTACTACTGCAGTGGATGACCGCTACCTACGTATTATGGCTCGCCATAATGTTGAATAATGCTTTTCGTGCAGGCACAGGACGCCGTGTTACGACTCAAACTGTGCACAATAGGCTGCATGATGTGCAACTTCACTCCTGACGTCAATGGCGAGGTCCATCTTTGCAACCAAGACACCATGCAGCGCGGGACAGATGTGCCCAAGAACATGCCGAATGGACCGCTCAGGATTGACATCACATTCCCTTCACCGATGAGTGTCGCATATGCCTTCAGCCAGACAATCGTCGGAGACTTGATTGGAGGCAACCCGGTCATGCTGAACGCCTTAGACACACTGTTCAGCAAGTGCAGCAAGATGGAGGCTCCCTGCTTGTTTTGGGGTGGCATTATGTGTGGCCGACGTACGACGCTGGTGGTCATGGAAGGCCCCGTAACGATACGTGAATGCCATCCTCCGACCGATAGTACAATCGTATCGGCAGCATATTGCCGAGGTATTCATCTTCATGGACGACAATTCGCGCGACTTCCTTCAGGATAATGATATCGCTCGACTAGAGTGGCCAGCATGTTCTCCAGACATGAACACTATCGAACATGCCTGGGATATACTGGTGGGTCACGTCGTCTATAGACAGCCCTTTTCAAACACTTTGAGGGATATACGTCGAATCGCCGTTCAGGAGTGGGACAATCTGGACCAACAGTGCCTTGTTGCACTAGTGGATAATATGCCACGACGAATACAGGCATGCATCAATGCCAGAGCACATGCTGCTGGATATTAGAGGTACCGGTGTGTACAGAAATCTGGACCACCACCTCTGTAGGTCTCGCTGTATGGTGGTACAACATGGAATGCGTGGTTTTCATGAGCAATAAGAAGGGCGGAAATGATGTTTCTCTTGATGACTGTTCCAGTTTTCTCTACAGGTTCCGGAACTCTCGGATCGGAGGTGATGCAAAACGTTTTTGGCGTGTTTAGTTATTGCAGAGTAATAAAATTTGGGGAATACATAAGTCTACGTAACATGTTTGAGTGAGTAATATTACAGGATAACAATTTAATGTAAACGTGATATAATCAGTTGCAAGTGTGAAATGCTGTGACATTAATAACCGATATAATCGCCAGAATGTTTTATGCAAGCATGCAAACGTGCATGCGTTGTGGTGTATAGGTGCAGGACGTCAGTTCGTGGATGGAGTCCCGTGCCTATTGAACTTGGTCGGTCAATACAGGGGCGGCGAACGCTGGTTGTGGAAGACGCTGAGTTGTCGTCCGATGATGTGCCATTTGTGCTTGATTGGAGCCAGACCTGGTGGTCCAGCAGACCCAGGCAAAGTATTGACACTTTCTAGAGAATATTGGGGTACAACAGCGGTGTATAGGTGAGCGTTATCTTGCTGTAAAATACCCTCTCTAATGCTGTTCATGAATGGCACCACAACAGCTCGGATCAGCAGATTGACATACGGATGTGCAGTCAGGGTGCATGGGATAACTACAAGAGTGCTCCTGCAGTCATACGAAATCGTACCACAGGCCATAACATCAGGTGTAGGTCCAGTGTGTCTAGCACGTGGAAGGGTTGATTGCAGGCTCTCAGCTAGTCTCGTCCTAACCAACAGACGGACGTCACTGGCACCGAGGCAGAACTAGTTTTCATCAGAAAACACAACAGTCCTCCCGCTAGCCCTCATGAGCTCTTGCGTGATACCAGTGAGGTCACAAATCGCGGTGGTTTGGCATCACGATACTGTGCGTCTGGCTCGGACTGTTCTTGAAGTAACCTATTGGTAACAGTTCGTTGTGTCACTGTGGTGCCAACTGCTGCAGAGGCAGAAGATGAGCCAGAGCCGTACGCCTAACACGATGGTCTGACCTCTCGGTACTTCCACGTCGTCATCCGGAACCCCATCTACTCACGACCGTACACTCTTAAGCACCGCTGCCAGCAGTATCACAGAAGGAACATCCATCTTCTCGTAGTCATATTAGACGACCTCGTTTAAACTCAGTGAGATACTGACAGTGACTTCCATGTTCTCTTAAAGGCATTCTCGACTAACATTAACTCACCCCGTCCAATCTCAAAGGTAACTAAAGCTGACGACCTTTACAGCGTGTATTTAAAGTAAACCTGACTTGCGGCCTCGTAGTGGCGGTACTGCCACCAGTCTTATGTGACTGGGGCGAAATCTGAGTAGACATCATCTATCAGACGTAGAAACAAGTCCACCAAGTTTTGTTAGTGTACATACCTTGCTTATGTTGACCTGTTTGTTTCTCTCATTGCAGTCACATACAGTCATGCTCATAAAGTAGGATAATTTCAGAATGTGGTGCCACACAACGTGGCACTACACAAAACTGGCGCTAATGGCATAGGCACATAGGGAACACACAAGACACAGATCTGTAAGTCCACGGTATTGGTGATACGTTGAGAAAACCGTCCCGAAACGCATGTGCTACAAAAGGCAACTGTTTCCTGCGCATGTAGCCCGACATCAAGATGGGATATGATCACCATGCACATGTACACAGGCCGCACAACGGGTTGGAATATTCTGAATCAGGTGGTCGAGCAGCTGCTGGGGTATAGCTTCCCATTCTTGCACCAGTGCCTGTCGGAGCTCCTGAAGTGTCCTAGGGGTTTGAAGAAGTGCAGCGATACGTCGTCCGAGAGCATCCCAGACGTGCTCGATGGGGTTTAGATCTGGAGTACAGGCAGGCCACTCCATTCGCCTAATATCTTCTGTTTCAAGGTACTCCTCCACGATGGCAGCTCGGTGGGGCCGTGCGTTATCATCTATCAGGAGGAAGGTGGGACCCACTGCACCCTTGAAAAGGCGGACATACTGGTGAAAAATGACGTCCCGATACACCTGACTTGTTACAGTTCCTCTGTCAAAGACATTCAGGGGTGTACCTGCACCAATCATAATCCCACCCCACACCATCAAACCACGACCTCCACACAGGTCCCTTTCAAGGACATTAAGGGGTTGGTATCTGGATCATGGTTCACGCCAGATGAAAACCCGGCGAGAATCACTGTTCCGACTATACCTGGACTCGTCCGTGAACGTAACCTGGGACCACTGTTCCAATGACCGTGTACTGTGTTCTTGACACAAGGCTTTACAGCCTCTCCTGTGACCAGGGTTCAGTAGAATGCACCTTGCAGGTCTCCATGTGAATAAACTATGTCTGTTCAGTCGTCTGTAGACTGTGTGTCTGGATACAACTGTTCCAGTGGCAGCGGGAAGGTCCCGAGCAAGGCTACCTGCAGTATACCGTGGCCGTCTACGGGCACTGATAGTGAGACATCGGTCCTCTTATGGTGTTGTACACTGTGGACGTCCAGTACTGTAGCTCCTGGACACGTTTGCTGTCTGCTTGAATCGTTGACATAATCTTGAGGTCACATTTTGTGGCACACGGAGGGCCCGCGCTACGACCTGCTGTGTTTGACCAGCCTCCAGTCGCCCTAGTATTCTCCCCCTCATAACGTCATCAATATGTGTTCTTTGAGCCATTTTCAACACACAGTCACCATTAGCACGTCTGAAAACGTCTGCACACTTACTCACTGCATCGTACTCTGACATGCACCAACTCACCTCTGCGAATGTGGGCTGCTGCCAGCGCCACTGTCCGACGACCGCAGGTCAAATGCACCGCATGGTCATATCCCGAAGTGATTTAAAGCCTCAAACCGCCCACCAGAGCGTTTTTCACCATGTATCAGCATTATCTTTAATTTATGAGCATGAGTGTACAAACATGAATAAGCACCTTACCTAGGAACGAGTATCTTTGCTAATGTAACCTTTGAAAAACTCTCATTGATATGGTTTTTAAAGTACAGATCAGTAGTGGCTTAGATGTCTTCTGAAACTATGAGTTAAATTTATGCTGATATTTCTGTCGTTAACATCTCTAATTTGTTGTAATACAGAATTCCAGTGATCCAGTTCTCACCGCTGTTTACGAGAGGCACGTTGTAAAAGAAAATATCCCAAAACGTCACATAGAAACGTTTGAGAGGTTATGCAGCGCCCAAAAAGAAGCTGCAATATTAAACGACATCGTGTATAGAAAGTACAAGAATCTCGTTAAATGTGACCTCATAAGTGTACAGGAATATATCAACACTCACTTGGGTCCTGCCACAAGGAAAAGAAGCCCTTATCGTGAACTGATTAATTACCAGTAAGTATTTTTCAGGTATGTCTTAACATATGTGCTATTTTCGCTGTAGCAAAAATTCTAGTACATACTGGTTTTGTCGTCCCTACACTCTTTAAATTCCGTACGAGTGCACGGTATTTATACAAAAGAGAAGGAGGTGACTCCATCCTCATTAAAGCGCTATATCATCAAATGACAGTCTCTGTGGAATTTGGAAGGCATGGAGAAAAACTGATCGCACGGTAAAACATTGCAGATTTTAAAGTTTGGTTCCTTTAGTTGTCAGACGAGTGTTGACTTTGGAAGACAAGTGCTGTGGTTCGAACACCGATCCAGTACACTGTTTAGTCACAACTAATCAAATTATATCTGTCATGTAGAGAAAAACAATGTCAGCTCAGTAACAAATTGAACTTATTGCGAAGAGATTCGTTTAATTTTTAATTTTAATATGTGGGGATCTAAGTGGAGGAATTGGTGAATAAGTTGTATCGATACTGATAGTAGGCACTTTTTGAGAGTAAGAAGTTAATGATAATGGACGAGAGAAAAGGCAGTCTGCAACACGTAATAAATTAAAAATATGCTTCTCATTCTTCAGGAAAAAGGATATACACAGGTGGTCGGTTCCAGGCTTAAAATCCATAACTTTATTTTTATTTTTTTTTATTTTATTTTATTTATTTATTTTTTTTTTTTTTTTTTTTGTAGACTCACAAATGAGGAATGATGTACAGGAATTAAAGCTTTTCGGGGCAAAGCACATCTTTTCAGATCATTTGCTGCTAATAGAAACTATAACATTAACAGGCAGATGGAAGAAAATCTATAAAAAGGAACCCAATTATGCAGAGGAAGTATTCAATGTACACTGACCAGCCACGACATTATGACCTGCGACCGACTATCAGTATAAACACGTCCAGGCGACAGCAGCGTCACATGTCGAGGAATGACTACTACTCAGACACACGCACGGTGCATGTAATATTAGAGAGCGTGCTAACGGTGTGTAGAATGGGGAAGGCGCGCGCGGTCTATCTGAGTGTGACCGAGGGTAGAGTGTGATGACCCGGAGGCTCGGCACCCGCTTTTCGGAAACTGCACGAGTTGTCGGGTGTCTGATGAGTACTGTGGTGAGTGTCTTCAACACGTGGCAAAACCATGGTGAAACCACGTCCAGGCATCATGGGGTTGGCCGGCCAGCCCTCATTACAAATGTCGGACGTCTAATGCTGGGCAGGCTGGTAAATCAGGACAGTCTGCGAACTGTGGCGAAATTAATATCAGACTTTAATGCTGGACGGAGTACAAGTGTGTCTGTACACACAGCGCACCGAACACTCCAAACGATGGGCCTCCGCAGCCGACGACTCATGCATGTGTCACTGTTAACACCACGGTATCGGCAACTACGACTGAAGTGGGCAAGTGACGATCGCCACTGGACTTTGGGGCAGTGGTAGTGGGTTGCATGTCTGATGAATCCCTATACCTTCTTCATCGTGCCGATGGGAGGGCGGGAATCCGTCGTCTTCCAAGGGAAGAGCTCTTTGACAGCTGTACTGCAGAATGGAGACACGCTGGTGGCGGCTCCATTCTGCCCTGGCAAATATTCGCGTGGGCATACATGGATCCAGGTGAGCTCGTGCAAGGCACCACGACGGCCAAGGAGTATCGTATACTGATTGCTAACCACGTGCACCCTTCCATGACAGTCATGTTTCCCGAAAGCAGTGGCATTTTTCAACAGAATGCCATGTCAAAAGGATAGGAACGTGATGGAGTGATTCGATAAACAAAGAGGCGAGTTCTAGTTGATGAGATGGCCCCCTAACTAGGTAGATGTGATTCAGTCTGGAACCGCGTTACCGCTGCGGTCGCAGGTTCGAATCCTGCCTCGGGCATGGATGTGTGTGATGTCCTTAGGTTAGTTAGGTTTAAGTAGTTCTAAGTTCTATGGGACTGATGACCACAGATGTTAAGTCCCATAGTGCTCAGAGCCACTTGAACCAACCATAGGTAGATGTGAACGCGATTGAACATAACTGGGACGTGAGTAAACCTGGCGACAGTGCTCATCGACCCCCTCCCCTACCCGAAATTTACGGTAATTACGTGACTTGTGTGTACAGATACCGTGACATCTCCCTACGAAGGTCCCATTGCTTCCTTGCCACGACACGCCGCCGCTGTTGTCTGTGCGAAAGGTGGACATACCGGCTATTAGGTAGGGGGGTCATAATGCTGTAGCTGATCAATGTATAATTATTGCAGGAGGAAAGTATCAGAAAACTTTACCGACATAGATCACATCAGTGTCTATTAAGCACTCTGACAGCTGACGATATAGATACTGAGTGGAATAACATTAAACGCTGTATTCAAAAAGCAACATCTAAAATAGTCAGAAGAAAGAAAAAAAGAAAAAGAAAGGATTAAGAGGCTTGAGGATACGGAACTTAAGAGATAGAGGAAGCTGTGAATCAAGAACAAAAAGGATAAGAATTCTACTACGAGACAGAGCACAAGAAACAGAGCAGCAGTATAAAGATGAGTGAAGACATGCTAAAAAAGAAATAAGAAACGCACGCCATGAATCTTTGGCTTAAACTGATAACAAACATACATGAGAAGCAGAATGTTGGCTGTAAAATATTGAGGAACCTAAATCAGTCGACAAGAGTCAGGGCTAGAATTAATGTTATCGGTAAAGAACAATGGATGAAACTTTATGAAAAACTATGGTGTAATGACACTGCTGCAACAAGTAGGGAATACGTGATCACCAGTATATTAAGAAATTTGACTCAGTGGCGTTAGGTGATCTCCAAAAGGTTTTAAAAAGCGCAAAATAATGTGTGACTCATATGTAATAAATATCGAATATATTGAATATGGAGGACCACTGAATTAGGCTTTCACATTTATTTTACATTTATTCAGTCAGTGCTTGCGTATTTATAAAGCCCATGGTGTTCGCAAGACCGCAGAGGTAATTTCTATTTTTAAATAAGGATTAAGAAATATACGTAGCAATGATAGATGTATAAGTCTTTTTTTAATGCAGTTAGTAAAATTCATTCGAAACAAATTAAATAGTCGCCTAAGAGCAAAAGCTTATGATTGCCTGGGAGAAGAATAAAGTGGCTCTTGGAAGAGGCCATCCGATAATGTTTTCAGCATTAAAATAATTTTAGAAAACGACGGAAAGTCAATCTAGTAACAGTTGTTGCTTTTATTGACTTTCAGCTTTTGACAGGCGCGTTACACCTTGAATATTATTGGGAGAAGAGGATTTCCGATTCAGACCACCACAAAGATGTATGAAGACTCCAAAATAATCAGGAACAGAAGCAGCTCAAAGAGAGAAGAGATAATAACAAATCAAGGAGTTTAGTAAGGATGTAGCTTGTCACCAGCACTCTTTATCATCTACAGGGTGATCCTTATTAATGTTTAAAAACCTCGGAAGTGACGTGGATGATTTTGAGATAAGCAATGCAATGTAATACACTCGGGATCGCAAATATCGGGAAATATTCCAAAAATAGATGACAAGTGTTGAACATGGAACGTTAGCAGTTGACGTACCTAGCTGTACGTGCTGTTTGAGCTATCTGTCTGTCGCACGTGATCTTCTCAACGCAAGTCGAGTACCGACGTTGGTGTGGCTCCCACCCTACGTGCGTGACTTTAGCCCCTGTGGCTCTGGGTTCGAGTCTTGCTTCAGGCAGACATTGTATTAGACAGTTAAGTTTTTACACTGAGGTAAGATCTATTATTTTATTTACGGTCTTGTTGTCTCTGCTGGTTTATTGCAATGCACAATACAGCAAAAACTTAGCGTATTGCATCACAAGTAAATGAGTAAAAGCTCCAGAACTGCATCGTTACCAGTAAATGACCTGCGTTTTCTTTACTAAGTAATGTCTGTAAACAGAGAGAGAAGGAGCAAAAGGAAACAAAATAAAAAAAAGTTTTTGCCTGGCTACAGAGGGGACGACAATTGTGGTGTCACCGCCAGACACCACACTTGCTAGGTGGTAGCCTTTAAATCGGCCGCGGTCCGTTAGTATACGTCGGACCCGCGTGTCGCCACTATCAGTGATTGCAGACCAAGCGCCGCCACACGGCAGGTCTAGAGACACTTCCTAGCACTCGCCCCAGTTGTACAACCGACTTTGCTAGCGATGGTTCACTGACAAAATACGCTCTCATTTGCCGAGACGATAGTTAGCATAACCTTCAGCTACGTCATTTGCTACGACCTAGCAAGGCGCCATTATCAGTTGCTATTGATCTTGTGATTCATGTACCGTCAGACCGACGTTCACCAATAATGGATTAAAGTTAAGTATTCCATCAGCTACGTCCGTTTTTTCTAAAGTCTAATTTCCTTGTCCTGTTCCAGACCTCACGCCAGCCTGCGTGAGCTAAAACGCGTGCCTTTCGGCTTCCTGTATTATTAAGGTGTTGGCTCTCCTGCCAACCCACAAGAACAATTTCTAGGTTTACAACAGGCTATATTTACAAAGGTATTCGAAATTTTCACAATTTGCGCGAATCCAAGTAATGCATCGGTCACTCATCCCTTCATGCACTCGCTCAAGAATGTCGTTTGTGTTTTATATTTCCGCAGCAGCAAAGGCTATGCAGGCTATGAGGCCCATCTGGGACTCTGCTGGGATGCTGTAAACTAGCTGCTTCATCCCATCACAAAGAAAAAAAAATCTAGTGGGGTTAAATTCGGGAGTCTTGCTGGCCAGCATACTAGGCTACGTCGCCCAAGCTACCAACCTGGATACACATGATTA
Organism: Schistocerca serialis cubense; assembly: GCF_023864345.2. Classification (NCBI taxonomy): domain Eukaryota; kingdom Metazoa; phylum Arthropoda; class Insecta; order Orthoptera; family Acrididae; genus Schistocerca; species Schistocerca serialis. The sequence continues at coordinate 309,228,884 of NC_064639.1, forward strand.
ACGTAATTTGTTATTGCGAGGGCATAGTTCGGCGGAGCTCCGTCCTGCTGTGGCCTCATGTTTGCTCTTACTTCCAGAGGAACGTCTGCAAGTAGCTCTGGCAGAACATCCCTGGAAAAGACAGTAATTATGGTCATTTAAACCATCAGCTAAAATGTACTGTTTCATTATTTGGTTAAATAAAATTCCCGCCCATACATTAACCTTCAATATGTCTCGACGGCTATGCTCGTACATTTGATGTGGGTTGGCATCAGACCAATAAACCTTACTTTTGGTGTCGAAGATTCCTTCTTTATTAAAAGTCGCTTTGACAGCAAGCATAACTACGGGAGAAAATTAGGGCCCACTTGCTGTTCCATGTTGCAAAATTCACAAAATTCTGTACGAGATACAGAATCCCTTCCGTCAAACATACACTTTGGCCTTCTGGTGTGCTTTGAGCCCTTCTCCTTTCCACTATTGCCATAATGTTGACTGCGAAATACGCAACTGGCCCATGACTTTTCGTGTGTTCGTTTCAGGATACTGCTGCGCTAGCGCCAAAGCAGCTTCCTCCATTTGTTCTCTTACACTTGCGCCAAGTCAAACATTACTGACACTTTTAGGCCCTGTAAAGTTGAAATTAATGAGAAACATCCATACACAATGGGGAACATCTTGAAATGCAGTATCAGTGGCAAAGTTGTAGTGGCATTTATGTTTAAACACTCGAAGCAAAAACAATGCTTTAAGCTACTGTATGTATTTACCAAATACACATTTTAAGCACTCACATAAAATCCCATAAAATAAATAATAACGAAGTAGAAACTTTTTCATACGACAGATTTTGTCTGATATTTAAACTTTATTTCAGAACACACCCTGTCTGATCGTGTGTTACCTTCCTTCTATACATTTTTTGACTTCAATCTTTACTTATTCGCATTATCCCCGTTCACGCACTCGACGAGCCACAGTAGCAAATGGTATGTAAGAAAATAAAACACGGTGTGGGAAAGTTTGTGCGTAAGTATGTCTTGCTGAAGACACATTGCAGTTAACTGCACCATAACACAGATGCATGTCTGTAAGCCTGGTAAATGTAAACCGATCCAGTGTAGTCTTCTCTTACCACTACTACAACCACTACCCTATCACATCGGATAGTGCAAGAACGAAAGCAGATAACCTCATGCTGTGTAGCACTGCCTCCTACCAGCAACCGACAAGCCCAGCCGCTACACGTGCGTCGAGGTTCGTCATCTGGTGCCACGTTGTGTCCTACAAAAATTACTTGTCTCAGCATCGCCTACTTGAGTTCTGGTGTTTTTAAATGTTAATAAGAACCACCCTATGTATTGAAGATCTCGTAAGAAAATGGAAGAGTGAAGTAAATGAAGGTATACAACGGAAAAGAAGGTATCTTCCGAACGCTAAGCTGTATGCAGAAGATGTAGCCTCAATATAAAACACAGGAGCAAAGTTACAACATTCGGTGTAGAGGTTATGTGAATTAGGTAGACGAAGTTAAAATCTGTAAATATGTACCTCTAAAGTTATGACTCACTATGGAAAACAATGAATCAGATCAAAAATTGTCATTAAAGAAAAAGCACTGGAACAAGTTTCAACTTTTAGATATTTAGGGTGCAATATCAAATTGAATTACAATAATGATATACAAAATAAAACCAATAAATTTCCTGAGATATGAGAAATTATAAACAAAACCTTAAAGCACAAGACGAGGTAACGCACAGTATTAAAATTTGCAAAACATTAGTTGTATCTGTCTTCCTCTATGGCAATTAATCTTGGACTGAATAGAAGAAAAACGAAAGCGGTATACAGTCAGCTGAAATGAGATTTTTAAGATCCATCACAGGTTGCTGAAGGTGACTTAACGACTATAGTCTTCTTTCCTATATTCAAATATCGTATGCTCTTCAGGTAAGTTTCTTCGGAAATAATTTCCTGCCTATGAAAGAGCATTACCTTGCTACCACTTTGTCTGAAGTAGTGTCTAAAAGCGTAATCGCAAAACCAAATAACAATAAAATTTGCACTTTGGACAATATACTTAAGTACCATGTACTCTTTAGCTGATACAGACTGCGTGTTTCCAGAACTGAAATTTAATTTGGCTAACGAAGTCCTTCTGAAGCGTCAAGTAGGATAACCACTGGGTCATCGTATATAATAACAATTCAGTGTTCATCATGATTTCAGTTTCCCACTAAACCTAGTGGCTACTACGTCCACAACTCGAACAGGAACTGTGACTAAATTCACTTTCAGGAAACACTCCGAAAATTTAGTGCTTCTTTGCTATATATGATCACCACTTCCAGAAGTAACGAATTTTGAAACTTAAATCTGTTTAATCAACTTGGAACAGTTATTCAAATTAATTTTCCATAAGGTTTAAACTTAGTTTTAAGTATCAGAAAAATTCATTTATTGACTTCCTCTCAGTACTTTAAGACTTTTATAATTGTCATTGTTCAAAGATTTCATTGGCGTTTGCTGCATCCGGGCATTGAAATGTATCAATGGGAACAGGTGAAAATTTGTGCCGGCCCGGGACTCGAACCCGGATTTCCCACTCAATTTAAGTAGTCATATAAGCCACCTTTTTTTTTTGTTGCTGATCTAATTTTGTTCTTTAATATTCACTGCATTTGTCCGGGACGGACGTCCCATGAAACCTGTTCAAGTTCATTGTTGATCTGTTCACTCAGTTTTTTCATTACAGAGGTCAGCTAACCCTCTGATCGTACACGCTGAGCTATCGTGTATGCTTCATCTCGACCATCTGAGAATTCTTCCCTCCTAACCCGAACTCTCATCTTTTTACACAATACTGACGTAGCATAACTTATGCCCACATGCGGCTAACATTAATGAAAACTTCGAACAATTACTCATATGGCCACAACATCAAACAAGGTATCTGCTTTTTCGGACGTGTCCGAAAGAACAGACACCGCAATATGTATAGCTCAAATGATGTATCTAAGCGACCCATCAGAAATACATGATATTTTGACACTTTAAGAAAACAGCAGCTCCCGTGGCTGCTTTTACTGTCATAATAGTTACAGTTGAAGGTAAGATTTAAATGAAATTAAGTGGATTTTGAAATCAAACAATAACACCCTGTAAGTATAAATGAGAATATATTGAACAAAACTCACTTGATCACAGAACAAATTGAAATAAACATGGCTCTCGTTTATGTTCATAACAGTTAAGAAGATCATAGCTTGCCTTGTTAATTGCATTGTAGTTGACGCTGTAGAGCCAAAAAACGATTCTGCAGATTTCTTCATGTCTCTGGTTAAAACGATATGACCATGGCGTCGCCAGGGCTGCGTATATTCAACGCACTTGAAGCTTAGTTGTGCAACCGCCGCAATCCCATAATTCAGCCTGGAAATTCTTGCAACCATGGCCAATAATTACCAGAGAGGTCTTTATAATACGGAAGTACTAACAAACGTCTTCCTCAAACATTTTGTGCAGGTGTTAATACCAAGTATAAGCTTTTGCGGAGCGCACCAAGAAAACTGTCTCCGCTATCTGGCTACTTCTGCTCTGCACAGTCTGCCAGCAGTAAACGTTTTTCCATGTACACGGTGTTCCCAAAACTGAATGCAGTAAGGCGTTACTCCTACCGCAACACTGTCCGCCGGGTCTGCCTACATCACATGTTCTCTTATACAAAAGGCATTCCCCAAACGGCATTGACAAGGAAAAAAATTTGGGTCCGCCTAATAGCTTCTGTTTACCTTATGCGTATTTTCTGCATTTGGTAATAATAAGTAATATTAAGGAAAGGACAATTTAAGCTTGTGCATAAATGATTTGTTTTGTCTTCTGACATCTACAACACTATTTTAATTGTGTATTTATCATTGTAATTATAACCACATGAAAATTTACGAAATAAGCACGTCAGATCTCAACAACATATTCTGTGCATCGACAGTAACTCTGTTCCAACATAAGGGATCTTATAAGAAATGACAATATACAGAATAGTTAGGAATATTTAATAAAACGGCCAAGTGGGGAGATGTAGGGAGAAATGTAGAAAAAACATTAAACATGTGAAAGAAGGCAGAATTCCAGTTGTAGTAAACAAGTACAGGTCGTGAGGGAAAAGGTGTCAGAAGAAAGAGAAAAAGGTAGTCTTAAAATGTGAAGTCAGAATAGGCATATATTTCCTAAATCTTGAAGAGAAGAAGAAAAGGAAGAAGAAGAAATTTCTTCATCCTTGGGGACCGCTTCGCTCTGCTTATTTGTACTGAATAAATGAATGGCCACCCCAATTGAGAAAAGATTATTTAGTTTGCTTCAGAACTTACATTGTATCAGACTAGTGGGATATACAGGACCCACTGCTCGGCTGTAAGGGTATTTACATTGGAGAATTCACCTTCACTGCTCACCTTATAAAAGATGCCTACACGATGGACTGTATCGAAAACAACGTAGTAAATCTTCATACCGTAAAGAAGGGATACTTTATAGGCGTGCGTAATATATGAAGAAACAGTAATTTAGGCCCGCCTAAAAAAGTGCAGGGAAAAGACAATAAGCAGCGCACACTAAGATGGTACAGCATCGTGGATGTGCGCCCCCCTCTCCTCCCCCTTACTGAAAGCTTCCTTTAAAGACACACTGCAATTTCGTAGCAGCTTTCGGTTGTTAGTGTAATGTAAACATTATCATGGCTGTTTGAGGTGGAGGGAAACAGGGCATTTGGAACTATGACTGCATACGATACCGGCAGAGATCAGTCCTGATCTATCAAGTTTATGATACTGGCAGTCTCAGTAGACAGTTGTGCTGAAGCCATTACCGAATGCTGTATCTATTTCGGTTTGCTTTGTGTTGTAGGTTGTTAGCTGTTTACTTTCATTTTTTTGGAAAGAGCGAAGAGACTGGTAGTGGTCCAGTCGGGGATCGAGTGCGACCCTCATAATACCAGAAGGGATCGACGGTCCCTGTGACCATTACGTCAATTCGGCTTTCGCAGGGGCACAAAACGCGGCTATTGACTGCCAGTCCTACGTGAAGAAGCCGGGGCTTATTGCCTGCACCGCTCCTCTCCCCTCGGACGCACTTCCGTTCATTTACGTTTGCTACCGCTGTCAGGTTGAAGTGTGCACACTATAAATATGTTCTTATCTTTTAAGCAGTCCACGTTGCCTCCACAACACTCATGACCTCTGCATTTCCCTGTGTTTCAACTTCTGTCATATCACCCGCACCCAACACACACACACACACACACACACACACACACACAAACACACACACACACACACACACACACACGTGCGCGCGAACACATAGAGACACACATGAACACACACACATACACACACACACACACACACACACACACACACACACACACACACACATGAACACACACATGCACACGCGCGCAAGCACACACACACACATACACACACACGCACATGCACACACACACACACACACACACACACACACACACAGGAACACAAACACACACACACACACACACACACACACACACATACACACACATACACACACACACACACACAACACACTCGCAGGAGCACAAAACGCGGCTGTAGACTGCCAGTCCTGCGTGATGGAGGCAGGGTTTGTTCCCTGCTCTGCTCCTCTCCCCTCGGACTCACTTCCGTTCATTCACGTTTGCGACCGCTGTCAGGTTGAAATTGCACACTATAAATATGTTCTTATCTTTTAAGCAGTCCACGTTGCCTCGACGACATGCGTAACCTCTGCATTTCCCTGTGTTTCAACTTCTGTCACCGCCCCCCCTTCCTCTCCCTCATCCCCAACACACACACGCACACACGCTCACGCACACGCTAGATGACATAACCCTTGGCCTCGACGCACCGTCCACTGCAACTACTTCAGAAATTCAATAAATGTGAAGGAATTTAATTGATAAAGCATGTCCTAATGAATAACTGTATTACAACAATGCAAATTCCTAAACTGTGGAGGAAAGCCCGGGTTATTGCGTTACTAAAACCAGGGAAAGACCCAGCTGAAGCTAAAAATTTCCGGCCTGTCTCACTGCTTTGTCATTTATTTAAAGTGCTGGAGCGAATGATCCTCAAACGCATAGCTGATTATGTGGACAAAGTCCTCATTAACGAACAAGCTGGATTCCGACCAGGAAAATCATGCTGTGGCCAAATCCTGAATATCACACAGTACATCGAAGACGGCTATCAGAGAGGTGAAGTAACTGGGGTCGCATTCCTGGATCTCAGTGCTGCATATGACACAGTTAACCATAAGTTGCTTACCCAGAAAGTGTATAATGTCACTAAGGACTACACCCTTTCTATGTTCGTGCAATGTATGCTACAGAACAGACGCTACTATGTAACCTTACAATCTAAAAACAGCCGATGGAGGTCACAGAAAAATGGACTTGCACACGGCAGTGTTTTGGCTCCAATATTATTTAACATCTATACCAATGATCTTCCCATCAGCCACCAGACACGAATGTTCATATATGCTGATGATGCAGCAGTGGCCACACAGGATAAAACCTTTGAACAAGTGGAGGAGAATCCCACAGGAGCCTTAACAGAACTTGCTACCTATTACGACGGCAATAATCTCAAACCAAACCCCAGTAAATCACAAGTATCCGCCTTCCATCTTAGGAGCAAACAAGCCAAACGGAAACTCCGAGTCATGTGGCAAGGGGAAGAGCTGAAACATACAAACAGCCCAAAATACCTGGGAGTAACATTGGACAGAGCACTTACTTTTAAGCAGCACTGTCACAACACTAAAAAAAAGGTCTGTGCCAGGAACAACATACTGCGGAAGCTAACAGGTTCATCGTGGGGAGCTCAACCACATGTTTTGCGCACCACAGGTCTGGTGCTGAGTATCTCAGCTGCGGAATATGCGGCGCCAGTTTGGAGGAACTCTGCCCACGCTAAGCAAGTTGACGTCGCCGTAAACGAAACTGTACGTATTGCCACAGGATGCCTCAAACCAACTCCCACAGACATCATTTACCCCATCATAGGCATAGCACCACCCACTATCCGCAGACAAGTAGCCGCCGAGATCGAAAGATCAAAACAAAAGAATGATCCTCGACATCCGATGTATATGCTCCGAAAACAACGTGTCCGGCTGAAATCCCGCAGGAGTTTCATGGAAACTACTGAAGAGCTCGCCACCAAGCCCGTCGCAAGGCGGCTATCTCTCTGGGAAGAAATGGTGCCACACTCCACAATGGAACTACTTGAGGAGGGATCTGCAGGATTTCAACTACCTTTTACAACTTGGAGGTCATTAAACCGGCTGCGCACTGGAGTAACTGGGTGCAAATCAAACCTATTTAAATGGGGTTACAGTGATAGCGATAGGTGTGAATGCGGAGCAATACAGGACTTGGACCACCTACTGATCTGCCCAGACATGTCTATGACATGCACTAAAGATGATATTTTGAAAGTCAATGACAAAGCAATCTACGTTGCTAATTACTGGGAAGGGAAGATATAATTGGTGCATCCGGACACGGAAGAAGAAGAATAAAGCATGTCGAAATGTAACATTGGACTGCGTTATTTATGAGATCAACGTTCTTTACACTGATTCTAAATATTCCCTGTACTCTGATTTCAGAGGTGTAACTCATTTCATTTTGTCAGATCACGTTTTATTGCTATTTCACATTTTAAAATATGACATTTAAGAAACTCTTTATAGAATACATATGCTGATTATGGTTTGAATACAATATATATGCTGATTATGTTTTGCAAACAGTCTTGGATTTGAATGATGTCTAAATTATGTCTGTAAGATCATACATTAAATCATTTTATGGAGGAAAGGCTCTTTTCAAGAACTTTTGAATGTGTTTTACATCTGGAATGTCTTTCTTTGGGCACCAACAGTAGTCTACTAGCTTTTTCACACCCAATAATAGATTTTAATGTTAAAGCATGCCAATACTTTTGATACATCAAAATGCAAATATTTTATGGTAGCAATTTCTTCTGTGGTATTATCTCTTCAAAATCTAGACGACTTTAACTTTCTTCTACATTTGACTTTCCTTCACCTAAGGACAATATAAACTATATTTGACTGTTTCCCTATTTCTTTTCGTATTTTATACATGTGTGAATTTAATCATGTCGAAACTCCTACATTCCTGCTATGTAAAGTATTTAAATATTCATTATATTATGCAAGTACATTGTCAGTTTCAAATTCCACTAGCAAACGACTTTAACATATAAGCCAAAACTTGTCTTCGGGTAATATAATGAACTTCTTCGTGACTAGAGCACTCATTCATTAAATCTTTCAATTTTGACGGTATATATACAGAGTGCTTCAAAATTCCCGTTGCAGACTTCTAGAACTTGTAGAGGGGACTGAATAGACAATATTCTGCGATGGAACCCATGTCCGGAAACGTACCACTTCCGTGTTATAGCCATTTGAAAACATGTTTCCTAGGTAGCTATGCAGCAGGGTAGCCATGGTGGCGGTGCTTACATGGGATCGGCTGACATCATTTGACATCTGTGCTATGTCTTTGACTTGGTTCGGGCCCTACTCAGGTGTCTGTGAGTGTACGAGCAATTTGGTTGAGTACAGCGACATGATCATTCTGAATGGCGAAGCTCACGGTAATGGAGAAGCTGGTCGTCGCCTTTATCGAGACCCTTCTCCACAACGTCCGACTCCATGGCATGTCCTTTTTGCTACAATCACTCATCGGCTTGGAGTAAACGGTTGTTGTGCTCCAAGGAGATGATGCACACCCGAAGTGGAAGAGGCCGCTCTGCATCACGCTAAAGGGAACCCACCAATAAGTACATGAGCAATTGCGCGTGTAACGGATATTGCTCCCAGCACCCGCTGGTAGGTTATAGATTACTTGTAAAAGTTGCCGCGTTACCAACACGTTTTCAAATGATTTTGAAACACGGAAACGGTTCGTTTCCGGATATGGGTGCCATTTCAAAATATCATCTACTGAGACCCCTTTACAAGTCCTAGAAGTCTAAGAGAAATTTTGGAGTTTCCTGTATATGTTGATCGCACATGGCAAGTCAACGCAATTGCAAGACAAGAAATCGAACTCCAGTACCTACTGCTTTCTGTCAGACCAATACGAACTGAGTCATTGTAATGGATTTAAGACACATATCCATAGTTATAACTCGTGTCTGGTTCCTCTGCATTTCAAAGTGCAGTGAAATACATATGTCAAGGTTAGGGGCATAATTTGGTGTACATAATAGGTCTGAGTTGCACTTCTGTACTCTAACATGTTTTATGTGGCTCCCAATTTCAGCTGAGTATCTGAAAAACTGAATGTAGCGACAATATCAGTGATGACTGAGACTTTATTCTAAACATTTCAGTATTATAATTGTCATTCTTGTTTTTTACTTTAACTGCTACTTTGTTAGTTTCATAGTATATACAGTAATGATGTTTCAGGAACGTAGTCTAAAATAAAACTGAGGTCCAGTGGTAAACTACTGGTGTCGTGCCAGGTAGGACCAGAAGTTGAAATACTCGTCGAACTAATGATGTTTTGGTTTCTGGTCGTTTATCAAAATCTCTTGGGGCATATTTTTTGGTGATGTCGTACACTACATAGTTTATTTACTTCCTGATTCCGTACTTGTTGTCCGTTTAGACAAATATGTTATTGACGCTACGATTAACCGTTCTTTTCGACTTTCGGTACGCACTGTACTCGATAGCATTATGTAGGCTATCGGATCAAAGGTATAACGACACGTTTTAGTGGACAGTAATATTATGTGTGTTCACTCTTCTACTTTACGACCGCTTGAATTTAACTGGAGTCTGTTTCAATGTGTCTGAGAGTTTATGGATGAAAGATATCCAATTCGATCTCAAGAGGTGAAACCAGAGAAGGTTGTGATGCTGGACGCTGTCGTCTGCAGTGAAGTCGACGGGGTAACTCACATCAAAGGGGTTCCATTGCGTTTACGTCGGGACAGAGAGATTGTTGTCCACAACCCAACGTCTAACTCTTTCTGCTTTATGATAGGGTGCATTATCTTGCTGATACAGTCGTCGTCTCTGAGCTGTTCCTCTACCGTACACAGTGCACAATGCTCCAAAATATATTCCTATACTCCCGACCACACACATAATCCAACACCACTTCTTCTGTACGTAATTCTTTACATTACTCATAACAGCAGGTAATACACTACTGGCCATTAAAATTGCTACACCACGAAGATGACGTGTTACAGATGCGAAATTTAACCGACAGGAAGAACATGATGTGATATGCAAATGATCAGCTTTCCAGAGCATTCACACAAGGTTGGCGCCGGTGGCGACAACTACGATGTCCTGACATGAGGAAAGTTTCCATCGCATTTCTCATACACAAGCTGCAGGTGACCGGCGTTGCCTGGTGAAACGTTGTTGTGATGCCTCGTGTAAGGAGGAGAAATGCGTACCATCACGTTTACGACTTCGATAAAGGTCGGATTGTAGCCTATCGCGATTGCGGTTTATCGTATCGCGACATTGCTGCTCGCATTGGTCGAGATTCAATGACTGTTAGCAGAATATCGAATCGGTGGGTTCAGGAGGGTAATACAGAACGCCGTGCTGGATCCCAACGGCTTCGTATCACTAACAGTCGAGATGTCAGGCATCTTACCCGCATGGCGGTAACGGATCGTGCAGCCACGTCTCGTTCCCTGAGTCAACAGATGGGGACGTTTTCAGGACAACAGCCGTCTGCACGAACAGTTAGACGACGTTTGCAGCAGCATGTACTATCAGCTCGGAGTCCATGGCTGCGGTTACCCTTGACGCTGCATCACAGACAGGAGCGCCTGCGATGGTGTAGTCAACGACAAACGAATGGCAAAACGTCATGTTTTCGGATGAATCCAAGTTCTGTTTACAGCATCATGATGGTCACTTCCGTGTTTGGCGACATCGCGGTGAACGCACATGGAAGGCGTGTATTCGTCATCGCCATACTGGTGCATCACCTGGCGTGATGGTATGGGTTGCCATTGGTTACACGTCTCTGTCACCTCTTGTTCGCATTGACGGCACTTTGAACAGTGGACGTTACATTTCAGATGTGTTACGACCCGTGGCTCTACCCTTCATTCGATCCCTGAGGAAGCCTACATTTCAGCAGGATAATGCAAGACCGCGCGTTGCAGGTCCTGTACGGGCCGTTCTGGATACAGAAAATGTTCGACTGCTGCCCTGGCCAGCACATTCTCCAGATCTCTCACCAATTGAAAACGTCTGGTCAATGGTGGCCCGGCAACTGGCACATCACAATACACCAGTCACTACTCTTGATGAACTGTGGTATCGTGTTGACGCTGCATGGGCAGCTGTACCTGTACACGCCATCCAAGCTCTCTTTGACTCAATGCCCAGTCGTATCAAGGCCGTTATTACGGCCAGAGGTGGTTGTTCTGGGTACTGATTTCTGAGGATCTTTGCACCCAAACTGAGTGAAAATGTAATCACATGTCAGTTCTAGTTGTCCAATAAATACCTGTTTATCATCTGAATTTCTTCTTGGTGCAGCAATTTTAATGGCCAGTAGTGTACTTTCCATTCATTGGCCTAACGCAAAACCTTCCACCAGATTGCCACAGTGTATAGTGTGATTAACGACTGAATCACTCGTTTCTAATGACTCTCTGTCTAGTGGTGTAGCTCTTTACACAATCTCTGGCTTCGCTTACCGTTGACTACAGAAATGTGAGGATTATGAAAAGCTACTCGTCGATTGTGCCCCATTGTTTTTAAGTATCTATGTACATTGTTCAGCTGTACTGCTGGTAACTCTTTAGCGTTCAAAAGTGATTTCTCCTGCTGGTTTCATTCAATGCTTTACAGTTATCTGCCTCAGTGCTCGACGGTCCCGTCTGTCAGGACATCAGGCCCGTCTGGTCTTGGTTTGTCTGTTGTTGCTTCTTTGCCTTTCCACATATCAGTCACATCACCAACAGTCGACATCACCAATAATCGACATCACCAACAGTCGACTTGAGCAACTTTAGAAGAGTTGAAATGTCCCCGATGAATTTCTTATGCAAGTGACATCCAGTGACTGGTCCACGTTCAAAGTCCACTGAGTCCCTTGACGAACCTGTTCCGTTATTTCTACTTCTAACAACACAATACAACATGCCTCCATATATACTGGCGGATCCGACTCCCGTAATGTCTAGTGGTCAGTTCCTCATTAAATGGTTCAAATGGCTCTGAGCACTATGGGACTTAACTCTGTGGTTATCAGTCCCCTAGAACTTAGAACTACTTAAACCTAACTAAACTAAGGACATCACACACATCCATGTCCGAGTCAGGATTCGAACCTGCGACCGTAGCGGTCACGCGGTTCCAAACTGTAGCGCCTAGAACCCCTCGACCACTCCGGCCGGCTAATTCCTCATTACATAGAGCTATCCGGATACTTCTGATCACATAGAGTATGTGCTGCTGGACCTATCAGCATCTGGGCTTTATTCAGGTGGCGTTCTAGTGTAAGAAAAGTGTTGTACGATGCCCAATACTATATTGTCACTTGAGTACCGTCTGTACCGTCTGTTACTCTATTCACAGCTAATTTAGTGAAGAAACAAAATAGCTCTAATAGGCAAACAGGTCATTTCTTCAATGTATTAGATATGTTATTACAACAAAAACTCTTTTCTTTCAATGATGCCCAGCCCAAATCCTGTATCATTTCAGTGACACTCTCTCCAATATTTTATCATAATACGAAACTTGGTGCCCTTCTTTGAACTTTTTCGGTCTGCTCCGTCAGCCATATCTGGTAAGGAACCCACACCACGCAACAGCATTCTAAAAGAGGACGGACAAGAGTAGTGCAGGCAGTCTCCTTAGTAGATATGTTACATTTTCCAAGTGTCCTGCCAATAAAACGCAGTCTTGGGTTAGCCTTCCCCAAAACGTTTTCTATGTGTTCCTCCAATTTAAGTTATGCGTCAGTTATGCAACCGAAGTTTAACGGACTCCTTTTAGCACTCATGAGGATGACCTCACACTTTTCGTTATTTAGGGTCAACTGCCAATTTTCGCACCATTCAGATATCTTTTCTAAATTTTTTTGCAATTTGTTTTGATCTTCTGATGACTTTATTACCCTCTGAATGACAGCCTCAACTGCAAACAATCTAAGACGGCTGCTCAGATAGTCTCCCAAATCGTTTATATAGATAAGGAACAGGAAAGGGCCTATAACACTACCTTGGGGAACGCCAGAAATGACTTCTGTTTTACTCGATGATTTTTCGTCAATTACTACGAACTGTGACTCTCTGGCAGGAAGTTACAAATCCAGCCACATAACTCACACGATATTCCATAAGCACGCAATTTCACTATAAGCCGCTTGTGTGGCACAGTGTCAAAAGCCTTCTGGAAATCCAGAAATACCGAATAGGTCTCAAATCCATTGTCAATAGCACTCAACACTTCATGCGAATAAGGAGCTAGTTGTGTTTCACAAGAACGATGTTTTCTGAACCCATGTTGGCTGTGCGTCAATAGACCGTTTTCTTCGAAGTATTTCATAATATTCGAACACAATATATGTTCCATAATCCTGCTACACATCGACCTTAAGGTTATGGGCCTGTAGTTAAGTGGATACTCCTACATTTATCGAATATTGGAGTGACCTGAGCAACTTCACAGTCTTTGGGTACGGATCTTTCGTCGAGTAAACGGTTGTATATGATTGTCAAGTATGGCGATAATGTATCAGCATACTCTGAAAGGAACCTAATTGGTATACAGTCTGGACCAGAAGACTTGCTTTTATTAAGTGATTTAAGTTGCTTCACTATTCCGAGGATATTTACGTCTACGTTACTCATGGTGGCAGCTGTTTTTGATTAGAATTGTGGAATATTTACTTCGTCTTTTTTTATAGCAGGGCCCCTTTGGTGGTCATTGGCGGCATTCTTACAACACAGCGGTGCACGGTATTCTTCATCCTGTTTTGTGACCCTTCATGGAAATCCATCCTCGGCTTACATTTCAGCAAGCTAAAGCCCGTCTGCACACGATATGAGTTTCTATTGCTTGTTTTCGTGCTTCTGAAACCATACTTTGGCCAGCAGGGTCGCTGGATACCTCTCCAATCGGGAAGGTTGGAGAATTATGGACAGTGTCCTACAACCAGCTAAGGATTTCGGCTATTTAACAGGCCAGTCGGACGGAAACTGGTGCAGTATCCCTCAGGAGAACATGCAGCGTCTCCGTCAATCTCAGGCGGAGTAACTTCTTGTGTAAGGGACAAAGGTGGAGGGACATGTTATTGACTTGCTCAATTTGTGAAGTTCTTTCTCTTCAATAGAACATGCAATTTTCCTGAAACTGTGGCAATAAAACCACAAAATATCATGCTAAATGTTATTAGAAAAATCTTTACAAATCCAGCTAGTGAACTGACATCACGTCTATGTTCATTGAGTTGAGGAAAATTTAGTATGGAATGTACTCGTATGCTCGCAGTAAGTGCGCAAAAGTAAGGGAAAGTAAAGCACTGAAAAAGGGAGGAAGCGACTAAATTATTAAAATATTAATACAGAAAAAATTAACTTCTTATCTGTATGGTACTATAGAAGACAAACATACGATGTGTTATTTAGTTATCGCCCAAAATTTTTATAGAAACCAATCATTTAAGTCAAATATCAAAGAACTTGTAGAACATCATTTTTAATAGAAAAAAAGGAAGGGGAGAGAAAGTGAAGTGACGGAAAATGATGAAAGGAAAGGCGGGAGGGGGGGGGGGGGATTGGGGACGAATTTAGCTAGCTATAGTGTAACCGTCATCATAAATTCGCAGGAAAAAATTTGTAGAACATATATCAAAATTGTTATAAAATACAGCAGAAATGTATCCACAAACATTAGGAGTCACCTAATGTGCGGTCTATAGAGAACACTAAAATATAATCTCATAAAAAAGGAAGGTAAAAGTCTAAGCTAAATAATAATAATAATAATAATAATAATAATATTAATGAACTAGCGTTTCGGTACAGGATACAATAACAAAAGCACCTTCGTTTGGTGCAAGAAAGAGTTTCAGAGAAATGCAACAGCTGGAGCTGCCTGTACTCCGAGTTTGCCTGAAAACAGAAGCAGCTCTGGGAGCTGCCTCGTTCCTCCCCGAAACAATAGCAGGAAGGAGGCTGTGTTACGTATTGTTCAGCAGACCGGTGTAAACATCGCGCGTTTCATGTGACTGAAGTGGACCAGAGATTTATTTTCCACTTTGTTGAAACGTTGAAGAACTTTTTTGTGAAGAACACTTACTTATCATATCGAACAAGAAAAGAAGAAAATATTTAATCACTAAGTACAAAATATTCCTCTATGAGCAGCCATACATCGGTAAAGGAACCATTCAATGCAGTGCGACTGTAGGGATGACTGTCTTCGATAATGCGCAAATTTGCAAACAAGGACCTTTCAGTCTCATAACAATGGACCACCTTCATCAAACTTATGATTGTCTCCTCCCGCTTAAAGGCCAAATGCTTAAAGATGTCAAAGAGCTGGCCAGAAAGTATGTTGGGCAAAACGCGAAATGTGGTTTCACGACCCGTTGAAGTCAGATGCTTCAAACGATCCTGAGGTGACTGAAGGGGAGCTAGAAGACTGAAGAAGAACTGTAGAATTAATGTATTATGCCAATAATGTTGTACTTTGTTTATTAATAAATGTTTTTTAATCTGAAATATGGTTAATTATGAAGAAAATGGTCCTACAAAGAGTTTTACATTCACTTTGGAGCAAAACGGAGGCAGCTCCAAAATTCAAAACTCTGTTGCACGTACCTGAGTGCATGCATTTGTGTGTATTCTCGTCAGTAGTATTAGATTCCGCAAGGCTGACAACTTTTTCGCTTTGGTGAAAACTGAATTTTTAAAACTTTTTTTTTTAATTTGCCACAACCTGGAAAAAATGGAGCTGCCTCCTTCTTGCACGAAACCCTTCAATTGTGTTACCATATTGAAATGAAGTTTATGTAAATGCATTGAATATAAAGTAAAAAGTATTTAATATTTGTAACACTAAAATTTCAAACTTCGGAAAACAAACGAAGAAAAGTCATTTCTCTTTAGTTGTGTTGCAGCTACATTCCTGTCTGATGTTCAGTGTTTAATATAACCCAAGTCTTTGTTTTAAATTGTTTTTGCTACACAGTTTGTCACTTTAATGCCTTATGTCGGGTCAGCCTGCTGCGGATGCGGAGTGGAGGGGTGGCGCAGCGCCTCTTCAGGAAGTACTGGCCCTCGCCTGACGGTCAGCAGCCTCGCGAGTCCTTAAAGCCGGTGGGCGTCAAGAGCGTAGTTCCCGCCGTGCTCGTCCTGGCGACGGCGGCGCTGCTGTCGCTGTGCCTGTTACTGTTGGAGAGGGAGTTCTGCAGGATGTCGATTCTGGAGGACGCCACTACAAGCACCGACCATTAGGGAGCTTAGAATGCACAGCACAGCAAAGATGTCACCCCCCACACTCTGTTTTACACAATCGATCACTGTAAATTTTCGAATCACCGTTTCAAATAGTCAGTTAACTAAAATCAGTTCAATGATCTGATGATTATTTTGGAAACACTCATAACCAGCAGTGAAATATACCTTTTTCTGCAGGAGTTATTGTTGATTTGTTTGTATTCTTGGGAGTTTCTTTATTTACATGAGAGGGACATACAAATGAACTGAATATTCAAACACATGTGACTAACAATTTATGCTGTGTCTCAGTACAACTGCATATGACTAAAATTGATTATTTACGCAGAAATGAAAATTTTTTTTTCAACAAGAGTCTTATCACTAATGCTTAGTAAAAATGCACAAATGATAAAATCATGACTCACAACAGAATTAATTTGGTAGTTCTTAAACAACTATGCACACTGGATAAGAATTCTACAATAAAGACAGTCTGTACTGTTTGTCCTAGTATCTTGTACCTAGTAACATCTGAGACATACAACAGCCAGTGGAATTACAGGATAATTTTCCACCTAATGCTGGTTAGTGTCCTTCACAACGAAGGAAAAGGCTGAAAGAAAAGTGATGCACTGCTCCATGTTATAGGAATTAATCGTCCAGTAGACTACCTTGGTCCTAACCACACGGTTTCTAAGATTCTGCCTGTCTTAACCTGGAAACTCTGTTTCAGATTCTCGGGCAAAAATATGTCTTGAGTTCGAAACAGAAAGCCCATTTTAAGAAAAAGAATCCACGCTGCAAACATAGGAAGCATGTGATGATGTATTGATTGAAATACAGATTAACAAGTTCAAGGAATGGGAAAATACGAATGCATTTCCACACTCTAAACTTCTACGCGAATCATATATAGGTAAATGCACACTTGTTCATAACACTTGGTATACAGTGCACGTCAGGGCAAAATCATTTGGGAATGATGCTTGTCATGCTTGATATAAAACCCATGAAGTCTACTTTCGTTTAAGGAAAATTTTCAGATATAGAATGAATAATAGAAGGAATAATGCCCTGTCGTAGTCTGTGCACATGTGCAACACCAAGGTTTCACTTTCCCAAAGGCGATCAGACAAAAGCATATCGATATCAACTCAAACCATCCAAAATTCCTACAGATTATGAGAGAGCGTCTCTCTTTCGTAAGAAGAGCTCAGATTAAGGCTTCATTAACCATAAAATGGTAAGACAAAGTGCATGGATACCTTCAGTGTGGGGATAGGGTGAACATTCGGTATGTGAACAAATATTCTCGTAACTTGTAATATTTTACTCAAGACTATTTGACCGGGGCTTATACCCATATCTACTCTGGTAATTTCTATGCACGTCTGAACATCTTACTGTTTCCTGGAATTCTTGGTAGAGTGATTTTAATTATGAGTGATAGCCAGGTTTTAACTATATTTACTGATTCTCTTTGAAATGTGAAACGTAACTTTAGCTTTCACTTCAAACCTATGGAGAGAGTGATAACCCTTTGCTTTATCATTACCATAACTTACGTATGTTGTTCCAATAAAGCTTTAATCATTGTTCTGAAATCCTTCTTTTATATTGCAAATCGTTCTTTGCAATGGGGTCCAATACAACCTGCATTTAGTAAGGAAGGGGAGTGGTGAGCTGGTTATATTGATCTCGAAACATGGTTCATTACAGTTTTCTACATTTATTGGTATAAAACACAGGCTTCACAATAAGGTTACACACTGATCAGCCAGAAGATTATGACTAGCTATTTAATATTTGGTACCTCCACCTTGTAAGACATCGTGGTCTTCTGAGCTTCATTGCTTACATATCCCGTCCTCACAATCATATTCCACACATCAAGACGCTTCATTCGAACCCAAACTTCATAAGATAAAGTCAATGTTGTATTAATTCATGTACACGATATGCAAATAACAAATAAATCGCAAGTGCACACCGAAGTTGAAATACTCGAGGCTGGCGCACACACACACATTCAAGACACGACAGTCACAAAAGCTTTTAGTTCGGGAGAGGTAAACCACATGCCAGGAGGCCAGTCCCTTCAGAGGACAAGTCAACCTATCTGCATTGGCCGGTGACCGCCCGTAGAGCAGACAGCGTTTGCCGAGTGAAAGGGAGATTGACCCTGTGTTCGACTTAAAAGCAAATTCCGCTACATTGTGTGGGAGCGCCCAGCCAACGCGTTCTTTACAAACATATCATGCAGGTTCAGAGGTTTTCACAGGGAGACAGCAAACGCCAAACGCTGATGCTACAGATTTCCGGACTGGTCGCCTTAAACGAAACGTGATTCTGTCGTTTTAGAAGAGCAATGCTGATTGGCAGACGATATCCCTGACACCTTGAGCTGAAGGAGTAATGGAAGAGACTGATAGATATACCCCTTCACGTCTGGTGTGGAGAGGGGCCGTTCCGTTGTCGCTCTTGGAGCGAGAACACGTAACGAGAGCATGTGTGCTTGTACGTGTACTCACAGAGCGAGGAACAAGTCTCTCCTCAGTACTTCACTGGGAGGAACCTCTGTCAAGAGCGAATCGGAGTGCGACTCTATATTGAGTCCTTGCGATTAAACTTTGTTCACTGTGTTGGCCGCCACACTTATTGTGTGAAGTGAATGGACAGAGTTATAGTTAAATGCCTGTGAGCGAATTTTTGAGTGGCATCACAGTGGACTGGTTATCTGACCGGTGTACCACGCCAATAGTTAGACTAGGGGCGAATAGGAGTCCTTGACTTCATCAAGGTGTAGGGAGAGTTTGATTGGCGAAGGTCAATCCAGATAGAACGAGAGTTATCTTATTTGTCAGCAGTGAGCAGCGAAGACAGCAGTCCTCGCAGCTTACGGTCTTGTGCACTACAGCTCTTGCGAGCCACGTATTTGCTCCACAACAGTACACTTCACTGCATTTGACATGCGACAGCCTTGACCATACCTAGCAACATTTTAAAAGATAATTGTTCAAGTTGAGTAGGTGTGGCTCTCAGCCATTCTGACAAGTCAATAACAATCTTAACTTTGTATAGAAATTTCATTAGCGAATCCTATCCTTAAGAGGTAACTTCACATTCCAAAAAGAACCCGGAAATAACTTGTTCAGTTCATAACTAAAAGTGCCATTGTGATTTCTCACAATTTTTGGCAAAAAAAATAACAATTTTCGTTAGTTTCATGTTTTTCTTACACTAACTAGCACTGCTCCAGTACCCAAGTACCTCACTAGTTACGTAAGAAATTTTGTGAATTTTTCTGTTATTTCCTTACAGCGGACGACTTCAGAAGATAGTTATTGCTGAAAGTTTTTCAGGCATTTCTCTTTAGAACGTTAGGAGCGTCTGCCTGACTTCTGTAGTAGTGTGGGGGTGGAAATTGCATATTGCAGGAGCCACAGGGTAAAGGGTACATCTCAAATTTATCCGTTGCGCAGAATGACAGAATAGCAACCACATATCACACCGCAGAACCTTTGACAAGCATAACGAAGGCGACACGTCGTGGCATGGGAACAATGATTCCTTGGTAGGCTGCTGGAGGCAGTTGGCACCACGTCTACACAAATGAGTCATCTAATTCCTGTAACTTCCGCGGAAAAGGGGGGGAGGAGGGGGGAGGCGATTAGCTTTGACGCCTCCTTCAATCACATCCTAGATGAGTTCGATCGGGTTCACATGTGGGGAGTAGGAGGGAGGGGGCGCAGCCTATCAATTTGAGCTCGACACTGTGTTTCTCGAACCACACCATCACACTCCTGACCTTGTGATATGGCGCATTACCTTGCTGAAAAATGATACTACAGTCGGGGAACATGTTCATCATAAAGGGGTGTACGTGGTCTGCAACCCGTGTACAATACTCTTTGGCTGTGATGGTACCTTGCACGAGCTCCGCTAGGCCCATGGATGAGCACGTGAATATTCCTCAGAGCATAAAGAAGCCGCCGCCAACTTGACTCTGTCCTGTAGTACAGGTGTCAAAGAGCAGTTCCACTGAAAGACGACGGATTCGCGCCCTCCCATCTGCATGACGGGGAAGGCATCGGGAATCCTCAGACCATCCAACGCTCAACCACTATGCCATTGTGCAATGCCGATGGTCAGTAGTAGTTGCTGATGTCGTGGTGTTAACAGTTGCACATGCATGCGTCGTTGGTTGAGGAGGCCCATCGTTAGGAGTGTTTGGTGCTCTGTGTGTTCAAACACAGTTGTGCTCTACCCAGCATTAAAGTGTAATGTTACTTCCGAAACACTTCGTTGCGTGTCCTGTTTTACCAGTCTACGACGTCCGACATGTATAATGTGGGGTGGCTGCCCAACCTCACGCTGGACGTGGTTTCACCTTGGTGTCACCACATGTCGGAGACACCACACCACTCCTCGAACACCCGAAAAATTGTGCGTTTTGCGAAATGCTCGTGCCGAGCCTCCAGGCCGTCTCAATATAACTTCAGTCAAACTCCGATAGATCGCGCGCCTTCCCCATTCTACACCTTTATTAACACCGGATGCACCGTTCCAGTGTCTGAGAAGCAGTCTTTCCTCGTCACGTGACGCTGCATTCACCTGGACGGGTTTATACCAATAGTACGTCAGTGGGCATAATGTTCTGTCTGATCAGTGTATATATACCCCTGATTCTAGGTTTGGTAAGCACGTTTCGGTTAAAGACGACAGTTATGAATTTTACATTATTTGCCACCTACATATAAAACGAAATTCAGTCACGCTATAGGGTAGGGGGACGGATTAAACTCAGTGTTGTTCCACGTAGCAGTACCCAACATCACATTCACACAAGATCGTTGAACTACAGCAGAGAGGTAGGGGGAGAGGGGGGGGGGGTGCATGGTAGATATTCCGACTGTTTGCGCCAGCTTGCACTGTCGGGAACCGAAGCAGAACTGAGATTCCTGTGGACTTTGTATAACTGCACATTGACGAATATACAAATTATGCTACACACTATCAGAACAGTCGCCGTATCTGATATTGTCTAGCAAAGGAAGTTGATGAAGCTTGACTCAACGAAAAAAATCTACCACAAAGGCTAAACCCTAAGGTAAATCATGAATTTAGCCTTTACACGCTATTCCACACCAAGGGATTCAAATAAGCATGTTGTACGGACAAGGAGTAACGAACACACAGCGGCGGAAAAACATGGAGTCCGTTAGCATTCACAAAAAGCTAATCGAAAATTACTAAATTAATACGTAAGTCATGGCTGATAACATCAATATATCACATTCCATGAAATGAAAGATCTGACTCACTTTCAGATTTATGTACCACGTGAATTACTACTATACACATGGCCAAACCTCAGTTACAAAGAAACAAGTTAACTATAACAAAAATTCTCGCAAAAGGGGGTAGCCAGTTTCATAGAATCAGTTTTTGAAAACATCAATACACTTTATGATACTTAAATATGTCAAGTGGTCTCAGAACATATTGCTTGCGCCCACGTGATGACCACTGCAGTATCGTTACTAGTCACAAAGAAACTGCCCAAAATTTATAAAATAACTGAGTGAAAATACTATACCCCGCCTTTTGTTCTCTTTAGGAAGACTTAAGGATGATTAACTACAGCGAAACTTTGAATTTCTAGTTGTTAATCTGAACTCACAGAATTGAAGCGAACGTTCGCTCCTGACCACGTAACAAAAAGACAGATATAAAATTCAACCATTTCGAAAAACTTTACAAATTAAGTAGCAGCTCGATACATTCTCTCAAATAAATAGATTTTATATGAATCTCCTAACGTCCAAATGCAGCTGATAACCGTGAACCCTACCCTACCCTATCCTGCCTCGCCCCACCCCACCCTACCCACTCCTTCCACCTTCAATTTACATAGAATAGATTTGACACTCAGTTATTCCCGAAGCAGAGTTTGTAACTGATGGTCAACACTCATACTCAGTGGTTACTTACACAATTTACTAATTGCTTTATACTAACGAAATTGCGATAATTAAACCGTCTTTTAACACTTCCCTGACTAAATTGACTCTAAACTATGCATTAAGAGCGTTATCCACGATTATATCTACCATATCATCAAGTGCTCTATAGCGGCATTTGCATCTCACAGCCCGCCGCGGTGGCCGAGCGGTTGTAGGCGCTACAGTTTGGAACCGCGCGACCGCTACGGTCGCAGGTTTAAGTAATTCTAAGTTCTAGGGGACTGATGACCTCAGAAGTTAAGTCCCATAGTGCTCAGAGCCATTTGAACTTTTTTTTTTTTTTTTTTTTTTTTTTTTTTTTTTTTTTTTTTTTTTTTTTTTTTTGCATCTCACACGAGCTCATCTAGCAGTGCCCAGCATTAATTATTTAATTGTATTCCTGTCTACTAACTTCTAATCACCCAAGATGTTTCAGATACATCCCGTCAAGCATAGATCATTAATGCTCACGTTATCCTATGTGATCAACGCTTGCAACAGTGGCCAACCCTTGTGATCAGACTAAGAATCATATTGCCTGACTCATCCGGGTCACCCTTTCTCCATGGAGCCCATAGTTTCGCCTCATACATAACAACCATACTAGAAACTTCCTTGCTAGCTTCATCTGCCTCCTTAACAATAGAAACTATAGGAGTAGATTCCTCATAAATACCACCAACTTTGCCAAGCGATGTTTTGAAAATGGAGAGCTTCGTGACTTTGTGGTATTTCAAAATATGTGTTAGAGGAAATATAAATAATTTACAGGAAATTGTTCAGCATATCAACTTGCCGCTTCAATTCGACAGTGGGTGTCAAAAAGAAATGAATTCACGTGGCATTGTTTGCTGGGCTATCCCGAGGGGTTGTTCAGCCACATAGGTAAGTTTCACTTCCCCGCGTTCAGTGGCCCCTTTCCAATCAGTGTTTGAAAGCTGTATCTTAAATGCACCTGTTGACTGCGGGTGACTATATGGGTATGTGTATAAATTGGTGTCTTGTATTTTATAAAGACGGGAGAAAGGGGAAACCTGCTCCTCTCGAATAGCACCAAGGAGATTGCCAAGCTGCAGAGTTTAAGATCAGCACCCGACGAATAGCTCAACATCAACAGGGTCACAGGCCCTCACATAGGGAGACGATGCAGAGAGGTCTGTAATTTAATCCAGGACGTTATGGCGAATTCTGGTGATTAACCACTTTACGCCACTATCTTTCTGTCCCTTTCTGGATACATACTGGTGGTTAGAATTTGTTCCGCCACCAGGCGTTATGAGAAGCGCCATTCCACATCGAGCACCATCGTTCAGGCATGCTTTAGCGACCTTCGCTACGGAGGGGTAATGCCTGCAGGTGTCAGTATAAAAAGATGAAAATACTGTGGTTATTAACGCCATTGGTGTGAAGGCCGACAGTTTTTCACTCTCGCTCATAGAACAAACTAACAGTATAAGTTACAAGCGTCCACTTCTGAGTCAGTCCGATCACAAATTTTTGTATGGCTGTATTACAGATACGACAGAGAATTAAATGAAACTGACACGCAAAAATCCAGTAACAGGATATTGCTATTAAGTCCTTAAATGATTAATAAGTAGTTACAAAACGGAACTAATCGTAATAATTGAAAGCTATTACAAAAGCTTAAAACGTAATTACATGTTAATGATGTGAAGACAGAATATCTGGTAGGTACGAAAATCCAAAATGATGCATCCTTGACTGTAGATGTCGATTGTCAAGACCGTTGATCACTCCATGTGCGCAGGGAGTCTTTTTAGTAAGGACAGCAGTGGTATGGTAGGAGCTGTGAAGAAGCGGTAAGGTGCCAGGCTAACATGAATTAAGACATAATTTAAAACAAATTTATTAACAACAATTCCTACTCAACAGTTATTAGGAAACTTGTCTTTGAGCCCAATGCACTTATAACATCAATTAAAAGTTGCAACTCAAGCTTGATAACTATTTGTGAGAAAAAGTTTAAAATGCACTATGCTATTTCAAAATGAATGTAGTAACCTTTAAACAAATTTATAGTAACAGACTCACAGCAATTTAAACCTAAAAACCTTATCCAGATAAAGCCAATTTAACCAAAGCACTTGAGATAGACAAGAAATTACAGTGGGACCTCCTTATCACAAGTTTTGTACACACGCTATTCTGTGCCAGAATTTAAAATTTGCTCAGTTACTGTACAGGAGTACCGAACAACTTGAAACAAGTTTACTTGCAAACTTCTTGAGACAGACGCCAAATTAAGAGGCGTGAACT
Source organism: Schistocerca serialis cubense (assembly GCF_023864345.2). NCBI lineage: Eukaryota > Metazoa > Arthropoda > Insecta > Orthoptera > Acrididae > Schistocerca > Schistocerca serialis. Next base: position 309,253,722 of record NC_064639.1, read on the forward strand.
ATTGAATTAGAAAAGGTAATTATTTAAGAACAAATCTTCAGCATTAGAATTCATCCGCTGCTACCACAGTGGATTTACAGAGCCGTGATCTTGCCATCTTATTTTATTTCATGCATCTGTCTTGCGCACACTTTCTGGTAATGCATTACACATGTCATTAAATTGGTGTGATATACTTGAAACATAAATCAGTTACCACTGCATATAAATACTAGGCCCCACCAGGGCATACTTAGTGACGACTTTGTAACATGATGAAACAAACAAATTATCACTCACGAAATAGTAGAACTATGGCGCCTCAGAAGACTAGACTCAATTACAATTCTGCAAGATGAACAACTAAAATATACAGATGGACAACACTCAGCTTCACGTGGAGCCTACCAGTGTTCGTGTGTCAACGCAACCAGGGCGCGGCGACAGTGTAGTGACGGCGGTACGGACCTTCAACAGTTGCTTTAACCGGCGATCTCCTTCGGGCAATACAGGTATTGTGAAATCGTAGCGCTCTTGCATGAAAAAGTGGAGCTCCTTTCCAAACTACAGCTTTCGGAACAACGGCTGTCAACCACAACTAGGCCGCGCTGTCACTCCAGACGCGGCCAAGTCATTTCCCGGCATACACATCGTTTGCTACCAGCAGAGGGCCTCGCTCACCACTTTACTCGTGCCACTGCTAACTCAAGACCCCGTTGCTGCGTATCACAGGCCGCCTCGCGGACCACATTCGCACCACACGCCTCTCAGGCAAAGATATTCTACACAACCAACGATTCCATCAGAGAGACATAAAGTCGAATAATACCGAACTTTGCGAAAGGTTTCGGCGCATGGCACAAGCAGAAACGATGTAGAGTCAGATACCAGTGTAGCAGTAGCTAAGAGAACACGTTACAGTTGTTACGAATAATGCCACCTAACACTAACTTTGTGAATGAGATTTTCACTCTGAAGCGGAGTGTGCGCTGATATGAAACTTCCTGGCAGATTAAAACTGTGAGCCGGACCGAGACTCGAACTTGGGAGCTTTGCCTTTCGCGGGCAAGTGCTCTACCAACTGAGCTACCCAAGCACGACTCACGCCCCGTCCTCACAGCCTTACTCCTGCCAGTACCTCGTCTCCTACCTTCCAAACTTTACAGAAGCTCTCCTTTCTTTCAGGAGTGCTAGTTCTGCAGGTTAGCAGGAGAGCTTCTGTACAGAAGCAGTAAAACATGGATTGTCTGTTATTACCTTATTTTTATTTTATTTTACACGTTTAGTTTCGTAGGACCAAATTAAGGAGGAAATCAGTCAGACGACCCAGTACATAAAATAAGCAACAGCAAAGTTACCCAGAGACAAAATAAAATGTAGATGAATCCCATGTAGATGACTAGTTGCTGAGTGTATACTAGCGTAATCAACAGTACAAAACAAAAAGTGCTTAATTTTTACCGACGAACTCTACGACAGCAAAAGGAGTGTGCCGTGACGAAATTGCTCAGTATAGATTTAAAAGTGCGAGGACTGCTATTAAGATATTTTAATTCTTGTGGCAGCTTAACGAAAATGGATAGAACAGAATACTGCACGCCCTTGTGCACGAAGGTCTAGGACATCGATCCAACTGAATACTGATTTTCTGCCAAATGTTAACTGAGCGAAAGCGACTGTTTCTTGAGGATAAGCTCGTGCTATTAACAATATACTATTCAAGACTGCCTACCATATATGTAATGACTTGGGAATTTAGATTGTTCAAACTCATTAATCATATGCCCATTCTGAGTAATCAAAATACCCGCTTTAGCTGAACTGTGTGTCAGAAACTGAGTCTTACTGTAATTTAACATCAATTTATTTTCTAAAGCCATGAACTAATGTCTTGCACTGAACCACTTAAAACACTGCCTTTATTGTGCTCAGCATCCATCACAACCAAGTTAGTGTCAACAACAAATGGAAAAAGTTTAAAATCCACTGTCATACTAGAAGGCATATCATTTATGTATATAAGAAACATTAGTGGACCCTGCAGTGATCCCTGAGACAACCTCACTTAACTGTGTCCCAGTCAGACTCCACGTCATAGCCGTCCTCATTAGCGTGGAGAATGTCCTTTTGTTGTTTATTCTTATAGTGTGAGGGGAAACAGTTGTGAACTACCGTTGTTATTCCATAATCGTCCAACTTATGCAGTAATATTTTGCTATCAATACAATCAGACAACATAGATGTCTTAAAGGAGATGACTAGTGTTCGCAGCCTTTTGTTTAATCTGTCAAATGCCTCACAGAGGAAAGAGAATACAGTTTTTTAAGTTGTAGGACCATTTCTAAAATCAAATTGTACGTTTGACAGCAAATTATGTAAACTGAAATGATCAATTAACTTTTCAGTAAGTTTAGCAAACTCAGATTGCATACAAAAACGTTTAAAATTGTCTACATTATCACTATCTCCTTTTTTTAAAAAAAAATGGATTTCACTACATGGTACTTTAACTGTACAGAAATCTGACCATTCCTAAAGAGAAAATGGAAATGTGGCTAAGAATTGGGTTAAAGTATGCAACAGAGCGTTTCAGTATTCTGCTACATACCTCATAATACCGTGATGGACCTGAATCCTCAGCGATTTAATTTTTGACTCAATCTGTCCCTTATTAGTATCAAGGAGGTGATTTCAGATAGGAGTCTTGCAAAGCCATTTTCCAAGAGTTATATGATTGACTGTAGAAACTAAGTTTGTATTCAATTCACCTGCTATATTCAAGAAGCAATTGCTAAACACTGCACATATATCTGACTTATCACTAACAACAACAATTTTACTAAATTTAGATTTTGTATACTCGACTGTGGCCTGTTTGCCAGATACTTCCTTCACGACTGACTATATAGTATATACATTTGACGTTCCTGAGATTTATTGAGTCTCACCTTTATCTGCAATAGTGATATAAGCGGGAGCAATGAATTAAACTTTGTACCACTGCTAGGATTCGCATCCAGGTCACATGTTAGGCAGATGAGCTATCCATTGCGCCACGGTGACACTGCAACAACAGCACCTGCGAGGAATACCCTTGTACACCTCTTCCCCGGTAAAAATTCCAGTTCATGCCTCAGCCCACTGCTGTTCCCCTTCTGAACCCGCATCAGTATTGCCGAGGCTGTCAAATATTGGAAAAGCATCTTAGAAACGATCAAAATTGGGTTAATCCTGCTTGTACGTCAGGGTAATGTATTAATCATCTGCAAATGATGTTTCTGAGACATACGTCGCCAATACTGACGCATGTTTGTTAAACCTACAGCAACAAGAGGGTCCTCTCTACTAAACTGTGACAGATGATCAAACCTATAGGTGACATGTGTAGTAAAACTGTCTGAATACATCCGTCTCTTAGCAACTTTTTACCAGGTGACAGTTCCGTTTCTCCAGGCCATTCTCCTTCCTCATTCTATCTAGTTCCCCTTTTGTGTTTTCTAATTGCTCCTGAAGGGCACCGATATTATCTCCTGCTCCTCTTTTTGCTACATATCCTACAGTTCCAGGAGAGAATCTCACTAGAACGACTACTGGCTACCCAACTGCATTCTCCCCAATGAATATACACTCTAGGACAAAAGAAACGACACACCACGAAGGAGTTAAGCAAACTGATGACAAATGATATTCATAAAAATATCGACGGAAAATCCAAGTTTGTTAAACTCTGTCGGCATTTGGATGAACGCGTGACGTTGCAATGCAATTTCACCGAACAGCTGCAAGGATGGTAAGTAGAGGACATGTTGACACCAGAACGTCTTTGCGAATATAATTCAGTGTACATTGTTGGACAATAACTACGCCTCGCAGACAGGTTCTTGAACAATGTACGCAGATGCCAGCATTTGAGAGAGGACGTGTAGCTGGGCTCAAAGACGCTGGTTGGAGTATACGTCGTTCATCAGAAGAATAAACCTGATGTAAACAAACACAAGCGCGATTATGGGTCAGCAGTCGTAACTCTCGTACAGTTGTGTTGTTCCGCTCTTGGAAGTAGGTCCAATTTATGTATTAGATATTTTATTACTATGTGATTTTAAACGAAACTTTAAGACATTCTGACAATTAACAGCCATCACCGTTTTTCTTAATCATATTTTTGCTACTTAATTTTTATTTCAAAATTCGTGTACAGCCACAGTCTCCTTAAACTCTACTTACGCTCTTATTCTCACGCTGGTAATACGTACTGTGAAAATGGATCACACTGCTTCCTGCTGCGTAGTTAAATATGCGCTGAGAATACCCTTAGTGGCGAAAACAAGTGTTCTTAATGTTTTTTGACAAGCTTACAGGAAAAAAATCAGCTCTGACGTTTTTCTAGAAACACTATGTAATTAATTGTAGATTACATTCGATTTACATGTGAGGCGTAATCGGCCTCATACGTTTTGCGGCGACAGTTCGAATCTTGTTATGGTCTATGTTCTTTTCGGTTTGAATACCGATAGCGCCATAGAATGATAATCATATATGCTTTGAGGCGACAGTTCGAATATCGCTGTGCTCTATAATTTTTTACAGTTTGACTACCTAGATGATATAAATATGAAATTCATCAAATGTTTGTTAAATAACTCATACTTAACCACCATTATTCAAGAAAAATTCACGTCTTCTAGTTTATAATTACCGATCACGTGCAAAATTCTGATTTTCATGTTGTTGTTGTTGTGGTCTTCAGTCCTGAGACTGATTTGATGCAGATCTCCATGCTACTCTACCCTGTGCAAGCTTCTTCATCTCCCAGTACCTACTACAGCCTACAACCTTCTGAATCTGCTTGGTGTATTCATCTCTTGGTCTCCCTCTACGATTTTTACCCTGCACGCTGCCATCCAATACTAAATTGGTGATCCCATGATGCCTCAGAACATGTCCTACCAACCGATCCCTTCTTCTAGTCAAGCTGTGCCACAAACTTCTCCCCCATCCTATTCAATAGCTCCTCATTCGTTATGTGCTCTACCCACCTAACCTTCAGCATTCTCCTGTAGCACCACATTTCGAAAGCTTCTATTCTCTTCTTGTTCAAATTATTTATCGTCCATGTTTCACTTCCATACATGGCTACACTCCATACAAATACTTTCAGAAACGACTTCCTGACATTTAAATCTATACACGAAGTTAACAAATTTCTCTTCTTCAGAAATGCTTTCCTTGCCATTGCCAGTCTACATTTTATATCCTCTCTACTTCGACCATCATCCGTTATCTTGCTCCCCAAATAGCAAAACTCCTTACTACTTTAAGTGTCTCATTTCCTAATCTAATTCCCTCAGCATCACCCGACATAATTCGACTAAATTCCATTATCCTCGTCTTGCTTTTGTTGATGTTCATCTTATATTCTTCTTTCAAGACATTATCCATTCCGTTCAACTGCTCTTCCAAGTCCTTTGCTGTCTCTAACGGAATTACAATGTCATCGGCAAACCTCAAAGTTTTTATTTCTTCTCCATGGATTTTAATACCTACTCCAAATTTTTCTTTTGTTTTCTTCACTCCTTGCTCAATATACAAATTGAATAACGTTGGGCAGAGGCTACAACCTTGTCTGACTCCCTTCCCAACCACAGCTTCTCTTTGATGTCCCTCGACTCTTATAACTGCCATGTGGTTTCTGTACAAATTGTAAATAGCTTTTCGCTTCCTGTATTTTACCCCTGTCACCTTCAGAATTTGAAAGAGGGTATTCGAATGAACATTGTCAAAAGCCTTCTCTAAGTCTACAAATGATAGAAATGTAGGTTTGCCTTCCCTTAATCTATTTTCTAAGATAAGTCGTAGGGTCAGTATTGCCTCACGTGTTCCAATATATCTATGGAATCCAAACTGATCTTCCGCGAGGTCGGCTTCTACCAGTTTTTCCATTCGTCTGTAAAGAATTCGAAATAGTATTTTGCAGCGTGACTTATTAAACTGATAGTTCGGTAATTTTCACATCTGTCAACACCTGCTTTCTTTGGGATTGGAATTATTGCATTCTTCTTGAAGCCTAAGGGAATTTCGACTGTCTCATACATCTTGCTCATTAGATGGTAGAGCTTTGTCAGGACTGGCTCTCCCAAGGCTGTCAGTAGTTCTAATGGAATGTTGTCTACTCCCGGGGCCTTGTTTCGACTCAGGTCTTTCAATGCTCTGTCAAGCTCTTCACGCAGTACCATATCTGCCATTTCATCATCGTCTACATCCTCCTCGATTTCCATAATATTGTCCTCAATTACATGGCCCTTGTATAGACCCTCTATATACTCCTTCCACCTTTCTGCTTTCCCTTCTTTGGTTAGAACTGGGTTTCCATCTGAGCTCTTGATATTCATACAAGTGGTTCTCTTTTCTGCAAAAGTCTCTTTAATTTCCCTGTAGGCAGTATCTATCATACTCCTAGTGAGATAAGCCTCTACATCCTTACATTTGTCCTCTAGCCGTCCCTGCTTAGCCATTTCGCACTTCCTGTCGATCTCCTTTTTGATACGTTTGTATTCCTTTTTGCCTACTTCATACTGCATTTTTATAATTTCTCCTTTCATCAATTAAATTCAATATCTCTTCTGTCATCCAAGGATTTCTACTAGCCCTCATCTTTTTAACTACTTGATCCCCTGCTGCCTTCACTACTTCATCCCTCAGAGCTACCCATTCTTCTTGTACTGTATTTCTTTTCCCCATTCTTGTAAATTGTTCACTTATGCTCTTCTTGAAACTCTGTACAACCTCTGGTTTAGTCAGTTTATCCAGGTCCCATCTCTTTAAATTACCACCTTTTTGTAGTTTCTTCAGTTGTAATCTACAGTTCATAACCAATAGATTGTGTTCAGAGTCCACATCTGACCCTGGAAATGTCTTACAATTTAAAACCTGTTTCCTAAATCTCTGTCTTACCATTATATAATCTATCTGAAACCTGTCAGTATCTCCAGGCTTCTTCCATGTATACAACCTTCTTTTATGATTCTTTAAGAAAGTGTTAGCTATGATTAAGTTGTGCTCTGTGCAAAATTCTACCAGGTGACTTCCTCTTTCATTTCTTACCCCCAATCCATATTCACCTACTACGTTTCCTTCTCTCCCCTTTCCTACTGACGAATTCCACACACCCATGACTATTAAATTTTCGTCTCCCTTCACTATCTGAGTAATTTGTTTTATTTCATCACACATTTCTTCAATTTATTCGTCATCTGCAGAGCTAGTTGGCATATAAACTTGTACTACTGTGGTCGGCTGAGCTTCGTATCTATCTTGGCCACAATAATGCGTTCACTATGCTATTTGTAGTAGCTTACCCGCATTCCTATTTTCCTATTCATTGTTAAACCTACTACTGCATTACCCCTATTTGATTTTGTGTTTATAAACCTGTAGTTACCTGACCAAAAGCTTTGTTCCTCCTGCCACCGAACTTCACTAATTCCCACTATATCTAACTTTAACCTATCCATTTCCCTTTTTAAATTTTCTAACCTACCTGCCCGATTAAGGGATCTGACATTCCACGCTCCGATCCGTAGAACGCCAATTTTCTTTCTCCTGATAATGACATCCTCTTGAGCAGTCCCCGCCCGGAGATCCGAATGGGGGACTAGTTTACCCCCGGAATATTTTACTCAAGAGGACGCCATCATCATATAACCATACAGCAAAGCTGCATGCCTTCGGGAAAAATTACGGCTGTAGTTTCCCCTTGCTTTCAGCTGTTCGCAGCACCAGTACAGCATGGCCGTTTTGGTTAGTGTTACAAGGCCAGATCAGTCAATGATCCAGACTGTTGCCCCTGCAACTACTGAAAAGGCTGCTGTCCCTCTTCAGGAATCACACGTTTGTCTGGCCTCTCAACAGATACCCCTCCGTTGTGGTTGCACCTACAGTACGGCTATCTGTATCGCCGAGGCACGCAAACCTCCCCACCAACGGCAAGGTCCATGGTTCATGGGGGGGGGGGGGGGGGGGGGGGAGGCTGATTTTCATTGCAAGTACAAATTTTTGAGGATGGATATTTTATAAAAGATTGTTAAAGATTGCTGAAGTTAACAAAATATTACAAAATCAAATTTTTTAGAGAAAAATTAAAAGTCAATTACTCTTTATTTGAACATGCCCATTGTTTTGTAGGACGGAGGTGGTCTCACACGAGCAAGAGTAATATGGGTTGTAGGAACATGTGAAACAATAATTTTCACGGCGTCGAGCACATTGTACAAATGCCGAATTTTTGTAGGTGCCGCCTTAACACTGTCGCCTGAACCCTATAGAATTGATTGGAAACCAAGTTAAGGGATTTGTCGCGAGAAATAACAAGACTTTTAAGCTGCCAAACGTACTGAACTAACGTACAAAGCTTTGCGATATGTCACTGCCGAACGAAAGCGAAATGCAGAACAGCACGTCATAAGAGAGGAGGAGAAGGAGGAGGAAATGTAGACATTTTGGTAGCTTGGGATTCCGTTGCTGACCGCCTCGTTACCAAACGTACGAAACACTACTGAAATTCCTCGGAGTCCGATACAGAACGAGTTCAGAGATTACCAGACGATTGACTGTAATACATTCAGTGGTTTCAATATTTAACTACCTGGGGAATAAGCAGTGCGCTTTTACGACACGCATAGCTAGTGCAGAAAAATTGCCCTGATTGAAGTTAGTTACTTTCATCACTGGTGTTTTTAATTATAGTACTACATTAGCTTAGATTGAGATCATGTTATGATTCCCGTCAGGTCATCTAAGAAGCGTATCACCTGAGTTTTGCCATTTGTAATTTGATTCTATTTAAAAATTAAATGGCATTCAAAGTTATATTGTTCTCTGACGTCTCGTTTGAAATCTTTCTTACAGCTGTTCACTTCACTGCAGGTTAGTTCGATCACTTGCCTGGCTAGTGCTGTCCAAGTTAAGCGCGCTGGTAAAGCTGTTGTCCCCTATCAGCGGTGAGTCGTTACACTCGTAATGCGCAGCATAAAAGGTATCCTCATTATCGTACTTGACTCTACTTAGCTTGACTTCCGCTCCACGTCAAACGAAATCCTATGGCGTTGCAGGAAACGCGGGAGAATACATAGTGTAATGTTTACACGGCGTTTATTCTTATGATGAAAGGAGCGTTGCCACTATTCAACGATGTTTGCAGAATGGGTGAACCGTGGCCAAACACAGCGTCAAGGAGGAAGTAATCGACTCCGAAAGAAGACAGTACGAGACACCGAGCGGTCGTCAGGGAGCACTCAGAAACCCAGGTACGTCATTACGTCGATTCGACGCGCAGCTGGTACTTTAGTAACGACAAGAACAATTAACTGTTCACTTAAAGAAAGGAGGCTGAGCTCGTGGCGCCTCTTGCGCCGAGTACTACTGACCTCTGTACACCAACAATCCTGTTTGCAATGGTGTCCGACACATTAGGCCTAGAATCTCATTGACTGGGATAGCTTTGTCTTCATGGATGAGCCCCGCTTGGAACTGAGCCCCGATGATCAGCGAAGACGTGTCTGGAGGCGCTCTGAACAGCGGTCGGGTACCATCCGGACTGTCCGGACTGTCGCCCGCCATAACGACCGAAAACCGATATTGGTGATCTGGGGAGCCATTTCATAGCAGGACCTCTCTGGTTGGCATTCGCAGCACCCTTACGGCACTCCGGTACACCGACGACATTCTGCGCCCCGTTTTGTTGTCTGGACTTAGATTTCAGTCACATTATGCCCAACCGCACACGTGGAGAGTATGTACTGCTTGTCTTCGTGTTGCCAAACCCTACCTTGGTCGGCAACGTCTCTGGATCTTTTCCCAGTTGAGAGCGCTTGGGCACTATAGTCAGGGTCCTCCAGCTAGCTCGGGATTTTGACGATATAATGGCGAATTGGACAGAATTTGATACGATATCCATCGGGAGGACATCCAACGACTCTGTCAATCAATGCCAAGCCGAATAACTATTTGTATAATGACCAGAGGTGGACCAATGCGTCATTGGCTTGCTGAATTTGCCAAGCACTTTCTCTTGAATAAATCGTCCAATTCTATTCATCATTTGTTTGTCTGTGCATGAACATCACATTTACCGATTTCCGTCATATTCAGATAATTCCTCCGCGTCATTTCTTTTGTCTTAGTGTGTACTTTGTACAAATCTCACACAGTAAACAGTCAATCACAAACTTTCGACAAAGCCCACGCTTCTCACTCATGATGAAAATGCTACAATTATCGAAGAAACTATACGTCCACTGTACCTAAGCTATGCTACCACTGTAAACGATTTTATGAACCACAGGTATTTAAAATTTTGCTCTGTAGAAACAAGCTGCTACTTTTAACCCTATTAATCCACCACTAATAATTTACACGATAACAATTCACACGATTACCTGGCTGAAACAAAAAATTCACGCGTTCACTAGTACACTAAGCGAAAACGAACACTAAGCACTGAGACAACTTCTGCAACAGCTTTTGTTACACTCACTCCACAAGGAACAGCAAGA